>NC_140992.1:150350077-150978526 GCF_052327205.1 Somniosus microcephalus | reverse complement strand
GTCACGGTGTTGAAGTCTCCGAAAGCGGCCACGGTGCCCCGGGCCTCTTTCCCCGCGCATTCAGGAGGCGCGGGGAAGAGAGCGAGAGACAGACTGGGGGGGGAAGAGTTAGACGCCGCCGCGCTCCTGCTCCACGGAGCTCCGTGATGCCACCGCCGCACCAGCCTTTACTAAGATGGCGGCGATCGGGGGCCGCTTGTTAACTGGGGCCGGGAGGAGCCTAGCTCAGGCGTGGATACAGAGGAGAGGCCGAGGCTTCGAGGCCTACCTGGAAAAACTGGGAAAGGTAGGAAAATAATTAGATTAAATAAGTTAATTACTTTCTAAATCTTTTTTTTTTAAAACAATATGTGTTTTAAAAGAAACATTATTTTTAAAGACGCAGAAAGCGGGAAAAGAAAGGAAAAGTTTGGAATCAAGATGGCGGCGACTCACCTCGGTTCAGAACGATAAGGCCCGCCCACACACGCACCAATTGGTCGACCGTCAGGTGACCGAAGCGTAGGATTGGTCAATCGTCCCGTCACTCGTCCGTAGGAGGGCTCGGCCGCATGCGCCAGCAACCCGGCGTACGATTGGTCGACCTCGAGGTCACGCTGTCGCTAATGAGCGGATGATGAGATGCTAATGAGCGGAATGTTGAAGGTTTTTGGATAACGCGGGCGCAATTTTTGTCCGGCCGAAACGTAAATACACTTCCCATCGTTTTGGAACGGTGAGCTGTCTTTCGACGTAACGCACGCGTAGGTACGCTCTGTAACTTTCGAGCGCATAGCCGGACAGACGCACACACGAGGACAGACAGAATGACAGACAGAAGGACAGACAGACAGAAAGAACGATCCGTTTATATATATAGAAGATAGATAGAAGCTGGGGGGGCCCCGCATTGCCAGGGCTGTTTTGGGCCGGGCGGTTTAAATCGAGTCCCAGGCATTTGGGCCTGTCTGTCTGTCCCTCTGTGAATGTGCTGCCAGGCAACATTTCTACCTTTCAATACTTTGAAAGATGAAAGTGAAAGTACTTATAAAACGTTTTTGGTAAATCTTATGTTATTTTTAAAAGAGATACTAACTTTTTAGAAGCCGGATTAGCAGATTTTGAACTGCAAGTAGTTGAAGGAATGGCTGACACATCCCGGAGATGAAAATGATTAGTCCCGCCCACACACACACACACCGATTCACCAACCATCAGGGGACTGTACTGTAGGATTGGTCAATCGTGACGGCACAGGATTGGTCGAACCTTGACGTCAGTCAATCAATGCTAAGTAGCAGATAATTAGTTTAATTTTGAAGGTTATTTGCATAAGGCGTGGGGAAGGGAGATAGGGACTGGGGTGGAAGAGAGAGAGAACGACTGGGGGGGAAGAGAGAGAGAGCTACTGGGGGGGAATAGAGAGAGAGAGCAACTGGCGGGGAAGAGAGAGAGAGAGCGACTGGGGGGGCAGAGAGAGAGAGTGACTGGGGGGAAGAGAAAGAGAGAGCGACTGGGGGGAAGAGAGAGAGCGAGCGACTGGGGGGGAAGAGAGAGAGCAAGCGACTGGTGGGGAAGAGAGAGAGCGAGCGACTGGGGGGAAGAGAGATAGCGAGTGACTGGGGGGGAGGAGAGAGAGCGAGTGACTGGGGGGGAAGAGAGAGAGCAACTGTGGGGGAAGAGAGAGAGCGACTGGGGGGAAGAGAGTGAGCAACTTGGGGGTAAGAGAGAGAGTGATGGGGGGAAGAGAGAGAGTGATGGGGAGGAAGAGAGAGAGCGACTGGGGGGGGAAGAGAGAGAGCGAGCGGCCGGGGGGGGAAGAGAGAGAGCGCGACGGGGGAGGAGAGAGAGTGACCGGGGGAAAGAGAGACAGCGACGGGGGGGAAGAGAGAGAGCGACGGGGGAAGAGAGGGAGCGACGGGGGGTAAGAGAGAGAAGGGGGGAGAAGAGAGAGAGAGGGGGAAGGAGAGAGGGAAGGAAAGAGAGAGAGAGGGAAGGAGAGAGAGAGAGGGAAGGAGAGAGAGAGAGGGAAGGAGAGAGACAGAGGGAAGGAGAGAGAGAGAGGGAAAGCAAAGGACGGAGAGAGGGAATGAGAGAGTGAGACAGAAACAGAGGGAGGGAGAGAGATAGACAGAGAGGGGAACCAATCAATTATAGAACCCATTCAATTATATAACCCATTCAATTATAGAACCCACATTATTATTGAACCCTCTCAATTATAGGACATGTACAATTACAGAACCGGTTCATTTATGGAACCACAGAATTATAGAACCCGTTCCAATACAGAACCCTCTCAATTATAGAACATGTTCAATTAGTCAACTGGTTCAATTATGGAACACATTCAATTATAGGTCCCATACAATTATAGATCCCTCTTAATTATATAACCCATTCAATTATAGAACCCACTCAATTACAGAAACCACTCAATTATAGAACCCACAAAATTATAGAACAAATTCAATTATGGAACCTGTTCAATTATAGAACACATTCAAGTAAAGAACCAATCAATTATAGAACCCGCTCAATTATAGGACCCGCACAATTATAGAACCAGTTCAATAGCAGAAACCTATCAATTATAGAACCCATACAATCATCGAACCCGTTCAATTACAGAATACACTAAATTATAGATCTCGTTCAATTATAGAACCTGGTCATTTATAGAACCCACTCCATTATAGAACCCACTCCAATATAGAACTCATTCAATTACATTAACCTCTCAATTATAGAAGCGACTCAATTATAGAATCCGTTCAATTACAGAACCCTCGCAATTATAGAACCTGTTCAATTATAGAACACCTTCAATTATAGAACACACTCATTTATAGAGCCTGCTCAATTATAGAACCCATTTAATTATATAACCAGTTGAATTATAGAAACCGTTCAATTATATAACCTCTTCCATTATAGAACCCGCTAAATTATAGAACCTGAACAATTATGTTGCCGCTTCAATGATAGAACGCATTCAATTACAGAACCCACTCAATTATAGAACCCGCTCATTTATAGAACCCGCCAAATTATTGAAACCGTTAAATTATAGAACCCGTTCGATTATTGGAACCGTTAAATTATAGAACCCGTTTGATTATAGATGCCACACAATTATTGAACCCACTCAATTATAGAAACCAATCAATTATAGAACCCATTCAATTACGAATCCATTCAGTTATAGAACCTGCACAATTATAGAACTCATTCAATTATAGATTGTGTCCAATTATAGAACCGGTTCATTTATCTCACCAGAGAATTATAGAACCCTTTCAAATACAGAACCCTCTCAATTATAGAACATGTTCAATTAGACAACTGGTTCAATTATGGAACACATTCAATTATAGGGCCCGTACATTTCTAGAGCCCTCTCAATTATAGAACCCATTCAATTATAGAACCCAATCAATTTTAGAAAACACTCAATTATAGAACTCGCACAATTATAGAACAAGTTCAATTATGGAACCTGTTCAATTATAGGACCCGTTCATTTAAAGAACCATTCAATTATTGAACCCGCTGAATTATAGAACCCTGTCAATTATAGAACCCATTCAATAGCAGAGACCTATCAATTATAGAACCCGTTCAATCATCGAACCCATTCAATTATAGAACACATTCAATTATAGATCCCGCTCAATTATAGAACCCGTAAATTTATAGAACCCATTCCATTATAGAACCCACTAAATTATAGAACACATTCAATTAAATAAACCTCTCAATTAAGAAGTGACTCAATTATAGAAACCGTTCAATTACAGAACCCTCTCAATTATAGAATCTGTCCAATTACAGGTCCGATTCAATCACTGAACCAATTCAATTAGAGAACAGCTTCAGTTACATAAAACGTTCAATTATGGAACCAATTCAATTTTAGGACCAGGACAATTACATAAATCTCTAATTATAGAACCCATTCAATTAAAGAACCCTCTCAATTATAGAACATGTTCAATTAGACAACTGGTTCAATTATGCAACGCATTCAATTATAGGGACCGTACATTTATAGAGCCCTCTCAATTATACAACCCATTCAATTATAGAACCCACTCAATTATAAAAAACACTCAATTATAGAACCCTCACAATTATAGACAAGTTCAATTATGGAACCTGTTCAATTATAGAACCCGTTCAATTAAAGAACCATTCCATTATTGAACCCGCTGAATTATAGAACCCGTTCAATTATAGAACTCATTCAATAGCAGAAACCTATCAATTATAGAACCTGTTCAATCATCGAACCCATTCAGTTATAGAACACACTCAATTATAGGTCCCGCTCAATTATAGAACCAGTAAATTAATAGAACCCATTCCATTATAGAACCCACTAAATTATTGAACCCGTTCAATTTCAGAACCATCTCAATTATAGAACCTGTTCAATTACAGGTCCTGTTCAATCACAGAACCAATTCAATTAGAGAACTGCTTCAGTTACTGAAAACGTTCAATTATGGAACCAATTCAATTTTAGGACCAGGACAATTATAGAAATCTCTAAGTTATAGAACCCATTCAATTACAGAGACTGTTCAATTATAGAACCCGCACTTTAATAGAAACCGTTCAATTATAGAACCTGCACAATTATAGAACACATTCAATTATAAAACATGCTCAACTATAGAACCCGCACAATTGTAGTACAAGTTCAATTATAGATCCTGTTCATTTATAGAACACGCACAATTATAGAACCCGCAAAATTATAGAACCCGTTAATTATAGAACCCATTCAATTATAGAACCTGCACCATTATAAAACACACTCTATTATAGAACCTGTTCAATTACAGAACCATTTTTATTATGGAACCCACTCAATGAAAAACCCGATCAATTACAGAACCCTCTCAATTAAAGATCCCATTCAATTACAGAAAGCTCTGCATTATAGAAACCCTTCAATCATAGAACCTGTTCCATGGTAAAAGCAGTTAAATTATAGAACCCAAAAAATTATGTAACCCTTTCAATTATAGAATCCATTCAATTACAGAACCCGCTCAATTATAGAACCAGTTCAGATAAAATACCAGTATGATAGCAAAATACTGCAGATGCTGGAAATCCGAAATAACAACAGATAATATCAGTTGTACTGTAGAACCAATTCAATTATTGCAACAGTTCAAATATAGCAACCATTTAATTATAGAACCCAATCAATCATAGAACCCGTTCAGTTATAGAATGCGCTCAATTATAGAACCCGCTCAATTATATAACCCGTTCCATTATAGAACACCTTAAATTATACAACCCTCTCAATTACAGAACCTATTCAATTACAGAAAGCTTTCAATAATAGAAACCAATCAATTATATTTCTATTCAATTATAGAGCTCATTCAATTACAGAATCATCTCAACTATAGAACCTGTTCAATTACAGAACAGTGTCAATTACAGAACCGATTCAATTACAGAACTCATTCAGTTATAGAACCCGTTCAATTATGCAACAAATTCAATTATAGGACCCATACAATTATAGAACCCTCTCAATTATAGAACACGTTCAATTAAATTACAGAATACGTTCAATTATCGAACCCACTCAATTATTGAACCCGCACAATTAGAGTACAAGTTCAATTATAGACCCTTTTGAATTATATTACCCGCTCATTTATAGAACCCGCTGAATTAAAGTACAAGTAAATTTATAGAACCCGTTCAACTATAGAACTATTGAATTAAAGAACCCCCTTAATTATAGTACCCGATCAATTATAGAACAAGTTCAATTATAGAACACACACATTTATAGAACCCACTCAATTAGAGAACCAGTTTAATAATATAACCAGTTAAATTATAGAAACCGTTCAATTATAGAACTCGTTCCATTATAGAACCTGCTAAATTATAGAACCCGACCAATTATGGTACCGGTTCCATTATAGAACCCGTTCAATTACAGAACCCACACATTTACAGAACCCACTCAATTATAGAACCCGCTCAATTATTGAAACTGTTAAATTATAGAACCCATTTGATTATAGATGGCACAAAATTATTGAACCCACTCCATTATAGAAAGCAATCAATTGTAGAACCCATTCAATTATAGAAACCATTCAACTATAGAACCTGCATTATTATTGAACCCACTCAATTATAGGACATGTACAATTACAGAACCGGTTCATTTTTGGAACCACAGAATTATAGAAGCCGTTCAAATACAGAACCCTCTCAATTATAGAACATGTACAATTAGTCAACTGGTTCAATTATGCAACACATTCAATTTTAGGTCCCGTACAATTATAGATCCCTCTCAATTATAGAACCCATTCAATTATAGAACCCACTCAATTACAGAAACCACTCAATTATAGAACCCGCAAAATTATAGAACAAATTCAATTATAGAACCTGTTCAATTATAGAACCTATTCAAGTAAAGAACCAATTAGTTATAGAACCCGCTCAAGTATAGAACCAGTTCAATAGCAGAAACCTATCAATTATAGAACCCATTCATTCATCGAACCCGTTCAATTATAGAATAAACTAAATTATTGAACTCGTTCAATTATAGAACCCAGTCATTTATAGAACCCACACCATTATGGAACCCACTAAAATATAGAACTCATTCAATTACATAAACCTTTCAATTATAGAAGCAACTCAATTATAGAATCCGTTCAATTACAGAACCCTCACAATTATAGAACCTGTTCAATTATAGAATACGTTCAATTATAGAACACACTCATTTATAGAACCCGCTCAATTATAGAACCCATTTAATTTTATAACCAGTTGAATTATAGAAACTGTTCAATTATATAACCTCTTCCATTATAGAACCCGCTCAATTATAGAACCCATTTAATTTTATAACCAGTTGAATTATAGAAACTGTTCAATTATATAACCTCTTCCATTATAGAACCCGCTAAATTATAGAACCCGAACAATTATGATACCGCTTCAATGATAGAACCCGTTCAATTACAGAACCCACTCAATTATAGAACCCGCTCATTTATAGAACCCGCTCAATTATTGAAACCGTTAAATTATAGAACCCGTTCGATTATTTGAACCATTAAATTATAGAAGCCACGGTGGCATAGTGATTAGTACTGTTGCCTCACAGTGCCAGGGACCCGGGTTCGAATCCAGCCTCGGGTGACTGTCTGTGCGGAGTTTGCACATTCTCCCCGTGTTTGCGTGGGTTTCCTCCGGGTGCTCCGGTTTCCTCCCACAGTCCAAAGATGTGCGGGTTAGGTTGATTGGCTATGATAAATTGACCCTTAGTGTTAGGGGGATTAAATACGTGGGGTTACGGGGATAGGGTGGGATATGTGTTGGTGTAGGGGTTATGGGGATCGGGTGGGATATGTGTCGGTGCAGGCCTGATGGGCCGAAATGGCCTCTATCTGCACTGTGGGGTTTCTGTGATTTCTGTGAAGCCGTTTGATTATAAATGCCTCACAATTATTGAACCCACTCAATTATAGAAACCAATGAATTATAGAACCCATTCAATTACGAATCCATTCAGTTATAGAACCTGCACAATTATAGAACTCATTCAATTATAGACTGTGTCCAATTATAGAACCGGTTCATTTATGAAACTACAGAATTATAGAACCCTTTCAAATACAGAACCCTCTCAATTATAGAACATGTTCAATTAGACAACTGGTTCAATTATGGAATGCATTCAATTATAGGACCCGTTCAATTAAAGAACCATTCAATTATTGAACCCGCTGAATTATAGAACCTGTTCAATTATAGAACCCATTCAATAGCAGAAACCTATCAATTATAGAACCCGTTCAATCATCAAACCCATTCAATTATAGAACACATTCAATTATAGATCCCGCTCAATTATAGAACCCGTACATTTATAGAACCCATTCCATTATAGAACCCACTAAATTATAGAACCCATTCAATTAAATAAACCTCTCAATTATAGAATCTGTCCAATTACAGGTCCGATTCAATCACAGAACCAATTCAAATAGAGAACTGCTTCAGTTAAAGAAAACGTTCATTTATGGAACCAATTAAATTTTAGGACCAGGACAATTACAGAAATCTCTAATTATAGAGCCCATTCAATTAAAGAACCCTCTCAATTATAGAACATGTTCAATTAGACAACTGGTTCAATTATGGAACGCATTCAATTATAGGGACAGTACATTTAGAAACATAGAAACATAGAAGATAGGAGCAGGAGAAAGCCATTCAGCCCTTCGAGCCTGCTCCGCCATTCAACGAGATCATGGCTGATCATCCAAACCCTAGCACCCGGTCCCTACACCGACAGCCATCCCACCCAACCGTAGCCCCGTAACCCCACGTATTTAATCCCCCCTAACACTATGGGTCAATTTTTTATCATGGCCAATCAACCTAACCCGCACATCTTTGGACTGTGGGAGGAAACCGGAGCACCCGGAGTAAACCCACGCAAACACGGGGAGAATGTGCAAACTCCACACAGAGAGTCACCCGAGGCCGGATTTGAACCCGGCCTCTCAATTATAGAACATGTTCAATTAAATTACATAACCCGTTCAATTATCGAACCCACTCAATTAAAGAACCCACACAATTAGAGTACAAGTTCAATTATAGAACCTTTTGAATTATACAACCCGCTCATTTATAGAACCCGCTGAATTAAAGTACAAGTTCATTTATAGAACCCATTATGGAATTGTTGAATCAAAGATCCCACTCAATTATAGTACCCGTTCAATTATAAAACACACACATTTATAGAACCCGCTCAATTCGAGAACCCGTTTAATTATCTAACCAGTTGAATTATAGAAACCGTTCAATTACAGAACTTGTTCCATTATAGAACCTGCTAAATTATAGAACCCGACCAATTATGGTACTGGTTCAATTATAGAACACGTTCAATTACAGAACCCACACAATTATAGAACCCACTCAATTATAGAACCCGCCCAATTATTGAAACTGTTGAATTATACAACCCATTTGATTGTAGATGGCACAAAATGATTCAACCCACTCAATTAAAGAAACCAATCAATTATAGAACACATTCAATTATAGAACGCATTCAATTATAGAACCCACATAATTATTGCACCCACTCAATTATAGGACATGTAAAATTACAGAACCGATTCATTTATGGAACCACAGAATTATAGAAAACGTTCAAATACAGAACCCTCTCTATTATAGAACATGTTCAATTAGTCAACTGGTTCAATTATGGAACACATTCAATTATAGGTCCCGTACAATTATAGAGCCCACACAATTGTAGAACCCATTCAATTATAGACCCCACTCAATTATAGAAATCACTCAATTATAGAACCCGCACAATTATAGAACAAATTCAATTATGGAACCTGTTCAATTATAGAACCCATTCAATTAAAGAACCAATCAAATATAGAACCCGCTCAATTATAGAACCCGCTCAATTATAGAACCAGTTCAATAGCAGAAACCTATCAATTATAGAACCTGTTCAATCATCGAACCCATTCAATTATAGAATAAACTAAATTATAGATCCCGCTCAATTATAGAACCCGGTCATTTATTGATTCCACTCCATTATAGAGCCCACTAAACTATAGAACTCATTCAACTACATAAACCTCTCAATTATAGAAGCGACTCAATTTAGAATCCGTTCAATTACAGAACCCTCGCAATTATAGAACCTGTTCAAATATAGAACACATTCAATTATAGAACAGATTCATTTATAGAACCCGCTCAATTACAGAACCATTTATTACATAACCAGTTGAACTATAGAAACCGTTCAATTGTATCACCTCTTCCATTATTGAGCCCGCTAAATTATAGAACCTGAACAATTATGGTACCGCTTCAATTATAGAACCCGTTCAATTACAGAACCCACTCAATTACAGAACCCGCTCAATTATAGGACCCGCTCAATTATTGATACCGTTAAATTATATAACCTGTTCGATTATTGGTACCGTTAAATTATAGAACCCGTTTGATTATCGATGCAACATAATTATTGAACCCACTCAATTATAGAAACCAATCGATTATAGGACAATTCAATTATAGAACCCATTCAATTATAGAACCTGCACAATTATAGGGCCAACTCAATTATAGAATGTGTACAATTACAGAACCGGTTCATTTATGGAACCTCAGAATTATAGAACCCATTCAAATACAGAACCCTCTCAATTATAGAAGATGTTCAATTAGACTACTGGTTCAATTATGGAACGCATTCAATTATAGGGCCCATACAATTATAGAGCCCTCTCAATTCTAGAACACATTCAATTATAGAACCCACACAATTATAGAAAAAACTCAATTATAGAACACGCATAATTAAAGAACAAGTTCAATTATGGAATCTGTTCAATTATAGAACCCATTCAATTAAAGAATCATTCAATTATAGAACCCACTCAGTTATAGCACCCGCT
The DNA here is from genome assembly GCF_052327205.1 of Somniosus microcephalus. NCBI lineage: Eukaryota > Metazoa > Chordata > Chondrichthyes > Squaliformes > Somniosidae > Somniosus > Somniosus microcephalus. The sequence continues at coordinate 150,968,021 of NC_140992.1, read as the reverse complement.
CAATTATGGAACCCATTCAGTAGCAGAAACCTATCAATTAGAGAACCCGTTCAATCATCGAACCCGAACTCATTCAATTATAGAACACACTCAATTATAGCTCCCAGTCAAATATAGAACCAGTTCAATTAAAATAACAGTATGATAGCAAAATACTGCAGATGCTGGAAATCCGAAATAACAACATATAATACCAGTTGTGCTATAGAACCATTTCAATTGTAGCATCCGTTCAAGTATAGCAACCATTTAATTATAGAACCCAATCAATCATAGAACACATTCAGTTATAGAATGCACTCAATTATAGAACCCACTCAATTTTCTAACCCATTCCATTATAGAATGCCTTAAATGATACAACCCTCTCAATTACAGAACCTATTCAATTACAGAAAGCTCTCAATAATAGAACACAATCAATTATAGTTCTATTCAATTATAGAGCTCATTCAATTACAGAATCATCTCAATTATAGAACCTGTTCAATTACAGAACTGTGTCAATTACAAATCTGATTCAATTACAGAACTCATTCCGTTAAAGAACCCGTTCAATTATGGAACAAATTCAATTATAGGACCCACAGACTTATAGAAGCCTGTCAATTATAGAACACGTTCAATTAAATTCCAGAACCCATTCAATTATAGAACCCACTCAATTATAGAACCCGCACAATTAGAGTACAAGTTCAATTATAGAACCTTTTGAATTATAGTACCCACTCATTTATAGAACCCGCTGAATTAAAGTACAATTTCAGTTATAGAACCCATTCAATTATAGAACCGTTGAATAAAAGAACCTGCTCAATTATAGTACCCATTCAATTGTGGAACACGTTCAATTATAGAACACAGGCCTAGAAATTCAGTATAGCCACTTCTGGGGCGGTAAAGTCGGGCGGGCGCTAAAGTTTGCGCCCGCCGGAAAGTGGAGGCCACTTCGCCGATATTCAGTAGCTTTGGCCAAGGAGTTTGCTCGAGCGCAAATACTGGCGTTGCACCCCTATCTTTAGGCGCTAAGCCGGCGGTGCAGACTGACACCGCCGAGGCCGGGCGCAGCGCAGGTGCGGTCATGTTTTGATTGACAGCAGACACCCTGGCGCCGGCCAGCTCTTAAAGGGGGAAGGGTCGACTTGGTCTGCTGCCACGCCCTGGATACTGCAGCCCTCCAGCTAGGCCTAAACACTGCTGCTGGAGAGAAATAGCACCAGCAAGGATGCAGAGGGCCCGTGAGCGAGCGCAGCGCTTCTCTGCCCATGATTTAAAGGTGCTGGTTAGGGCTTTGGAGAGGAGAAGAGATATCTTGTTCCCGGACAGTGGCAAGAAGGCTCCCAAGAGGCTGTACAGGAGAGCCTGGAGGGAAATCGGCCAGAGGGTCACAGCCAACAGCGATGTCCCCAGGACTGGTGACCAATGCCGGAAAAAGTTTAACGACCTCACTCGCTTGGTCAGGGTGAGTACCCTTTCCAGTGTCCTCCTCATCCTTGCATGTGCACCTCACATTATGGGCAAAGGGACCTCAAAGGCCTAATGGCCAGCCCTCCTCCAGCAGCTATGGCACTGGCATGAACATCAATAGCACTTTCTGCACTTTACACACTGGCCAAGCTATTCGACCATGGGAGGCAGTTCACACAACAACAAGGCACCACACTGGCCAAGCTATTCCTCCATGGGAGGCAGTGCACACAACAACAGGGCACCACACTGTACTTAGAAGCCGTCCTTTCTCTTGCAGGCCAAGCTGGCCGAGAATCTGAAGAGCCGGACTGTCACCGTGGGAGGCTATGCCCAATTCCAGGAGCTCAGTGACCTGGAGGTGCACGTGGGTCGACTCATGGGTGCCCGGGTGATTGGCCCCGTTGCAATTGGAGATGCCGACCCTGTGCTGGGCCCCAATGGTAAGGACATGACCGTTTGGACCTCTCTCATTCCCCTTGCACTTCAGATCTACATCCTTTGCCACTGTCCGACCAATGTGCATAATGCCACCACTCATGCCTCCCTCGCTGATGCCCTGTCCTCATTCTAAAGCTACTCTTGTGCCTTCCTGCTTTCAGCTGGTGAGGAGGAGGTCCCTAAAGCTGCGAGTGTCAGTCCCTCGGAAGAGGAGGACGACGAGGAGAAAGAGGAAGGCGGCACATCGGAGGAACCCTCATCCGCGCCAGGGGATGGCAATGGAGGGGACACGTCTTGCCTGGAGGAGAGCCAGGGGGAAGTGTTGCAGGGGGGTGTAGCTCCTGTGCCCAGTGGCGTCCAGCCATGCGGGAAGGGCCGGGCAGCATGGCGGCCTTCTCCCCAGAGGGGGGAAGTGTTGCAGGGGAGTGTAGTTGCTGGGCCCAGTGGCGTCCAGCCACACGGGAAGGGTCGGCCAGCTCGGCGGCCTTCTCCCCAGAGGGAGAGTCCGGCCTCCAGTCCGGAGACGGTCCTTGCCCAGGAGTTGCGCCTCCTTGATCAAATGTCCACGGACTCGGATCGTCGCCACACCGAGTTCATGGGGGTTGTGGCACGGTTGCCTGAGGCCATTGAGTCCCTGGCTCATAGTGTGGCCGATTTCGGGGCCTCACAGGCCAGGGGCTTCGACCAACTCGCGGCAGCACAGGCCAAGGGTCTCGAACAATTCGGGGCATCACAGGACGCGAGTCGGGCAGAATTCAGGGCATCACAGGACGCGAGTCGGTCCGAATTCAGGGCAGCACAGGCAGCGAGTGGAGAGTTGACGAGTGGTGCCGTGCAGTCACTGGCTGGTATGATGCGGGCACAGACCAGGGCAGTACGGGCACTCACTGCTGCCACACTCGCTGTGTCATGCACGCATCGCCAGGGCACCCGCCGCGCTGCTGCAGTACAGCGGTCTGGCCTTCACCAGTTTGCTGAACTTGCTGCAGTGCCAGCCCGGCCGACTGCCAGTGTCTCTGGCGACCAGCGAGCACCTGGCATCAGCCAGCTTGCCCCCATTGCTGCAGCCGCCACTGCCACTCCCCCAGCAAAGCTGCGACGAGCTGCTGGAGAGACTGATGCTGCCCAGCCACAGCTGCAGCAGTCAGCAGCCGGCCCCTCCAGGGCCGGAGCTCGTCTAGGCCGACCCCCAAGGGCATCTGCCGTCACGCATTGTGCCCCTCAGGAGCCTTCCCCCAGCCTTGCAACACCCACAGGGCCCAGGTTGAGGCGGAGCAGCAGGTCGGCCAGGGGCCGGAAAAGCCTGGACAAGGACTCGCCCTCTCGGCACACAAAGTAGAGTGTGTTGCCAAATGTTTTTTTATATGGGGGTGATTGTGTCCTGTATGGGGGGGGGTTTATTTTGGTAAGGCCGAAGATGAAGGCAACTGTTTTTTTATATGGGGGTGTTTGTGTTCTGTATGGGGGGGTTTGTCTTGGTAAGGCCGAGGATGAAGGCCATTTGGATGGACAAGTTTTGTTATTCCTCCCCAGGTTGTGGGAGTGAGATATGTTTTTGACTGTTTTTGGGGGTCTTGTCTGTTTTTGGGTTTCATGTGGGAAGGGCCCTGAGTTTGTTCAATAAAGCTTTTTATTTATTCAGCTTGTCCATGTGTGATGTTTCAAGTGGTTGTTGTATTAACCGGCTGAGGGCTTGCGGAGCGGCTGCATTCATGTGCCTTCATTGCCACAAGCCATTCCCTGACAGGGGGCCTAGAAGTGTCGTTCAATAAGCCGCCGACGGACGGCCCTTGGACCTTGTGGCTCCCTCCTGGGCTGGTACTCCTCCTCCTCCTACTCCTCCTCCTCATGGTCCTCCTGCTCATCCTCCTGAGGTGGTGGTCCAACGTGAGGTGGCAGTGCCTGAGTCCTGCGGATAGCCAGGTTGTGCAGCATGCAGCAAACGACGACGAACTGAGAGACTCTATCTGGCGAATACTGTAGAGATCCGCCGGAACGATCCAGGCAGCGGAACCGTTGCTTGAGGACGCCAATCATTTGCTCTATGATGTTCCTTGTGGCTTGATGGCTTTCGTTGTATGCCTCCTCAGCAGGGGTCCTGGGCGCGCGGAGCGGGGTCATGAGCCATGTACACAAAGGATAGCGTTTGTCCCCGACAAGCCATCCTCTTGGGGGAGGCTGTGCCTGGAACATGTCAGCCACAGTAGTCAGGCGCAGGATAAATGCATCGTGGCTGCTGCCTGGAAAGCGGGCATTGACAGCTAGGATGCGCTGCCTGTGGTCACACACCAGCTGTACATTGAGGGAATGGTAGCCCTTCCGGTTGCGGTAATCCTCGGCATTGTTGATAGGTGCCAGCATAGCCACGTGCGTGCAGTCAATGGCGCCCTGCACCATGGGGAAGTCGGCAGTCCTCGCAAATCTGACTGCACACTGCTCCTGCTTCTCTAGGGTCATGGGGAAGGAGATGAATTGGTGTCTCCTTGCGAAAAGGGCATCGGTGACCTGCCGGATGCAGCGATGCACGGCGAACTGGGAGATGTTCGCTATGTCCCCAGCAGCGGCTTGGAAGGAGCCGCTTGCATAAAAGTTCAGAGCCACCGTGACCTTCACTTCCACCGACAGAGACGTCCTGCACATCAGCTGTGGACGCAGATCTCTGTGAAGCAGCTGGCAGATCTCTGCAACCACCTCCCTTCTGAAGCGCAGCCTCTTAACACAATGCGCGGCAGTCATGGTGAGATAGGACACCTGCTGGCGGTATTGCCTGAGTGGGTAAGGCCTACGTTGCCAACGCCTGATGGCCCCTCTGCGTCTAGGCATGGCTGCCCCTCTCACACAGCATCTGCGAGCCCTTCGCACATAATGCTGGAACTGAGGGTTGGAACCCCATGCAGCCCCCATAATATACTTGCAAACAGTGAAATCACAATGAGACAAATTTCCAAGCTCTGGCCAGAAGCCAAAAGTACCTCTCCTATGTTGGCCCAAATCAGTAAGGTCTCTTCCTTGGTCTCTGTCCAGAAATCCGTAGCACTAAAGTCATTGCAGCAAAATGGCTGGCCTTTATAGTTCAGTCTAAGTGCCCTTTAATTAGCGCTCCCCGAGGCCCGCAGGGCCTCTGCTGCGTTCCACTTCACAGTTCTTAACAGCGCCATGCCCACATTGGGTCGGCGCCACTGAAGTTCCGGTTTGGGGCGCACAAACGGCGTTGCACGACGAAATGACATCATAAGCTGCGCGCGCAGCTGAGCGCGCGCAAACACTTTGCGCCGGCGCTAAATGTCAACTGAAGTTGGGCGTAGGCGCAGATCGGTCTGCGCCCGGGCGCTAAGTGCCTAGCGCATGAAATCTACTCCTCTTATCGCGCTAACGGCTGGCGAACGCAACTGAATTTCTAGGCCACACTCCTTTATAGAACCCACACAATTATAGAACCCGTTTAATTATATAACCAGTTGAATTATAGAAACCGTTCAATTATAGAACTCGTTCCATTATAGAACCTGCTAAATTATAGATCCCGACCAATTATGGTACTTGTTCAATTATAGAACCCGTCCTATTACAGAACCCACACATTTATAGAACCCACTCAATTATAGAACCTGGTCAATTATAGAAACCGTAAAATTATACAACCCATTTGATAATAGATGGCGCACAATTATTGAACCCACTCAATTATAGGACATGTACAATTACAGAACCGGTTCATTTATGGAACCACAGAATTATAGACCCATTCAAATACAGAACCCTCTCTATTATAGAACATGTTCAATTAGTCAACTGGTTCATTTACGGAGCACATTCAATTATAGGTCCCATACAATTATAGAGCCCTCTCAATTATAGAACCCATTCAATTATGGAACCCACTCAATAATAGAAACCATACAATTATAGAACCCGCACAATTATAGAACAAATTCAATTATGGAACCAGTTCAATTATAGAAACCGTTCAATTAAAGACCCTATCAATTATAGAACATTCTCAATTATAGAACCCACTCAATTATAGAACCAGTTCAATAGCAGAAACCTATCAATTATAGAACCCGTTCAATCATCGAACCCGTTCAATTATAGAATAAATTAAATTATAGATCCCGCTCAATTATATAACCCGGTCATTTATAGAACCCACTCCATTATAGAACCCACTAAAATATAGAACTCATTCAATTACATAAAACTCTCAATTATAGAAGCAACTCAATTTTAGAATCCGTTCAATTACAGAACCCTCACAATTATAGAACCTGTTCAATTATAGAACACGTTCAATTATAGAACACACTCATTTATAGAATCCACTCAATTATAGAACCCATTTAATTATATAACCAGTTGAAGTATAGATACCATTCAATGATATAACCTCTTCCATTATAGAACCCGCTAAATTATAGAACCCGAACAATTATGGTACCGCTTCAATTATAGAACCCGTTCAATTACAGAACCCACTCAATTACAGAACCCACTCAATTATAAGACCCGCTCAATTCTTGAAACCGTTAAATTATAGAACCCATTCGATTATTGGTACCATTAAATTATACAACCCGTTTGATTATCGATGCCACACAATTACTGAAACCACTCAATAATAGAAACCATTCAATTATAGGACCCATTCAATTATGGAAGCCATTGAATTATAGAACCCGCTCAATTATAGAACCCACTCAGTTATAGAATGAGTACAATTACAGAACCGATTCATTTATGTAACCACAGAATTATAGAAACCGTTCAAATACAGAACCCTCTCAATAATCGAAGATGTTCAATTCGACAACTGGTTCAATTATGGAAAGTATTCAATTATAGGGCCCATACAATTATAGAGCTGTCTCAATTCTAGAACACATTCAGTTGTAGAACCCACTCAATTATAGAAAAAAATTATTATAGAACACGCATAATTATAGAACAAGTTCAATTATGGAATCTGTTCAATTATATAACCCGTTCAATTAAAGAACCAGTCAATTATAGAACCTGCTCAATTATAGAACCAGCTCAATTATAGAACCCGTTCAATAGCAGAAACCTATCAATTAGAGAACCCGTTCAATCATCGAACCCATTCAATTATAGAACACACTCAATTATAGATCCCGCTCAATTATAGTACCCGGTCATTTATACAACCCATTCCTTTATGGAATCCACTAAATTATAGAACCCCTTCAATTACATAAACCTCTCAATTATAGAAGCGACTTAATTATAGAACGCATTCAATTACAGAACCCTCTCAATTTTAGACCCTGTTCAAATACAGATCCGGTTAAATCACAGAAACAATTCAATTAGAGAACCCCTTCAGTTACAGAAAACGTTCAATTATGGGCCCAATTCAATTTTACGACCAGGACAATTATAGAAACCTTTAAGTTATAGAACCCATTCAATTACAGAAACCGTTCAATTATAGACCCCGCTCTTTTATAGAAACCGTTCAATTATAGAACCCGCTCAATTATAGATCCCGCACAATTGTAGTACAAATTCAATTATGGATCCTGTTCAATTATAGAACCCACACAATTATAAAACCTGCAAAATTATAGAATCCACTCAATTATAGAACCCATTCAATTATAGATCCTGCACAATTATAGAATGCTCTCTATTATAGAACCTGTTCATTTACAGAACCGTTTTCATTATTTAACCCACTCAATAAAAAACCTGAATAATTACAGAACTTTCTCAATTATAGAACTCGTTCAATTACAGAAAGCTCTCGATTATAGAACCCCTTCAATCATAGAACCTGTCCCATGATAGAAGCAGTTAAATTATAGAACCTGAAAAATTATGTAACCCTTTCAATTATAGAACTTTCAATGACAGAACCCGCTCAATTATAGAACCAGTTCAATTAAAATACCAGTTGAACTACAGACCTATTTCAATTCTATCATCCGTTCAAATATAGCAACCATTTAATTATAGAATCCAATTAATCATAGAAGCCGTTCAGTTATAGTATGCACTCAATTATAGAACCCGCTCAATTATCGAACCCGTTTCATTATAGAACGCCTTTAATTATAGAACCCTCTCAATTACAGAACCTTTTCAATTATAGAAAGGTCTCATTAATAGAACCCAATCATTATATTTCTATCCAATTATAGAGCTCATTCAATTACAGAATCATCTCAATTATAGAACCTGTGAAATTACAGAACTGTGTCAATTACAGAAATGATTCAATTACAGAACACATTCAGTTATAGAACCCGTTCAATTATGGAACAAATTCAATTATAGAACCCACACAATTACTGAACCCACTCAATTATAGAATGTGTACAATTACAGAAACAGTTCATTTATGGAACCACAGAATTATAGAACCCGTTCAAATACAGAACCCTCTCAATTATAGAACATGTTCAATTAGACAACTGGTTTAATTATGGAACACATTCAATTATAGGGCCCATACAATTATAGAGCCCTCTCAATTATAGAACCCATTCAAATATTGATCCCACTCAATTATAGAAACCACTCAATTTTAGAACCCACGCAATTATTGAACAAGTTCAATTATGGAATCTGTTCAATTATAGAACCCGTTCAATTAAAGAACCAATCAATTATAGAACCCGCTCAATTGTAGAACCCACTCAATTATAGAACCCACTCAATTATAAAAGCCGGTCATTTATAGAACCCATTTCATTATAGAACTCACTAAAATATAGAACCCATTCAATTACATAAACCTCTCAATTATAGAAGCGGCTCAATTATAGAATCCGTTCAATTACAGAATCCTCTCAATTATAGAGTCCGTTCAATTACAGATCCGGTTAAATCACAGAACCAATTCAATTACAAAACCCCTTCAGTTACAGAACCCATTCAATTATGGAACCAATTCAATTATAGGGCCCGGACAATTACAGAAATCTCTAAGTTATGGAACCCATTCAATTACAGAAACCGTTCAGTTATAGAACCCGCACAATTTTAGAACCCGTTCAATTATAAAACATGCTCAATTATAGAACCTGCACAATTGTAGCACAAGTTCATTTATAGATCCCGTTCAATTATAGAACCTGCACAATTATAGAACCCGCGAAATTATAGAACCCGTTCAATAATAGAAGCCATTCATTTATAGAACTCGTACAACGATACAACGCTCTCAATTATGGAACATGTTGAATTACAGAACCATTTCAATTATGGAAACCACTCAATAAAAAACCCAATCAATTAGAGAACTCTCTCAATTATAGAATATGTGCAATTAGAGAACAAGTTAATTTATGGAACCCATTCAATTATCGGACCTGCACAATTATATAGCCCTCTCAGTTACAGAAACCATTCAATTATAGAACCGGTTGAATTATTGAACCTGCTCAATTATAAAACGCGGTCAATTACAAAAACCTCTCAATTATAGAACCCCTTGAACCATAGAACCCGATCAATTATAGCACCCGCCCATGACAGAATCCGGTAAATTATAGAAGCTGAACAATTACAGAACCCACTCAATTATAGAAACAGTTCAATTAAAAGAAGAGTTGAACTATAGAACCATTTCAATTATAGAACCCGTTCAAAAATAGCAACCGTTTAATGAGAGAACCCGTTCAATTATAGAACCCACACAATTATAGAACCTGTGCAATGATAGAAACTATTCAATTATAGAACACACTTAATTATAAAACATACTCAATTATAGAACACTCTCAGCTTTAGAACCCGTTCAATTATAGAACACTCTCAGCTTTAGAACCCGTTCAATTATAGAACCCATTCAATGATAGCACCCATACAATTATAGAACCCATTCATTTATAGACCCTACTCAATTTTAGAACACTTTCAATATATAACCAACTCAGTTAAAGAAACCACTCAATTATACAACACACTCAATTATAGAACAGACTCAAATAAAGAACCTGCTCCATTATAGAACTCACTGAATTATAGAACCAACACAATTATAGAAGCCGCTCAAATATTGAACCCAATCAATTATCGAACCCACTCAATTATAGAACCCACTCAATTATGGAACCCATTCAAATATATCAACAGTTCAATTATAGAATGAGCACAATTATATAAACCACTCAATTATAGAACCCACTCATTTATAGAATTCGTTCAATTATAGAACTAGGAAAATTATAGAACCTGATCAATTATAAAACCCACTCCATTATGGAAGCCAAACAATTACAGAACCCACTCAATTATAGTACCCGTACAATTATAGAAACTCTTCAGTTGAAGAACCCGCTCAATTATGAAGCCCATTCAAATATACCAAACACTCAATTATAGAACCTACTCAAATATATAATCGACTCAATTATGGTACTCGTTCAATTATAGAACACACACAATTATAGAACACACTCAAATGTAGAAGCAGTTCAATGAAAAACCCGCTCAATTATGGATAGATTTCAATTATAGAACCCGCCCAATTATAGAACCCACTCAATTAATCAACCCACTCAATTATAGAACCCTCTCAATTATACAACCCGTTCAATAATTGAACTCCGTAAATTATAGAACCTGCTCAATTATAGATCCCATTCAATAATAGACCCCGTCAATTCTAGAACCCATTCAATTATGAATTCTGTTGAATTATAGAACCCATTCAATTATAGAATCCACTCATTTTAAGAACCCTTTAAATTATAGAAACCACACAATAACCGAACCCGTTGAATTATAGGACCTGTTCAATTAAAGAACCTGATTTCAATTATAGAACCCGTTTAATTGTATAAACCACTCAATTATTCAACCCGCTCAATTATAGGACCCTCTCAATTATAGAACCCATGCTGTTATAGTACATGATCAATTATAGAACCCGTTCAATTGTAGAACCCACACAATTATATAATCCGTTGAATTACAGTACCCATTCAATTGTAAATCCGGTTCAATTATAGAACCAGTTCAATTATGGAACCTGTTCAATTATAGAATCCGTTCATTTATAAAACCCGTTCAATTATAGAAATCACTCAATAATAGAACCCGTTGAATTATAGAACCCATTCAATTATAGAACCCGATAAGTTTTAGAACCGTTCAATTATAGAAACCACTCAATTATAGAAGCCATTCAATTATAGAACCAGATCGATTATGGAACGTGGTCAATTATAGAAGCTGCTCAATTAAAGAACCACTTCAATTATGGAACCCGTTGAACTATAGAATCCTTACAATTATAGACCCAGTGCAATTATGGAACACGTTCAATTATAGGACCTGTTCAATCAGAGAAACCATTCAATTATAGAACCTGTTCAATTACAGAACCAGTTCAATTATGCAACTCGGTCAATTATAGATCCCGCTCAATTAAATAACCCATTCAGTTATAGAACCTGCTCAATTATTGAACCCGTTGAATTATAGTACCCACTCAATTATAGAACACATTCAATTATAGAACCCATTCAATTATAGAACCCATTCAATTATAGTACCCTCTCAATTATAGAACCTGTTCAATTATAGAACGCGCTCAACAATAGAAAGCACTCAATTATAGAACCCATTCAATTATAGAACCCGTTCAATTGTAGGACCGGCTCAATTATAGAACCCATTCAATTATAGATCCAGTTCAATGATATAACCCGTTGCAGTATAGAAACCACTCAATTATAGAACTCATTCAATTATAGAAACGTTCAATTTTAGAACCCATTCAATTATAGAACTGTTTCATGATGGAACCCTTTTAATTATCCAACACGCTCAATTCTCGAACCCACACAATTATAGATCCAGTTCAATAACAGTACCCATTGAATTCCAGAACACACTGGCCTAGAAATTCAGTTGATTGCGCCAGCCACTAGCGCCGTAAGAGGGCGAGAAGTGGGGCGCTAAGCAGCTAGCGACCGGGCGCGGCGCGATCTGCGCCTCTCGCAAAATTCAGTAACGATTTAGCGGCGGCGCAAAACCTTTGCCCTGGCTCAGCTTCGCGCGCAGAACCTGACATCATTTCATGGTGCAACGCCTTTTGTGCGCCCCGAACAGGAAATTCAGTGGCGCCAGCCTATTGTGCGTCTGGCGCCCCCAGCGTCTGGTAAAGGGGAACGGTTGCCAGTCACTGCGGGGCACGGGGGACACTAATTAAAGGGGACACCTCCTGTAGTATAAATGTCAGCCATTTTGCTCCACTCCTTCTTTGTGAGACACTGATATTTGGAGAGAGACAAAGGGAGAGAGCTTTCTGTTTTTAATCAACACTCGCTCAGATACTTCTGGCTTCAAGCCAGAGCTTTGCACTTTTAATTAACTTTCAGTGCCGTAGCATTAATTTGATACATCTAATGGGGGCTGCAATGGGTGCAAACGTTGGCTTACTGCATTGCATTCAGAGGGCTCAGAGATGCCTTGGGAGACTGCCAGTCATGGCCAGATGGAGAAGGGCCAACAGGCGTCGGCACAGGAGGCCTTACACATCCAAGGTATACCGCCAGCAGTTCTCATATCTGAACATTTCTTAGGAGCAGTGTGTTCGGAGGCTGCGATTCAGAAGGGAGGTGGTCACAGAGATCTGCCACCTGCTTCAGAGAGATCTGCAGCCACAGCTGAGGAGCAGGATGTCTCTGTCAGTGGCAGTGAAGGTGATGTTGGCTCTCAACTTCTATGCCACCGGCTCCTTCCAATCCGCTACTGGGGACATTTCCAACATCTCCCAGTTCGCGGTACATCGCTGCATCCGCCAGGTGACCAATGCCCTTTTCAGAAGGAGACGTCAGTTCATCTCCTTCCCCATGACCCTCGACAAGCAGCAAGAGCGTGCAATGCGATTTGCAGCCTTAGCGGACTTCCCCATGGTGCAGAGCACCATTGACTGCACGCTTGTGGCTTTGCGGGCACCTGTGGAGAATGCCGAGGATTACAGCAACCGGAAGGGATACCATTCGCTCAACGTGCAGTTGGTGTGTGACCACAGGCAGCTCATACTAGCTGTCAATGCCCGCTTTCCAGGCAGCATCCACGATGCCTTCATCCTGCGCCAGACTTCTGTGGCAAACCTTTTCCAGGTCCAGCCTCACCCACGAGGCTGGCTGCTCGGGGACAAAGGCTATCCTTTGTGCACCTGGCTGATGACCCCATTCTGTGCGCCCAGAACCCCTGCAGAACAGCGATACAATGACAGCCATCAAGCAACCAGGAACATCATTGAGCACACAATCAGCGTGCTCAAGCAATGGTTCCGCTGTCTGGATCGTTCCGGGGGAGCCCTACAGTACTCGCCTGAGCATGTCTCCCATTTCATTGTCGTGTGCTGCATGCTGCACAAACTGGCTATCCGCAGGACTCAGCCACTGCCAGCAGACATTGAAGGACCACCAGAGGAGGACCAGGATGGGAGGGAGGCAGAAAGTGCAAGGGCCGTTTGTCTGCATCTTATTGCAACTCGGTTCTAGGCCCCCTCTCAGGGAATGGCTTGTGCCAATGAAGGAAGATGAAGGTAGCTGCTCCGCAAGCACTCAGCCAATCAAGGCAACCAATACTTCCAAAAGCAAACATGGAGAGTGCGATTAAAGAAAATGTTTTACTCTTATGACTCTGTGCCCTTCCTGTTATGTTCATTAATAAATAGACATTCTTATTATGAACACAGCTAGCTTTTGCTAGTTACTTTGTTGAGCCATGTGGACTTGGTACAGTATCTGCAGAGATGCAGCATTGTGCTCCTGTGTGCAGGCTGCCATCTTGACTGTTGCCTTCTGGGTAGCCTAGTGCCTCATGTGTAATTTAGTCTTAACATCATACAGCTGGGTAGTGTAGTCTTATACATTCAGCTATATACAGCTCTACACAGCTCCACCTAGTGTCCACTATAGAATGACATGCTATTGATCACTACATCCCCCTTTCTTTGAGGTTTAACAAAATCAATATCAATCAACTTTCAAGAAAACAATAAAGATAATATCAGTAACACTTTTGTTAGTGCTCTATAAACATCAACATTTTCAAAACAGTCAACACATTTTCAAAGCTTTACATTGTACTCAAAGATTAAGTCGATCAGGCTTTTTTTTACTTCACGTGTGGATCTTCTCAACACGGGTAAGTCTGATGTGTCTTCATGAGATTGTTCTGGCGGTGAATGACAAGATGCAGTTGCGGCATTGTCATCAATCTGCTCTTGTATAGATCGAGGTCTCCTTGCGAACTTTGCTTGGAGAGGGTTTCAGTGTTTCCTTCACTCTTCATGCCATAACTCTCAATGTAGTCAATGCACTCTCGAAAAAAACTGTTGGCAGCTGGATCCCATCATACAGCATAGTCCTCTCAGCAGCCTCGGCTAATGGAACACCAAAGATTGGCCTGAGGGAAGAAGGAGAATCCACCGGAACTGCTTCCTGCTCTGATGCAGGCTTCTTCTTTTTCTTTTTCTCTTTGCACTGCTTAACAACACCTGCTGCGGTTATATCTTTGGACTTTTTCTCCTTGTGTTTTTCCTCTTTGTGCTTTTCTTCCTTTGGCTTCTATTTGACCTTGAAGTCTTTTTCTTTCTTCTTGGAGAAACTAGGCTTTTTGAAGACATGGATACCCTTTGGCCTTTTCAGCCTTGATGGGCTCTCTGCTTCATCACCTGAGTCATCTGGTCTGCTTATGGCACAGTTTATACGGTAAACTCTTTTGACCAGTTCTAAGTCCTCACAAGCTTTGTCACCCAGTAGTGAATCAAGCCTTTCAGCCACAACAGAAAACATGAGATGATGCACTTTGTCTTTGACTGTCACTTTAAGTATGCATACACCTAAGCTATCTATTTTCTGTCCATTATAGTCCTTCAGTAGTACTGACTTTTTCTGTATTTTGGGCTTTTCTTTCATATTGTTAATGTCACTCATACTGATTAAGTTTGCTTTTGCCCCAGTGTCCAGTATCAATGTAACTAATGCTCCATTTATCTGCAGTGGGATCATCCATTTGTCCTCTTTAACTGCATTAACTTTATTTTCAGCATTGTTTATTTCTGAGGGCTGCACATTTTCTGTATCTTTTTTGATATCATCACATGACACCATTCCTACAAAAAATGTCTCACTTACATCAGTGTCCTCAATCACATTAACTCGTTGCTCTTTCTTAGTTTGTACTTTTGAAAAGCATTGTTTGGCAAAGTGATTATTTCCATTACACTTTGTGCACATTTTTCCAAACGCTGGGCATTGTCTTAACTGGTGTTTGTAACCATAGCGTTTACAATTAAAAATTTCATCCTCCGATTGATTTTCATTTCTGTTCTACCCACGTTTCTTCCCCTTGTAGGACACAGCACCGACAGCAGCGCTTACTATAATCGCATCATTATTGATTTCACTGAAAGTCTTCGCATGCTTTTGAGCTAGCTCACTGGCTTTGCATATTGTCACAGCATTTTCCAATGTTAGTTCGGTTTCTCTCAACAGACGTTCCCTGTCTTTTTTATCATGAATACCAAACACAATCTGGTCACGAATCATGGATGCTTTCAGCTCAGAGAAATTACATGTCTGTGCTTTCAGTTTCAGGTCAGTTATAAAGCTATCAAAAGTCTCATTTTGTTGCTGTCTCCGAGAACGGAAGATGTATCTTTCATACGTCTCATTCTTTTTGGGAGAGCAATGTGCATCAATTTTTTTTAGCACATCTTCTAATTTTTCTCTTTTCTCCGCTGGATTAAATACAAATGTATTAAATACCTCTATCGCCTGTGGGCCTGCAACCGTAAGCAGCAACGCTATCTTCCTTGCGTCTGGCTCCGTACCAAATCCGATGGCTGCAATGTAGAGTTCGAATTGCTGTTTAAAAGTCTGCCAGTTATAGTTGATTTTTTCTGTGAGATTCAAATGCTCTGGTGGCTTCAAATTCTCCATGTCGCTTTTCACAATTTTCAGCAGATCTTCACCACCCTGGTACCATGTTATGTTCATTAATAAATAGACATTCTCATTATGAACACAGCTAGCTTTTGCTAGTTGCTTTATTGAGCCATGTGGACTTGGTACAGTATCTATAGAGATGCAGCATTGCGCTCCTGTGTGCAGGCTGCCATCTTAACTGTTGCCTTCTTGGTAGCCTAGTGCCTCATGGGTAATGTAGTCTTAATATCATACAGCTGGGTAGTGTAGTCTTATACATACAGCTGTATACAGCTCTACACAGCTCCACCTAGTGTCCACTATAGAATGACATGCTATTGATCACCACACTTCCCGCATGACAAACTAATTCAGAGAAACCCCCCAAACAGAAACACACCAGTCTCGGCCTTTATATAAAAATCAAATACACCAGTCTCGGCCTTCATATAAAAAACAAAAACGCCAATCTCGGCCTTCATGCAAAAAACAAAAATGCCAGTCTCGGCCTGTTTATAAAAAAAGAAATACAACAGTCTCGGCCTGTTTATAAAAAACAACAAAATTGGCCAGACCTTCTACTTTTTCACCTGCGAGGGTGATCCGTCTCGCTTCCAGGCATGGCCCCTACCCGCCCTGCAGCTCCTCCTCAATGTGACCCCAGTGGCTGCAGCAAGGCTGGGGGAAGGCTGCTGAGGGTTAGTTGGTGAGATAGCAGATGCCCTTGGGGGTTGGCCTGGACAAGCTCTGGGCCTGGAGGGCCCGGCTGCGGACAGCTCCAACTCAGCTTGGGTGGCAGCAGCCTGTCCTATGTGTGGTGGCAGCTGCAGTGGAGGAATGACAGTGTTGGTTGCAGGAATGCTGCCAATCTGACAGTGCACAGGCACTCCCTGGTCGGCTGATTCACTGGTACTCGCACGGGCCAGCACTGCAGCATGTGCAGCAATCTGCTGAAGCACAGACTGCTGGGCTGCTGCAGTGTGGTGAGTGCCCCGGCGATGCCTGGCCGAGCCAGTGAGGGTGGCAGCAGTTAGTGCCCATGTGGCCCTGGTCTGTGTCTGGATGACACCAGCCAGTGAATGCATGGCACGACTGAGCATTTGGCTGGAGGCCGCCTGTAGTGCCGCGAAGTCCTGCAGAATCCTGGCCTGTGCTGCACTGAATTCTTGCAGACTCCTGGCCTGTGCTGCCCCAAATTCCTGACACTATGGAGTCCAGCATCCTTGCCACTGCAGCCATGAGCTCAGTGTACCTGCACTCAGCCTGGGCGCCCATTTCCACAAGGAGCCGCACCTCCTCTGCACTCACTGTAGCAGGACTGTAGGCTACACTCTCCCTCCGGGGAGAAGGCCGCGAGGTTCCCCACCCCTCCCGCGTTGCTGCAGCCCACTGGTCCCCGGTGCATCACTCTCCTCTGACACTTCCCCCCTGCTCCCCTCCAGGGAAGACGTGTCCCCAGCATGGCCATGGGCTGCCTCAGCCGAGGGTGGCCCTGATGGGGCGGCTTCCTCTTCCTCCTCCTCTAGGTCTGAGCCCGATGCAGTGCCAGCTTGAGTGGCCGCCTCCTCACCTGGCGAGTCACCATCTGAAAGCAGGGAGGCAAAGGAGTTGCTTTAGAGTGAGGACAGGACAGCAGCGAGGGAGGCATCAGTGCTGCTATGCACTGCACTGGTTCAATAGTGGCAAAGGATGCTGGCATGAGGCACAGGTGGAAAGAGAGGTCCAAAAGGTGAGGACCTTACCATTGGTGCCCAGAACAGGTTCAACATCTTCAGTCATGATGGGGCCAATCAGCCGGCCTGCCATGATCTGCTCCACTCGCAGCTCTATGTCGCTGAGCTGCTTAATGTCAGGATGGCCTCCCTGGTCTGGTGCTGCTGTCTCCGGTTGTGCACCAGCTTGCCCTGCAAGAGAGAGGATGGCCTCTAAGTACAGTGTGAAGCCCTGATCTTGCCTGCACAGCCTCCCATGGTGGAATAGCCCTGACAGTTTTAAGCACTGATCTTGCCTGCACAGCCTCCCATGGTGGAATATCCCTGACAGTGTGAAGCCCTGATCCTGCCTGCACAGCCTCACATGGTGGAATAGTCCTGACAGTGTGAAGCCCTGATCTTGCCTGCACAGCCTCCCATGGTGGAATAGCCCTGACAGTGTATAAACTCCTGAATATGCAAGTGCTTTTCATGACAGTTCCATAGCTGCTGGATGAGTGCTGGGCAGTTGGGCTTTCACGTCCCTATGGCCATCAACTGAGGAGCACATGCAGGGATGAGCAGGATACTGGAAAGGGTACTCACCTTGACAACGCGAGTGAGGTCGTTGAATTTTTTACGGCACTGGAGGGGAGTCCTGGCAACCACGCTGTTGGAGGCGACCCTGCTTTCCACCTCCCTCCAGGCTTTCCGATATTCGGAGGGCAGTGGCCTCCTGCAACCTACAGGGAACAGAACATAGCACCTGCGCTCAACTGCGCCAACCAGCACCCTCAGGTCACCCATCGCCTAAGCGCTGTGCTCTCTCCCTTGGCTTCTCCATTCTCCTGAGCATGGAGCAGTTGAATTAGCACTGTTCAGGCCTTCCCTCAGGGCTGCAGTGTGCAGGGTGTGCCAGCCAAACAATCCCACCATCCCCTTTAAGTGCTGACCGGCGCCTGACTGTCTGCCTGCAATCAATAACTCGCCGCACCTGCGCTGCACCCGCCCTCAGTGGTAGCGCACCGGATCGTCGGCTTAGCGCCTTATGATACTCATGTATCGCCTGCTTTAGCGCTGCAGCAACCTCTTGGGGCGATGCAACTGAATATCGGCGAAGGTGGCGCTAAGTTGCGCCGGGCGCAAAATTTTGCGACCGCCCGGCTGTAGCACCCCAAACGCGGCTATACCGAATTTCTAGGCCACTCAATTTTAGCACCCATTCAGTTGTAGAAACCACTCAATTATAAAACAAATTGAATTATAGAAACCATTCAGTTATAGTATCCATTCAATTTTAGAACCAGTTCAATTATGGAACCCGTTCAATTATAGAATCTGTTCATTTATAGAACCCGTTCAATTATAGAAATCACTCAATTATAGAACCCGTTGAATTATAGAACCCATTTAATTATAGAACCTGATCAATTATAGAACCTGTTCAATTACACAAATCAGTGCACATTCATTTATAAAGCCATTCAACTATAAAACCCGTTCAGTTATAAAATATGTTCAATTATAGATCCTGTTCAATTATACAACCTGGTCATTTATGGAACTTGCTCAATTTTAGAACATGTTCAGTTATAGAATCTGTTCAATTATAGAACCTGTTCAATTATAGAGACCACACAATTAAAGGGCCTATTAAATTATAGAACAAGGTCAAATATAGCATCCGCTCAATTATATAACCAGTTGAATTATGGAACCTGTTCAGTTATAAAACCCGTTCAATTATATAAACCGGTAAATTATAGAACCCACTCAATTATAGATGCCACTCAATTATAGAACCTGCAAAATTATAGAAACCATTCAATTATAGAACCCGTTCAACTATAGAACACGCTCAATTATAGAACACACTCAATTATAGAACCCGCTCAATGATAGAACCTCTCAATTATAGAACCGCACAATTATAGAACCGACTCAATTATAGAACCCGCTCAATTATAGAACTGATTCAATAATAGAACCCATGCAATTAAAGAACACGATCAATTATAGAACACGTTCAATTATAGGACCCATTCAATTACAGATCCCTCTCAATTATTGATTCCATTCAACTAATGGAACCTAATCAATTATTTAACCTGCTCAATTGGAGAACTAGTTGCATTATAGAACCCATTCAATTATAGACCCAGCTAATTAAAGAACTCGTTCAATTATAAAAGCGGTTCAATTAATGAATCCATTCAATTAATGAACCCGCTCAGTTATGGAACACATTCAATTATAGAACTAGTTGAATTATAGAACACTTTCAATTGTAGAACTAGTTGAATTATAGAACACTTTCAATTATCGAACCAGATCAATTATAGAGCCCGTTCAATAATAGAAGCCGATCAGTTATAGTAATGACAGAATTAGAGAACCTGATCAATTTTTGAACAGTTGAAATATTGAACACACTCAATTATAGAACACGCACAATTATAGAACCATCTCAATTAAGAGCTCCATTAAATTATTGAACCCGTTCAATTATAGATCCAACTCAATTATAGAAGCCATTCAATTATAGAAACCATTCAATTATAGAACCCGCAAAATTATTGAACCTTCTCAATTATTGAGCCTATTCAATTACACAACACTCTCAATTATAGAACACGTTCAATTACAGAACGCGTTCAGTTATAGATCCCGCTATATAACCCATTCAATTACAGCAACCTCTCAATTACAGAACCTGTTCAAACATAGAACCTGTTCAATAATAGAACGCACTCAATTATAGAATCCGCTCAATTTTAGAACCAGCTCAGTTATAGAACCCTCTCATATTATAGAACCTGTTAATTTATAGAACCCGCTTAATTATAGAACTCGTTACATTATAGAACCCACTCAGTTATATAACCCTCTCAATTACAGAACCCTCACAATTTTGGAACTTGCTCAATTACAGAAACCTCTCAATTATAGAACCCACTCAATTATAGAACCCGTTCAATTACAGAAATCTCTCAATTATAGGATTTGTTCAATTACAGAACTGGTTCAATTACAGAACTGATTCAATTACAGAAACTGTCCAGTTATAGAACCCATTAAATTATGGAACAAATTCAATTATAGGACCCGCACAATTATAGAAGCCTCCCAATTATAGAAATCGTTCAATTACAGAACCCGTTCAATTATAGAACCCACTCAATTATTGAACCCATTCAATTATAGAACCCTCTCAATTATAGAACCCACACAATTATAGTACAAGTTCAATTATAGAACACGTTCAATTATATAACACGCTCATTTATAGAACCCGCTGAATTATGTATCCCATTCAATTATATAACCCATGCAATTATCGAACCCTTTCAATTATAGAACACATTCAATTACAGAACCCGTTCAATTATAGAACCGGCTCAATTTTAGAACTCATTCAAATATAGAAACCTCTCAGTTATAGAACCTGCACAATCACATTACAAGTTCAATTATAGAACACAATCAATTATATAAACCACTCAATTATAAAGCTTACTCAATTATAGAACCTGCTCAGTTATAGAACCCACTGAATTTTAGTACCAACTCAATGAGAGAACCCGCTCAATTATAGAACCTTCTCAATTATAGAACCCTCTTAGTTATAGAACCTGTTCAATTACATAACCCGTTCAATTATAGAACCCCTTCAATTATCGAATCCGTTCAATTATAGAACCTGTTCAATTAAAGAACCCGCTCAATTATAGAAACCATCCAATTATAGAACTGGATCAATTATATAATCCATTCAATTATAGAATCCATTCAATTACAGAACCTGTTCAATTACATAAACCTCTCAATTATAGAACATGTACAATTGTACAACCTGCTCCATTATAGAATTACATAAGCCATTGCTTCTTTTTTCCCTTTCTGTTCTCAGCAGGTTTAGTGCCCTCTGGAGTGGTCTTTCCAACCTTTGCCACTGCAGACTGCCCTGCAGGCTG
The DNA here is from genome assembly GCF_052327205.1 of Somniosus microcephalus. Taxonomy (NCBI): domain Eukaryota; kingdom Metazoa; phylum Chordata; class Chondrichthyes; order Squaliformes; family Somniosidae; genus Somniosus; species Somniosus microcephalus. The sequence goes on along the minus strand of NC_140992.1, from coordinate 150,946,529 downwards.
TGGCGATGGTGGCTGCCTCACAGTTTTTTCACTGATTTGGAAAAATAGAAAGAAGAATATAAAGGATGTTGATTTAACCTTATGAATAACAGCCAATTACTGGCTAATAACTGAGCCAAGTATTGATTATTAAATAAGCTAATAACCAACAGATAACCGAGAAGACTACCAGCTATTTTAGTTTGGCACTGCGTGACCTGGGGTCAACTGAGCAGGTCTGTTGGTGGAACGTTTCCTTTAATTATATATCATTTAATCCAAACATTGTCCGCCTTTGGCTAAACCATACATTATCGACCCGGCAAAGAGAATGTGGACCCGGATACCCTCACCAGTGCATTCTGCTCTTCTGTGTCAACTTCGATTCTTGCGGATCTTCATACTGACTTATGCCATCGTGGCGTTACCCGTATGTTACACTTTGTGCGATCTAAATATCTCCCAATTTCTATGGAAGACTTGAGAAGAACATGCTCCACTTGTAGAATTTGCACGGAATTAAATCTGCAATTCTTCTGTCCATCGGCTGGCTCGTTCATACATGCTACACAGCATATGCAGTGACTCAGCATTGAATTTAAAGGGCCACTACCTTCCTCAATGTGAAACACCTACTTGCTTGCAATGGTGGACGAATATTCATGCTTTCCCTTTTCTTTCCCCTGTCCCAATATGCTTACTTCCACAGTGATCAAATGACTCGATCAGGTCTTTCCATTTGTGGTACGGCCAATTTCATCCATTCTGATCGGGCTCCCTCCTTCATGTCAAGCGAACTCAAAAGTTATCTTTCCCGAAGGGGAATCGCCACAAATAGAACAATATTGTATCATCCTATTGGAAACGGGCAGGTTAAGAACATAAGAACATAAGAAATAGGAGCAGGAGTAGGCCAATCGGCCCCTCGAGCCTGCTCCGCCATTCAATAAGATCATGGCTGATCTGATCCTAACCGCCAATCTACTATCACTGAACCATCTCCTGAATCTAACAGAATTAGACACACGAAATATGAGCAGGATCAGGCTACGTGGCCCCTGGGCCCGCTCCGCTACCCACAGGGCCATGACCGATCCGAACATAGACTCATGTCCAAATTCCTGCCCGTTCCCCTTAACCTTTAGAAACATAGAAACATAGAAGATAGGAGCAGGAGTAGGCCATTCGGCCCTTCGAGCCTGCTCCGCCATTCAACGAGATCATGGCTGATCATCCAAACCCTAGCACCCGGTCCCTACACCGACAGCCATCCCACACAAGCCCTATCCCCGTAACCCCATGTATTTAATCCCCCCCTAACACTAAGGGCCAATTTTTGTCATGGCCAATCAACATAACCCGCACATCTTTGGAATGTGGGAGGAAACCGGAGCACCCGGAGGAAACCCACGCAAACACGGGGAGAATGTGCAAACTCCACACAGACAGTCACCCGAGGCCGGATTTGAACCCGGGTCCCTGGCGCTGTGAGGCAACAGTGCTAACCACTATTCCCTTTACTTCTAGGAAGCTGTCTATTTCTGTTCTAAATTTATGCAATGATGTAGCTTCTACAGCTTTTTGGGGCAGCATATTCCATGGACCTACCACCCTCTGAGTGAAGTAGTTCCTCCTCATCTCAGTTTTGAAAGAGCAGCCCCTTATTCTAAGACTATGCCCCCTAGTTCTAGTTTCACCCATCATCGGGAACATCCTGCCCGCCTCCACCCGATCCAACCCCTTCACAATCTTATATGTTTCAATAAGATCGCCTCTCATTCTTCTGAACTCCAATGAGTAGAGTCCCAATCTACTCAACCTCTCCTCATATGTCCATCCCCTCATCCCCGGGATTAACCGAGTGAACCTTCTTTGAACTGACTCGAGAGCAAGTATGTCTTTTCTTAAGTATGGACACCAAGGCCTAGAAATTCAGTATAGCCAGTTTTGGGGCGGTAAAGTCGGGCGGGCGCTAAAGTTTGCGCCCGGCGCAAAGTCGAGGGCACTTCGCCGATATTCAGTAGCTTCGCCCTAAGATGTTGCTTGAGCGCTAAAACTGGCGATGCACGCCTATCTTTAGGCGCTAAGCCGGCGGTGCTGAGGGATAGCGCCGAGGCCGGGCGCAGCGCAGGTGCGGTCATTTCTTGATTGACAGCAGGCACCGTGGCGCCGGCCAGCTCTTAAAGGGGGAAGGGTCGACTTGGTCTGCTGCAGCGGCCTGCACACTGCAGCCTTCCAGCTAGGCCTTAACACTGCTGGTGATCAGAAGGAGCCATGGCAACGGTAAAGAAGGCCCGTGAACGTGCCCTGTGCTTCTCAGCCCATGACTTGAAGATGATGGTGAGGGCCTTGGAGAAGAGACAGCACATCTTGTTCCCGGACACTGGCAGGAAGCTTCCCACCAGCGTCTATAGGAAAGCCTGGAGGGAGGTCGCCCGCTGGGTGTCAGCCACCGGCGATGCCCCCAGGGACAGTGTCCAATGCCGGAAGAAGTTTAATGACCTGACCAGGATTGTCAGGGTGAGTACCCTTTCCAGTCTCCTCCTCATCCTTGCATGTACACCTGACATGATGGGCAAAGGGACCTGAAAGCCCTAATGGCCAGCCCTCAGCCAGCAGCTATGGGACAGTCATGAACATCAATTGCACATTCTGCAATTTACACCATGGGAGGCAGTGCACAGCACATCAGGGCCACACACTGGCCAAGCTATTCCACCATGGGAGGCAGTGCACACCACATCAGGGCTACACACTGGCCAAGCTATTCCACCATGGGAGGCAGCGCACACCACATCAGGGCTACACACTGGCCAAGCTATTCCACCATGGGAGGCAGCACACACCACATCAGGGCTACACACTGGCCAAGCTATTCCAACATGGGAGGCAGTGCACACCACATCAGGGCTACACACCGTACTTACAGGCCGTCCTTTCTCTTGCAGGCAAAACTTGCCAACAACCGAAGGCACTAGGAGGAGACCGGGGGAGGCCGCCCCCAGATCCAGGAGCTCACTCCCCTGGAGGAGCGCGTGAGTCACCTCATGGGAGCCCGGGTGATTGGGCCCATCGCCTGTGGAGATGCCGACCCTCTTCTGGGCCGCAATGGTATGGACATCACCTTTTGGACCTCTCTCGTCGCACTTGCGCATCCGATCTACCTCCTTTGCCACTGTCCGACCAATGCGCTGAATGCCACCAGTCATGCCTCCCTCGCTGATGCCCTCTCCTCACTCTAAAGCTACTCTTGTGCCTTCCTGCTTTCAGCTGATGACGAGGAGGTCCCTGAAGCTGCCAGTGACAGCCCCTCCGAGGAGGAGGAGGAGGAGGAGGAACAGGAAGGCGGACCATCAGGGCAGCACTCAGGTCCGGCTGCAGATGCCGAAGTAGTGGACACGTCTTCCCTGGAGGAGAGCCTGGAGGAAGTTTCGGAGGGGAGTGGAGCTGCTGGGACCAGTGGAATCCAGCAACCCAGGAGGGCTGCGGTTGGTCCGCGGCCTTCCCCCCCAGAGGGGGGAAGGATCGGAGGGGAGTGCAGTTGCTGGGCCCAGTCGCCGCTGGCAACGTGGCAAGGGTCGGGCAGCTCTGCCCCCTGCTCCCCAGCGGGCAAGTCCGGACTCCAGTCCGGCCACGTTCAACTCAGAGGAGGCGCGCCACCTCGATCAAATGGCCCAGGATTCAGATCGCCGGCACACCGAGCTGATGGGGGTAGTGGCACGGATGCCTGAGGCGATCGAGTCCCTGGCTAGTAGTGTGCGCGAGTTCGGGGCCTCACATGCCGCGAGTGGCCGGCTGATCAGTGATGCCTTCCAGACAGTGGCTGCTTTGTTGCGGTCGCAGACCAGGGCAACAGGGGCACTCACTGCTGCCACATGCGCTGCGTCAGCCAGGCATCGCCTGGACACCCGCCGCGCTGCAGCAGCACAGCGGGCTGCCCTTCGGCAGATTGGTGCGCATGCTGCAGTGCGGGCCCGGGCGAGTGCCAGAGTGCCACATCACCAGCCAGCGCCTACCATCCGCCAGATTCCACACATTCCTCCAGCCATCACCGCCACTCCCCCAGTGGCGCCTCAAGGGCAAGCGGCTGCGAATGATGTTGGCCAGGCACAGCTGCGCCAATCACCAGCCGGCCCCTCGAGGGCCAAACCCCGTCTAGGCTGCCCCCCAAGGGCATCTACCGGAAGGACATCTGACCATCAGAAGCCTTCCCCCAGCCTCGCAGCAGCCACTGGGCAGAGCTTGCGGAGGAGCAGCAGGCCGGGCAGGGGCCCCAAAAGGCTCGACAAGGTCTCGCCCTCGTGGCCCAATAAGTAGACGGTGTGGCCAAGTGTTATTTTATATGGCGATGCCTATGTTTCTTTTGGGGATGGTTGTTTTGTTTCTGGGGATGTTTTTTGGGTTAAGGCCGAGGATGAAGGCCATTTTTGTCCAAATGTTCAGTTATTCCTCCCCAGGTTGTGGGAGTGAGTCATTTGATGTACTGTTTTTTGGGGCCGTTGAATGTTTCTGGGTTTCATGTGGGAAGGGGTTTCATTGGTCTAAAATAAAGATTTCTCTTTATTCAGAGAGTGTCCATGTTTGTTGCTGTGTTTGTTGCCTTCGCCGGCTGAGGGCTTGCGGAGTGGCTGCGTTCATGTTCCTTCATGGCCACAAGGCATTCCCTGACAGGGGGCTTAGAAGTGACGTTCAATAAGCCGCCGGCAGACGGGCCTTGGACCTTCTCGCTCCCTCCTGGGATGGTACTCCTCCTCCTCCTGCTCCTCCTCCTCATGCTCCTCCTGCTCCTGCTCCTGAGGTGGTGGTCCAACGTGAGGTGGCAGTGCCTGAGTCCTGCGGAGAGCCAGGTTGTGCAGCATGCAGCAAACAACGACGAATTGGGACACTCAGTCCGGGGAATACTGCAGAGATCCGCCGGAAAGATCCAGGCAGCGGAACCGTTGCTTGAGGACGCCAATTGTTTGCTCGATTATGTTCCTGCTCACTTGATGACTCTCGTTTTATGCCTCTTCAGCAGGGGTCCTGGGCGCGCGGAGCGGGGTCATGAGCCAGGTACACAAAGGATAGCCTTTGTCCCTGAGAAGCCATCCTCTTGGGGGAGGCTGTGCCTCGAACATGTCACGCACAGTTGTCTGCCGCAGGATAAAGGCATCGTGGCTGCTGCCTGGAAAGCGGGCATTGTCAGCTAGGATGCGCTGCTTGTGGTCACACACCAGCTGCACATTGAGTGAATGGTAGCCCTTCCGGTTGTGGTAATCCTCGGCATGCTCCACAGGTGCCCGCAAAGCCACATGCGTACAGTCAATGGTGCCCTGCACCAAGGGGAAGGCCGCGAATCTTGCAAATCCCAGTGCACGCTGATGCTGCCTCTCCAGGGCCATGGGGAAGGAGATGAATTGGCGTCTCCTTCTGAAAAGGGCATCGGTCACCTGGCGGATGCAGCAATGCACGGCGAACTGGGATATGTTAGCAATGTCCCCAGCAGCAGATTGTAGGAGCCGGTGGCATAGAAGTTCAAGGCCACCGTCACCTTCGCCTCCACTGACAGAGACGTCCTGCTCCTGAGCTTTGGATGCAGATCTCTGCGAAGCAGATGGCAGATCTCTCCAACCACCTTCTTTCGGAATCTCAACCTTTTTACACATCGCGCGCCACTCATGTTGAGGTAGGAGCGCTGCTGGTGGTATGCCCTGACTGGGTAAGGCCTATGTTGCCGATGCCTGTTGCCCCCTCTGCGTCTAGCCAGGGCTGCCCCTCTCACACCGCGTCTGCGAGCCCTACGGACATGACACTGAAACTCAGCGTTGGCACCCCATGCAGCCCCCATAATATGCTGCCAAACAGTCAAATATCCAAGAGGCCACTTGCAACGCTCTGGCCTGAAGCCAAAAATACCTGAGCTAGTGTTGGCCCAAACCAGAAAGCTGTCTTCCTTGGTCTCTCTCCAGAAATCCGTTGCACAAGAGTGTTTGATGCAAAATGGCTGCCCTTTATAGTGCAGGGTAAGTGCCCTTTAATTTACGTTCCCCGGGGCCCGCGTCGGCTCTGTTGCGTTCCACTAAACAAGCGTTCGGGCCGCCAGCCGCACAATGGGGGGGTCCCACTGAAGTTCTGGATCGGGGCGCACAAAGGGCGTTGCACGAGGATATGACATCATTTCCTGCGCGCGCAGGTGAGCGCGCGCTAAGACTTTGCGCCGGCGCTAAATGTTTACTTAATTTGGGGCGAGGCGCAGATCGCGCTGCGCCCGGATGCTACACACATAGCGCCCGAAATTCACTTCTCTTAAGGCGCTAACGGCTGGCGCAAGCAACTGAATTTCTAGGCCCAAAACTCTATGCAGTATTCCAGGTGCGGTCTCACCAATACCTTGTACAACTGAAGCAATACCTCCCTATTTTTATATTCTATCCCCCTAGCAATGAAAGCCAACATTCCATTGGCCTTCTTAATCACTTGCTGCACCTGCATACTAACCTTTTGAGTTTCGTGCACCAGGACCCCCAGATCCCTTTGTGCTTCAGTACTTTAAAGTTTCTTGCCATTAAGATAATAACTTGCTCTACGATTTTTCCTGCCAAAGTGCATAACCTCACACTTTCCAGTATTGTATTCCATCTGCCAAATCTCTGCCCACTTACTTAGCCTGTCTATGTCACCTTGCAGGTTTTTTATGTCCTCCTCACTCACTACTTTCCCTCCCATCTTAGTATCATCTGCAAACTTTGATATGTTACACTCAGTCCCCTCCTCCAAATCGTTAATATAGATTGTAAAGAGTTGGGGACCCAGCACTGACCCCTGTGGAACACCACTAGTTACTGATTGCCAGTCCGAGATTGAACCATTTATCCCAACTCTCTGCTTTCTGTTAGATAGCCAATCCTCTATCCATGCCAGAACATTACCCCCAATCCCGTGATTTTTTATCTTAAGCAATAATCTTTTGTGTGGCACCTTGTCAAATGCCTTTTGGAAGTCTAAATACACTACGTCCACTGGTTCCCCTTTATCCACCCTATATGTTACTTCCTCAAAGAACTCCAGCAAATTTGTCAAACATGACTTCCCCTTCATAAAACCATGCTGACTTTGTCCTATTAAATTATGATTATCCAAATGTCCTGTTACTGTCTCCTTAATAATGGACTCCAATATTTTACCTGCCACAGATGTTAGGCTAACCGGTCTATAGTTTCCAGCCTTCTGTCTACTGCCCTTTTAAATAATGGCATTACATTAGCAGTTTTCCAGTCTGCCGGGACCTTTGCTGATTCCAGGGAGTTTTGGAAAATTATTACCAATGCATCCACAATCCCTACCGCCACTTCCCTCAAGGCCCTAGGATGTAAGCCATCAGGTCCAGGTGATTTATTTGCCTTGAGTCCCATTATTTTACCGAGTACCACTTCCTTAGTGATTTTGATCGTGTTTAGCTCCTCCCCCCCTATAGCCCCCTGTTTGTCCAGTGTTGGGATATTCTTAGTGTCTTCTACTGTAAAGACTGATACAAAATATTCATTCAGTGTTTTGGCCATCTCCATATTTCCCACCATTAATTTCCCGGTCTCATCCTCTAAGGGACCAACATTTACTTTAGCCACCCTTTTTCTTTTTATATAACTAATAAAAACTCTTACTATCTGTTTTTATATTTTTTGCTAATTTACTTTCATAATCTATCTTCCCTTTCTTAATCAATCTTTTTGTTATTTTTTGCTGTCTTTTAAAGTTTTCCTAATCCTCTATCCTCCCACCAGATTTGGCTACCTTATATGCCCTTGTTTTTAGTCGAATACTATCCTTAATTTCTTTACTTAGCCATGGATGGCTGTCTTTTCTTTTACACCCTTTTCTTCTCAGTGGAATATATATTTTTTGGAAGTTGTAAAATAACTCCTTAAATGTACACCACTGATCATGTATCGTCTTACGCTTTAATCTATTTTCCCAATCCACTCTACTCAATTCCACTCTCATACCTTCATAGTCTCCTTTATTCAAGCTTAGCATGCTTGTTTGAGATCCAACCTTCTCACCCTCTAATTGAATATGGAATTCAACCATGTTATGGTCACTCATTCCAAGGGGGCCCTTTACTAGGACATTTTTAATTAATCCTGTCTCGTTACACAGGACCAGATCTACGGTTGCTTGCCCCCTGGTTGGTTCAATTACATACTGCTCAAGAAACCCATCCCTAATACACTCAATGAACTCATCCTCAGGGGAGCCCTGCCCAATTTGATTTGTCCAGTTAATATGATATTTAAAATCCCCCATAATTATAGGTGTTCCCTTATTTTAAGCCTCAACTATTTCCTGATTGATACTCTGTCCAACAGAGTTGCAACTGTTCGGAGGCCTATAGACTACGCCCACTAGTGTTTTTTTCCCCTTATTATTCCTTACCTCCACCCAAACTGTTTCATTATCCTGATCTTTTGATCCAATATCATTTCTCTGTATTACAGTGATTCCTTCCTTTATTAACATAGTCACCCCACCTCCCCTTCCTTCCTGCCTGTCCTTCCTGATCATTAAATAACCTGGTATGTTTAATTCCCAGGCATTGTCACCCTGCAGCCATGTTTCTGTAATGGCCACAAGATCATACACATATGTAGTTATTTGTGCCATTAACTCATCTATTTTGTTACGAATGCTACGTGCATTCAGATAGAGAACTTTCAAATATGTTTTGTGACACTTAGTTCCTGCTTTTGCCCTTTTTATTACTTTACCTTCTACTCCATACCTTCTTCTCCTTCCTGACACACTCTGGTTTTTAATTTCCCCACTGCTACCTAAGTCTATGAGACATACAACACTATCATTTGGAAGGCTGTTCATCTTGCACTGAGGTCAAACAAGCTATCAAACCAGCAGTGGGAATCTAAGCTCCCTGGCACATTGCATTTCATCATGTCTCTTCTTTCTACATCCAACAACGCTATTCCTCATGAATGATTCTTTGGGATCCAGTGTCGCTCCACTCATGGGACGTTCCTACCAGCATGGTTGGCAGCTCCTGACCACGTGCTGCTCTGAAGATTCATCCAATCCTCTAAGAGTGATCCCCTCATCGACGAAGTGGAACGGACGAATGTCAATCCCACATACGCATATGTGTGGTACCCTGTTGGCCGGGAATCCGCAGTGTCATTTTGGGATCGGGCTCCGTGCCCAACCGGTCCCATGGACCCAGTCAATGGTGGGATCCATATTAGTGATGCCGTTACCCTGCGCTCCTCTGAGGAAGATGCTCTACCCAAGATGTCAAGGAATCTGCCAGCTATTCTGCCAGATCAACCCGGGGAACAAAGCGCTCCCCGCGGGGCGGCCACCCAAAGCCAGGACACCAGTCAGTCACTAACTACTGGGCAGGGTGAAGCCAGCTCTGCGCCTATGGGGGCCGGCACCCGGAGCCACAATCTCCCCAGTCCCCCTCAGGTCAATCAAGGCGACACAGACTCTGCCATTCCGCTGGTACAAACTAGGCGACCCAGGGACCAAAACATCGTCCAAGGAGACGTGCCCTCTGATCAGCAACAGAGATCCAAATGCCCCCGGAGCCACAATCGCCACAGTCCCCCTCAGGTCGATCAAGGTTACACGAACTCTGCCAGCACACTGGCATGAACTAAGCGACCCAGGAACCAAAACATGGTTGAATGAGACGTGCCTTCCGGCCAGCGATGGAGATCCAACCAATTGCTTCTATTCTTAGTCCGACTAATTCGGTAGAAAGAAGCTGCCGGACTTCCAATCATTCAGGTGGGAAGAATGACATGAATCTTGACATTCATGTAGAAATTACTTAAGAATTAATACGGGGCGGCCTGCTGGTAGCACTGTCCAGGGAGAGTATAAAAACTCGGGCTGGGCTCAGCTTTCACAGGACATTTTGAAAACAGGAAAAACTGAAGGACAACTCGACCTCCATGTTGTGATACAGTTGATTAAAGCCTTATTTAATACTCTGACCAAGTGCCTAGTAATTTGCTTATGGTCAGAACCCACAGAATTATAGAACCCTCTCAATTATAGAACATGTTAAATTAACGAAGCCGCTCAATTATAAAACCCATTCAAAAAAAGAACCCACTCAATTATAGAAGCCGAACATATATAGTATCCATTCAATTATAGAACCAGTTCAATTAATGAACCATCTCAATATAGAACCCGTTTAATTATTGAACCCACTCAAATATAGAACTCACTCAATTATGGAACTCGTTCAATTATAGAAACTGCTCAATTATAGAAACCACTCAATTATAGAACCCGCTCAATTATAGAACCCACTCAATTATAGAATCCGTTCAATTATAAATACCGTTAAATTATAGATGCCACTCAATTATTGAACCGGTACATTTATAGAACCAACTCAAGTATAGAAACCACTCAATTATAGAACACGCTCAATTATAGAACCTGTTCAATTAAAGAATCCGCTCAGTTATAAAACCCGCTCAATAATAGAACCTGCAAAATTAAAGATCCTGCTCAATTATAGAGGCCGAACATTTATAGAATCCATTCAATTATAGAACCCGTTCAATTATAGAACCCACTCAAGTATAGAACCCGTTCAAATATAGAACACATTCAAATAAAGAACCCACTCAATTATAGAACCCGCTCAATTATAGAACCCATTTAATTATTGAAACAACACAATTATAGAACCCACTCAATTATGGAACTCGTTCAATTATAGAAACCGGCCAATTAAAGAAGGCACTCAATTATAGAACCTGTTCAATTATAGAACTCATTCAATTATAGAAACTGTTCAATTATAGAACCCATTCAATTATATAAACCATTCAATTATAGAACATGTTCAATGATAGAACTGACTCCATTATAGAACACACACAATTATAGAACACACTCAATTATGGAACCCGTTCAATATAGAAGCCAGTAAATTATAGAACACATGCAATAAAAAACCCACTCAATTATAGAACCCATTCAAATATAGAAAATGCAAAAATATAGAACCCGTTCAATTAAAGAACCCATTCAATTATACAACCCATTCAATAATAGAACCCGTTCAATTATAGAATGCGTTCAGTTATAGAACCCATTCAATTATAGAACCCGTTAAATTATAAAACCCACTCAATTGTAGAACCCATTAAAATATAGAAACCGCTCAATTATGCAGCTCATTCAATTGTAGATACCACACAATTATATAACCACTTCAATTATAGAAACCACTCAATTATAGTATCCACTCAATTATAGAACCCGTTCAATTATAGAAATTGCTCAACTACAGAACCCATCCAGTTAAAGCAACCATTCAGCTATAGAAACCCGTTCAATTATAGAACCCACTCAATTATAAAACACGTTCAATTATAGAAACCATGCAATTGTAGAACCCATTCCAACATAGAACACACACAATTATAGAACCAGTTGAAATGTTAAACCCATTCAATTATAGAACCTACTCAATTATAGAACCCATTCAATTATAGAACCCCCTCAATTATAGAACCCATTCGATTATAGAACACACTCCATTACAGAACCCACTCAATTAGCGAACCCACTCAATTATAGAACCCATTCAATTATAGAACACTTTCAATTATAGAACCCATTCAAATATTGAAATGTGTTCAATTATAGAACCTGTAAAGTTGTAGAACCCATTCAATTATTGAACCCGTTCAATTATAGAAGCCATTCAATTATATAAATCACTCAATTATAGAAACTGCTCAATTATCGAACCCGTTCAATTATTGAACTCACAAAATTTTAGAGCGCACTCATTTATAGAACCCTTTTAATTATAGAACCCGTTCAGTTATCATGGCCATTCAATTATAGAAGCTGTTCAATTAAAGAAACCACTCAATTATTGAACCCGTTCAAATGTAGAACCCATTCAATTAAACAACCCGATCAGTTATCGATCCCATTCAATTATAGAACCTGGCCAATTATAGAAGCCTCTCAATTATCGACCCCGTTCCATCATAGAACCCACTCAGTTATTGAACGCATTCAAATATATAATCCACTAAATTATAGAACCTGTTTAATTATAGAAACAACTCAATTATAGATCCCATTCCATTATAGAACACACAGTTATAGAACCAGTTCAATTATAGTGTAGGAATTTTCAGATCCCTAGCTGAAATACTGAGGTCGAGTCAGACCGATAATTAAATGAAGTTTAATGTAAACTAAAGAACAAACAATGGAATGCAGGAGAAACAATCAACAGGTCTTTTCTTAAGGCTGGCTTCACGAGGTCTGATCTGGTAACCTCCCAGCCTGACGTCATGACGTCATCACATTTCCCGCCATTCGGGACGTCACGTGACCAACGTGATGACGTCATCGCACTGGTTCTGGAACTTACCGAGAACGGGTTATTTACAAACAGTAGTGTCTTTAACCGCAAATGTCAATCGCAGAGGAGGTCGGACAAGCCTGTTCGAACGACTCCGATATTCCTGGAGAGGAATGGGCTGGGCAGATGATGAGCTGGCCTGCGGAACAGCCCGGTCAGGTGTGGCGGCAGCGGGCGGCCACCCACGAAGCAGTCACTCGAGGTCCAGGTGTGCGGCCTTGAGGCGGTCCATGGAAGTGTGGTCAGGCTTGCCCCAAACATCCATTAAAAAACTCTTGGCACCCGCCTGCAGTGCCTGGAAAGGGCCTGTATATGGAGGTGTGAGGGGACTACGGTGAACGTCATGCCTGACAAAAACGAATTTAGCCTGCATAAGCTCCGGCGGAACGTGTGACGCGGGCAAACCGTGATGTGACGTCGGAATTGGCCTAAAAGATTGAGCTGCATCCTGGTCGGCCTCTAGTTGTTTGGCTGCTGACCAAGGTTGCATTGGTGATGGAAGAAACTCGCCTGGCACCCGGAGTGGATGTCCATAAACCAGCTCGGTGGCTGATGCCTGCAGGTCTTCTTTGGGCGCTGTGCATAACCCGAGCATCACCCAAGGCAACCTGCCTATCCATGCAGCCCCCTGGAGGCTGGCCCACAGCGACGCCTTCAAGGACCGATGAAAGCGCTCACATAGTCCATTTGCCTGCAGATGGTAAGCCGTGGTCCGATGAAGCTTGGTGCCCAAACCCAAGGCTATGGCGTTCCACAGTGCAGGCGAGAATTGCGGCCAGCGGTCCGACGAAATATCAGACGGAACGCTGAAACATGCAACCCAGGAGGAAAGAAAAGCCAGGGCAACATCCACGGATGTGGTGGACGTCAAAGGAATGGCCTCCGGCCACCTGGTGGTACGGTCGACAATAGTCAAGAGATGTGTGAAACCCTGTGACCAACGAGGTCAACATCGACGTGATTGAAACGCCGCTCCGGTACTTCGAAAATGGCTACAGCAGCTTTGATGTGCCGCTGCACCTTAGCCTGTTGGCCCAGTTGTGGACATCCTTGCGCATCCCTCTCCAGACGAACTTGGACGCCAGTAGTTTTTGTGAAAGCCTCATGCCAGGTTGCGCAAGCCCGTGGATGGCATCAAAAATGTTCCTACGCCAGGACGGCAGAATGAACAGGCGGGGGTCCCCCAAGGAGATGTCGCAGAGCAAGGAGGTGCCGGCCAAGTGGAAAAGCACATCCGCTGGCTGAAGGCAGGAGGAGTCGGTACGGAAAGCTTGCGTTTCCGGACCAGCCGCCTGGTTAGCAGCCATGAGTGAATAATCGAGTCCCAGCTGGACAGCCTGGACCATCGCACATGAGAGGCAATCGGTGAACACGTTGTCCTTGCCAGCCATGTGCCGGATGTCGGTGGTGAACTCAGAAATAAAGGTGAGCTGTCGTTGCTGTCGAGCCGAGCACGGCTCAGCTGTCTTGGCCATGGCAAACGTCGGGGGCTTGTGATCCACAAATGCAGTGAATTGGCGTCCCTCCAACAGAAAACGAAAATGGCGGATGGCCAGAAACAACGGCAACAACTCCCTGTCAAATGTGCTGTAGCTGCGTTCGTTATGACGCAATTGGCGACTAAAAAACGCCAGCGGTTGCCACGTCCCGTCGACCCATTGCTCTTGCACGGCACCTACGGCGTAGTCCAAAGCGTCAGTCGTAAGCGCGATGGTGGCACCAGGCAGTGGGTGTGCCAACATCATTGCGTTTGTGAGAGCATCTTTCATGTCCACAAAAGCGTAATCCATCTCTGGTGTCCAGACCACAGGTTCCTTCCCCGGTTTATCTCTGAGTGCCTCGTAGAGTGGCCGCATAAACAGCGCAGCCCGGGGGAACAAACCGATGGTAAAAATTTACCATACTGAGGAACTCCTGGAGCGCTTTAATGGATTGTGGACGTGGAAAAGCAGCAATCGCCTCCACCTTTGACCGAAGTGGCACTGCTCCTTCCGCAGTAATGCGGTGGCTCAAAAAGTCGATCTGTCACAGCCCGAATTGACATTTGGCTGGGTTAATTATGTGGCCATGCTGATGGAGGCGGCGAAAAAGGAGGCGCAGGTGGCTGAGATGTTCCTCTTTCAATGTACTGGCGATCAGGATGTCATCGAGATACACAAACAGGAACTTGAGATTCCACAGCACTGAAACCATAAGGCGCTGGAACGCCTGCGCCACATTCTTGAGCCCAAATGGTATTCGGAGGAATTCAAACAGTCTGAACGGGGTAATGACTGCTGTCTTCTGGATGTCCTGGGGGTGGACGGGCTCGTGATGGTACCCCCGGATGAGGTCGATTTTGGAAAAAAATGAATTGCCCACCAAATGTGCGGAGAAATCTTAGATGTACAGTATTGGGTACCGGTTGGGCGTCGTGACCTCATTGAGGCACCGATAATCGCCACAGGGCCACAAACCACCGCCGGGCTTAGGGACGATATGAAGTGGCAAAGACCAGGGACTACCCGACTGGCGAAAAATCCCCAGCCACTCCATGGTGGCAAACTCCACCTTTGCGGCCTCGAGTTTACTGGGTTCCAGCCGCCGAGCCCGGGCACAGACCGGAGGTCCGGTCGTTGCGATGTGGTGCTCCACACCATGTTTAGCGGTCGTTGCTGAGAAGGTGGGCCGAGTTAGATCTGGAAATTCCCCGAGAAGGCGGGCGAAGTCGTCGGGTGCTGGCACGGTGCAGGAAACCATGTGAGTCGCGCCTAAGCCCCGAAAGCATGGGATGGAGGCAAACGTGGTGGCGTGAATCAGAGGGCGATTTCATAAATCAACCAACAGGCCATTGGCACAGAAAAAGTCAGCGCCGAGGATTGCCTGATCGATTTGGGCAGTGATAAACTCCCATAGGAAAAGCTGCCCACCGAAACACACCTGGATCCGCCGCTTCCCAAACGTACGAATAGCACTGCCATTGGCGGCCTGGAGTGGAGAACCACGCCTCCCGTTCCTGACGTTGAGGAGCGAAGCGGGGAGGATGCTGCACTGGGCGCCCATGTCACACAAAAACCGCCGGCCCAAAATGGAGTCGGTGATATAAAGTAACTTCCCGGAATCTCCATCCGCCATCGTAGATGCGAAACCGACCTCGAGGTCGTTCT
This sequence comes from Somniosus microcephalus, assembly GCF_052327205.1. Lineage (NCBI taxonomy): Eukaryota > Metazoa > Chordata > Chondrichthyes > Squaliformes > Somniosidae > Somniosus > Somniosus microcephalus. The sequence continues at coordinate 150,931,004 of NC_140992.1, read as the reverse complement.
TCCGTTCACGCAGTCGGTGCTGTTGCTTTCTCGTTGCATTAGGCACGAAACTACAGGGAGGACGGCAGCATCTGGCTTTTGGGCCGAAACGGGCGTGATAGTAACAGAGACCGGATGGTGGAGGCGCTAAGGCGGGGTTCTTCGGGGCGGGATGCTTCAAGGTGGCGCAGTACTGCTGCATCACTGCATAAATAGTGTTGGCTTCGGCCGCGAGCGCTACACCGTCCATAGCCTTTGACCTGGTGAGGGCTGCTTGCATCTGCTCGGGGAGCTGGCTGAGGAACAGTTCCCAGAACAGAAAACACTGCGGCTCAGAACCAAGGTGCGTGATCATCTGGCTCATCAACTCAGACGGCTTGGCATCGCCTAACCCGGGCAGTGTGAGTAAACATCGCGCGCTGTCCGCTTTCGTGGGGCCGAAAACCTGCGTTAGTCGCGCCTTAAGCGTATCATACTTGTTATCCACGGGCGGGTTTTCCAGCAGGCTGATGATCGTCAAAGCCGTCGAGCTGTCCAGTGCAGAGACCACGTAAAGATAACGGGTCTGATCCAGCACGATGTTCCAAAGTTGGAACTGAGCCTCTGCTTGGACGAACCAGGAGGCCGCCTGTTGTTCCCAAAATTGAGGGAGCTTCAAGGTCACTGCATTAACATCCATTGTGCTGCATCGCGCTTCCTCCGCGAAAATCATCCGCGAAGCTTCGGGGTCACCAATGTAGGAATCGTCAGATCCCTAGCTGAAATACTGAGGTCGAGTCAGACCGATAATTAAATGAAGTTTAATGTAAACTAAAGAACAAACAATGGAATGCAGGAGAAACTATTAACAGGTCCTTTCTTAAGGCTGGCTTCACGAGGTCTGACCTGGTAACCTCCCAGCCTGACGTCATGACGTCATCAGATTTCCCGCCATTCGGGACATCACGTGACCAACGTGATGACGTCATCGTGCTGGTTCTGGAACTTACCGAGAATGGGTTATTTACAAACAGTAAACAAACATAGGTGATGTAGCACTCTGTTAAAGGCAGTTATATAGTCATATACAGGAGTCCCTTGGTGGCTTTGCCATAATAGAACCCACTCAGTAATAGAATCTAATCAATTATAGAACCCATTCTATTATACAAACCACTCAATTGTAGAACCCATTCAAATATAGAAACCGCTGAATTATAAAACCCATTCAATTACAGAACCAACTCAACTAGAGAGCCCACTCAAATATAGAACCCATTCAATTATAGAAACTGCTCAATGTTATAACCCGTTCAGTTATAGAACCCATTCAATTATACAGCCTGTTCAATTATATTAACTGCTCAATTATAGGAACCGTTCAATTATAGAAAATGCTCAATTACAGAACTGGTTCACTTATAGAACCCAATCAATTATAGAACCCATTCATTTATAGAACTCACTCAATTATACAACCCGTTCAATTGTAGAATCCACTCAACTAAAGAGGCAATTCAATTATAGAAACTGCTCAATTATAGAACACGTTCAATTATAGAACCCACTCAATTATAGAACCCTTTCAATTATAGAAACCGCTCAATTTTAGAATCTGTTCAATGATAGAAACTGCTCAATTATCAAACCCGTTCAATCATAGAACCAACAAAATTATTGAACCCATTCAAATATAGAACCCACTAAATTATAGACCTTGTTCAATTATAGAAACTATTCCATGATAGAACCCATTCCATTTTAGAACACACAGTTATAGAACCAGTTCAATTATAGAACCCACACAATAATAGAACAAGCTCTATTATAGATTCCATTAAATTATAGAAACTGCTCAATTATAGAACCCATTCCATTATAGAACACACAATTATAGAACCAGTTCAATTATAGAACCCATTCAATAATAGAACCTACACAATTATAGAACCTATTCTATTACACAAACCACTCAATTGTAGAATGCATTCAAATATAGAAACAGCTGAATTATAAAACCCATTCAATTACAGAACCAACTCAACTAGAGAACCCACTCAAATATAGAACCCATTCACTAATAGAAACAGCTCAATTATAGAACCCGTTCAGTTATAGAACCCATTCAATTATACAGCACATTCAATTATATAAACTGCTCAATTATAGGAACCGTTCAAGTATAGAAACCGCTCAATTACAGGACACGGTCAATTATAGAACCCATTCAATTATAGAACCCTACTATGATAGCAAAATACTGCAGATGCTGGAAATCCAAAATAACAACAGAAATTGCTGAAAAAACTCAGCAGGTCAGGCAACATCTGTGGAGAGAAAATTGAGTTGACGTTTCGGGTCAAAACCCTTCTTCAAAACTGGAAAGAAAATAAAATAGATCGAAGGCAGGGCTGCAATCGAACAAAAGAAGTAAAAGAGACAATAAAAGGTATTCGAAACCAGACGAGATGGTAATAGGCCAGAGGAGACAAAAGAAAGCTGAGATTAGGTGTGAAGTGTACTGACAGGATAGGAGACAGCTGCCAGGTGGGAGAGAGAAACAAAAGGAAAGGGGGGGGGGGGTAAAGGAACACCCAAAACAAAGGGGTGGAAAACATTATAAGTAAAAAAGTAATAGGGGCCAAGGTTATAATCTGAAATTGTTGAACTCGATATTGAGTCCGGAAGGCTGCAAAGTGCCTAATCGGAAGATGAGGTGCTGTTCCTCGAGTTTATGTTGAGCTTCCGTGGAACAATACAAGAGGCCAATGATTGTGAGGTCTGAGTGGGAATGGAGTGGTGAATTAAAATTACAGGCGACCGGAAGCTCAGGGTCACCCTTACGGACTGAATGGAGGTGATCCGCAAAGCGGTCACCCAATCTGCATTTGGTCTCCCCAACCCATTCAATTATAGAACCCACTCAATTATAAAACCCGTTCAATTTTAGAAAAAGCTCAATTATGGAACCCGTTCATTTATAGAAACCACAAAAATATCGAACACGTTCAATTATAGACCCAACTCAATTATAGAACCCGTTCAATTATATAAGCTGCTCAATTATAGAACCGAATAAATTATAGAACCCGCTCAATTATAGAACCCATACCATTAAAGAACAAACACAATTATAGACCAGTTAAATAAAACAACCCGCTCAATTATGGAACCTGTTCAATTATAGAAACCACAAAATTATAGAACCCGTATAATTATAGAAACCACTCAATTTAGAGCATGGCGATTTATAGAATCCATTCCATTATAGAATCCTCTCAATAATAGAATCTGTTCAGTTATTGAACCGTATCAATCAGAGAACCCATTTAATTATAGAACCCACACATTTATAGAATGCACTCAATTATAGAACAGACTCAGTTATAGAACCCCCGCAAATATATAAACCACTCAATTATAAATCCCAAACAAGTATGGAACCCGTCCAACTATAGAACCAGTTCAATTATACAACACACTCAATTGTAGAACTCGTTCAAATATAGAAATAGTTCAATTACGCAACCCGTTCAATTATAGAACCCACTCAATTATTGAACCCAGACAATTATAGAACTCATTCACTTATGGAACTCGTTCCATTATAGTAATGACTCAATTATACAACCCGTTCAATTATAGAACCCACACAATTATAGCAGGCAGTCAATTATAGTATCCGTTCAATTATAGAACTCTTTCAATTATAGAAACCGTTCAATTATATAACCTGTTCAATTATAGAAACTGCACAATTATAGAACGTGTTCAATTATAGAATCCACTCCATTATAGAACCCACTCAATTACAGCACCCACTCAATTATGGAACCCCGTCCATTATAGAACCCGTTCAAATATAGAACTCACTTAATTATAGAACCCATTCAATTATACAGTCCACTCAATTGTTGAACCCATTCAATTATATAATGCGTTCAATTACATTAAATGCTCTATTATAGGACCCGTTCAATTATAGAATCCACACATTTATTGGACCAGTTCAATTATAGAAACCACTCAATTATAAAACCCATTCCATTATAGAACATACACAGGTATAGAACCCACTCAATTATAGAACCCAATCAATTATAGAACCAGTTCAATTATAGAAACCGCTCAATTATAGAACCTGTTCAATTATAGATCCCACACAAATATAGACCCTGTTCAATTATAGAAACTGCTCAATTATCGAACCCATTCAATTGTATATCCTGCTTAATTATAGAAACTGATCAATTATAGAACCCGTTCAAATATAGGACACATTCAACTATAGAACTCACTCCATTATAGAACCCGTTCAACTATAAAACCTCTCCATTATAGAGCTCACACAATTATAGAACCCATTCAATTATAGAACCCAATCAATTATAGAAACCGGAAAGATATAGAATGCATTCAATTAAAGAACCCACTCAATTATAGAACCTGTTTAATTATAGAAACTGGTCAATTATAGAACCTGTTCAATTAAGGAACCCACACAATTATATTCCTCACTCAATCAAAGAACGCGTTCAATTATAGAACCCATTCAACTACAGAAACCACTCAATTATAGAAACCATTCAAATATAGAAAAAACTCAATCATAGAACCCATTCAATTATAGAACCTATTCAATTACAGAAAAAACTCAATTATAGAAACAATTCAAATTTAGAAACAATTCAATTATAGAACCCGCTCAGTTATAGAACCCATTAAATAAAGCAGTGGTTCAATTATAGTACCCATCAAATATAGAAACAACTCAATTAAAAAACCCACTCAATTATAGAACACATTACTTAAATAATCTGTTCAACTATAGAACCCAATCAATTATAGAGCTCACATAATTATAGAACCCGATCAAGTAAAGAACCCATTCAATTATAATAATCGCTCAAATGTAGAATCCGTTCAGTTATATAACCCATTCAATTATAGAACCTGTTCAATTATATTAAATGCTCTATTGTAGGACCCATTCAATTATAGAATCCACACAAATATAAGACCCATTCAATTATAGAAACTGCTCAATTATAGAACACATTCAATTAAAGAAAACACTCAATTATAGTAGCCATTCCATTATAGAACACACACAGTTATAGAAGTATTTCAATTACAGATATAAGGGGTTTTAGATCGCAGAGGTTTCTCTCTCTAGAGGCCTCTCTCTCTTGCACAGTAAAACCATGAGTGGTTCGACACACTCGCCCCTTAGATTCTGTACTCTGATCTTTGGGGCAGGAACTACAATGTAGAGAAGACTCTTATAGACCAAGTTGATGAAACAAAATGGAATTTTATTGCATAATTTAAAACAAATCAAATGCAAGCAAATAAGAGGGACATGGGAGGGAAAAACACAAATAAATCATAATGACACAATACTAACTAAGGCAAATACAGGCATATTATACTCCACAAAGATCACCATGAAATGGGGAAACACACGGAACATCAAGGGGCAACAACACATGTTAGTTATACCCTTAAATGTCCACCCCCTTACACCTATCTAGATCTGATTATGAAGGGCCAGAAACATGCTCACCAATCAAACTAGGAAGTGTAAGGTTTTGAAACAGGTCTGCATTTGACCCTTTCAGACATCCTGTCTCCACATGGTTAGTGGAGCCCCAGCGAGCTGTGCCACACCTCTCTCCTGAGGTGGGGGTCGGGGACGACTGGACACCGGCTGGTCTGGATATCGGCGGGGTCATGGATCGTCTGCTTGACCCCGGTCAGAGGAGCCTCGGGCTGGCCCCCATTGTTTCTTCTGCAGTTTTTAATTGTCTCTTCTCCCGAGCCGGAGTGGGTCGATGGCCTCCAGTTTCGTCAATGGCCCGGGGTTGGTCGATGATCTCCCGATGTTTTACCCCGGGGCGGGACACCGGCTCGAACCGTCTTCTTCTCCTTCTTCTAGTGATGATGCCACCGATACTATGGTAGCACCACGATGACTGCTTTTTTTTTCTACCCCTGGGTTCCCAGATATACTTCTCATCAGAAGCCCTTATCTCGCGCCAAATCAGGTTAGTCTTTTGTTTTAATTTTGGCGGGCTGGGAGCACAACAGAGTTGGTATTATATTTTAAACTGTTCTTGGATTGCCGGTAACGGGCCATCTCTGGTCTGGAATTATCTTTATTGTTTTTAATGCCCTGGTGATGTCCTTAATGGGTCCTTGATGCTCTTCTCATGAATATGAAACTGTTCTCTTTTGTCTGGGTAAACATTTACATGGCCTTTATCTACAGGCCGATCTTGACTGGATCTGCATCCAATCTATATGTATATGTGGGTGTCTGGTTTCGTTCTCTCAGAAACAGCTTCCAGAACTTACTGTGGGCTGAATCCACAAAGCTGTCTGAGGACTGCAGGAACCATTTTAAAGTGCCCCAATAAGTTGGTCACGGGGTCTGGTGGCCATTTTAAATGCCCCTTTTTATTGGCTTCTTTTAAAACAGTCTTTAAAACCATGGCCTCTTCTGCCATTCGACCCTTTATAATATAAAGTTCAACTTTGCGAATCCTACACTCCCCCCTGATGATACTGTAACTTGCTTGAAGTATCATAATTCTGGGTGTGCAAAATTTTCTGACTTTCCATAATCAAACCATCCCCAGCAGTTACCTATCTATGACCCAATGACACATGCATTTCCCATTTCAGAAAACCCTAGTGTATATTAAGCATCTATAGATGGCAATACATCAGATGTGAAATTTGACATACTCACTTCCAGGCGTGGAGGGGGGCCTAATACCCTTACATCACCTGGTGCATACACACTATCTTTTAATAATAACAACACATCTAATAAACTTCAAGAATAATAATAAAGTACACACACAAAAAAGAAAATGCACATGAATACATATTAAAATAATACAGAGGAGGGAGGGAAAACTTTAACTTTATACAGAACAGCAGAAATCTAAATGGGTGTCTCTTCTTCTACCTGCACATAATGCTTCCTCCATTCCCCTCTGTTCTCATACTTTTGCGAATGTTTGACCTTTTTACAGTGTACAAACAGTAAATAAACTACAATGATAACCTGGCACACTACAAGAATGTGGGAGGCTATCCTAATCCAAGTGACTTCTACACTAGTGAACAGGTCCCACCACGGTGGGGTCACTACATCCAATATGCCTGACCCAATCTCTAAAGGCTTCTGCTCCAGTGCATAGAAATGTTTCTGTGAAACAACAACGGCTTTTAATATCTTGGTGAGGTGTTCAGGGAGAGGGGGAATGATATATCAAAATGTGCAATGAATCGCTGTGAATCGGTGAAATTCTCTTTAACAGTGATGTGAAAAGTGGAAGGTTCAGGAATGGGGACAATTCGCTCTTGGGCCACTTGAACTTCTGCCCTGGGCTTGAAACAGAAGCTGCTGTCACTGACCGGACACCAACCATGCTGTCCATGTTGGCAGTGGGGCGCTGCAGTGGTCCCACCTCCTATATATGCCACCTGAGGGGGCACATTACCTTGTGCCATTGCCTCCATTGTGCAATTGATAGCCTCCGCGCCAGCAGTTCTGAACCCACACTGTGGTTTGAATGTGCATTCAAGTGCTAGGGACACAGGATGATGTGTGCTCCCCGGCTCCGGCACCCCGAGAGGTTGGTACCCATCATTGCATGTTCCCATCGAATGACGCAAGTTGGGACGCCTGTGTAGCGAATGTGCGCAGCCCCCTGAATGACTCCAATGTTCTCCACCCTGTATACCGGGGCGGGTTTAGCTCTCTTTCCCATCACCGGCATTCTTACCACTATATCCATGATGGTGTGATTAGACCGTCTACAGTCCATTGGGACTGGGTAGGCTTCTGAAGCTAGTCTGAGCTGGCACGGACTCAATGCATTCTCAAAAGGGTGGAGGGCTGCGAGGTGCTTGTTGCTGATCCAGGAGGGGACTAAACCTTGTTTCAAATCCTCCAGGTTAATGCGGCCCTCGCCCAGTAACCACGCCCCGTATAGCACACAAGCTTCGTTCTGGACAGCCTGATTGGACGCATTCCGATCCTCCCTGATGAGATCATTTACCGTTTTCGCGTGTTTCTCCAGCTCAGCAATAATCTCTTTTAAGTGTAGTGTCATGGCCTGGACCTCATGTAACTCAGAACCCACTACCTTGTTCTCGTCAGTCAGTATCTTTCTTAACTGTGTTTTCAAACCATTGATCTGGGTTTGCAGCTCCACATCATCCAGTGTGTTGTTGATGGAATTTCCTGTATTAAAAGCTGTGAAAATATCATTTACTGCACCCCTTCTTTGCCTCTCTATCCTGTCCAAGACCTCATGTGGTGTGGCGTAAAACTGTTTAAACATGTTTGTTAACAGAACCAACTCAACTAGAGAGCCCACTCAAATATAGAACCCATTCAATTATAGAAACTGCTCAATTTTATAACCCGTTCAGTTATAGAACCCATTCAATTATACAGCCTGTTCAATTATATTAACTGCTCAATTATAGGAACCGTTCAATTATAGAAAATGCTCAATTACACAACTGGTTCACTTATAGAACCCAATCAATTATAGAACCCATTCATTTATAGAACTCACTCAATTATACAACCCGTTCAATTGTAGAATCCACTCAACTAAAGAGGCAATTCAATTATAGAAACTGCTCAATTATAGAACACGTTCAATTATAGAACCCACTCAATTATAGAACCCTTTCAATTATAGAAACCGCTCAATTTTAGAATCTGTTCAATGATAGAAACTGCTCAATTATCAAACCCGTTCAATCATAGAACCAACAAAATTATTGAACCCATTCAAATATAGAACCCACTAAATTATAGACCTTGTTCAATTATAGAAACTATTCCATTATAGAACCCATTCCATTTTAGAACACACAGTTATAGAACCAGTTCAATTATAGAACCCACACAATAATAGAACCAGCTCTATTATAGATTCCATTAAATTATAGAAACTGCTCAATTATAGAACCCATTCCATTATAGAACACACAATTATAGAACCAGTTCAATTATAGAACCCATTCAATAATAGAACCTACACAATTATAGAACCTATTCTATTACACAAACCACTCAATTGTAGAATGCATTCAAATATAGAAACAGCTGAATTATAAAACCCATTCAATTACAGAACCAACTCAACTAGAGAACCCACTCAAATATAGAACCCATTCACTAATAGAAACAGCTCAATTATAGAACCCGTTCAGTTATAGAACCCATTCAATTATACAGCACATTCAATTATATAAACTGCTCAATTATAGGAACCGTTCAAGTATAGAAACCGCTCAATTACAGGACATGGTCAATTATAGAACCCATTCAATTATAGAACCCTACTATGATAGCAAAATGCTGCAGATGCTGGAAATCCAAAATAACAACAGAAATTGCTGAAAAAACTCAGCAGGTCAGGCAACATCTGTGGAGAGAAAATTGAGTTGACGTTTCGGGTCAAAACCCTTCTTCAAAACTGGAAAGAAAATAAAATAGATCGAAGGCAGGGCTGCAATCGAACAAAAGAAGTAAAAGACACAATAAAAGGCATTCGAAACCAGACGAGATGGTAATAGGCCAGAGGAGACAAAAGAAAGCTGAGATTAGGTGTGAAGTGTACTGACAGGATAGGAGACAGCTGCCAGGTGGGAGAGAGAAACAAAAGGAAAGGGGGGGGGTAAAGGAACACCCAAAACAAAGGGGTGGAAAACATTATAAGTAAAAAAGTAATAGGGGCCAAGGTTATAATCTGAAATTGTTGAACTCGATATTGAGTCCGGAAGGCTGCAAAGTGCCTAATCGGAAGATGAGGTGCTGTTCCTCGAGTTTATGTTGAGCTTCCGTGGAACAATACAAGAGGCCAATGATTGTGAGGTCTGAGTGGGAATGGAGTGGTGAATTAAAATTACAGGCGACCGGAAGCTCAGGGTCACCCTTACGGACTGAATGGAGGTGATCCGCAAAGCGGTCACCCAATCTGCATTTGGTCTCCCCAACCCATTCAATTATAGAACCCACTCAATTATAAAACCCGTTCAATTTTAGAAAAAGCTCAATTATGGAACCCGTTCATTTATAGAAACCACAAAAATATCGAACACGTTCAATTATAGACCCAACTCAATTATAGAACCCATTCAATTATATAAGCTGCTCAATTATAGAACTGAATAAATTATAAAACCCGCTCAATTATAGAACCCATACCATTAAAGAACAAACACAATTATAGACCAGTTAAATAAAACAACCCGCTCAATTATGGAACCTGTTCAATTATAGAAACCACAAAATTATAGAACCCGTATAATTATAGAAACCACTCAATTTAGAGCATGGCGATTTATAGAATCCATTCCATTATAGAATCCTCTCAATAATAGAATCTGTTCAGTTATTGAACCGTATCAATCAGAGAACCCATTTAATTATAGAACCCACACATTTATAGAATGCACTCAATTATAGAACAGACTCAGTTATAGAACCCCCGCAAATATATAAACCACTCAATTATAAATCCCAAACAAGTATGGAACCCGTCCAACTATAGAACCAGTTCAATTATACAACACACTCAATTGTAGAACTCGTTCAAATATAGAAATAGTTCAATTATGCAACCCGTTCAATTATAGAACCCACTCAATTATTGAACCCAGACAATTATAGAACTCATTCAATTATGGAACTCGTTCCATTATAGTAATGACTCAATTATACAACCCGTTCAATTATAGAACCCACACAATTATAGCAGGCAGTCAATTATAGTATCCGTTCAATTATAGAACTCTTTCAATTATAGAAACCGTTCAATTATATAACCTGTTCAATTATAGAAACTGCACAATTATAGAACGTGTTCAATTATAGAATCCACTCCATTATAGAACCCACTCAATTACAGCACCCACTCAATTATGGAACCCCGTCCATTATAGAACCCGTTCAAATATAGAACTCACTTAATTATAGAACCCATTCAATTATACAGTCCACTCAATTGTTGAACCCATTCAATTATATAATGCGTTCAATTGCATTAAATGCTCTATTATAGGGCCCGTTCAATTATAGAATCCACACATTTATTGGACCAGTTCAATTATTGAAACCACTCAATTATAAAACCCATTCCATTATAGAACATACACAGGTATAGAACCCACTCAATTATAGAACCCAATCAATTATAGAACCAGTTCAATTATAGAAACCGCTCAATTATAGAACCTGTTCAATTATAGATCCCACACAAATATAGACCCTGTTCAATTATAGAAACTGCTCAATTATCGAACCCATTCAATTGTATATCCTGCTTAATTATAGAAACTGATCAATTATAGAACCCGTTCAAATATAGGACACATTCAACTATAGAACTCACTCCATTATAGAACCCGTTCAACTATAAAACCTCTCCATTATAGAGCTCACACAATTATAGAACCCATTCAATTATAGAACCCAATCAATTATAGAAACCGGAAAGATATAGAATGCATTCAATTAAAGAACCCACTCAATTATAGAACCTGTTTAATTATAGAAACTGGGCAATTATAGAACCTGTTCAATTAAGGAACCCACACAATTATATTCCTCACTCAATCAAAGAACGCGTTCAATTATAGAACCCATTCAACTACAGAAACCACTCAATTATAGAAACCATTCAAATATAGAAAAAACTCAATCATAGAACCCATTCAATTATAGAACCTATTCAATTACAGAAAAAACTCAATTATAGAAACAATTCAAATTTAGAAACAATTCAATTATAGAACCCGCTCAGTTATAGAACCCATTAAATAAAGCAGTGGTTCAATTATAGTACCCATCAAATATAGAAACAACTCAATTAAAAAACCCACTCAATTATAGAACACATTACTTAAATAATCTGTTCAACTATAGAACCCAATCAATTATAGAGCTCACATAATTATAGAACCCGATCAAGTAAAGAACCCATTCAATTATAATAATCGCTCAAATGTAGAATCTGTTCAGTTATATAACCCATTCAATTATAGAACCTGTTCAATTATATTAAATGCTCTATTGTAGGACCCATTCAATTATAGAATCCACACAATTATAAGACCCATTCAATTATAGAAACTGCTCAATTATAGAACACATTCAATTAAAGAAAACACTCAATTATAGTAGCCATTCCATTATAGAACACACACAGTTATAGAAGTATTTCAATTACAGATATAAGGGGTTTTAGATCGCAGAGGTTTCTCTCTCTAGAGGCCTCTCTCTCTTGCACAGTAAAACCATGAGTGGTTCGACACACTCGCCCTTTAGATTCTGTACTCTGATCTTTGGGGCAGGAACTACAATGTAGAGAAAACTCTTATAGACCAAGTTGATGAAACAAAATGGAATTTTATTGCATAATTTAAAACAAATCAAATGCAAGCAAATAAGAGGGACATGGGAGGGAAAAACACAAATAAATCATAATGACACAATACTAACTAAGGCAAATACAGGCATATTATACTCCACAAAGATCACCATGAAATGGGGAAACACACGGAACATCAAGGGGCAACAACACATGTTAGTTATACCCTTAAATGTCCACCCCCTTACACCTATCTAGATCTGATTATGAAGGGCCAGAAACATGCTCACCAATCAAACTAGGAAGTGTAAGGTTTTGAAACAGGTCTGCATTTGACCCTTTCAGGCGTCCTGTCTCCACATGGTTAGTGGAGCCCCAGCGAGCTGCGCCACACCTCTCTCCTGAGGTGGGGGTCGGGGACGACTGGACACCGGCTGGTCTGGATATCGGCAGGGTCGTGGATCGTCTGCTTGACCCCGGTCAGAGGAGCCTCGGGCTGGCCCCCATTGTTTCTTCTGCAGTTTTTAATTGTCTCTTCTCCCGAGCCGGAGTGGGTCGATGGCCTCCAGTTTCGTCAATGGCCCGGGGTTGGTCGATGATCTCCCGATGTTTTACCCCGGGGCGGGACACCGGCTCGAACCGTCTTCTTCTCCTTCTTCTAGCGATGATGCCACCGATACTATGGTAGCACCACGATGACTGCTTTTTTTTTCTACCCCTGGGTTCCCAGATATACTTCTCATCAGAAGCCCTTATCTCGCGCCAAATCAGGTTAGTCTTTTGTTTTAATTTTGGCGGGCTGGGAGCACAACGGAGTTGGTATTATATTTTAAACTGTTCTTGGATTGCCGGTAACGGGCCATCTCTGGTCTGGAATTATCTTTATTGTTTTTAATGCTCTGGTGATGTCCTTAATTGGTCCTTGATGCTCTTCTCATGAATATGAAACTGTTCTCTTTTGTCTGGGTAAACATTTACATGGCCTTTATCTACAGGCCGATCTTGACTGGATCTGCATCCAATCTATATGTATATGTGGGTGTCTGGTTTCGTTCTCTCAGAAACAGCTTCCAGAACTTACTGTGGGCTGAATCCACAAAGCTGTCTGAGGACTGCAGGAACCATTTTAAAGTGCCCCAATAAGTTGGTCACGGGGTCTGGTGGCCATTTTAAATGCCCCTTTTTATTGGCTTCTTTTAAAACAGCCTTTAAAACCATGGCCTCTTCTGCCATTCGACCCTTTATAATATAAAGTTCAACTTTGCGAATCCTACACTCCCCCCTGATGATACTGTAACTTGCTTGAAGTATCATAATTCTGGGTGTGCAAAATTTTCTGACTTTCCATAATCAAACCATCCCCAGCATTTACCTATCTATGACCCAATGACACATGCATTTCCCATTTCAGAAAACCCTAGTGTATATTAAGCATCTATAGATGGCAATACATCAGATGTGAAATTTGACATACTCACTTCCAGGCATGGAGGGGGGCCTAATACCCTTACATCACCTGGTGCATACACACTATCTTTTAATAATAACAACACATCTAATAAACTTCAAGAATAATAATAAAGTACACACACAAAAAAGAAAATGCACATGAATACATATTAAAATAATACAGAGGAGGGAGGGAAAACTTTAACTTTATACAGAACAGCAGAAATCTAAATGGGTGTCTCTTCTTCTACCTGCACATAATGCTTCCTCCATTCCCCTCTGTTCTCATACTTTTGCGAATATTTGACCTTTTTACAGTGTACTAACAGTAAATAAACTACAATGATAACCTGGCACACTACAAGAATGTGGGAGGCTATCCTAATCCAAGAAGTGACTTCTACACTAGTGAACAGGTCCCACCACGGTGGGGTCACTACATCCAATATGCCTGACCCAATCTCTAAAGGCTTCTGCTCCAGTGCATAGAAATGTTTCTGTGAAACAACAACGTATTTTAATATCTTGGTGAGGTGTTCAGGGAGAGGGGGAATGATATATCAAAATGTGCAATGAATCGCTGTGAATCGGTGAAATTCTCTTTAACAGTGATGTGAAAAGTGGAAGGTTCAGGAATGGGGACAATTCGCTCTTGGGCCACTTGAACTTCTGCCCTGGGCTTGAAACGGAAGCTGCTGTCACTGACCGGACACCAACCATGCTGTCCATGGTGGCAGTGGGGCGCTGCAGTGGTCCCACCTCCTATATATGCCACCTGAGGGGGCACATTACCTTGTGCCATTGCCTCCATTGTGCAATTGATAGCCTCCGCGCCAGCAGTTCTGAACCCACACTATGGTTTGAATGTGCATTCAAGTGCTGGGGACACAGGATGATGTGTGCTCCCCGGCTCCGGCACCCCGAGAGGTCGGTACCCGTCATTGCATGTTCCCATCGAATGACGCAAGTTGGGACGCTTGTGTAGCGAATGTGCGCAGCCCCCTGAATGACTCCAATGTTCTCCACCCTGTATACCGGGGCGGGTTTAGCTCTCTTTCCCATCACCGGCATTCTTACCACTATATCCATGATGGTGTGATTAGACCGTCTACAGTCCACTGGGACTGGGTAGGCTTCTGAAGCTAGTCTGAGCTGGCACGGACTCAATGCATTCTCAAAAGGGTGGAGGGCTGTGAGGTGCTTGTTGCTGATCCAGGAGGGGACTAAACCTTGTTTCAAATCCTCCAGGTTAATGCGGCCCTCGCCCAGTAACCACGCCCCGTATAGCACACAAGCTTCGTTCTGGACAGCCTGATTGGACGCATTCCGATCCTCCCTGATGAGATCATTTACCGTTTTCGCGTGTTTCTCCAGCTCAGCAATAATCTCTTTTAAGTGTAGTGTCATGGCCTGGACCTCATGTAACTCAGAACCCACTACCTTGTTCTCGTCAGTCAACATCTTTCTTAACTGTGTTTTCAAACCATTGACCTGGGTTTGCAGCTCCACATCATCCAGTGTGTTGTTGATGGAATTTCCTGTATTAAAAGCTGTGAAAATATCATTTACTGCACCCCTTCTTTGCCTCGCTATCCTGTCCAAGACCTCATGTGGTGTGGCGTATAATTCAGCTCTGTCGACATCGGCAAAGTCGAATTCGTAAAACTGTTTAAACATGTTTGTTAACAGGACCTGGTACAATTGTTCCGATTCCTTGGGGCAGCACTCAGGCAAGCGTACCTCCGTGAGGTTTAAAATCACCGAAGCCACCACGAAGTGTACCCCTTGGTACAGTACCTGACCTGTGGGTACTAATACCAATCCATTCCCGCGTCCCTTGTTAGTGGTGGGGCACCCTTCCTTGCGGGCTTTGGCTACCGGAATCGTGGGCAGGGGTCTGCGGGGGTGGGTGATGAGCTCAGTGGTGTTTACTGGGATCTGAGAGTATGGGACTCCACACGCCCGTTTGCTGATGTCCACCTCATTCCTATCCCAGCATCTTGCCACTGCCTTTGGAAAAAGGTGGAGACGCCTGTGGGGCAAGCGCATTCTGAACCCACATACAGATGTAGCTCCCCTCATCTGGTTCCCTCCATTTGTCCCAGCATAAACTCAACCCCCATGAGTGCCCGTAATAGTCCGATGTGTGTTGTTACCCAATCTCTCCCACTCGACCGTGGAGTTCTACATGGTGCTGCTCAACTTGCGCAGCCACCACCAGCGATTCAAAGGTACATGTCCATTGCAAACCAGGCAAATCTTCTTCCCGACGGTGACGCTTATTCTGGGTGCAATGATCCGCACCCTGGGGCACATCAGAGATGTCTCTCTGTATGCAAACCCCGTTTGGCTGGAGTATTCCGTGGAGTTCGACCCCAGCCAGCCTGGCCATCTTCCTTCATGTAAGTAGGCAGCAGTCTCTTCAGCGTCCCGTGGGCCAGTTCCATCGATCGCGATGGGGCCTCTGTTGCCAGAGCACCCATAGATCACGGAGTCCTTGGTGCAGCCCCGCTAGGCCCAGCTCCACCCAATTACCACGACCATAAGCCACACTTCCAAGTGGTGCGGAGTGGTCCTAAATGAATGGAGAGGGGAATGGAATGTGCGCCAGTCTGTTCTTCGCCTGTGAAGCCCGACAGAAGGTATGGGACCCCGGTGGACAGAGGCGAGGCGGTGGGGTTCTCTGCATGGATCACGGTGCACGATGCTCCCGTATCCAACAAATAGATCCCTTTTACCTCCTCCACCACCATCTCCACGAGGGGTCGCCTCAATACATCATATCGCAGCGCACACAGGTAGACGGGCTACGCCGGCTCTAGACATTTGGTCACATCGGTCGGGGTTTCAGGAACGACAAGACCAGTGGTGACAGCTATCTTCTCCTGCGCAATCATCAGAGACCGCATTGTCTCTATGATTGATTCTATCGCAGCGGGATCCATAGCTGCACAAACTCCTTGTGCTGGGGCAGGAGCTATGGCTTGGGTTTGAGCTGATGCTGGGGCGGCGGTCTGGGCTTGATCTTGGGCTGTGGGAAATTTTCCCTTATTATCCTTCCACGGATTTCTACAGTCCTTGTGCCAATGTACATCCTTCCCACACCCGTAGCAATTGTGCTTGGCTTTGGCAGGGCGATTCCCCTCCTGACGCCACTTCTTCTTGCTTGGGGCTGTGGGTTTTGCCTCATGCACCTTTCCCTTCTGGGGAGGTGTTTCCTGACCTCTACAATTCTTATACGCAACGTTGAGCTGGCGGAGCACCATCTCCTCCGTGACACCGGGACCTTGGGGATCAAACCAAGATCTGGCTAGGGCCCGTATCTGCGGCAAGCTGTTGGTAACCAAGCAACGGAGCCAATGAACCCGCTGTTCGTCGTTCGTTGCAACCTGGTCAGGCATGCGCGGACAGCTGCTTCGATACACTGGCCACAGCCTTTCTGCGAAAACCCTTGGGGGTTCTCCAGATAGCTGCACAGTCCCTTCCACACGGTCGAACGGACTACCGTCGTCCACTCCCATAACTTCTAAAACTTCCTCCCTGAGATCCTCATACCCTTTCCATCCCCTCTTGCTCTCATCCAAGAGGCACTGAAGGATTGTGCAAACCAGGGAGAAAAGCAACATTTTTGCCTGTTCCTGATCATCACAGTCATTAATGGCTGCTGTCTCCTCTATCTCCCTGAAATGAATCGAGGAATCTCCCTTTACTATGAGTCCTGTGAGGTGGCTCACCTTTTACCTTAATTGCTGTGCAGTGTAGGGCACCACGGGTTGGTTCTGGTGGGGTCCGGCATCGCCATTTGCGGCGTTGGGACCGAACCTCTGGTGCCGAGCAGGTCACATTGGTGCCGGTCCCGGCTTTGCTACCAGTGGCTGTTCTTCCTCACATTTCACCTCGGCTACCTCCTCTTTTACCACCCCGTGTTTTTCCAGCCAAGCCTCACTGTAGCTCGGCGGTGCTGAGGGCTCGGTGGCTGGTAGCACAACTACTTTGGCGGGAATCGGCTGTTTCGATTCCTTTTAAAAGTCCAATTGACTGGCATTCGGGCTGACGAGACACACCATTCCTCTTGCCTTAACCAGGGCCGTTCTCAGGTCCTCTATGGTCTTTTGGCAGGGGCCATGGTCTGTGCTATCGAACTCATGCTCGAGGGCTAGCTTGTAAGCTGCCTTAACCTCCACTACTCTCTCATCCTGTGCTCTTAGCTGTTGTGCGAGGTGGGCGTTTTTCTCCCGTATCATCATTTCATTGATCTTTGCCTCAATTACCTGGCACTCCAGGTACTCTATTCTAGCCTGATGTTGACTAGCTACCACTTGGCATTCCTGATTCAGCACATGAAGCACTGTGATGAGTTTTTCCCCACCCATGGCCTTTTCCTCTATCTCTGCTGCCTGAGTTGTGATCCTGGCTGCCTGTGCTGCAATGACCCGGTCCAAGATCTGGACTTGCTTCTTGTAACATATCAGCCACACTGCCTTCTCCGCTGACTTCTTATGCTCTTTGCTCTCTGTTCACCTGATGGCTGCGTCCACCGGATGCACATCCAGTAAGAGATCGGAAATCCACTGCTTACTGAGATTTATCTTGCAAAGACATAATCCGCTATCCTCTCATCCATACCATTTCGTCCATTCAAACTTGGATCTAGTACATTGCAAACCTGCTGCCGAGTCCTGCCGCAGTCGCCATTTTCTGTAAGGGGTTTTAGATCGCAGAGGTTTCTCTCTTGAGGCCTCGCTCGCTTGCACAGTAAAACCGTGAGTGGTTCGACCCACTCGCCCCTTAGATTCTGTACTCTGGACTTTGGGGCAGTAACTACAATGTAGAGAAAACTCTTATAGACCAAGTTTGATGAAACGAAATGGAATTTTATTGCATAATGTAAAACAAATCAAATGCAAGCAAATAAGAGGGTACATGGGAAGGAAAAACACAAACAAATCATATTGACACAACACTAACTAAGGCACATACAGGCATATTATACTCTACAAAATCACCATGAAATGGGGAAACACACGGAACATTGAGGGGCAACAACTCATGTTAATTATACCCTTAAATGTCCACCCCCTTAAACGTATCTAGATCTGATAATGAAGGGCCAGGAACATGCTCATCAATCCAACTAGGAAATGTAAGTTTTTGAAACAGGTCTGCATTTGATCCTTTCAGTCGTCCTGTCTCCACGTGGTTAGTGGAGCCCCAGCGAGCTGTGCCACACCTCACTCCTGAAGTGGGGGTCGGGGGCGACTGGACACCGGCTGGTATGGATGTCGGCGGGGTCGGGGATCGTCTGCTCGACCCCAGTCAGAGGAGCCTTGGGCTGGCCCACATCATTTCTTCTGTAGTTTTTTATTGTCTCTTCTCCCGAGCTGGTGTGGGTCGATGGCCTTCCGTTTCGTCAACGGCCCGAGGTTGGTGGCTGATCTCCCGATGTTATACCCCAGGGCGGGATGTCGGCTCGAACTGTCTTCTTCTCCTTCTTCTAGCGATGATGCCACCAATACGATGGTAGCACCACGATGACTGCTTTTTTTTTTCTACCCCTGGGTTCCCAGATATACTTCTCATCAGAAGCCCTTATCTCGCACCAAATCAGGTTAGTCTTTTGTTTTAATTTTGGCGGGCTGGGAGCACAACGGGTTAGTTATTATATTTTAAACTGTTCTTGGATGGCCGGTAACGGGCAACCTCTGGTCTGGAATGACCTTCATTGTTTTTAATGTCCTGGTGATGTTCTTAACGGGTCCTTGATGCTCGTCTCATGAATATGAAACTGTTCCCTTTTGTCTGGGTAAACATTTAGATGGCATTTATCTACAGGCTGATCTTGACTGGATCTGCATCCAATCTATATGTATATGTGGGTGTCTGGTATCGTTCTCTCAGAAACGGCATCTAGAACTTACTGTGGGCTGAATCCACAAAGCTGTCTGAGGACTGCAGGAACCATTTTAAAGTGTCCCAATGAGTTGGTCACGGGGTCTGGCGGCCAATTTGAATGCCCCTTTTTCCTAGGCTTTTAAAACAGTCTTTAAAAGCATGGCCTCTTCTGCCATTCGACCCTTAATAATATAAAGTTCAATTTTGCGAATCCTACACTCCCCCCTGATGATACTGTAGCTTGCTTGAAGTATCATAATTCTGGGTGTGCAAAATTTTCTGACTTTCCATAATCAAACCATCCCCAGCATTTACCTATCTATGACCCAACGACACATGCATTTCTCATTTCAGAAAAACCTAGTGTACATTAAGCATCTATAGATGGCAATACTTCAGATGTGAAATTTGACATACTCACTTCCAGGCGTGGAGGGGGCCCTAATACCCTTACATCACCTGGTGCATACACACTATCTTTTAATAATAACAACACATCTAATAAACTTCAAGAATAAAAATAAAGTACACACACAAAAAATAAAATGCACATGAATACATTTCAAAATAATACAGAGGAAGGAGGGAAAACTTTAACTTCATACAGAGCAGCAAAAATCTAAATGGGTGTCTCTTCTTCTACCCACACATAATGATCCCTACATTCCCCTCTGTTCTCATACTTTTGCGTTTGTTTGTCCTTTTTACAGTGTACAAACAGTAAATAAACTACAATGATAACCTGGCACACTACAAGAATGTGGGAGGCTATCCTAATCCAAGAAGGGACTTCTACACTAGTGAACAGGTCCCACCACGGTGGGGTCACCACATCCAATATGTCTGCCCCTAGCTCTAAATTCTTCTGCTCCAGTGTATAGAAATGTTTCTGTGTAACAACAACAGCTTTTAATATCTTGGTGAGGTGTTCAGGGAGAGGGGGAATGATATATCCAAAATGTGCAACGAATCGCTGCAGATCGGTGAAATTCTCTTTAACAGTGATGTGAACAGTGGAAGGTTCAGGAATGGGGACAATTCGCTCTTGGGCAACTTGAACTTCTGCCCTGGGCTTGAAATAGAAGCTGCTGTCACTAACCAGACACCAACCGTGCTGTTCATGTTGGTAGTGGGGCGCTGCAGTGGTCCCACCCCCTATATATGCCACCTGCAGGGTCACATGACCTTGTGCCATTGCCTCCATGGTGCAATTGATAGGCTCCGTGACAGCAGTTCTGAACCCGCACTGTGGTTTTGAATGGGCATTCAAGTGCTGGGGACACAGGATGATGTGTGCTTCAAGCTCCGGCACCACGAGAGGTCGGTACCCTCATTGCATGCTCCCATTGAATGATGTAAGGTGGGACCCATGTGTAGCAAATGTGCGCAGCCCACTGAATGACTCCAATGTTCTCCACCCTGTATACCGGGGCGGGTTTAGCTGTCTTTCCCATCACCGGCATTCTTACCACTATACCCATGATGTTGTGATTAGACCATCTACAATCCACTGGGACTGGGTAGGCTTCTGAAGCTAGTCTGAGCTGGCACGGACTCAATGCATTCTCAAAAGGGTGGAGGGCTGCGAGGTGCTTGTTGCTGATCCAGGAGGGGACTAGCCTTGTTTCAAATCCTCCAGGTTAATGCGGACCTCGCCCAGTAACCACGCCCCATATAGCACACAAGCTTTGTTCTGCGCAGCCTGATCGGACTCATTCCGATCCTCCCTGATGAGAGCATTAACTATTTTTGCGTGTTTCTCCAGCTCAGCAATAATCTCTTTTAAGTGTAGTGTCATGGCCTGGTCCTCATGTAACTCAGAACCCACTACCTTGTTCTCGTCAGTCAGTATCTTTCTTAACTGTGTTTTCAAACCATTGATCTGGGTTTGCAGCTCCACATCATCCAGTGTGTTGATGACGGAAGTTCCTGTATTAAAAGCCATGAAAATATCATATACTGCACCCCTTCTTTGCCTCCCTATCCTGTCCAAGGCCTCATGTGGTGTGGTGTACAATTCGGCTCTGTCGACATCGGCAAAGTCGAATTCGTATAACTGTTTAAACATGTTTGTTAACAGGACCTGCTACAATTGTTCCATTTCCTTGGGGCACCACTCGGGCAAGCGCACCTCGGTGAGGTTTCAAATCACTGAAGCCACCACGTAGTGTACCCCTTGGTACAGTACTTGACCTGTGGGTACTAATACCAATCCATTCCCGGGTCCCTTGGTAGTGGTGGGGCACCCTTCCATGCGGGCTTTGGCTACCGGAATCATGGGCAGTGGTCTGCGGGGGCGGTTGATGAGCTCAGTGGCGTTTACTGGGATCTGAGAGCATGGGACTCCGCACGCCCGTGTGCTGATGTCCACCTCATTCCTCTCCCAGCATCTTGCCACTGCCTTTGGAAAAAGATGGAGAAGCCTGTGGGCAAGCGCGTTCTGAACCCCACATACAGATGTAGATTCCCTCATCTGGTTCCCACCATTTGTCCCAGCAGACACTCAACCCCCCATGTGTCCCCGTAATAGTCCGATAGGTGTTGTTACCCAATCTCTCCCACTCGACCGTGGAGTTCTTCATGGTGCTGCTCAACTTGCGCAGCCACCACCAGCGATTCAAAGGTACATGTCCATTGCAAACCAGGCAAATCTTCTTCCCGACGGTGACACTTATTCTGGATGCAATAATCCGCAACCTGGGCACATCAGAGATGTCTCTCTGTATGCAAACCCCGTCTGGCTGGAGTATTCAGTAGAGTTCCACCCCAGCCAGCCTGGCCATCTTCCTTCATGGAAGTAGGCAGCCGTCTCTTCAGCATCCCGTGGGCTGGTTCCATCGATCGCGATGGGGCCTCTGTTGCCAGAGCACCCATAGATCACGGAGTCATTGGTGTGGCCCCGATAGGCCCAGCTCCACCCGATTACCATGACCATAAGGAGAATTCTGTTCATCATCCTCTTGGTTGCTGTAACAAAATTGAACGATATAGCCAGGCTCCCGAGAGATTCTGGCTTAGGTGAAAGCATTATCGGGTCTTTTGACCTCGATCCAAAACAACACACATACTGGGCAGATTCCAAAACTACTTATGACTCTAAACACTTTAATATATATATACACCTTAAACTTAATTAACTTAAACTTAACTTATGTACAGCACCGCCCGTCCCCGGGCAACTTGCCTAATCCCTGATTGGACTGCAGGTTGCCGCTCCCTGTGGCGGGGCTGCAGTGACCTGTCGCTTGGGTTCCTCGCAGCCTTTTGCTGTCAACTGGGGCTGTGTTCTGCCTGGGGTTACCCAAGTCTGTGTTCACTGAAGGTGGGGGAATCGGGCCAGGGCTTCCTTGGCTGGGGCACCTGAGGCGACCTGCGAGGGGGTGCCTTTGGTGAGGCTCCCATAGTGATTGGACATTTGGGTGGGACCTTGGCTCTCACAGCCCGTGGCCCCTCCACGACTGCCGGCTTCGGCTCACTTCCTTCAGGCTCCGCCCCTTTGGGATTTGCATCTGTGGCAGACAACTCCTCCTCACCTGTCCCTACAGGTGGAGGATCTCCGCCCCCAATTTCTACCTCCCCTAAACTTGAGCCGAGGGCGGGATCTCCGTGTTCCGACTCCACCTCCTCCAGAATCGTATCAAGGGCGTGGCCCAGCTGTTCGGGCTCCTCGACTCCGATAGCGTTCGTATCAGGGGGCGTGCCTTGATCTTCGGGCTCCTCCTCATCCGACTCCCAGGCCATTGGGGAAACCTCCCCCCAGGTGGGCAGGACAGCTTCTCCTTCCAAGCAGGCTACAATGACAGCTTGTGTGGTCTGTGGCTCTTTACTTGCCTCAGGCTGAAGTCTTTCACCCTCAGACCTTGCTTCAGTTGCTGGTTCTTTTGCACCCGGCTTAAACAGTTTGCACCGCTTCTTGTGAAATGACTTGTTGCGTCGGGGTACCTCCACTGCGCGACTGGCGGGGACCAGTGGATCTTGCACTGATTCCTGTCTATCCTGGTCTGTGCCTCTCTCGCCAGTGCAGTGGGTCAGACCCAGGAATTTGACTTCCCGGCGGCCGACCCGTGCTTTCATTGGGTTGGCCTTGGCATCCTCTATCACTTTCATGCCCGCACCCGCTCCCCAGAGACAGTGATTTCTCAGGTCCACGAGGATCCCGTGGGCTACCAAGAAATCAGACCCAAGGACTCCCATTCCACCCACCCCTCCCAGTTCATCAGTGTACAATTCCACGTGGTGCAGAGTGGTCCTAAATGAATGGAGAAGGGAATGGAATGCGCACCAGCCTGTTCTTCGCCCATGAAGCCTGACAGAAGGTAGGGGACCCCGGTGGACACAGGAGAGGCGGTGGGGTTCTCTGCATGGATCACGGTGCACGATGCCATCGTATCCAACAAATAGATCCATTTTACCTCCTCCACCTCAATCTCCACGAGGGGTCGCCTCAATACATCATATTGCAGCACACACAGGTAGACGGGCTGTGCTGGCTCTAGTCATTTGGGCACATCGGTCGGGGTTTCGGGAATGAAAAGACCAGTGGTGATGGCTATCTTCCCCTGCGCAATCATCAGAGACCGCATTGTCTCTATGATTGATTCTATCGCAGCGAGATCCATAGCTGCACAAACTCCTTGTGCTGGGGCTTGAGCTACAGCTTGGGTTTGAGCTGGTGCTGGGGCAGCGGTCTGGGCTTGGACTTGGGCTGTGGGAAATTTTCCCTTATTATCCTTCCACGGATTTCTACAGTCCTTGTGCCAATTTCGATCCTTCCCACACCCGTAGCAATTGAGCTTGGCTTGGGCAGGGCGATTCTCCTCCTGACGCCACTCCTTCTTGCTTGGGGCTGCGGGTTTTGCCTCATGCACCTTTCCCTTCTGGGGAGGTGTTTCCTGACCTCTACAATTCTTATACGCAACGTTGAGCTGGCAGAGCACCGTCTCCTCCGTGACACCAGGACCTTGAGGATCAAACCAAGATCTGGCTAGGGCCCGTATCTGCGGCAAGCTGTTGGTAACCTAGCAACGGAGCAAATGAACCCGCTGTTCATCGTTCATTGCAACCTGGGCAGGCATGCCCGGACAGCTGCGTCGATACTCTGGCCACAGCCTTTCTGCGAAATCCCGTGGGGGTTCTCCAGATAGCTGCACTGTCCCTTCCACATGGTCGAACGGACTACCGTCGTCCACTCCCATAACTTCTAAAACTTCCTCCCTGAGATCCTCATACCCGTTCCATCCTCTCTTGCTCTCATCCGAGAGGTACTGAAGGATTGTGCAATCCCGGGAGAAAAGCAACATTTTCTCCTGTTCCTGATCATCACAGTCATTAATGGCTGCTGTCTCCTCTATCTCCCTGAAATGAATCGAGGGATCTCCCTTTACTGTGAGTCTTGCGAGGTGGCTCACCATGGACCTTAATTGCTGGGCAGCATAGGGCACCACGAGTTGGTTCTGGTGGGTTCCTGCATCGCCATTTGTGGCATTGGGACCGAAACTCTGCTGCCGAGCAGGACACATCGGTGCCGGTCCCGGCTTTGCTACCAGTGGCTGTTCTTCCTCACATTCCACCTCGGCTACCTCCTCTTTTACCACCCCCTGTTTTTCCAGCCAAGCCTCACTGTAGCTCAGCGGTGCTGAGGGATCGGTGGCTGGTACCACAAATACTTCGGCTGGAATCGGCTGTTTCGATTCCTTTAAAAAGTCCATGTGACTGGCTTTCGGGCTGACGAGACACACCATGCCTCTTGCCTTAACCAGGGCCATTCTCACGTCCTCTGTGGTCTTTTGGCAGGGGCCATGGTCTGTGCTCTCGAACCTGTGCTCAAGGGCTAGCTTGTAAGCTGCCTTAACCTCCACTACTCTCTCCTCATGTGCTCTTAGCTGTTGTGCGAGGCGGGCATTTTTCTACCGTATCCTCATTTCATTGATCTTTGCCTCAGTAACCTAGCACTCCAGGTAATCTATTCTAGCCTGATGTTGACTAGCTACCACTTGGCGTTCCTGATTCAGCACGTGAAGCGCTGTGATGAGTTTTTCCCCACCCATGGCCTTTTCCTCTATCTCTGCTGCCTGGGTTGTGATCCTGGCTGCCTGTACTGCAACGACTCGGTCCAAGATCTGGACTTGCTTCTTGTAACACATCAGCCACACTGCCTTCTCCGCTGACTTCTTATGCTCTTTGCTCTCTGTTCACCTGATGGCTGCGTCCACCGGACGCACATCCAGTAAGAGATTGGAAATCCACTGCTTAGTGAGATTTACCTTGCCAAAGACATAGGGCTAGAAATTGACTTTGGGGCGGCCAGCTCGCTTGCGCCCAGAAATTACCGCTGCGCGCGGAGCCACTTGCGCCCGCCGGAAATTCAGTTTCAGCGCCCCAAGTCGAAGCCGGCCGCAAATCAAGGGTTTCGGCGCCCCCGCTTGGTGCGCTGAAACTGAATATCGGCGCGCTAAGTGCCGCAGCGCCACCTGCTGCGGAGCGGCAGGCTGCGGTACTGCAGGCCATCCTCCCTCTCTTAAGGGGGAGGTGCCTGCAACAGCGCGATCGCCGCTCGCTATTGCCGGCAAATCAGCCCGGCACCACGGAGAAGTGCTGGGCTCCCAGAAAACAGCCGGCAATGCTGCGGGGGGGGTTGGAGGAGCCGGGGAAGGAGGTGCGGGCAAGCGGCCACCGAAAAAGCAGTCGGCCGCACATCCGCCTTAACTCGCCCCACTACCGCATCAGGTAGACCCGTTTTCTGGTCGCTGTTTGCGGCCGCCGTAGAAGAGGCGGCCACAAATCAATATGGCGGTCGGGCTGGTAGCGGGGCGGTAGCGGGGCACTGTGCACACCAATGACGTCATCGGTGGCGGCGCATCGCTACTGGTTAATGCCGCCATTACTGCACCGCTGAATATCGGGGGAAGTTTAGCAAGTGGCGCAAAAGCCCTCTTTGGGTGAAAACTGGGCGCAAAGCCAACCGAATTTCTAGGCCATAATCCGTTATCCTCTCATCCATACCATTTTATCCATTCAAACTTGGATCTAGTACATTGCAAACCTGCTGCCAGAGTCCTGCCATGGTTGCCATTTTCTGTAAGGGATTTTAGATCGCAGAGGTTTCTCTCTCTAGAGGCCTCTCTCTCTTGCACAGTAAAACCGTGAGTGGTTCGAACCACTCGCCCCTTATATTCTATACTCTGGAATTTGGGGCAGGAACTACAATGTAGAGAAAACTCTTATAGACCAAGTTTGGTGAAAGGAAATGGAATTTTATTGCATAATGTAAAACAAATCAAATGCAAGCAAATAAGAGGGTACATGGGAAGGAAAAACACAAAGAAATCATAATGACAGAATATTAACTGAGGCAAATACAGGCATATTATACTCTACAAAGATCACCATGAAATAGGGAAACACACGGAACATCGTGGGGCAACAACTCATGTTAATTATACCCTTAAATGTCCACCCCCTTAAACCTATCTAGATCTGATTATGAAGGGCCAGAAACATGCTCATCAATCCAACTAGGAAGTGTAAGGTTTTGAGACAGGTCTGCGTTTGATCCTTTCAGTCGTCCTGTCTCCACGTGGTTAGTGGAGCCCCAGCGAGCTGCGCCACACATCTCTCCTGAGGTGGGGGTCGGGGACGACTGGACACCGGCTGGTCTGGATGTCGGCGGGGTCGGGGATCATCTGCTCGACTCCGGTCAGAGGAGCCTCAGGCTGGCCCCCATCGTTTCTTTTGTGGTTTTTTATTGTCTCTTCTCCCGAGCCAGAGTGGGTCGATGGCCTTCCGTTTCGTCAATGGCCCGGGGTTGGTCGATGATCTCCCGATGTTTTACCCCGGGGCGGGACGCCAGCTCGAACCATCTTCTTCTCCTTCTTCTAGCGATGACGCCACCGATACGATGGTAGCACCACGATGACTGCTTTTTTTTTCTACCCCTGGGTTCCCAGATATACTTCTCATCAGAAGCCCTTATCTCGCGCCAAATCAGGTTAGTCTTTTGTTTTAATTTTGGCGGGCTGGGAGCACAACGGCATAGTTATTATATTTTAAACTGTTCTTGGATGGCTGGTAACGGGCAATCTCTGGTCTGGAATGACCTTCATTGTTTTTAATGTCCTGGTGATGTCCTTAACGTGTCCTTGATGCTCTTCTCATGAATATGAAACTGTTCCCTTTTGTCTGGGTAAACATTTAGATGGCTTTTATCTACAGGCCGATCTTGACTGGATCTGCATCCAATCTATATGTATATGTGGGTGTCTGGTATCGTTCTCTCAGAAACGTCTTCTAGAACTTACTGTGGGCTGAATACACAAAGCTGTCTGAGGACTGCAGGAACCATGTTAAAGTGTCCCAATAAGTTGGTCACGGGGTCTGGCGGCCATTGTGAATGCCCCTTTTTCCTAGGCTTCTTTTAAAACAGTATTTAAAATCATGGCCTCTTCTGCCATTCGACCCTTTATAATATAAAGTTCAATTTTGCGAATCCTACAAAAAACCCACACAATTATAGAACCCACTCAATTATAGAACCCGTTCAATTATAGAACCTGTTCAATTATTGATCCCACACAATTATAGACACTGTTCAATTATAGCAACCACTCAATTATTGAACCCATTCAATTATATATCGCACTTCATTTTGGAATTGTTCAATTAAAGAACCCGTTCAAATGTAGAACCCAGTCAACTTTAGAACCCTTGCCATTATAGAGCTAACACAATTATAGAACCTGTTCAGTTATAGAACCCATTCAATTATAGAAACAGCTCAATTATCGAACCCGTTCAATCATAGAACCCACGCAATTATTGAACCCATTCAAATATAGAACACACTAATTCATAGAACCTGTTCAATTATAGAAACCACTCAATTATAGAACCCATTCCATTATAGAACAAACAGTTATAGAACCAGTTCAATTATGGAACCCAATCAATAATAGAACCCACTCAATTATAGAATCTGTTAAATTTTAGAAACCGCTCAATTAGAGAACCCATTCCATTATAGAACACACAGTTATAGAACCAGGAAAATTATGGAACCCGCTCAATAATAGAACCTACTCAGATATAGAACCCATTCTATTGTACAAACCACTCAATTGTAGAACCCATTCAAATATAGAGACTGCTGAATTATAGAACCCATTTAAGTACAGAACCAACTCACCTAGAGAACCCACTCAAATATAGAACCCATTCAATTATTAAACTGCTCAATATCAGAAACCGTTCAATTATAGAAACCACTCAATTACAGAACCCATTCAATTATAGAACCAACTCAATTATAGAACCCATTCAATTATAGAACCCACTCAATTATAAAACCTGTTCAATTATAGTACCACTCAACTATAGAACCCATTCAATTATAGAAACCAGTCAATTATAGTACACATTCAATTATAGAACCCAGTCAATTATAGATCCCTTTCAATTATAGAAACCGCTCAATTATAGAACCCATTCAATTTTAGAACCCACTAAATTATAGAACCCATTAACTTATCGAAACCGCTCAATTATAGAACCCACACAATTATAGAACTCTTTCAAATATAGAAACCGCACAATTATAGAACCCGTTCAATTATAGAACACACTCAAATATCGAATCCGTTCAATTATTGAAACCACTCAAATATCGAACCTGGTCACTTATAGAACTCACACTATTATAGAACCAACAAAATTATCGATCCCGTACCATTATAGAAGCTGCACAATTATAGAATTGGTTCAATTATAGAACCAAATGAATTATAGAACCCGCTCAATTATAGAACCCATACCAAAAAAGAACACACAATTATAGACCCAGTTAAATAAAACAAACTGCACAATTATGGAACCTGTTCAATTATAGAAACCACAAAATTATAGAACCCGTATAATTATAGAAACTACTCAATTATAGAGCATGGCAATTTATAGAATCCATTCAATTATAGAATCCTCTCAATTATAGAACCCGTTCAGTTATTGAACCCTCTCAATTAGAGAACCCATTTAATTATAGAACCCACACAATTATAGAAACCACTCAATTATAGAACAGACTCAGTTATAGAACCCCCTCAAATATATAACCCACTCACTTATAGATCCCAACCAATTATGGAACCTGTTCAATTGTAGAATCAGTTCAATTATGCAACCCACTCAATTGTAGAACTCGTTCAAATATGAAATAGTTCAGTTATGCAAGCCATTCAATTATAGAACCCACACAATTATAAAACCCGTTCAATTATTTAACCCACACAATTATAGAAACCATTCAATTATGGAACCCGTTCAATTATAGAACCCACAAAATTATAGAACCTACTCAATTATAGAACTGGCTCAATCATAGAACCTGTTCAATTATAGAAACCACTCAATTATAGAACCTGTTCAATTATAGATCCCACACAATTATAGAACTCACTCAGTTATGGAACTCGTTCAATTATAGAAACCACTCAATTATAGAACCCACTCAAATATAGAACCCACTCAATTATAGAATGCAGTCATTTATAGAATCCGTTGAATTACAGAAACATAGAAACCTTTCAATTATATATCCTGTTCAATTAAAAAAACTGCACAATTATAGAACGTGTTCAATTATAGAATCCACTCCATTATAGAACACACTCATCTATAGCACCCACTCAATTATGGTACCCATTCAATTATAAAACCCATTCAAATATAGAACCCACTTAATTATACAACCCATTCAATTATACAACCGACTAAACTGTAGAACCCGTTCAGTTCTAGAACACATTCAATTTTAGAACCCGTTCAATTATATTAAATGCTCTATTATAGAACCCATTCAATTATAGAAACTGCTCAATTATAGTACCTGTTCAATTATAGATCACACTCAATTATAGAACCTGTTCAATTATAGCAACTGCTCAATTATCGAACCCATCCAATTGTGGCAAAGCCACCAAGGGACTCCTGTATAACTGTATAACTGCCTTTAACAAGTGTGCTACAGCACCTAAGTTGTTTACTGTATGTAAATAGCCAGTTCTGGGTATGTCCCAGAACCAGCGCGATGACGTCATCACGTTGGCCACGTGACATCCCGAACGGCGGGGAACGTGATGACGTCATGACGTCAGACTGGGAGGTTCCCAGCTCAGAGCTTGTGAAGCCAGCATTAAAAGACCTGTTGATTGTTTCTCCTGCATACCATTGTTTGTTCTCTAGTTTACATTAAACTTCGTTTTATTATCGGACTGACTCGACCTCAGTACTTCAGTTAGGGATCTGTCGATTCCTACACAATCATATATCCCGCTTAATTATAGAAACTGTTCAATGATAGAACCCGTTCAAATATAGAACCCGGCCAACTATAGAACCCTCTCCATTATAGAGCTCACTCAATTATAGAACCCGTTCAATTATAGAACCCAATTATTTATAGAAACCTCTCAATTATAGAACCCCTTCAATTATAGAACCCACTCAACTATAGAACCCGTTTATTTATAGAAACTGTTCAAATATAGAACCTGTTCAATTAAGGAACCCACACAATTATAGTCCTCACTCAATCATAGAACCCGTTCAATTATAGAACCCATTCAATTACAGAAACCACTCAATTATAGAAACCATTCAAACATACAAACAAGTCAACTATAGAACCCGCTCAATTATAGAACCCATTAAATAAAGCTGACGTGGCGAAAATAAAATTAATTAAATCCGCACACTAGCCTGTAAATGGTGAAAAGCTGAGCAGTTTATTTAAAACACAAAATTGTTCAACAGTACAATTTAAAACAAAATATTGTTTAACAGTACAATACAAACAGTCTGCAGAGATATCTAGCGGCTGATCAGGGAGAACAGCTAGAGCTCCGGCTGCTCGTCCCTGGCTGTCTCTCTGAATGCTTACAAATCTTAGTATTTATGGCTCCAAACCACAATGATTCATACTTTCGCATGACCTTTCTTCAAATTACATCAAATTTTATACAATTGAGCCACCAGGTGCTCATCTTGTCATACTCTCGCATGACCTTTCTTTAAATTACATCAAAGTTTATACAATGGAGCCACAAGGTGCTCCTCTTGTGACGTCCCTGATCTCCTAACGGCCAGTATCAATCAAGTGAGCCCTTTGACCTGTTATTGTTCAATCATCTGTGAAACTGCAGAGGTCACATGTCACCACTTCCACATAATTAAATCATCGGACCTTTTCGCAGTTGTTTTTCTTAAGCACAGCAATTTCGCACTGACCCTGTTAACCCCTTCAATCCCCCATTTGGCCGCAATTTTTCATCAACATTATTCTAGGCTAACGTATACCCGGACTTTATGCAGAAATTGGTGTTGTGATGTGCCGGTTCCTGAGTCCCGGGGTCTCCACTCCGGGGTTCAGGTTCCCATCTCCTGTCGCACCTCATTCTGTTGCTCGTAAAACCTCATCATATAGGGGTATTGGGCGTAAGTTTGCCACCTTCTGAGAAAGTGCTAGGTTTCACACTACCCCCTCCGACAGGCAAGGTAATGCTATACATGCAGTTACTGTAGCCCACAATAGGATCTGCCGGTCGTCCCTGCTTTGTGAGACCTAGCCCCCCTCCTTGTCCCTTCTTACTCCTCGTTCTCAGGAACAGTGGTAGATAGGAATCGTTATAGGTCGACCGTCTCCACTCACTACAATGTCCTGGGTCATACCCATGACTTTGGAGCTTTGTTATGGTGCTGCCGTCTGCCTCGGCGGCATAACAGCCCACGCTTGTGCATCCTGTTCTCACTCCAAACATCCAACTGACCGTCTAATCATCACTGAGTGGGATTGGTTGCAGGGGAATTCCTTCCGCCGAGTGCCTGGGGACATGGGCGCAGACCCAACAGCTGGCAACGTTAACTCTCTTGGCATAGGTGTATGACATTTATAAAATGGTGTTCACATGTAATTCTCTTTTGGCCCATGGGGGTACTCTGGCCTGAGTCCTCCCGAGGCTACATATTATAATTACAAAAACAAGCAAACTACACATGGTATTGCTAACACATTCATCTTGGGTCGTCTGTAATCCTTCCGGCATTTTCTGCTGAGGCGCCCGCTTTCAGTTTCCTAGAGTGAGTATGAAGGCAGGGTTATTTATTTTGTTCGCTGGTGCTGGGGTTGTTGGATTCATATTCTTTGAGCTGGGACCATTGTTTCCTTCGGCCAGCCCCACCCATGTCTATGCAGGTGCACGTTACTCTGCTAATTAGGACTTCAAATGGGCCAGATCAACAGGGAGCAAACCCCATTCATCCTGGCAGGCATTTTACCATTACCTTCGCGCCTACCTGCGGGACCTCCCCCTTGTCCTCCAACTCCTTCTGTTCATCCCTGCCTGCTTGCCGTTCCCTCACTTCCTTCCTCAATTCCTTACGTTGCTTACTCAGTTCCAAGATGTACTTTCTAATCCGATGCCTGTGTCGGATCCCCCAGTTATGATTCCTTCCGGCAGGCGCATTGCCCGGCCTGTCATCAACTCATGTGGAGTTAATCCCATTACTCGGTTAGGAATTTCTCTTTGTCTCATCAAGATCGCGGGTAGTAAATCCACCCAAGCTTGTCCTGTCTCTTGGATGGCCTCTGCTAGGGCTGTTTTAAGTGTCCTGTTCATACGTTCTACCATCCCAGAGCTTTGCGGGTGGTAGCGGATATGAAACTTCTGTCTAATACCCAACGTAGCACACACCTTCTTCATTATTTATCCGGTGAAATGGGTTCCCTGGTCGGAATCGAATTGGATAGGGACGCCCCAACGTGGGATTACTTCCTCGGCTAATATTCGGGCCAGCGTGATGCGGTGCAATTTTGCGTGATGAACGCTTCTACCCACCGTGAAAACTGATCTATTATTACTAGACAGTATTTCTTGCCCCTTGAGGAGGGTAAATGTCCCATGAAATCTCTCTGTATACACTCCCACGGCCCCCTTGGTCGTGGTTGGTGAGCCATTCTAACCTTAACGGCCTTTCCTGGGTTGTGCTGGGCGCATGTGACACATTGCTGACAGTACTTAGCTACGTCCCGTCCCATTCCTAGCCACCACCAATCCCCAGTTATGTTTGTTATCATGACGTTCAGTCGGACATGACCGATGCCGTGGTGTAGTTCCATGAGCATTTGTCTAACACAAGCCGGGGCTATCACCTTCCCATCTTTCCGCCATACGAAGTCGTCACCCTGTCTCCCTCCTTTTGTGCCCCAATCTTTCTGTCCTTCATCACTTATGTCGACATGCAATCTCACAATGTCTATATCTTCCCTGTTAATGATACTACTTATAACTTCTTCCTGTACTTCTGAGGATATCGCTGCTTCCTGTGCGACTTTATCCGCCGCTTCATTGCCCCTTTGGACATTGTTTGCTACTTTCTGGTGAGCCTTAGCTTTGATCACTGCTGCCTCTGCGGGTTTACTGGCAGCGTCTAATAGTAGTCTGATTCGCCCCTCATGTTTGATAGCCTCCCCGCCCGAAGTGACGAACCCTCTCCTGGCCCAGGCCGTCATGTAGTCATGGACTACCCCAAAGGCATAGCGGCTGTCCGTATAGATAGATATTCGCCCGCCGGCCTTCGGCTAATTGGAGGGCTTCCGTCTGGGCAGTGAGTTCAGCTACTTGAGCCGACAGTCCTCTGTCTAACCTCCCCTTTCGGACAGTGTTTAGAGCTTCATCTACCACCGCCCATCCCGTATGCTGGGTCCCCTAAATATATTTCTGGGACCCATCCACGTACAGGATCAGCTCGGGGTTTTCAAGGGGAATCTCACTTATATGCCCTGGTGGGTCCTTCCATTCCTGTGCCTGGCAGTCATGAGGCTCACGCATGGGTACGAGGCCCTCTGCTGGGTTTTCCCCCGTGTCTCGTACAATTTTTACAGACCCATCTAAGGGGAGTAACACTGCCTCCCATTTGGCCCGGTGTACGTTGGACACAGAGCAGAATTTCCCGGTGTTGAGCATTTCCACCAGGGTATGTTTGGTGTGTAGTATGACTTCCCCCGTCATTACTACTGGCTCGCTAACTTTCACCACCCAGGTCGCACAGTCTAATTTGGCTACACATCTTGACAGACCTCCTGCCACGGGCGACTGTTGAGTGGAATAATAAGCTACCGGGCGGGCTCTGTCCCCATGTACTTGGGTAACTACTGCCCAGTAAAATCCGCCTTCGCTCTCGCAATGAATGTGAAACGGTGCGTTCATATTCGGCAGCCCTAGGCCTGGTGCCGACATCAGGGCATTCTTTATCTGACCGTATGCCGTTTCCTGCTCCAGGCCCCACTTCACACTATCTAGGGCTGGTTTTCCTCCTTTGACTAGCCTTTGTATCGGCTCTGCAATTGCCGTGAAGTCGGCTATAAAATTCCTACAATAATTAAAAAGTCCCAATACTTTGCGCACTCCTCGAACCGTTTTCGGTCGGGGCATGATGCAAATTGCTTCCTTTCTGTCGTGGGGCATCGTTTATGTCCCCTGTGACAGTTGGTGTCCCAAGTACTGTACCTCCTTTAATCCGATCTGAGCTTTCTTGAGGTTTACCTTAAATCTCGTTTCCTTTAATGCTTCTAGGGTTTCTATTAGAGCCCCCATATGTCCTCTAGCGTCCTCCGAGGCAATCAGCAGATCGTCCACATAGTCGGTAGCGGACTAAATCTACGGTCTCCAAGGCTCGACTCATAGTTCAGTGAAATGGCCGGACTATTGTGAAAACCCTGGGGCACTCGCGTCCAAGTGTACTGCCTATCCCCTACCATGAATGCGAATTTATCTTGGGATTCTTGGGCTAATGGTATGGACCAAAATCCATTAGCTATATCTTAGACCGTGAATTTTTTGTGTTCTGGCTTCAGTCCATTAAATATGGTCGCTGGGCTCGCTACGATGGGGTGCTGGCGGGGAGTTACTTTATTTAACGCCGTATAGTCTATGTTCAATCGATATTACACATCTGGTTTCTTTACGGGCCAGGTTGGCGAGTTCGTAATGCTTTCGGCTTCCTGAAGGACGCCGCTCTGCAAGAGGTCCTGCACTATTTGTTTTATGGCCTCTCGGGGTTCAGGTTTAATGGGGTATTGCTTATGAGGAGTGTGTTCGGGCCCAGGAATGACCACTGGTTTGGTTTCACCAGCCCACAATCCTGCTTTGATTGAGCCCACACTTCCCTCATTTGTTCGCATAATGGGCCGTAGTCTCCTACTGTATCCCATTCTCGGGTGAGGAGTTGCACACTTCCGACCTTTGTGTGATTGTGCAACTTGGTCTGCTCCCCGTACGTCGTGATTTTGCATCCTCCCTTATTTCTCCAGACTATTCTCTTATTCTGTGGGTCTATTAGTGCCTCTAACTGGTCCAGGAGGTCGATCCCCAATATGGCCACTTCTGCGTTCAGGCATACATAATATTGTGCCGGGATCAGAATACCTGCGATTTCCAATAGGATTACTTCGCTCTGGTTGGGCTTTGGTGGTGGATCCCCCCACGCCAGTTATATAGACTACATGTGGAGGAGGAATTCCTGGAGTGTTTACGGGATGGTTTCCTGGACCAATATGTCGAGGAACCAACCAGAGGTCAGGCCATCTTAGACTGGGTATTGGGGCAGTAATTCGGGTCGGGGGCTTGCCGCGCGTGCAAGCCCCCGATATGCACTTACCCGACGCGCCTGCCGGTCACCTCCAGGGACGCCTGGAATTCTATTTTGAAACTGAGGAATCCCGGGCAGCATCTGACGTCACGCCGCCCAGGAGTGCAGCCAGCGCGAAGCCTGGAGCGCGCTGTGCAAGTGAGACACGCCCCTTGAGGGCTCAGTTTAAAAGGACACGCCCCCAATGCTTCTCACAAGCTGCAAAGCATTTTTATATGTAGAGCAGCATTTTAAATAGGTTTTCTGTATTTTTAAGAAGCTTTTGGTAACTTTTATAAACTTTTAAAAACGTTTAAATTATTTTGAAGAATCTGAAGTAGTTTTGAAGAGAATTAAAGTGATTTCAGGACTTTTAAAAGCCCTAAAAACATTTTTTTCATTCCATTTATTTAATTAGCAACGTCGTCATCGTACGTGTCTTCACACTGTTCCCTTTGGGGAATGGTGTGAAGTGGTGGAAGGATTTCTGGCTGTGATTAATGCTCCTTCTGTGACCGTAACCATCTTTTAACCAGCCATTATGGTGATTAGTCCTATGGTGGGAGGGTTTTACGGGCTCCCACAACCTATACGAGGAGGGGGTGCCACCCACAGCCATGGACGCAAATATCCCACTGGATGTCTACCCAGAATTTAGAGCCAGAGCTCCGACTCCACTTGCTGGGACTGTCTGGAGCGGGGTTAGAAACCCTACGCCGTGTGGCCCAGTGGCGGGGATGCTACCGCTACGCCAAAGGCCCGCTCAGATTAGCAACGTGAAATGGCTGGAATGAGCACAATTCACGGCATTAAAAGAACTCACAATTGAACTGATGATGACCTCAGCAATCTCCTCAATGAAGTGGAGGTGCAGCGCCTGCTCATCATTGGCAATGAGAAGTCCAAGGCGCCGCAAAAAGGACATTGATAGCTTGGTCTTTCAAGTGGCAGCATAGGGCTCCAGTCACGGGGAGGGAAAAGGTGCAGGAAACGTAAGGGTGTCATCTTTTGCGCGGAGTGGGCCTTTTGCGTAGCGGTAAGCATCCCCGCCGCTGGGCCAGAAGGAGTAGGGTTTCGAACCCCGCTCCTGCCAGTCCCGGCAAGTGTAGTCGGAGCTCCAACTATAAATTCTGGGTGGACATCCAGCGGGATACTTGCGTCCATGGGTGTGGGTGGCCCCCCCACCTCGGATGGGTTGTGGGAGCCCGTAAAACCCTTGCACCATAGGACTAACCACCCTAATGGCTGGTATGGAGATGGTTATGGTCACGGAAGGAGTGTTAACGTGGCCAGAAATCCTTCCACCACTTCATACAGTTCCCGAAAGGGAACAGTGTGAGGATACGTACGACGATGACCTCTTGCGCAATGCACCTCCTTGGACCCTCAGTCGCAGATGCGAGGGGGCAAACCGTGCAATTGTTAAACTTTTCATTTTATTGACATGTAAAATGTTGGCCCAGTAATTCCCTTCCAAACGCGCGAGTACGGTCGGGGTACTCACGCCTCTGGCCGGAGGAAATGCCGGTTTTCAGCATGCACAGCGCATGCAGGGAAAACCGGCATTTCCTGTCCTCTGAACGAAGGGGTTCAGAGGCAAAACGCGTGCGACTGTACGGGCAGCACGTGCGCAGTAAATTTCACCGGTTTCATTCATGCTTTCAGTGAGGTTAAGTCCTTACAACTTACACATGAAAAAAGCATGAGTACAGTTGCTCCAGAGGCTGCGGAGGAAGATATTTTTTATCATGGAGCTTCTGAAAGGCAATGGGGCAGTAATTCGGGTCGGTGGCTTGCCGCGCGTGCAAGCCCCCGATATGCACTTACCCGATGCACCTGCCGTTCACCTCCAGGGACGCCTGGAATTCCATTTTGAAACAGAAGAATCCCGGGCAGCATTTGACGTCACGCCACCCAGGAGTGCAGCCAGCGCGAAGCCTGGAGCGCGCTGTGCAAGTGAGACACGCCCCTTAAGGTCTCATTGTAGTAGGACACACCCCCAATCTCTCCAAGCAGCTGCAGAGGACTTTGTAGTTACACAGCTGCAGGGAAAGTAAGTTATCTGCTATTTTATGAATGTTTTGTGAACTTTTATAAAATTTTAAAAACGTTTACATTATTTTGAAGAATCTGAAGTAGTTTTAAACAGAATTAAAGCAATTTAAAGACTTTTAAAAGCCCTAAAAGAATTTATTTTATTCCATTTATTTATTTAGCAATGTCGTCGTCATACGTGTCTTCACACTTTTCCCTTTGGGGAACTGTATGAAGTGGTGGAAGGATTTATAGCCGTGATTAACGCTCACTCTGTGACCGT
The DNA here is from genome assembly GCF_052327205.1 of Somniosus microcephalus. Taxonomy (NCBI): domain Eukaryota; kingdom Metazoa; phylum Chordata; class Chondrichthyes; order Squaliformes; family Somniosidae; genus Somniosus; species Somniosus microcephalus. The sequence continues at coordinate 150,892,307 of NC_140992.1, read as the reverse complement.
AACCATCTTTGAACCAGCCATTAGGGTGGTTAGTCCTATGGCGGGCGGGTTTTACGGGCTCCCACAAGCTATACAAAGAGGGGGGGCCACCCACACCCATGGACACAAATATCCCGCTGGATGTCAACCCAGAATTTAGAGCCGGAGCTCCGACTCCACTTGCTGGGGCTGTGTGGAGCAGGGATCGAAACCCTACCCCGTCTGGCCCAGCGGTGGGGATCCTACCGCTATGCCAAAGGCCCAATCCGATTAGCAACGTGAAATGGCTGGAATGAGCACAATTCATGGCATTAAAAGAACTCACAATTGAACTGATGATGACCTCAGCAATCTCCTCAATGAGGTGGAGGCACAGCGCCTGCTCATCATTGGTAATGAGAAGTCAAAGGCGCCGCAAAAAGGACAGATGATAGCTTGGTCTTTCAAGTGGCAGCATAGGGCTCCAGTCACGGGGAGGGAAAAGGCGCAGGAAATGTATGGGTGTCACCTTTTGCGCGGAGTGGGCATTTTGCGTAGTGGTAAGCATCCCCGCCACTGGGCCAGAAGGAGTAGGGTTTCGAACCCCGCTCCAGACAGTCCTGGCAAGTGGAGTCAGAGCTCCAACTATAAATTCTGGGTGGACATCCAGCGGGATACTTGCATCCGCGGGTGTGGGTGGCCCCCCCCATCAGATGGGTTGTGGGAGCCCGTAAAACACTCACGCCATAGGACTAACCACCCTAATGGCTGGTATGAAGATGGTTATGGTCACGGAAGGAGTGTTAACATGGCCAGAAATCCTTCCACCACTTCATACAGTTCCCGAAAGGGAACAGTGTGAGGATACGTACGACGATGACCTCTTGCGCAATGCACCTCCTTGGACCCTCAGTCACAGATGCGAGGGGGCAAATCGTGCAATTGTCAAATTTTTCATTCTATTGACATGTAAAATGTTGGCCCAGTAATTCTCTTCCAAACACGCGAGTACGGTCAGGGTACTTACGCGTCTGGCCGGAGGAAATGCCGGTTTTCAGCTTGCACAGCGCATGCGGGGAAAACCGGCCTTTCCTGTCCTCTGAACGAAGGGGTTCAGAGGCATAACGCGTGCGACTGTACAGGCAGCGCGTGCGCAGTAAAATTCACCGCTTTCATTCATGCTTTCAGTGAGGTCAAGTCCTTACAACTTACACATGAAAAAAGCATGAGTACAGTTGCTCCAGAGGCTGCGGAGGAAGATATTTCTTATCCTGGAGCTTCTGAAAGGCAATATTTTTGTTTGGGAAAGGGAGGAAAGTTATTTTAAGAAATGCTGAGGTAAGTTTTAATGTTTATTTTTGTTTTTTAAAACGGGTTTTCAGTACTGTAGGTAGAAGGATCAATTGTGGCTATGTGAATTGAATTTGCTGTGTTTATTAATGTAAAAATGACTCCAACATTTTTAAGAAAGAAACTTTTCATCAGTAATATATTCTTTTAAGTAATTATGTATGTATGTCTGTATATATTCCTTTGCATGTATATATATATTCCTTTACTTATGTGTATGAATGTATGTATTTAATTATGACTTTCAGAGAAAGTAACTTATTGGAAAATCATAATTAAAAACATACATTCATACACATAAGTGAAGGAATATAAAACATACATACATATACGTAAAGGAATATATACGGACATACATACATAGTTACTTATTACTAATGAAAAGTTTCTTTCTTAAAAGTGTTGGAAATATTACATTACTCATTTTAGAACACTCATTTTCACATTCAATTCACACAGCCACAATTGCTCCTTCTACCTACAGTACTGAAAACCCGTTTAAAATTTTTTTTTTAACTTTAAAACTTACCTCAGCATTTCTTAAAATAACTTTCCTCCCTTTCCCAAACAAAAATATTGCCTTTCAGAAGCTCTACGATAAAATATGGGCCAGAAATACCAGAACGGGGCTTGCAGCGCATGCAAGCCCCGTATTTGCACTTACCCCGCGCTCCTGCCGATCAGCTCCAGGGACGCCTGCACTTGCTGAAACTGAAAGAAGAATCCCGGGCAGCGTAAGACGTCACGCCGCCCAGGAGTGCAGCCAGCGCGAAGTCAGGAGCGTGCAGTGCAAGTGAGACATGCCCCTTAAGGTCTCATTGCAGCAGGACATGCCCCCAATCTCTCCGATCAGCTGCACAGGACTTTGGAGTTACACAGCTGCAGGGAAAGTAAGTTATCTGCTATTTTATGAATGTTTTGTGAACTTTTGTAAAATTTTAAAAACATTTAAATGATTTTGATGACTCTTACATAGTTTTAAAGACAATTGGAGCTATTTAAGCAATTTTTAAAGCCTTGAAAACATTCTATTAATTCTTTGCAGTTAATGAGCAAAGTGAAATGGCTGGAATTAGCACAATTAACGTGATTAAAAGAAGTCAGAACTTCACTGATGATGACCTCAGCAATCTCCTCAACGAGGTGGAGGCAAGGCGCCTGCGCATCATTGGGAATGAGCAGTCGAGAGCTCCGCAAAAAGTTCAGACGGCAGCGTGGTCGGAAGTTGCAGAAGCTGTCAGCGCGACCTCCACCATTCCACGTACAGCGGAACAATGCCGCAAGAAATTAAGTGACATTCTCCGATCTGTCAGGGTTTGTGCAGCTATAACTAAAGTGTACTGTAACATTGCTTAGAATTTAAGTTAGCCAGATCTATAAAGGCTTTCTTTTATAGCAGTCAATTTACTTCTTGGTAAAGTCACCTGAGGTAGCAATAAAACTTTATGGCTTTGGGGCCATCTCAAGGATACCTAATGTTCTGTTATCTTGATTGCATTGCTAGTAGATGTAAAACTTCAATGAAAGATGTAAAGAAACACCCAGGCCAGTCTTCAAAGCCTTCGCTGTCCCATGTCAGAAATGCAGCTGTGTGATTCTCTTATTTATGCTGCAATTTCAGAGTAAAAGTGCTCACAACTCCAGGGAACGCACACTCACAGGAGGTGGTGTTGCCATGCTGAGGGTTTTGACCGAACATGAGGAACGGGTGCAGCAGATGTACGAATTTGCTAGCAATCGCCCCGTGGATGCATCTGAAACAGGCATTTCTGACCCTCAATGTGAGTTGGCCTGGGCAGCCATATGTTAAATAAGGTTAGGTGTGTGCTGAATATCTGTGATGTGGCACATCGTGTTTTACTTTAGCAAATGTTTTCTGCTTCCTTCCCACAGCTGGACCGAGTACCTCTCACACACGGGCTGAGCAGTGCGTGGAGTCAGCGGCCACAGAGGGCATTGGGGAAGGTTTTTCTGATGCAATGGCAGCAGTTACTGAGGTGGCTGAGGTGGTTGAGGAACAGGAGCAACCTGTCCTATGTCAGCAAGTGCAGCAGGAGTGTACAGACCCTGTGTCGGTGGCCACTATCTCACCATCTCCTGGCCCTTGTGGTTCTGAGCTAGCCAATGATGACTGTAGCTCCACAGGCAGACACCAAATGGGCACTTCAGTGCAGGTGGGAGTAGCTGAGGCACCGCAGCACCTGCAAGATGACCAGCAAGATATTGCAGGTTTAAGCCAATTGCTGACCTCTCTCACTGAGAAGGAAGTAGATGATAGAGACCATTTCAGGCAGGGAATGGAGAACGTTGGCATTACAATAAATCAGATATCATCGCAGTTTGGGGTGCTTAATGATAATTATCTTACAAAGATATCGCAGTTGGATAATTCTCTTCATCAGATATCTTCACATTTGGGGATACTTAATGAAACTATGATTGCAATGCTTAATTCGCTTGTATGTAACACTACTGGCATAACGCTGATTCCCGCACAAATGCCCTCCCCACATCACAGTGCAGAGCCACTTTGATCCCAGGAGCAAGCAGCTGCGCCAGTCTTGATGCAGGGCAGCGTAGAAATGCCTCAGCATCAACCCTTTCCTCAAGCCGCTGCTGAAGAGCAGGATCAATCTGACAGGGCCATTGCAAGTAGATCTGGAGGGCTCCAGTCACGGGTACTGAAAAGGCGCAGGAAACGTTAGAGTGTCACTTTCAGCTCACTCACTCTGCCACCTTCATCCCTCAGTCACACAGGCCAGTTGGCAAATCGTTAAATTGTTATATTTTTCACTTTATTTAAATGTTAAATTTTTAATTACATATTTAAATTCAAGTGTTTTTTTATGAAGGAAAGGACACCCAGTAAGCAATGTTGAAAGAATTTAAACATTTATTTAACTTCAAAAACTTTTTCAACAAATGTTACAAAACTGTGAAATAGCTAGTTTGCACTTTGAATGTTTGTATTGCAGTAAGGAGGTAAAAATTACTGTAAAATGTTTACACTTTATTTTTTAACAGTCACCATTTTGCACATGTTTGAAAACGTTGAAAGAGGTAGTTAGCATCTTTATTTTTGTTATATCACTACGAATCAAACACAAATAGTTAAACCTGTTTACAAAGTGATTTAAAAACTGTTAACATTAACATTTTTAAATTGCATTAAGTAGGTCATTAACATCCTTGAACGAAGAAAGACAAGTAACGACAAATTCTTTCCAGTTACACTTCCTCACTGTTCCTGTCCATAAATTTTTTTTTACGTTCATAAAAGTTACTTAAAATTTACAAGTTATTCACTTTATACATTGAAACTGAATGTGAAAAGTTTTTTATTATGCAATAAAAGGTCAATGTTGCACTTTAATATGTGTCTGCTTCTGTCTTTGCCTTGCGGGGGGAGGGTTAGGTACAGGGCATAACTACCACGTGAAGGTGTTGGCTACCAGCACTTCACGAGCAGCCTTACATTCGGTGGCACTTGGTTCCTCTCCATGAGGCCTGGCAGCATGCACATTGCCATCGCCTTCATCCTCCACTTCAAGAGGCAGCTGTTCCTCATTGTTAAGGGTCAGTCCTTCCTGCAGGGCAAGGTTGTGCAAAGCACAGCAGGCCAGCACAATCCTTGACACTTTCTGGTGAGAGTACTGCAAGGTCCCCCCTGACCTATCCAGGCACCGGAAGCATGATTTCAGAACTCCTATTGTCCTCTCCACCACTTGACGTGTAGTCACGTGTGCAAGGTTGTATCTCTCCTGCGACTGATTAATGGTATTGCGGTAGGGGGTCATCAGCCATGGTTTTAGCGGGTAGCCCTTGTCACCCAGTATCCATGCGGATCCTGTAGGCAATTTCTTTAGAGAATCATACAATTTAGAGTTCCGGAGGACAAAGGAGTCATGATTACTTCCCCGGTGTCCAGAATTAACGTTTAGGATCCTCAGGTGCGCATCACATAATATCATTACATTCAATGAATGATACCCCTTCCTGTTAATGAATGTCACAGGTGCATCCTTGGGTGACTTCAGTGCAATATGTGTTCCATCGACGGCCCCAATCACTTTGGGGAATCCAGCAATGCGATAGAAAGCTAAGGCCATCTCCTTCTGATGTCGAGTTGACAAGTCATAATGAATGAAATCTGAAATCCTACGGCAAATGGCTGCTGTGACCTGGTGAATGCATACCTCGCAGCATTCTTGGAGATGTTGCTTATGTCACCGGTGCCTGCTTGAAATGATCCACTTGCAAAGAAGGTCAATGCTGTGGTTACCTTCATGTTCACTGACAAGGCAGTGTGGATCTTCGAGCGTGGCTCCAAGTCTGCCTTCAACATGTCACATAGTCGACCAATTGCCTCTTTACTGAAGCGCAGCCGCCTGATACACAACTCCTCGGACAGCATTTCAAATGATCGCCTCTCCCTGTAAACTCTGTTTGGTGGGTAGTTGTTCCTTCTGATCAGGAGACGTTCCTGGTTCCTCAATCTTCCACGTTGTTCCCTGGCATTCCTATTTCTTTGCAGCAAATGCAGAAGTAGCATCAGGGCTAAATTTCTACAACAGGGCATTTTCCTCGCTCACAGGACTACTCCTCACACAGACGTACCTGTACGGAGTAAATGGAAATAGTTGTTACACTTCTTTTAATAAACTGAGTGCCTATAACATCAACTCTGGCTATGCCAGGAAGCATGCTTTTATGGCTTGCAAACACATCCTTCCCGCCTGATGAATATCACAGACCTACATCTTATTCACTGAAAGGAAAACATACAGAAATGCACATCCTAAATGGAATATATGCAGACATACATACAATCATACATACATAATTACTAAATATTACTGATGACTATTTCATTCTGTAAGCATTTCATTATTTTAAAAATAAATTTAACAATTTATGAAAAAAAGTTCAATGAGGCCTTGCCCACAGCCACAACAATTGCTCGTTCTAACTACAGTACTGAAAAACCGTTTTAAACAAAAAAAAAATGTTTTAACTTACCTCAGCCTTTCTTAAAATAAGTTTCCTCCCTTTCCCAAACAGAAATAGAAGACTTTGAGAAGCTCCAGGATAAAATGTTTCTTCCTCCGCAGCCAATGAACCACTTTACACTTGCTTTTTTTACGTGTAACTTCTGAGGACTTACCCTCACGGATTTCATGAATGAAATCTATGAAGTTCACTGCGCAAGCGCTGCCTGTGCAGTCGCACGCGCTTGAGGTCTGGAAATGCCAGCGTTCCCCGCATGCGCTGTTCATGCTGAATGCCGGCATTTCCAACGGCCAGATGCGTGAGTACCCCGAGCGCACCCACGCCTTTGGCCGCGAATTTCTGGCCCAATATCTTCCTCCGCAGCCCCTGGAGCAACTTTACACATGCTTTTTTCAAGTGTAACTTGTAAGGACTTAACCTCACTGAATCCATGAATGAAATCAACGAGGTTCACTGCGCAACCGCTGCCTGTGCAGTCACATGCGCTGTGCCTCTGAACCCCTTCGTTCAGAGGACTGGAAATGCCGGTTTTCCCCGCATGCGCTGTGCATGCTGAAAACCGGCATTTCCTCCGGCCAGACGCGTGAGTACCCCGACCGTACTCACGCATTTGGAACGGAATTACTGGGCCATTATGTAATGAGAAAGGATTAATTAGCAATCTTGTTGTACGAGGCTCCTTGGGTCAGAGCGATCATAATATGATCGAATTCTTCATTAAGATGGAGAATGAAGTAGTTGACTCAGAGACAAGGTCCTCAATTTAAATAAAGGATACTACGATGGTCTGAGGAGCGAGTTGGGTAGGATTGATTGGGGAATGGCACTCAAAGGGTTGACGGTGGATAGGCAATGGCAAACATTCAAAGACCGAATGGATGAGCTACAGAATTTGTTCATCCCAGTTTGGCATAAAAATAAAACAAAAAAGGTGACTCAACCGTGGCAAACAAGGGAAATTAGGGATAGCATAAGATCCAAGGAGAGCACATATAAATTGGCAAGAAAAAGCAATAATCCTGAGGATTGGGAGCAGTTGAGGAGTCAACAAAGGAGGACAAAGGGATTCATTAAGAAAGGGAAAATAGAATATGAGAGTAAGCCTGCAGGGAACATAAAAACTGACTGTAAAAGCTTTTATAGATATGTGAAGAGAAAAAGATTGGTGAAGTCAAGCAGAGGTCCTTACACTAAGAATCAGGGGAATTTATAAGGGGAAACAAGGAAATGGCAGAACAACTAAATACATACTTTGGTTCTGCCTTCACAAAGGAGGACACAATAACCTCCCAGAGATGCCAGGGAACATAGGGTCTAATGAGAGGGAGGAACTGAAAGAAATCAGTATTTGTAGGGAAATGGTGTTAGGAAAATTGATGGGATTGAAGGCCGATAAATCCCCAGAGCCTGATGGTCTACATCCCAGGGTACTTAAGGAAGTGGCCCTAGAGATAGTAGATGCATTGCTGGTCATCTTCCAGAAATCGATAGATTCTGGAACAGTACCCATGGATTGGAGGGTAGCTAATGTTACCCCACTATTCAAAAAAGGTGGTAGAGAAAAAGCGGGGAATTATAGACCGGTAAGCTTGACATCGGTAGTGGGGAAAATGCTAGAGTCTATTATAAAAGATGTAATAGCAGAGCACTTTCAAAGCAGTGACAGGATCGGACAAAGTCGACATGGATTTACAAAAGGTAAATCATGCTTGACTAATCTACTGGAATTTTTTGAGGATGTAACTGGTAAAATAGATAAGGGAGAACCAGTGGATGTGGCGTATTTGGACTTTCAGAAGGCTTTTGATAAGGTCCCACATAAGAGATTAGCATGCAATATCAAGGCACATGAGATTGGGGGCAAGGTAATGACTTGGATAGCGAACTGGTTGGCGGACTGAAAGCAAAGAGTTGGAATAACGGGTCGTTTTCCGAGTGGCAGGCAGTGACTAGTGGGGTACCGCAAGGATCGGTCCTAGGACCCCAGCTGTTCACAATATATATTAATGCTCTGGATGAGGGAATTGGATGTAATGTCTCCAAATTTGTAGACGACACAAAGCTGGGTGGGAGGGTAAGCTGTGAGGAGGGTGTCGTGAAACTCCAGTATGATTTGGACAGGTTGGGTGATTGGGCAGAAACATGGCAAATGCACTATAATGTGGATAAATGTGAGGTTATCCACTTTGGTGGCAAAAACAGGATGGCAGATTATTATTTGAATGGCAATAGATTGGGAGAAGGGGATGTGCAATGAGACCTGGGTGTTATTGTGCACCTGTCGCTGAAGGTAAGCATGCAGCTGCAGCAGGCGGTGAAGAAGGCAAATGGTATTTTGGCCTTTGTAGCAAGAGGGTTCGAGTACAAGAACAAGGATGTCTTGCTGCAGTTGTACAGGGCCTTGGTGAGACCGCACCTTGAGCATTGTGTACGGTTTTGGTCACATTACCTGAGGAAGGACGTTCTTGCCATGGAGGGAGTGCAGCGAAGAATCACCAGGCTGACACCTGGGATGGCAGGAATGACGTACGAGGAGAGATTGTGTCGATTGGGCTTATACTCACAGGAGTTTAGAAGATTGAGAGGGGATCTCATCGAAACCTATAAAATTCTGTCAGGTCTGGAGAGACTAGATGCAGAAAGTATGTTTCTGATGGCCAGGGAGTCCAGAACCAGGGGTCATAGTCTATGGATAAGGGGTAAGCCATTTAGGACTGAAATGAGGAGGAATTTCTTCACCCAGAGAGTGGTGAACCTGTGGAATTCTCTGCCACAGAGGGCGGTGGAGGCCAGTTCATTACAAATATTCAAGAAAGAGTTGGATATATGTCTTGAGGCTAAAGGGATCAAGGGATATGGGGAGAAGGCAGGGACAGGGTACTGAATTTGGATGATCAGCCATGATCTCATTGAATGGTGGAGCATGCTCGAAGGGCCGAATGGCCTACTCCTGCTCCTATCTTCTATGTCTCTATGTTTCTACGTTTAGTTGTGGGCAAGGGAATATCTGTCATAGATACCGATGCTCCGATATTCACCAACATATCACACTGCCGGCCCCCTAACAGCGCTGTTATGTGAATCCACGGATCCCCTCCCTGCCCCATGGGGGCCGCTGGCCTTCAGTCCTTCCCTAAGTCCTTCAGCGCTTTGATTAACTGCTGTCGGTTCATCTCCTCTTCTTTAAGGCCTGACTGACTATTTCCTTTCTTCTCTTCTGATCATTGCGCCCAACACTTAGCAGTGGCATGTCCCTTTTTCCCGCAATTGTCACATCGAATGGTTGGTCTCTTGGGGCCCCTACAGTCGGCGGCAAAATGACCCGTCTTAAAACAGTTGTAGCATTCTTCTCGGCCTGCACTCTTACTACTTTTAGCAACAGCCACTTCTTGTTTTATCCCCCCAGGGTTAATGTGGCATGCCGACTGGACAGCTTGGTCATATGTGTCTGCGACTACCACCCCCATTCTCAAGATGTTTTGTTGTTCGGCTGAAAGGCCGTCCTTAAACATTTTTATGAAGACTGGGTCATCTCTGTTCGGGGCCACCTTTCCTGAGGATTCTTGGTATTGAAACCATAACCTTTCCCCGTAATCATTGGCGTTTTCCCCCTTATTCTGGCGGGTCTGCATTATCAATCCCCAATTTGGAGTGGACACTCCCATTAAGGCCTGCACAGCCTGAACAAACCCCGTTCTGGCTGCGTCTTGGTTCGGCCTTGTTTCATGTAAGGTGGGTACCCATGTGCCATCCCTATGCGGGTTCTGCAATAATGCCCACTGATCCTTTGGACATTTGGTGCAGACTATTTGGTGGATATCTCTCTCATGCATATCGTGGGTCTCATAAAACTCTTCTAACTTCTGCCAAAATTCTACATTTCTCTTCCGCGGTTGTAGGCTCCCCAAATTCTGGTTTATCATTTGTTTTTCTCCAGGGGTGAAAGCCGCATATCTATATCTGGGGTTTCCTCCCGCTCCAACTGCAGTTACTGTTATGGGGGCTGCCGGCTTCTTGCCCCCCGATTCCTCATCAGAATTAAGTGGGGGGGCCGTGGCTGTTACTGTGGCAACATAAGTCAGAGGGCGGTCATAATTTGATCCCCCCCATTTGGCGGTTTGTTCATGCCGCTCTCTCCATTGTTTATTCTCGGCTTCTGTTTCCTCACTTTTTCTACTAATTGTTCGGTTTTACTTTGTAACACACATAACTGATATATTAAAAGTACTCCAACTTTCTTTGCCTTCTTCTGTTTCTGTTTCTCCCACCAATTTTTTGCTCCTTGGGGACAACCGAGCGATCCCACCCATCTTTAATCATTTTGTCTATTAAGCCCTTCTGGTCGTCTTCATAGAACCTACTAAGAGACTCTTCCGGCCCCCATTCAAGGTCTTACCCAGATGCTATTATCTGATCTGACCTTCCCTCGCTTCCTCTGTGAATGAGTCTCTTCACACAGGCCTACTTCAATTCCACCACTTATTTATGACGATGGGATTATCCCTCAATTCTCACACCAGTTCATGCGTATCACACATTCACTCACAGGTTTCCGCTGTCACCTTGTCCTCTCGGTGTTCCCTTTGACCTATTAAACCTTGGCCATCATGTGGGGCATTTGTCGTCTTAATTCCAGCTCAAGTTAGGCGATTGAGATAATTTATGACAATTGAAGTGACGGGGACACTTTTTTCTCTTACACACCATTTAAATCCTGTCTCCAAAAATATTCCTCCTAATATTCTCAATTATGAGAAACAAAAGACTGGACTCAAAATTCACACAGTTTATCTAACGTCATTTATCGCAACGACAATGTCCCTTCCAATACTATAATTTATGCATAAATTAAGACCCTACTCACTCTAATCTAGGTGTGTCTCTTTTAGTGATTCACAGGCTCTGCATGATTCGGATACTCACTCCATAGACAGACAGGTGGCCGCCTGAATCACATATTCCAAATCTACTCACCCGCCCGTGTCCCCTTGGTCACTGTCCGTCTATGTTTCGATGTATCCTGCTGACTACGCCATGTGTTGTGGTGAAAATAAAATAAATTAAATCCACACACTAGCCTGTAAATGGTGAAAAGCCGAGCAGTTTATTTAAAACACAAAATTGTTCAACAGTACAATTTAAAACACAAAATTGTTTAACAGTACAATACAAACAGTCTGCGGAGATATCTAATGGCTGATCAGGGAGAACAGCTAGAGCTCCGGCAGCTCGCCTCTCGCTGTCTCTCTGAATGCTTACAAATCTCAGTATTTATGACTCTAAATCACAATGATTCATACTTTTGCATGAACTTTCTTCAAATTACATCAAAGTTTATACAATGGAGTTACCAGGTGCTCATCTTGTCATACTCTCACATGACCTTTATTTAAGTTACATCAATGTTTATACAATGGAGCCACCAGGTGCTCATCTTGTGACTTCCCTTATCTCCTAACGGCCAGTATCAATCAAGTGAGCCCTTTATCCTGTTATTGTTCTGAGAAACTGCAGAGGTCACATGTCACCACTTCAACATAATTCAATCACCGGACCTTTTCGCAGTTCGTTCTCTTAAGCACAGCAATTTTGCACTGACCCTCTTAACCCCTTCAAAGCACTGGCTCAATTATAGATCCCATTCAAATATAGAAACAACTCAATTGTAGAACCTGCTCAATTGTAGAGCCCATTACATAAATAACCTGTTCAAATATAGAAACCACTCAATTATAGAGCTCACACAATTATAGCACCCATTCAATTAAAGAACCCATTCAATTATAGAAATTGCTCAATTATAGAACCCGTTCAATTATCGAACCCATTCAATTATAGAAACCACTCAATTATAGAACCCAATCAATTATAGAAACCACTCAATTATATAACCCGTTCAAATGTAGAAACAACTCAATTATAGAACCCACTCAGTTATAGAGCCCATTAATTAAAGAACCGTTTCAATTATAAAAACTGTTCAAATATAGAAACAACTCAATTATAGAACCCGCTCTATTATAGAAACCACTAACTAAATAACCCGTTCAACTATAGATCCCACTCAATTATAGAAACCGCTCAATTATAGAACAAATTCAGTTATATAACCCAATCAATTATACAGCCCGTTCAATTATATTAACCGCTCATTTATAGAAACCGGTCAATTGTAGAAAATGCTCAATTAAAGAACCCGTTCACTTATAGAACCCACTCAATTATAGAACCCGTTCAATTATAGAACCCACTCACCTATAGAGCCAATTCAATTATAGAAAATGCTCAATTATAGAGCCCGTTCTATTATAGAAACCATTCAATTATAGAACCCAATCAATTATAGAACCCTTTCAATTATAGAAACCACTCAATTATAGAACCAACTCAATTAAAGAACCCATTCAATTATAGAAGCTGCACAATTATAGAGCCTGTTCAATTATAGAACTGAATGAATTATAGAAACTGCACAATTATATAACCCATACCATTAAAGAGCACACACAGTTATAGACCTAGTTAAATAATACAACCCGCTCAATTATGGAACCTGTTCAATTATAGAAACCACAAAATTATAGTTCCCGTATAATTATAGAAACCACTCAATTATAGAGCATGGCGATTTGTAGAGTCCATTCCATTATAGAATCCTCTCAATTATAGAACCCGTTCAGTTATTGAACCCTCTCAATTAGAGAACACATTAAATTATAGAACCCACACATTTATAGAACCCACTCAATTATAGAAGAGAGTCAGTTATAGAACCCCATCAAATATATAACCCACTCAATTATAAATCCCAATCAAGTATGGAACCCATTCAATTATAGAACCCACTCAATTATTGCACCCACTCAATTATAGGACTCACTCAGTTATGGAACTCGTTCAATTATAGTAACCACTCAATTATAGAATCTTTTCAATTATAGAACTCATTCAATTATAGAAACCTTTCAATTATATAATCTGTTCAATTATAGAAACTGCACATTTATAGAATGTGTTCAATTATAGAATCGAATCCATTATAGAACCCACTCAATTATGTGAAATGCTCTATTATAAGACACGTTCAATTATAGAATTACTCAATTATAGAACCTGTTCAATTATAGATCACACACAATTATAGACCCCGTTCAATTATAGCAACTGCTCAATTATCGAACCCATTCTATAATATATCCCGCTTAATTATAGAAACTGTTCTATTTTAGAAGCCGTTCAAATATAGAACCCGGTCAACTATAGAATTCTCTCCATTTTAGAGCTCACTCAATTATAGACACCGCTCAATTATAGAACCCAATTAGTTATAGAACCCTTTCAACTATAGATCCCACTCAATTATAGAGCTCACACAATAATAGAACCTGTTCAATTAAAGAACCCATTCAATTATGGTAACCGCACAATTATAGAACCCATTCCATTATAGAACCCATTCAATTATAGAGCCCATTCAATTATAGAAACTGCACAATTAGAGAACCCGTTAAATTATGGAACCCACACAATTATAGAACAGACTCGGTTATAGAACCCCCTCAAATATATAACCCACTCAATTATAGATCCAATCAAGCATGGAACCCGTTCAATTATAGACCCAGTGCAATTATACAACCCACTCAATTTTAGAAATAGTTCAGTTATGCAACCCATTCAATTATAGAACCAACACAATTATAAAACCCGTTCAATTATGGAACCCACTCAATTTTAGAACTCATTCAGTTATGGAACTCGTTCCATTATAGATACCACTCAATTATAGAAACCGTTCAATTATAGAACCCACACAATTATAGAACCCACTCAATTATATAACCCCCTCAATTATAGAACCCGTTCAATTATAGAAAACGTTCAATTATAGAACCTGTCAATTATAGATCCACTCAATCATAGAACTCACTCAGTTATGGAACACGTTCAATTATAGAAACCGCTCAATTGTAGAACCCGTTCAATTATAGAACCCACACAATTATAGAAGGCTGGCAATTATAGAATCCGTTCAATTATAGAACTATTTCAATTATAGAAAGTTTTCAGTTATATAACCTGTTCAATTAAAGAAACTGCACAATTATAGAAACCGCTCAATTATAGAACCTGTTCAATTATCGATCCCACTCAATTATGGACCCCGTTCAATTATAGCAACTGCTCAATTATCGAACCCATTCTATTATATATCCCGCTTAATTATAGAAACTGTTCAATTATAGAAACCGTTCAAATATAGAACGCCTCAATTATAGAGCTCACTCAATTATAGAACCCGTTCAATTATAGAAAACGCTCAATTATAGAACCTGTTCAATTATAGATCCACTGAATTATAGAACTCACTAAGTTATGGAACACGTTCAATTATAGAAATAACAGTTATAGAACCCACTGAATTATAGAACCCTTTCAATTATAGAAACAGCTCAATTAAAGAACCCGTTCAATTATAGAACCCACTCAATTGTAGAATCCATTCAATTATAGAAACCGCTCAATTATAGAACCCGTTCAAATATGGAAACTGTTCAAATATCGAACCCATTCAAATATATAACTCACACAATTATAGAACAAACTCAATTATACAACCCATTCACTTATAGAAGCTGCTCAATTATAGAACCAGTTCAATTATAGAACCGACTCAATTATAGAACCAGCTCAATTATAGAACCATATACCATTAAAGAACACACAGATTCATAGACCCAGTTGAATAATAGAACCTACTCAATTATGGAACCTGTTCAATTAAGAAACTACAAAATTATAGAACCCATATAATTATAGAAACTACTCAATTATAGAGCACGGTCATTTATAGAATCTATTCAATTATAGTATCCTCTCAATTAAAAACCCGTTCAGTTAATGAACCCTCTCAATAAGAGAACCCATTTAATTATAGAACCCACACAATTATAGAACCCACACATTTATAGAACAGACTCATTTACAGAACCCCCTCAAATATATAACCCAATCAATTGTAAATCACAATCAAGTGTGGAACCAGTTCATTTATAGAACCAGTTCAATTATACAACCCACTCAATTGTAGTACTCGGACAAATATAGAAATAGTTCATTTATGCAATCAATTCAATTATAGAGCCCATATAATTATAGAACCCATTCAATTACAGAACCCACTCAATTATTGAACCCACTCAATTATAGAACTCACTCACATATGGAACTCGTTCAATTATAGAAACCAATCAATTATAGAACTCATTCAATTATAGAACCCACACAATTATAGCAGGCAGTCAATTATAAAATCCATTCAATTATAGAACTATTTCAATTATAGAAACCATTCAATTATATAACCTGTTCAATTATAGAAATGGCACAATTATAGAATGGGTTCAATTATGGAATCCACTCCATTATAGAACCAACTCAATTATAGCACCCACTCAATTATGGAACCGATTTAATTATAGAACCCGTTCATATATAGAACCCACTTAATTATTGAACACATTCAATTATACAATCCACTCAATTGTAGAACTCGTTCAGTTTTAGAACCCATTCAATTATAGAACCCATTCAATTATATTAAACACTCTATTATAGGACCCGTTCAATTATAGAATCCACACAATAAAAGGACCCGTTCAATTATAGAAGCTGCTCAATTATAAAAAACTCTCAATTATAGAACCTGTCCAATAATGGAACCCACTCAATTAAAGAAGGCACTCAATTATAGAACCCATTCAATTATAGACCTGTCTCAATTATAGAACTGGTTCAATTATATATCCCATTCAATTACAGAACCGTTCAATTATAGAACCTGTCAATTATAGATCCACTCAATCATAGAACTCACTCAGTTATGGAACACGTTCAATTATAGAAACCGCTCAATTGTAGAACCCGTTCAATTATAGATCCCACACAATTATAGAAGGCTGGCAATTATAGAATCCGTTCAATTATAGAACTCTTTCAATTATAGAAAGTTTTCAGTTATATAACCTGTTCAATTAAAGAAACTGCACAATTATAGAAACCGCTCAATTATAGAACCTGTTCAATTATAGATCCCACTCAATTATGGACCCCGTTCAATTATAGCAACTGCTCAATTATCGAACCCATTCTATTATATATCCCGCTTAATTATAGAAACTGTTCAATTATAGAACCCGTTCAAATATAGAACGCCTCAATTATAGAGCTCACTCAATTATAGAACCCGTTCAATTATAGAAAACGCTCAGTTATAGAACCTGTTCAATTATAGATCGACTGAATTATAGAACTCACTAAGTTATGGAACACGTTCAATTATAGAAATAACAGTTATAGAACCCACTGAATTATAGAACCCTTTCAATTATAGAAACAGCTCAATTAAAGAACCCGTTCAATTATAGAACCCACTCAGTTGTAGAATCCATTCAATTATAGAAACCGCTCAATTATAGAACCCGTTCAAATATGGAAACCGTTCAAATATCGAACCCATTCAAATATATAACTCACACAATTATAGAACAAACTCAATTATACAACCCATTCACTTATAGAAGCTGCTCAATTATAGAACCAGTTCAATTATAGAACCGACTCAATTATAGAACCAGCTCAATTATAGAACCATATACCATTAAAGAACACACAGATTCATAGACCCAGTTGAATAATAGAACCTACTCAATTATGGAACCTGTTCAATTAAGAAACTACAAAATTATAGAACCCATATAATTATAGAAACTACTCAATTATAGAGCACGGTCATTTATAGAATCTATTCAATTATAGTATCCTCTCAATTAAAAACCCGTTCAGTTAATGAACCCTCTCAATAAGAGAACCCATTTAATTATAGAACCCACACAATTATAGAACCCACACATTTATAGAACAGACTCATTTACAGAACCCCCTCAAATATATAACCCAATCAATTGTAAATCACAATCAAGTGTGGAACCAGTTCATTTATAGAACCAGTTCAATTATACAACCCACTCAATTGTAGTACTCGGACAAATATAGAAATAGTTCATTTATGCAATCAATTCAATTATAGAGCCCATATAATTATAGAACCCATTCAATTACAGAACCCACTCAATTATTGAACCCACTCAATTATAGAACTCACTCACATATGGAACTCGTTCAATTATAGAAACCAATCAATTATAGAACTCATTCAATTATAGAACCCACACAATTATAGCAGGCAGTCAATTATAAAATCCATTCAATTATAGAACTATTTCAATTATAGAAACCATTCAATTATATAACCTGTTCAATTATAGAAATGGCACAATTATAGAATGGGTTCAATTATGGAATCCACTCCATTATAGAACCAACTCAATTATAGCACCCACTCAATTATGGAACCGATTTAATTATAGAACCCGTTCATATATAGAACCCACTTAATTATTGAACACATTCAATTATACAATCCACTCAATTGTAGAACTCGTTCAGTTTTAGAACCCATTCAATTATAGAACCCATTCAATTATATTAAACACTCTATTATAGGACCCGTTCAATTATAGAATCCACACAATAAAAGGACCCGTTCAATTATAGAAGCTGCTCAATTATAAAAAACTCTCAATTATAGAACCTGTCCAATAATGGAACCCACTCAATTAAAGAAGGCACTCAATTATAGAACCCATTCAATTATAGACCTGTCTCAATTATAGAACTGGTTCAATTATATATCCCATTCAATTACAGAACCGTTCAATTATAGAACCTGTCAATTATAGATCCACTCAATCATAGAACTCACTCAGTTATGGAACACGTTCAATTATAGAAACCGCTCAATTGTAGAACCCGTTCAATTATAGATCCCACACAATTATAGAAGGCTGGCAATTATAGAATCCGTTCAATTATAGAACTCTTTCAATTATAGAAAGTTTTCAGTTATATAACCTGTTCAATTAAAGAAACTGCACAATTATAGAAACCGCTCAATTATAGAACCTGTTCAATTATAGATCCCACTCAATTATGGACCCCGTTCAATTATAGCAACTGCTCAATTATCGAACCCATTCTATTATATATCCCGCTTAATTATAGAAACTGTTCAATTATAGAACCCGTTCAAATATAGAACGCCTCAATTATAGAGCTCACTCAATTATAGAACCCGTTCAATTATAGAAAACGCTCAGTTATAGAACCTGTTCAATTATAGATCGACTGAATTATAGAACTCACTAAGTTATGGAACACGTTCAATTATAGAAATAACAGTTATAGAACCCACTGAATTATAGAACCCTTTCAATTATAGAAACAGCTCAATTAAAGAACCCGTTCAATTATAGAACCCACTCAGTTGTAGAATCCATTCAATTATAGAAACCGCTCAATTATAGAACCCGTTCAAATATGGAAACCGTTCAAATATCGAACCCATTCAAATATATAACTCACACAATTATAGAACAAACTCAATTATACAACCCATTCACTTATAGAAGCTGCTCAATTATAGAACCAGTTCAATTATAGAACCGACTCAATTATAGAACCAGCTCAATTATAGAACCATATACCATTAAAGAACACACAGATTCATAGACCCAGTTGAATAATAGAACCTACTCAATTATGGAACCTGTTCAATTAAGAAACTACAAAATTATAGAACCCATATAATTATAGAAACTACTCAATTATAGAGCACGGTCATTTATAGAATCTATTCAATTATAGTATCCTCTCAATTAAAAACCCGTTCAGTTAATGAACCCTCTCAATAAGAGAACCCATTTAATTATAGAACCCACACAATTATAGAACCCACACATTTATAGAACAGACTCATTTACAGAACCCCCTCAAATATATAACCCAATCAATTGTAAATCACAATCAAGTGTGGAACCAGTTCATTTATAGAACCAGTTCAATTATACAACCCACTCAATTGTAGTACTCGGACAAATATAGAAATAGTTCATTTATGCAATCAATTCAATTATAGAGCCCATATAATTATAGAACCCATTCAATTACAGAACCCACTCAATTATTGAACCCACTCAATTATAGAACTCACTCACATATGGAACTCGTTCAATTATAGAAACCAATCAATTATAGAACTCATTCAATTATAGAACCCACACAATTATAGCAGGCAGTCAATTATAAAATCCATTCAATTATAGAACTATTTCAATTATAGAAACCATTCAATTATATAACCTGTTCAATTATAGAAATGGCACAATTATAGAATGGGTTCAATTATGGAATCCACTCCATTATAGAACCAACTCAATTATAGCACCCACTCAATTATGGAACCGATTTAATTATAGAACCCGTTCATATATAGAACCCACTTAATTATTGAACACATTCAATTATACAATCCACTCAATTGTAGAACTCGTTCAGTTTTAGAACCCATTCAATTATAGAACCCATTCAATTATATTAAACACTCTATTATAGGACCCGTTCAATTATAGAATCCACACAATAAAAGGACCCGTTCAATTATAGAAGCTGCTCAATTATAAAAAACTCTCAATTATAGAACCTGTCCAATAATGGAACCCACTCAATTAAAGAAGGCACTCAATTATAGAACCCATTCAATTATAGACCTGTCTCAATTATAGAACTGGTTCAATTATATATCCCATTCAATTACAGAACCGTTCAATTATAGAACCTGTCAATTATAGATCCACTCAATCATAGAACTCACTCAGTTATGGAACACGTTCAATTATAGAAACCGCTCAATTGTAGAACCCGTTCAATTATAGATCCCACACAATTATAGAAGGCTGGCAATTATAGAATCCGTTCAATTATAGAACTCTTTCAATTATAGAAAGTTTTCAGTTATATAACCTGTTCAATTAAAGAAACTGCACAATTATAGAAACCGCTCAATTATAGAACCTGTTCAATTATAGATCCCACTCAATTATGGACCCCGTTCAATTATAGCAACTGCTCAATTATCGAACCCATTCTATTATATATCCCGCTTAATTATAGAAACTGTTCAATTATAGAACCCGTTCAAATATAGAACGCCTCAATTATAGAGCTCACTCAATTATAGAACCCGTTCAATTATAGAAAACGCTCAGTTATAGAACCTGTTCAATTATAGATCGACTGAATTATAGAACTCACTAAGTTATGGAACACGTTCAATTATAGAAATAACAGTTATAGAACCCACTGAATTATAGAACCCTTTCAATTATAGAAACAGCTCAATTAAAGAACCCGTTCAATTATAGAACCCACTCAGTTGTAGAATCCATTCAATTATAGAAACCGCTCAATTATAGAACCCGTTCAAATATGGAAACCGTTCAAATATCGAACCCATTCAAATATATAACTCACACAATTATAGAACAAACTCAATTATACAACCCATTCACTTATAGAAGCTGCTCAATTATAGAACCAGTTCAATTATAGAACCGACTCAATTATAGAACCAGCTCAATTATAGAACCATATACCATTAAAGAACACACAGATTCATAGACCCAGTTGAATAATAGAACCTACTCAATTATGGAACCTGTTCAATTAAGAAACTACAAAATTATAGAACCCATATAATTATAGAAACTACTCAATTATAGAGCACGGTCATTTATAGAATCTATTCAATTATAGTATCCTCTCAATTAAAAACCCGTTCAGTTAATGAACCCTCTCAATAAGAGAACCCATTTAATTATAGAACCCACACAATTATAGAACCCACACATTTATAGAACAGACTCATTTACAGAACCCCCTCAAATATATAACCCAATCAATTGTAAATCACAATCAAGTGTGGAACCAGTTCATTTATAGAACCAGTTCAATTATACAACCCACTCAATTGTAGTACTCGGACAAATATAGAAATAGTTCATTTATGCAATCAATTCAATTATAGAGCCCATATAATTATAGAACCCATTCAATTACAGAACCCACTCAATTATTGAACCCACTCAATTATAGAACTCACTCACATATGGAACTCGTTCAATTATAGAAACCAATCAATTATAGAACTCATTCAATTATAGAACCCACACAATTATAGCAGGCAGTCAATTATAAAATCCATTCAATTATAGAACTATTTCAATTATAGAAACCATTCAATTATATAACCTGTTCAATTATAGAAATGGCACAATTATAGAATGGGTTCAATTATGGAATCCACTCCATTATAGAACCAACTCAATTATAGCACCCACTCAATTATGGAACCGATTTAATTATAGAACCCGTTCATATATAGAACCCACTTAATTATTGAACACATTCAATTATACAATCCACTCAATTGTAGAACTCGTTCAGTTTTAGAACCCATTCAATTATAGAACCCATTCAATTATATTAAACACTCTATTATAGGACCCGTTCAATTATAGAATCCACACAATAAAAGGACCCGTTCAATTATAGAAGCTGCTCAATTATAAAAAACTCTCAATTATAGAACCTGTCCAATAATGGAACCCACTCAATTAAAGAAGGCACTCAATTATAGAACCCATTCAATTATAGACCTGTCTCAATTATAGAACTGGTTCAATTATATATCCCATTCAATTACAGAACCGTTCAATTATAGAACCTGTCAATTATAGATCCACTCAATCATAGAACTCACTCAGTTATGGAACACGTTCAATTATAGAAACCGCTCAATTGTAGAACCCGTTCAATTATAGATCCCACACAATTATAGAAGGCTGGCAATTATAGAATCCGTTCAATTATAGAACTCTTTCAATTATAGAAAGTTTTCAGTTATATAACCTGTTCAATTAAAGAAACTGCACAATTATAGAAACCGCTCAATTATAGAACCTGTTCAATTATAGATCCCACTCAATTATGGACCCCGTTCAATTATAGCAACTGCTCAATTATCGAACCCATTCTATTATATATCCCGCTTAATTATAGAAACTGTTCAATTATAGAACCCGTTCAAATATAGAACGCCTCAATTATAGAGCTCACTCAATTATAGAACCCGTTCAATTATAGAAAACGCTCAGTTATAGAACCTGTTCAATTATAGATCGACTGAATTATAGAACTCACTAAGTTATGGAACACGTTCAATTATAGAAATAACAGTTATAGAACCCACTGAATTATAGAACCCTTTCAATTATAGAAACAGCTCAATTAAAGAACCCGTTCAATTATAGAACCCACTCAGTTGTAGAATCCATTCAATTATAGAAACCGCTCAATTATAGAACCCGTTCAAATATGGAAACCGTTCAAATATCGAACCCATTCAAATATATAACTCACACAATTATAGAACAAACTCAATTATACAACCCATTCACTTATAGAAGCTGCTCAATTATAGAACCAGTTCAATTATAGAACCGACTCAATTATAGAACCAGCTCAATTATAGAACCATATACCATTAAAGAACACACAGATTCATAGACCCAGTTGAATAATAGAACCTACTCAATTATGGAACCTGTTCAATTAAGAAACTACAAAATTATAGAACCCATATAATTATAGAAACTACTCAATTATAGAGCACGGTCATTTATAGAATCTATTCAATTATAGTATCCTCTCAATTAAAAACCCGTTCAGTTAATGAACCCTCTCAATAAGAGAACCCATTTAATTATAGAACCCACACAATTATAGAACCCACACATTTATAGAACAGACTCATTTACAGAACCCCCTCAAATATATAACCCAATCAATTATAAATCACAATCAAGTGTGGAACCAGTTCATTTAGAGAACCAGTTCAATTATACAACCCACTCAATTGTAGTACTCGGACAAATATAGAAATAGTTCATTTATGCAATCAATTCAATTATAGAGCCCATATAATTATAGAACCCATTCAATTACAGAACCCACTCAATTATTGAACCCACTCAATTATAGAACTCACTCACTTATGGAACTCGTTCAATTATAGAAACCAATCAATTATAGAACTCATTCAATTATAGAACCCACACAATTATAGCAGGCAGTCAATTATAAAATCCTTTCAATTATAGAACTATTTCAATTATAGAAACCATTCAATTATATAACCTGTTCAATTATAGAAATGGCACAATTATAGAACGGGTTCAATTATGGAATCCACTCCATTATAGAACCAACTCAATTATAGCACCCACTCAATTATGGAACACATTTAATTATAGAACCCGTTCAAATATAGAACCCACTTAATTATTGAACACATTCAATTATACAATCCACTCAATTGTAGAACCCGTTCAGTTTTAGAACCCATTCAATTATAGAACCCATTCAATTATATTAAACACTCTATTATAGGACCCGTTCAATTATAGAATCCACACAATAAAAGGACCCGTTCAATTATAGAAGCTGCTCAATTATAAAAAACTCTCAATTATAGAACCTGTCCAATAATGGAACCCACTCAATTAAAGAAGGCACTCAATTATAGAACCCATTCAATTATAGACCTGTCTCAATTATAGAACTGGTTCAATTATATATCCCATTCAATTACAGAACCGTTCAATTATAGAACCTGCTCAATTATAGAAATTGATCATTTATAGAATCCATTCAATTATCGTACCCACTCAATTATAGAACCGGTTCAATTATAGAACCACCTCAATTATAGAACTTGTTCAGTTATAGAAACCACTCAATTATAGAAAACATTCCATTATAGACCCACTCAATTATTGAACCCGTTCAATTATAGAAACTGCTCAATTATCGAAACTGGTCAATTATAGACCTTACACAATTATAGAACCAACACAATGATAGAACTCATTCAATTACATATCCTGCTTAATTATAGTACCTGTACAATTATAGAAAGCACTCAATTATAGAACCCATTCAATTATAGAACCCATTCAATTATGGAACCCGTTCAATTATAGAAACCGTTCAATTATAGAACTCATTCAATATTAGAACTCATTCAATTATAGAAACCACTCAATTATAGAACCCACTCAATTATAGAAGCCATACATTAATGTAACACATTCAATTATAGAAAGCACTCAATTATAGAACCCGTTCAATTAAAGAACCCACTCAATTATAGACCTCACTCAATTATAGAACCCGTTCAATTATAGAACTCATTAAATTATAGAAAGCACTCAATTATAGAACTCATTCAAATATAGAGCCACCTCAATTATAGAAACTGCTCAATTATAGAACCCGTTAATTAAAGAAACAGTTCAATTATAAAACCGACTCAATCATAGAAAACATTCAATTATAGAAACCAGTCAATTATGGAACACATTCCATTATAGAACACACACAGTTATAGAAGCCATTCAATTAAATAACACATTCAATTATAGAACCCACTCAATCATAGAACACCTTCAATTATATAAAACATTCAAGTATCGAAACCGTTCAATTATAGAACGCATTCAAATATAGAACCCACTCAATTATAGAACCCATTCAATTATATAAACCAATGAAATATAGAACCCATACCATTATAGAGCACACAGTTATAGAACAAGTTCAATTATAGAAACCATTCATTTATAGAACCAACTCAATGATAGAACCCAATAAATTATAGAAACTGCTCAAATATATAACCCAATTAGTTATAGAACCCTTTCAACTATAGATCCCACTCAATTATAGAGCTCACACAATAATAGAACCTGTTCAATTAAAGAACCCATTCAATTATGGTAACCGCACAATTATAGAACCCATTCCATTATAGAACCCATTCAATTATAGAGCCCATTCAATTATAGAAACTGCACAATTAGAGAACCCGTTAAATTATGGAACCCACACAATTATAGAACAGACTCGGTTATAGAACCCCCTCAAATATATAACCCACTCAATTATAGATCCAATCAAGCATGGAACCCGTTCAATTATAGACCCAGTGCAATTATACAACCCACTCAATTTTAGAAATAGTTCAGTTATGCAACCCATTCAATTATAGAACCAACACAATTATAAAACCCGTTCAATTATGGAACCCACTCAATTTTAGAACTCATTCAGTTATGGAACTCGTTCCATTATAGATACCACTCAATTATAGAAACCGTTCAATTATAGAACCCACACAATTATAGAACCCACTCAGTTATATAACCCCCTCAATTATAGAACCCGTTCAATTATAGAAAACGTTCAATTATAGAACCTGTCAATTATAGATCCACTCAATCATAGAACTCACTCAGTTATGGAACACGTTCAATTATAGAAACCGCTCAATTGTAGAACCCGTTCAATTATAGAACCCACACAATTATAGAAGGCTGGCAATTATAGAATCCGTTCAATTATAGAACTCTTTCAATTATAGAAAGTTTTCAGTTATATAACCTGTTCAATTAAAGAAACTGCACAATTATAGAAACCGCTCAATTAGAGAACCTGTTCAATTATAGATCCCACTCAATTATGGACCCCGTTCAATTATAGCAACTGCTCAATTATCGAACCCATTCTATTATATATCCCGCTTAATTATAGAAACTGTTCAATTATAGAACCCGTTCAAATATAGAACGCCTCAATTATAGAGCTCACTCAATTATAGAACCCGTTCAATTATAGAAAACGCTCAATTATAGAACCTGTTCAATTATAGATCCACTGAATTATAGAACTCACTAAGTTATGTAACACGTTCAATTATAGAAATAACAGTTATAGAACCCACTGAATTATAGAACCCTTTCAATTATAGAAACGGCTCCATTAAAGAACCCGTTCAATTATACAACCCGCTCAATTGTAGAATCCATTCAATTATAGAAACCGCTCAATTATAGAACCCGTTCAAATATGGAAACCGTTCAAATATCGAACCCATTCAAATATATAACTCACACAATTATAGAACAAACTCAATTATACAACCCATTCACTTATAGAAGCTGCTCAATTATAGAACCAGTTCAATTATAGAACCGACTCAATTATAGAACCAGCTCAATTATAGAACCATATACCATTAAAGAACACACAGATTCATAGACCCAGTTGAATAATAGAACCTACTCAATTATGGAACCTGTTCAATTAAGAAACTACAAAGTTATAGAACCCATATAATTATAGAAACTACTCAATTATAGAGCACGGTCTTTTATAGAATCTATTCAATTATAGTATCCTCTCAATTAAAAACCCGTTCAGTTAATGAACCCTCTCAATAAGAGAACCCATTTAATTATAGAACCCACACAATTATAGAACCCACACATTTATAGAACAGACTCATTTACAGAACCCCCTCAAATATATAACCCAATCAATTATAAATCACAATCAAGTGTGGAACCAGTTCATTTATAGAACCAGTTCAATTATACAACCCACTCAATTGTAGTACTCGGACAAATATAGAAATAGTTCATTTATGCAATCAATTCAATTATAGAGCCCATATAATTATAGAACCCATTCAATTACAGAA
The DNA here is from genome assembly GCF_052327205.1 of Somniosus microcephalus. NCBI lineage: Eukaryota > Metazoa > Chordata > Chondrichthyes > Squaliformes > Somniosidae > Somniosus > Somniosus microcephalus. Next base: position 150,865,432 of record NC_140992.1, on the reverse strand, counting down.
CCCACTCAATTATTGAACCCACTCAATTATAGAACCCACTCACTTATGGAACTCGTTCAATTATAGAAACCAATCAATTATAGAACTCATTCAATTATAGAACCCACACAATTATAGCAGGCAGTCAATTATAAAATCCATTCAATTATAGAACTATTTCAATTATAGAAACCATTCAATTATATAACCTGTTCAATTATAGAAATGGCACAATTATAGAACGGGTTCAATTATGGAATCCACTCCATTATAGAACCAACTCAATTATACCACCCACTCAATTATGGAACCCATTTAATTATAGAACCCGTTCAAATATAGAACCCACTTAATTATTGAACACATTCAATTATACAATCCACTCAATTGTAGAACCCGTTCAGTTTTAGAACCCATTCAATTATAGAACCCATTCAATTATATTAAACACTCTATTATAGGACCCGTTCAATTATAGAATCCACACAATAAAAGGACCCGTTCAATTATAGAAGCTGCTCAATTATAAAAAACTCTCAATTATAGAACCTGTCCAATAATGGAACCCACTCAATTAAAGAAGGCACTCAATTATAGAACCCATTCAATTATAGACCTGTCTCAATTATAGAACTGGTTCAATTATATATCCCATTCAATTACAGAACCGTTCAATTATAGAACCTGTCAATTATAGATCCACTCAATCATAGAACTCACTCAGTTATGGAACACGTTCAATTATAGAAACCGCTCAATTGTAGAACCCGTTCAATTATAGAACCCACACAATTATAGAAGGCTGGCAATTATAGAATCCGTTCTATTATAGAACTCTTTCAATTATAGAAAGTTTTCAGTTATATAACCTGTTCAATTAAAGAAACTGCACAATTATAGAAACCGCTCAATTATAGAACCTGTTCAATTATAGATCCCACTCAATTATGGACCCCGTTCAATTATAGCAACTGCTCAATTATCGAACCCATTCTATTATATATCCCGCTTAATTATAGAAACTGTTCAATTATAGAACCCGTTCAAATATAGAACGCCTCAATTATAGAGCTCACTCAATTATAGAACCCGTTCAATTATAGAAAACGCTCAGTTATAGAACCTGTTCAATTATAGATCCACTGAATTATAGAACTCACTAAGTTATGGAACACGTTCAATTATAGAAATAACAGTTATAGAACCCACTGAATTATAGAACCCTTTCAATTATAGAAACGGCTCAATTAAAGAACCCGTTCAATTATAGAACCCACTCAATTGTAGAATCCATTCAATTATAGAAACCGCTCAATTATAGAACCCGTTCAAATATGGAAACTGTTCAAATATCGAACCCATTCAAATATATAACTCACACAATTATAGAACAAACTCAATTATACAACCCATTCACTTATAGAAGCTGCTCAATTATAGAACCAGTTCAATTATAGAACCGACTCAATTATAGAACCAGCTCAATTATAGAACCATATACCATTAAAGAACACACAGATTCATAGACCCAGTTGAATAATAGAACCTACTCAATTATGGAACCTGTTCAATTAAGAAACTACAAAATTATAGAACCCATATAATTATAGAAACTACTCAATTATAGAGCACGGTCATTTATAGAATCTATTCAATTATAGTATCCTCTCAATTAAAAACCCGTTCAGTTAATGAACCCTCTCAATAAGAGAACCCATTTAATTATAGAACCCACACAATTATAGAACCCACACATTTATAGAACAGACTCATTTACAGAACCCCCTCAAATATATAACCCAATCAATTATAAATCACAATCAAGTGTGGAACCAGTTCATTTATAGAACCAGTTCAATTATACAACCCACTCAATTGTAGTACTCGGACAAATATAGAAATAGTTCATTTATGCAATCAATTCAATTATAGAGCCCATATAATTATAGAACCCATTCAATTACAGAACCCACTCAATTATTGAACCCACTCAATTATAGAACTCACTCACTTATGGAACTCGTTCAATTATAGAAACCAATCAATTATAGAACTCATTCAATTATAGAACCCACACAATTATAGCAGGCAGTCAATTATAAAATCCATTCAATTATAGAACTATTTCAATTATAGAAACCATTCAATTATATAACCTGTTCAATTATAGAAATGGCACAATTATAGAACGGGTTCAATTATGGAATCCACTCCATTATAGAACCAACTCAATTATAGCACCCACTCAATTATGGAACCCATTTAATTATAGAACCCGTTCAAATATAGAACCCACTTAATTATTGAACACATTCAATTATACAATCCACTCAATTGTAGAACCCGTTCAGTTTTAGAACCCATTCAATTATAGAACCCATTCAATTATATTAAACACTCTATTATAGGACCCGTTCAATTATAGAATCCACACAATAAAAGGACCCGTTCAATTATAGAAGCTGCTCAATTATAAAAAACTCTCAATTATAGAACCTGTCCAATAATGGAACCCACTCAATTAAAGAAGGCACTCAATTATAGAACCCATTCAATTATAGACCTGTCTCAATTATAGAACTGGTTCAATTATATATCCCATTCAATTACAGAACCGTTCAATTATAGAACCTGCTCAATTATAGAAATTGATCATTTATAGAATCCATTCAATTATCGTACCCACTCAATTATAGAACCACCTCAATTATAGAACTTGTTCAATTATAGAAACCACTCAATTATAGAAAACATTCCATTATAGACCCACTCAATTATTGAACCCGTTCAATTATAGAAACTGCTCAATTATCGAAACTGGTCAATTATAGACCTTACACAATTATAGAACCAACACAATGATAGAACTCATTCAATTATATATCCTGCTTAATTATAGTACCTGTACAATTATAAAAAGCACTCAATTATAGAACCCATTCAATTATAGAACCCATTCAATTATGGAACCCGTTCAATTATAGAAACCGTTCAATTATAGAACTCATTCAATATTAGAACTCATTCAATTATAGAAACCACTCAATTATAGAACCCACTCAATTATAGAAGCCATACATTAATGTAACACATTCAATTATAGAAAGCACTCAATTATAGAACCCGTTCAATTAAAGAACCCACTCAATTATAGACCTCACTCAATTATAGAACCCGTTCAATTATAGAACTCATTAAATTATAGAAAGCACTCAATTATAGAACTCATTCAAATATAGAGCCACTTCAATTATAGAAACTGCTCAATTATAGAACCCGTTAATTAAAGAAACAGTTCAATTATAAAACCGACTTAATCATAGAAAACATTCAATTATAGAAACCAGTCAATTATGGAACACATTCCATTATAGAACACACACAGTTATAGAAGCCATTCAATTAAATAACACATTCAATTATAGAACCCACTCAATCATAGAACACTTTCAATTATATAAAACATTCAAGTATCGAACCCGTTCAATTATAGAACGCATTCAAATATAGAACCCACTCAATTATAGAACCCATTCAATTATATAAACCAATGAAATATAGAACCCATACCATTATAGAGCACACAGTTATAGAACAAGTTCAATTATAGAAACCATTCATTTATAGAACCAACTCAATGATAGAACCCAATAAATTATAGAAACTGCTCAAATATATAACCCAATTAGTTATAGAACCCTTTCAACTATAGATCCCACTCAATTATAGAGCTCACACAATAATAGAACCTGTTCAATTAAAGAACCCATTCAATTATGGTAACCGCACAATTATAGAACCCATTCCATTATAGAACCCATTCAATTATAGAGCCCATTCAATTATAGAAACTGCACAATTAGAGAACCCGTTAAATTATGGAACCCACACAATTATAGAACAGACTCGGTTATAGAACCCCCTCAAATATATAACCCGCTCAATTATAGATCCAATCAAGCATGGAACCCGTTCAATTATAGACACAGTGCAATTATACAACCCACTCAATTTTAGAAATAGTTCAGTTATGCAACCCATTCAATTATAGAACCAACACAATTATAAAACCCGTTCAATTATGGAACCCACTCAATTTTAGAACTCATTCAGTTATGGAACTCGTTCCATTATAGATACCACTCAATTATAGAAACCGTTCAATTATAGAACCCACACAATTATAGAACCCACTCAATTATATAACCCCCTCAATTATAGAACCCGTTCAATTATAGAAAACGTTCAATTATAGAACCTGTCAATTATAGATCCACTCAATCATAGAACTCACTCAGTTATGGAACACGTTCAATTATAGAAACCGCTCAATTGTAGAACCCGTTCAATTATAGAACCCACACAATTATAGAAGGCTGGCAATTATAGAATCCGTTCAATTATAGAACTCTTTCAATTATAGAAAGTTTTCAGTTATATAACCTGTTCAATTAAAGAAACTGCACAATTATAGAAACCGCTCAATTATAGAGCCTGTTCAATTATAGATCCCACTCAATTATGGACCCCGTTCAATTATAGCAACTGCTCAATTATCGAACCCATTCTATTATATATCCCGCTTAATTATAGAAACTGTTCAATTATAGAAACCGTTCAAATATAGAACGCCTCAATTATAGAGCTCACTCAATTATAGAACCCGTTCAATTATAGAAAATGCTCAATTATAGAACCTGTTCAATTATAGATCCACTGAATTATAGAACTCACTAAGTTATGTAACACGTTCAATTATAGAAATAACAGTTATAGAACCCACTGAATTATAGAACCCTTTCAATTATAGAAACGGCTCAATTAAAGAACCCGTTCAATTATAGAACCCACTCAATTGTAGAATCCATTCAATTATAGAAACCGCTCAATTATAGAACCCGTTCAAATATGGAAACCGTTCAAATATCGAACCCATTCAAATATATAACTCACACAATTATAGAACAAACTCAATTATACAACCCATTCACTTATAGAAGCTGCTCAATTATAGAACCAGTTCAATTATAGAACCGACTCAATTATAGAACCAGCTCAATTATAGAACCATATACCATTAAAGAACACAAAGATTCATAGACCCAGTTGAATAATAGAACCTACTCAATTATGGAACCTGTTCAATTAAGAAACTACAAAATTATAGAACCCATATAATTATAGAAACTACTCAATTATAGAGCACGGTCATTTATAGAATCTATTCAATTATAGTATCCTCTCAATTAAAAACCCCTTCAGTTAATGAACCCTCTCAATAAGAGAACCCATTTAATTATAGAACCCACACAATTATAGAACCCACACATTTATAGAACAGACTCATTTACAGAACCCCCTCAAATATATAACCCAATCAATTATAAATCACAATCAAGTGTGGAACCAGTTCATTTATAGAACCAGTTCAATTATACAACCCACTCAATTGTAGTACTCGGACAAATATAGAAATAGTTCATTTATGCAATCAATTCAATTATAGAGCCCATATAATTATAGAACCCATTCAATTACAGAACCCACTCAATTATTGAACCCACTCAATTATAGAACTCACTCACTTATGGAACTCGTTCAATTATAGAAACCAATCAATTATAGAACTCATTCAATTATAGAACCCACACAATTATAGCAGGCAGTCAATTATAAAATCCATTCAATTATAGAACTATTTCAATTATAGAAACCATTCAATTATATAACCTGTTCAATTATAGAAATGGCACAATTATAGAACGGGTTCAATTATGGAATCCACTCCATTATAGAACCAACTCAATTATAGCACCCACTGAATTATGGAACCCATTTAATTATAGAACCCGTTCAAATATAGAACCCACTTAATTATTGAACACATTCAATTATACAATCCACTCAATTGTAGAACCCGTTCAGTTTTAGAACCCATTCAATTATAGAACCCATTCAATTATATTAAACACTCTATTATAGGACCCGTTCAATTATAGAATCCACACAATAAAAGGACCCGTTCAATTATAGAAGCTGCTCAATTATAAAAAACTCTCAATTATAGAACCTGTCCAATAATGGAACCCACTCAATTAAAGAAGGCACTAAATTATAGAACCCATTCAATTATAGACCTGTCTCAATTATAGAACTGGTTCAATTATATATCCCATTCAATTACAGAACCGTTCAATTATAGAACCTGCTCAATTATAGAAATTGATCATTTATGGAATCCATTCAATTATCGTACCCACTCAATTATAGAACCGGTTCAATTATAGAACCACCTCAATTATAGAACTTGTTCAATTATAGAAACCACTCAATTATAGAAAACATTCCATTATAGACCCACTCAATTATTGAACCCTTTCAATTATAGAAACTGCTCAATTATCGAAACTGGTCAATTATAGACCTTACACAATTATAGAACCAACACAATGATAGAACTCATTCAATTATATATCCTGCTTAATTATAGTACCTGTACAATTATAGAAAGCACTCAATTATAGAACCCATTCAATTATAGAACCCATTCAATTATGGAACCCGTTCAATTATAGAAACCGTTCAATTATAGAACTCATTCAATATTAGAACTCATTCAATTATAGAAACCACTCAATTATAGAACCCACTCAATTATAGAAGCCATACATTAATGTAACACATTCAATTATAGAAAGCACTCAATTATAGAACCCGTTCAATTAAAGAACCCACTCAATTATAGACCTCACTCAATTATAGAACCCGTTCAATTATAGAACTCATTAAATTATAGAAAGCACTCAATTATAGAACTCATTCAAATATAGAGCCACCTCAATTATAGAAACTGCTCAATTATAGAACCCGTTAATTAAAGAAACAGTTCAATTATAAAACCGACTCAATCATAGAAAACATTCAATTATAGAAACCAGTCAATTATGGAACACATTCCATTATAGAACACACACAGTTATAGAAGCCATTCAATTAAATAACACATTCAATTATAGAACCCACTCAATCATAGAACACCTTCAATTATATAAAACATTCAAGTATCGAACCCGTTCAATTATAGAACGCATTCAAATATAGAACCCACTCAATTATAGAACCCATTCAATTATATAAACCAATGAAATATAGAACCCATACCATTATAGAGCACACAGTTATAGAACAAGTTCAATTATAGAAACCATTCATTTATAGAACCAACTCAATGATAGAACCCAATAAATTATAGAAACTGCTCAAATATATAACCCAATCAATTATAGAACCCACTCAATTATAGAACCCATACATTAATGGAACACGTTCAATTATAGAAAGCACTCAATTAAAGAACCCGTTCAATTATGAAACCCACTCAATTATAGACCTCACTCAATTATAGAACCCGTTCAATTATAGAACACATGAAATTATAGAAAGCACTCAATTATAGAACTCATTCAAATATATAAACACCTCAATTATAGAAACTGCTCAATTGTAGAACACTTTAATTTAAGAAGCAGTTCAATTATAAAACCGACTCAATTATAAACCCATTCAATTATAGAAACCGTTCCATTAAAGAACATGTTCAATTATAGAACCAACTCAATTATAGTACCCAATCAATTATGTAACCATTCAATTATAGATCCCGTTCAATTATAGAACTCACTCAATTATAGAACTCATTCAATTATAGAACCCACTCATTTATAGAACCAATTGAAATATAGAAACTGCACAATTACACAACCCATTTAATTATAGAACCCACACAACTATAGAAACCGTTCAATTATACAAATGCACTCAATTATAGAAACCATTCTATTATATTAACAGCTCAATTATAGAACTCAATCAATTATAGAAAGCACAAAATTATACACCTCGTTCAATTATAGAACCGACGCAATTATAGAACTCATTCAATTATAGAAACCGCTTAATTATAGAAACCATTCAATTATAGAACCCACTCAATTATAGAACCAGTTAAATTAAAGAAAGCACTCAATTATAGAACCTGTTCAATTATAGAACCGACTCAATTATAGAACCCAATCAATTATATATCCTGCTTAATTATAGAACATGTTCAATTATAGAACCTGCTCAATTATAGAACCTGTTAAATTATAGAACCCATTCAGTTGGAGAACCCATAAAATTATAGAATCCATTCAATAATAGAACCCGTTCAATTATAAAACCCATTCAATCATAGAAGCCACTCAATCATAGATCCTGTTCAATTATAGTACCTTTTCAATAATAGAACACGTTCAATTATAGAACCGCTCATTTAAAGAACCCACCCAATTATAGAACCCAGACAGTTATGGAACATGTTCAAATATAGAAATCGCTCATGTATAGAAACAGTTCAATTTTGGAACTCACTCAATTATCAACCTCACTCAATTATAGAACACGTTCAATTATAGAAAGAGGTCATTATAGAACACATTCAAATATAGAAACAATTCAATTATAGAACCCGTTCAATTATAGAATCGCCTCAAATGTAGAACCACCTCATATATAGAACCCGCTCAATTATAGAACAGATTATTTATAGAACCAGTTCAATTACAGAAACTGTTCAAATACAGAACCTGTTCAATTATAGATCCCACTCAATTATAGATCCCGCTCAATTATAGAACCCACTCAATTATAGATCCCGTTCAATTATAGAACCTACTCAAATATAGAAATACCTCAAATACAGAACCCACACAATTATAGAACCCAATATATTATAGAACCCTTTCAATTAGAAACCTGTTCAATTATAGATCCCACACATTTACAAATCCCGATAAATTATCGAACCTACTCAACTATGGAAGCAACTCAATTATAGAACCCATACAATTATACAACCCGCTCAATTATAGAACTGACTCAATTATAGAACCGGTTCAATTATATTTCCCATTCAATTACAGAACCGTTCAATTACAGAACCTGCTCAATTATAGAAACTGATCATTTATAGAATACATTCAATTATAGCACCCACTCAATTATAGAATCGGTTCAATTATAGAACCACCTCAATTATAGAACTCGTTCAATTATAGAAACCACTCAATTATAGAACAAGTTCCATTATATAACCCACTCAATTATAGAACCCGTCAAATATAGAAACAGCTCAATTATCGAACCTAGTCAATTATAGATCCCACACAATTATAGAACCAACAAAATTATGGAACACATTCAATTAAATATACCACTTAATTAAAGAACCTGTTCAATTGTAGAAACCACTCAATTATAGAATTCACTCAGTTATAGAACAAGTTAAATTATAGAACCCTTTCATTTATAGAACCAACTCAATGATATAACCCATTAAATTATAGAAACTGCTCAATTATATAACCCAATCAATTATAGAACACAATTAATTATAGAACCCATACATTAATGGAACACGTTCAATTATAGAAAGCAGTCAATTATAGAACCCGTTCAATTATGAAAGCCACTCAATTATAGACCTCACTCAATTATAGAACCCGTTCAATTATAGAACACATGAAATTATAGAAAGCACTCAATTATAGAACTCATTCAAATATAGAATCACCTCAATTATAGAAACTGCTCAATTATAGAACACTTTAATTTAAGAAACAGTTTAATTATATAACCAACTCAATTATATAACCCGTTCAATTATAGAAACCACTCAATTATGGAATACTTTCCATTATAGAACGCACACAGTTATAGAAGCCATTCAATTAAAGAACAAATTCAATTATAGAACCCACTCAATTATAGAACTCATTCAATTATATAAACCATTCAAGTATTGTACCCATTCAATTATACAACCCATTCAATTATAGAACCCACTCAAATATAGAACCCTCCCAATTATAGAACCCATTCAATTATAGAAACCAATGAAATATAGATCCCATTCCATTTTACAGTACACAGTTATAGAACAAGTTCAATTATAGAACCCATTCAATTATAGTACCAACTCAATGATAGAACACATTAAATTATAGAAACCACGCAATTATAGAACACAATAAATGATAGAAACCAATAAATTATAGAACCCACTAAATTTTAGAACCTATTCAATTATAGATCCTGCTCAATTATAGAACCTGGTCAATGATAGAACCCACTCAAGTATAGAACTCACTCAATTATAGAATCAGTTCAAATATAGAACCCTTTCAATTATAGAACTCACTCAATTATAGAACTCACACAATGATGGAAAATGTACAAATATAGAAACCGGTCAATTATAGAACCTGTTTAATTAGAGAACCCACTCAATTATAGAAACCAGTCAATTATAGAATAGACATAGTTATAGATCCACGTCAATTATATATTCCACTTAATTATATATCCCAGTCAATTATAGAACCCATTCGGTTATATAACTCATGCATTTATGAATCTATTAATTATAGAACTCAATCAATTATAGAATGCACTCAATTATAGATCTCACTCAGTTATAGAACCCGCTCAGTTATAGAATCCGCTCAATTGAGGAAACCACTCAATTATCAAAACTGCTCAATTATAGAAACCATTCAATTATAGAACATAGAACCCACTCAAATATGGATCTCACCCAGTTATTGAACCTGATCATTTATAGAACCCACTCAATTATAGAATCTGTTCAATAATAGAAACCACACAATAATAGTAACCAGTCAATTAAAGAACAGTTCAATTATAGAATCCGAACATCTATATAATATATTCAGTTATAGAACCCTTTCAATTACAGAACTATCCCAATTATGGAACCCGTTTAATTATAGAGTCCACCCAATTCGAGAACCCACTCAATTATGCAACTCGTTCTATTATAGATACCGCTCAAGTATAAAACACGTTCAATTGTAGAACACACTCAGTTATAGACGGCACTCAATTATGGAAACCATTCAATTCTGGAACTCTTTCAATTATAGAACCTATTCAATTATAGAACACATTCAATTATAGAAAACGTTCCATTATAGAACATGTTCAATTATAGAACCAACTCAATTATAGTACCCAATCAATTATGTAACCATACAATTATAGATCCTGTTCAATTATAGAACTCACTCAATTATAGAACTCTTTCAATTATACAGCCCACCCATTTGTAGAACCAATTGAAATATAGAAACTGCACAATTATAAAACACATTTAATTATTGAACCCACACAACTATAGAAACCGTTCAATTATACAAACCCACTCAGTTATAGAAAACGTTCTATTATATTAACTGCTTAATTATACAACTCATTCAATTATAGAAAGCACAAAATTATACAACTCGTTCAATTATAGAACCCACTCAATTATAGAACTTGCTAAATTATGGAAACCGCTTAATTATAGAAACCATTCAATTATAGAACCCACTCAATTATAGAACCAGTTAAATTAAAGAAAGCACTCAATTATAGAACCTGTTCAATTATAGAACTATAGCAATTATAGAACCCATTCAATTATATATCCTGCTTAATTATAGAACATGTTCAATTATAGAACCTGCTCAATTATAGAACCTGTTCAATTATAGAACCCATTCAATTGGAGAACCCGTAAAATTATAGAACCCATTAAATAATAGAACCTGTTCAATTATAAAACCCGTACAAATATAGAAACCGCTCAATTATAGAACCTGTTCAATTATAGAACCCATTCAATTATAGAAATGGCTCAATTATAGAACCCATTCTATTATAGTACCTTTTCAATTATAGAACACATTCAATTATAGAACTGCTCAATTAAAGAACCGACTGAATTACAGAACCCAGACAGTTATGGAACATGTTCAAATATAGAAATCGGTCAAGCATAGAATCAGTTCAAACTTGGAACCCACTCAATTATCGACCTCACTCAATTATAGAACATGTTCAATTATAGAAAGAGGTCATTATAGAACCCGTTCAAATATAGAAATAATTCCATTATAGAACCCGTTCAATTACAGAATCACCTCAAATATCGAACTACCTCAAATATGGAACCCGCTCACTTATAGAATGGATTAATTATGGAACCAGTTCAATTACAGAAACTGTTCAAATACAGAACCTGTTCAATTATAGATCCCACTCAATTATAGATCCCGCTCAATTATAGAACCCACTCAAATATAGAAATACCTCAAATACAGAACCCACGCAATTATAGAACCCAATATTATATAGAAACCTTTCAATTAGAGAACCCATACAATTATTGATCCGACTCAATTATAGATCCTGATCAATTATAGAACCTACTCAATTATAGAACCAACTCAATTATAGAAACCATACAATTATACAACCTGCTCAATTATAGAACTGATTCAATTAGAGAACTGGTTCAATTATATATCCCATTCAATTACAGAACCTTTCAATTATAGAACCTGCACAATTATAGAAACTGATCATTTATAGAATCCATTCAATTATAGCTTCCACTCAATTATAGAACCCATTCAATTACACAACCACCTCAATTATAGAACTCGTACAATTATAGACACCACTCAATTATAGAACCAACAAAATTATAGAACTCATTCAATTATATATGCCGCTTAATTATAGAACCTGTTCAATTGTAGAAACCACTCAATTATAGCACTCACTCAGTTATAGAATCTGTTCAATTATAGAACCCATACAATTATAGAAACTGCTCAATTATAGATCTCGTTGATTTATAGAACCCACTCAATTATAGAAACCGTTCAATTATAGAACTCTTTCAATTATAGAAACCGCTCAATTATTGAATCCACTCAATTATGGAACCCATCCTATTATGGAACCTCTTCAATTATAGAAAGCAATCAATTAAAGGACCGGTTCAACAATGAAACCCACACAATTATAGACCTCACTCAATTATAGAATCCATTCAATTATAGAACACATGAAAATATAGAATCCACTCAATTATAGAGCTCATTCAAATATAGAACCATCCCAATTACAGAAACTGCTCAATTATACAGCCCATTAATTAAAGAAACAGGTCAATTCTAAAACCAAATCAATTATAGAACCATTCAATTATAGAAACCACTCAATTATGGAACACATTCCATGATAGAACACATACAGTTATAGAAGCCTTTCAATTAAAGAACACGTTCAATTAAAGTACCCACTCAATTATAGAACTCATTCAATTATATAAACCATTCAAGTATTGAACACATTCAATTATAGAACCCATTCAATTATAAAACCCATTCAAATATAGATCCCACTCAATTATAGAACCCATTCAATTATAGAAACCAACGAATTATAGAACCCATACCATTATAGAGCACACAGTTATAGAACAAGTTAAATTATAGAACCCACTCAGTTAGAGAACCAACTCAATGATAGAACCCATTAAATTATAGAAACCGCTCAATTATAGAACCCAATCCAATATAGATCCCATGCAATTTTAGAATCATTCAATTATAGAAACCACTTAATTATCGAACCTGTACAATTATAGGTCACACAAATTTATAGAACCAGTTCAATTAAAGAACCCACTCAATTATAGAACCCGTTCAATTATAGAACCCAGACAAGTACTGAACTCCCTCAATTATATAACCCGTTCAATTATAGAACCCATTCAATTATAGACCCCACTCAATTATAGAACCCATTCAATTATAGAACCCACTCATGTATAGAAATCACACAATTATAGAACCCGTTCAATTAAAGTACAATTTCAATTATAGAACCCACTCAATTATAGAACCCACACAATTATGGAACCCTTTCCAAAATTGAACACACTCAATTATAGAACTCACACAATGATGGAACACTTACAATTACTTAAACCGCACAATTATAGAACCTGTTTAATTAGAGTACCCACTCAATTATAGAAACCACTCAATTATAGATTAGACATAGTTATAGAACCCCAGCAAATATATAACCCACTTAAATGTTGGTCCCACTCTATTATAGAATCCATTCAATTATATAACACATTTAATTATGAATCCATTAATAATAGAGCTCAATCAATTATAGAATGCAATGAATTATGGATTTAACTCATTTATAGAACCGGCTCAGTTATAGGAACTGCTCAATTATAGAAACCACTCAATTATATAAACCACTCAATTAAAGAAGCAACTCAATTATAGAACACGCTCAATTATAGAACCCACTTAATTATAAAACCCACTCAGCTATAGAACCAAATCAATTACAGAGCCCAGTCAATTATCTAACTTGCTCAATTATAGAAACCAATCAATTATAGAACCCACTCAATTGTAGAACACACTCAATTATAGAATCGGTTCAACTATAGATCCCGTTCAATTATTGGTCCCACTCATTTATAGAACCGGCTCATTTATGGTACCCACACAATTATAGAACCCATTCAATTAATGAACCCATTCAATTATAGAATCCGAACATTGATTGAATATATTCAATTATAGAACCCATTCAAATATAGAACCATCTCAGATATAGAACCTGTTTATTATAGAATCCACTCAATTATATAACCCACGAAATTATGCAACTCATTCAATTATAGGAGCTGCTCAATTATAGAACACGTTCAATTATAGATCCCACTCAATTATAGATTACTGAAACATTGCTCCAGGGTGACCAAAGCTGGGATCACATCATCCAGAGGTATTCAATATTCAGGAAATACAGGCAAAAAGAAAAAGGAGGTGGTGTAGCATTGCTGGTTAAAGTTGTGATTAACACAATTGTGAGGAGGGATATTAGCTCTGATGATGTGGAATCTGTCTGGTTAGAGCTGAGAAATACCAAGTGGCAGAAAACATTAGTGGGGGTTGTATACAGACCCCCAAACAGTAATGCGGAAGTTTGGGATGGAATTAAATGGGAAATTAGAGATGCATGCAATAAGGGCACTGCAGTTATCATGGGTGACTTTAATCTACATATAGATTGGGCTAACCAAATTAGTAACAATACTGTGGAGGAGGAATTCCTGGTGTGTATACGGGATGGTTTCCTGGATCAATATGTCGAGGAACCAACTGCAGATCAGGCCATCTAAGACTGGGTGTTAAGTAATAAGAAAGGAATAATTAGCAATCTTGTTGTGCGAGGCCCCTTGGGGTGGAGCGAACATAAAATGATAGAAATCTTCATTAAGATGGAGAGTGAAGTAGTTGACTCAGAGACTAAGGTCCTGAATTTCAATAAAGGAAACTATGATGGTATGAGGCGCGAGTTGGGTAGGATTGATTTGGGAATGTTAGTCAAAGCGTTGACGGTGGATAGGCAATGGCAAACATTTAAAGATCGCATGGATGAACTACAGAATTTGTTCATGCCTGTTTGGCTTAAAAAGAAAACAAAAAAGGTGACTCAACCATGGCTAACGGGAAATTATGGATAGCATAAAATGCAAGGAGAGGACATATAAATTGGCCAGAAAATCAGTAAAGCTGAGGTTTGGGAGCAGTTAAGGATTCAGCAAAGGAAGATAATGGGATTCATTAAGAGGGAGGAACTAGAATATGAAAGAAAGCTTTCAGGGAACATAAAAACTGACTGTAAAAGCTTCTATAGATATGTGAAGAGAATAAGATTGGTGAAGTCAAGCGTAGGTCCCTTGCAGACAGAATCACGGGAATTTATAATGGGGAACAAATAAATGGCTAACCAATTAAATACATTCTTTGGTTCTGTCTTCACAAAAAAGGACACAAATAACCTCCCAGAGATGTCGGGGAACATAGGGTCTAAAGAGAGGGAGGAAGTGAATGAAATCAGTATTTGTAGGGAAATGGTGTTAGGGAAATTGACGGGATTGCAGGCCGATAAATCCCCAGGGCCTGATAAACTACATCCTAGGGTACTTAAGGAAGTGGCCCTAGAAATATTAGTTGCATTGCTGGTCATCTCCCAAAATTCTATAGACTCTGGAACATTTCCCATGGATTGGAGGGTTACTAATATTACCCCACTATTCAAAAAATGTGGTAAATAGAAAATGGGGAATTTTAGCCTGACGTTGGTAGTGGGGAAAATGCTAGAGTCCATTATAAAAGGTGCAATAGCAGAGCACTTGGAAAACAGTGACCAGATCGGACAAAGTCAACATGGATTTACAAAAGGTAACTCGTGCTGGGCTAATCCACTGGAAATTTTTGAGGATGTAACTGTTAGTATTTATAAGGGAGAACCAGTGCATGTGGTGTATTTGGACTTACAGAAGGCTTTCTATAAGGTCCCGCATAAGAGATTAGCATGTAAAGTTAAGGCACATGGGATTGGGGGCAAGGTACTGACTTGGATAGAGAACTGGTTGGCAGACAGGAAGCAATGAGTTGGAATAAATGGGTCTTTTTATGAGTGGCAGGCAGTGACTGGTGGGGAACCACAGTGATCGATCCTAGGACCCCAGCTATTCACAATATATATAAATGATCTAGACGAGGGAACTAGATGTAATATCTCCAAGTTTGCAGATGGCACAAAGCTGGGTGGGCATGTGTGCTGTGAGGAGGATGCTGAGAAATTCCAGTATGATTTTGACATGTTGGGTGATTGGGCAGATGCAAGGCAGATGCAGTATAATGTGTATAAATGCGAGCTTATCCACTTTGGTGGCAAAAACAGGAAGGCAGATTATTATCTGAATGGCAATAGATTGGGAGAAGGGGAAGTGCAATGAGACCTGTGTGTCCTTGTGCACCAGCCACTGAAGGTATGCATGCAGTTGCAGCAGGCAGTTAAGAAGGCAAATGGTATGTTGGCCTTCGTAGTGAAAGGGTTTGAGTACCGGAACAAGGATGACTTGCTGCAATTGTACATGGCCTTGGTGTGACCACACCTTGAATATTGTGTGCAGTTTTGGTCATCTTATCTGAGGAAGGATGTTCTTGCCATTGAGGGAGTGCAGCAAAGATTCACCAGACTGATACCTGGGATGGCAGGAATGATGTATGAGGAGAGAGTGGGTCAATTGGGCTTATAGTCGCTGGAGTGTAGAAGATTAAAGGGGATCTCATTGACACTTTTAAAATTCTAACAGGACTAGACAGATTAGATGGAGGAAGGAGGTTCCCGATGGCGGGGGAGTCCAGAACCATTGGTCGCAGTATATGGATAAGGGGTAAGCCAGTTAGGACAGAGATGAGGAGGAATTTCTTCAGCCAGGGAGAGGTGAACATATGGAATTCTCTACCACAAAAGGCAGTTGAGGCCATTTCATTAAATATATTCAAGAAGGAGTTAACTCAATTATAGTAACCACTCAACTATAGAACGCGTACAATTAAAGAAACCGCTCAATTATAGAACCCATTCAATTATACAAACTGCTCAATTATAGAACCCATTCCATCATAGAACACACACAGTTATAGAACCAGTTGAATAATAGAAGCCACTCAATTATAGATCCCACTAAATTATAGAACTCATACAATTATAGAAGCCGCTCAAATATCGAACACGTTCTATTTAAGAACCCACACAATTTTAGAACCCAATCAATTATATTAACCCGTTCAACTCTAGAACACACTCAATTACAGAACCCTTCCAGTTATACAACCCATTTCAATTGTACAACTCGTTCATATATAGAAACCGCTTAATTATGCAACCCATTCAATAATAGAATGCACACAATTATAGAACCCATTCAATTATAGAATCCAAATAATTATAGTACCCACTCAATTATAGAACCCGTTCAATTATAGAAATTGCTCAATTATAGAGCCTATTCAGTTCTAGGACACATTCAACTATATAACACGTTCATTTAAATAAATCGCAAAATTATAGAACCCATTCAATTATACAGCCCACTCAATTATAGAACCTGTTCCATTATAGAAACCGTTCAATTATCGAACATTTTCAATTATAGAACTCACTCAATTATCGAACCAACTCAAATATATAATCCATTCAATTATAGAAACCACTCAATTTTAGAACCCATTCAATTATAGAACCCACTCAATGATAGAACACGTTCAATTATCAAACCCGTTCAATTATAGACACCACTCAAATATAGAACACATACCATTATAGAAGATGCAGTTATAGAAAAATTTCAATTATAGAACTCACTCAATTATAGAACCCACTCAATGATAGAACCCATTTAATTATAGAAAGCATTCAATTATAGAATCAACTCTATTATAGAAGACACACATTTATAGAACCAGTTCAATTATAGAACCCAGTCAATTACACAACCCACTCAATTATAGAACCCGTTCAATTATAGAAACTGCTCAATTACAGAACCTGTTGAATTATAGAACCCACTAACTTATAGGAACCGTTCAATTATAGAAATCACTCAACTATTGAACCCGTTCAATAAGAGATCCACACAATTATAGAACCAACTCAATTATAGAACTCTTTCAATTATATGACCCACTTAATTATAGAACATATACAAGTATACTACCTGCTCAATTATAGAATCCACATCCATGGGGCTGTGGTGGAAAGGGTGGACAGCATTAAGTTCCTCGGAGTCCACATCACGGAAGATCTCTCCTGGCCCTCAATACCTCCTCTCTGGTGAAGAAGGCCCAGCAGCGCCTAAGGAGGCTGAAGGGAAGTAACCTGTCACCCCTGATCCTCTCTAACTTTTAATGCTGCACAATAGGGAGCATCCTGACGAAATGTATCACAGTATGCTATGGCAGCTGTAGCTACTGTGACCGCAAAGCCCTGCAGCGGGTAGTCAAAACTGCCCAACGCATTACCAGCACCCGGCTGCTGACCATAGAGCACATATACCAGAAACGCTGTTTACGGAGGTCACGGACCATCATCAAAGACCCTACCCACCCCAGCCACAGTCTGTTCGCCCTCCTGCCATCTGGGAGATGCTACAGATGCATTCGCACCCGAACGACCAGATTTAGTAACAGCTTCTTTCCCAGGGATGTCATCCTACTGAACTCCACAAATAAACTCTAAAGCCTGCACATCTGCCAATGCACTTTATTATGGTTATGCTCATGTTAATGTATTACAAGCCAAATGAATGTTGAATGTTTAAATGTCTTAATCTAAATGTACACTCTCGGGAGCCGCAAGCCTACATTTCGTTATACTGCACTTGTGCACTAACAATGACAATAAAGTTGATTATTATTATTATTAAATTATAGAACCCTAAACTTATAAACCCCGTAAACTTATAGAACCCATTCAATAATAGAACCCGTTCAATTATAGAACCCATTTAATTATAGAAACAGCTCAATTATAGAACCTGTTCAATTATAGAGCCCATTCAATTATAGAAACAGCACAATTATAGAACCCAAACATTTATAGAACCTACTCAATTATAGAACACGTTCAATTATAGAAACTGCTCAATTAAAGACTCTACTCAATTATAGAACCCACACAATTATGGAACAAGTTCAATTATAGAAATTGCTCCAGTATAGAACCAGTTCAATTATGGAATGCACACTCAATAGACATCACTCAATTATAGAACACAGTCAATTGTAGAACCCATTCAATTATAGAACCTGTTCCATTATAGAAACCATTCAATTATCGAACCTGTTCAATTATAGAACTCACTCAATTATAGAACCAAATCAAATATATAATCCATTCAATTATAGAAATCACTCAATTATATAACCCATTAGATTATAGAACCACACAATGATAGAACTCATTCAATTATAGAAACCATTCAATTATTGAACATGTTCAATTGTAGAACCCACTGAATTATAGAACCCGTAGAAATATAGAACCCACTCAATTAAATAACCCGTTCAATTATAGACACCACTCAAATATAGAACACATACCATTATAGAAGATGCAGTTATAGATCAATTTCAATTATAGAACCCACTCAATTATAGAACCCACTCAATGATAGAACCCATTAAGTTATAGAAAGCGCTCAATTATAGAATGAACTCTATTATAGAAGACACTCATTTATAGAACCAGTTCAATTATAGAACCCAGCCAATTGCACAACCCACTCAATTATAGAACCCGTTCAATTATAGAAACTGCTCAATTACACAACCTGTTGAATTATAGAACCCACTGACTTATAGAACCCGTTCAATTATAGAAATCGCTCAACTATCGAACCTGTTTAATTAGAGATCCACACAATTATAGAACCAACACAATTATGGAACCCATTCAATTATATGTCCCACGTAATTATAGAACATATACAAGTATACTACCTGCTCAATTATAGAACCCATTAAATTATAGAACCCGTTCTATAGAAACCATAAACTTATAGAACCCATTCAATAATAGAACCCGTTCAATTATAGAACCCATTTAATTATTGAAACAGCTCAATTATAGAACCCGTTCCATTATAGAACCCATTCAATTATAGAAACAGCTCAATTATAGAACCCATTCAATCATAGAACCTACTCAATTATAGAACACGTTCAATTATAGAAACCGCTCAATTAAAGAACCCACTCAATTATAGAACCCACACAATTATGGAACAAGTTCAATTATAGAAATCGCTCCAGTATAGAACCAGTTCAATTATGCAATGCACACAGTTATAGACATCACTCAATTATAGAACACAGTCAATTTTGGAATCTAGTCAATTATAGGAACCACTCAATTATAGTACCCGTTCAAATATAGAAACAACTCAATTATAGAACCCATTCAATTATAGAACCACTTCAAATATAGAACCACCTCAAATATAGAAACCGCTCAATTATAGAACCCAGTAATTAAAGAACCGGATGAATTACAGAAGCAACTCAATTACAGTAGTTGTTCAATTATAGAAACTCTTCAAATATAGAACCTGCTCAAATATAGAAACCTCGTAATTATAGAACCGAATTTATTATAGAACCCGTTCAATAATAGAAACCATTCAAATATAGATCCCACTCAATTATAGATCCCGTAAAATTAAAGAACCCACTCAATTACAAAACCCATCAATTATAGAACCTATTCATTTACAGAACCTGTTAAATTATAGAAAGCACTAAATTATAGAATCAACTCTATTATAGAACACACTCATTTATAGAACCAGTTCAATTATAGAACCCAGTCAATTACAGAACCCACTCAATTATAGAACCCGTTCAATTATAGAACCCGCTCAATTATAGAACCTGTTGAATTGTACAAACCACTCAATTATAGAACCCATTCAATTATAGCATCCGCTCAATTATCAAAACCGTTCAATTAGAGATCCGACACAATTATAGAACCAACTCAATTATAGATCCCATTCAATCCCACTTAATTATCAAAAATGTTCAATTATAGAACCCGCACAATTATAGAACCAACTCAATTTTAGAACTCGCTGAATTATACATTCCGCTCAATTATAGAACCTGCTCATTTATAGATTCCATTCAATTATAGCACCCACTCAATTATAGAACCTATTCAATTATAGAACCACCTCAATTGTAGAACTCATTCAATTATAGAAACTACACAATTATAGAACCCGTTCAATTACTTAACGCAATCAATTATACAACCCATTCAAATATAGAAGAGTCAATTATAGAACTAGTCCAATATTAGAAATCACTTAATTATACAACCTATTCAATTATAGATCCCACTCAATTATAGAAGGCATTCAATTTTAGAACCTGATCTTTTATAGAATCCATTCAATTAAAGTAACCGTTCCATTATTGAAATTGCTCAATTATAGAACCCGCTCAATTCAGTTACTGACTCAATTATAGAACCAATTATAGACTCAATTATATAACCCACTCAAGTATAGAGCCCTGTCAATTACAGAACCCGCTCAATTATAGAACGTGATCTTTTATAATATCCATTCAATTATAGATCCAGTCAATTAGTGAACCCATTCAATTATAGAAACTGTTCAATTATAGAACCCGTTCAAATATAGAAACAATTCAATTATAGAACCCATCCAATTAGAGAACCCACTCAAATATAGAACCACCTCAAATATAGAACCTGCTCAATTATAGAACCCGTGAATTAAAGAACCCATTCAATTATAGAAACTGCTCAAATATAGAACCCACTCATTTAGAGAACCCACTCAATTATAGAACCCATTCAATTATTGAACCCTTTCAATTATTGATCCCACTCTATTATAGAAACAGCTGAATTATAGAATCTATTCAATTATAGAACCCACATAATTACATAACCAATCAATTAAAGAACCTGTTCAATTATAAAACCCGCACAATTATAGAACTGACTCAATTATATAAACAGTTCAATTATATATCCCGCTCAATTATAGAACCCCTACAATTATAGAACCCACTAAATTATAGAACCTGATCATTTATAGAATACATTCAATTATAGAACACACTCAATTATAGAAACCATTCAGTTATCAAAATGTCAGAATTGGAGAACTCGTTTAATTAAAGAACCAATTCAATTATAGAACCCACTCAATTATAGAAGCCATTCAATTATAGAAGACATTCAATTATGATTCTGTTAATTATATGACTCATTCAAATACAAAATGCGCACATTTACAGATCTCATTCAGTTATAGGACCCACTCAGTTATAGAACCCGTTCAATTATAGAACCCACTCAATTATAGAACCCGTACAAATACAGGTCCCAGTCAATTATAGAACACATTCAATTATAACAACAACTCAATGATAGAACCCACTCAATTATGGAACCCATTCAATTATAAAAACGACTCAATTATAGAACCCACTCAATTATGGAACCCGTTCAATTATAAAAAAACACTCAACTATAGAAACGACTCAATTATGGAACCCATTCAATTATAGTACCCACTAAATTATAGAACACGAACATTTATAGAATCCATTCAATTATAGAACCTGTTCAATTATAGAAGCTTATCAATTATAGAACCCGTTTAATTATAGAACCCACTCAATTAATGTACCCATTTAAAAATAGAACACATTCAATTATAGAACCCATTCAATTATAGATCTCACTCAATTATAGAACACACTCAATTATAGAACACACTCAATTATAGAACCCGCTCAATTATAAAACCCGGTCAATTAGAGTAACCACTCAATTAAAGAACCCGAATATTTATAGAATCCATTCAATTATTGAACCCGTTCAGTTATAGCACAGTATCACTTATAGAATCCGTTTAATTATAGAACCCACTCAATTCACATATCCATTCAAAATAGAACCCATTCAATAATAGAACCCATTCAATTATAGATCCCACTCAATTATAGAACCTGTTCAATTATAGAAACAGCTAAATTATAGAACCCATTTAATTACAGAACCCACACAATTACAGAATTCACAACATTAAATAACCCATTCAATTATAGATACTTCTCAATTTCAGAACCCGTTCAATTATAGAACCCACTCAATTATAGAACACACTCAATTATAGAACATGCTCAATTATAAAACCCGTGCAATTATAGTACCCACTCAATTATAGTACCCAAACATTAATAGAATCCATTCAATTATAGAACCCATTCAATTATAGAAGCTTATCAATTATAGAACCCACTTAATTATAGAGCCCACACAATTAACATACCCATTCAAAAATAGAACCCACTCAATTATAGAACCCACTCAATTATAGATCTCCCTCAATTATAGAACTCGCTCAATTATAAAACCCGGTCAATTATAGTAACCACTCAATTATAGAACCGGAAAATTTATAGAATACATTCAATTATAGAACCCATTCAGTTATAGCGCCTTATCAATTATAGAACGCATTTAATTATACAAACCACTCAATTAACAGATCCCTTCTGAAATAGAACCCATTCAATTATAGAGCCCATTCAATTATAGATCCCACTCAATTATATAACCCGTTCAATTATAGAAACCGCTAAATTATAGAACCCATTTATTTACAGGACCACAGAATTATAGAATCCACAACATTATAGAACCCATTCAATTATAGAAACCATTCAATTATAGATCCTGTTCAATTATAGATCCCATTTAATTACAGAAACCGCTCATTTGTAGAACCCATTCAATTCTAGAAGCCATTCAATTAAAGAATCCATTCAGTTATGGAAACCGTTCAATTCAAGAACCCGCTCATTTATAGAACCCACTCAATTGTTGAACCCGTTCAGTTATCGAACCCTCTTAAATAGAAAACACGTTTAATTATAGAACACACTCAATTATAGAACTCACTCAATTATATAACAGATTCCGTTATAGAACCCCCTCAAATATATAACCCCCTCAATTATAGGACCCGTTCAATTATAGAACTCGTTCAATTATAGAACTCCCTCAATTATAGACGCCGTTCAATAATGGAACCCACTCAATGATAGAACCCATTCAATTATAGATTTTGTTCAATTATAAAACCCATTCAGTTATAGAACACATTCAATTATGGAACCCGTTCAATTATAGAAACCACTCAATTAGAGAAAATGTTCAATTTTAGAAACCAACAATTATAGAATCCATGCAATTGTAGAACCAACTCAATTATAGAATCCATTCAAATATAGATCCCATTAATTCCCAGATGCCACTGTATTATAGAACCCGCTCAAGTATGGAACCCACAAAATTATAGAACCCACTGAATTATAGGACCTGATCAGTTATAGAACCCGATAATTTCGAGAATCTATTCAATTATAGAACCCGTTCAATTATACAACCCCCTCAATTATAGACCCCATTTGATGATAGAACCCACTCAATTAATGAACCCATTCAAAAATAGAAGCAACTCAATTATAGAACCCGTTCAATTAAAGAAACCCTTCAATTACAGAATTTGTTCAATTATAAAACCCATTAAGTTATAGAGCACATTCAATTATGGAACCCGCTCAATTAACAAACCCACACAATTATAGAACCCGTTCAATTATATGAACCTCTCAATTATTGAACCAGTACAAATAAAGATCCCATACAATTTTTGAACACACTCAATTATAGAACTCACTCAATTATAGAACCCATTCAATTATAGAACCCACTCAATTATAGAACCCACTCATTTATAGAACCCACTCAATTATAGAATCTGTTCAATTATAGGAACCACTCAATTATCGAACCGGTACAATTAAAGATTCCACACAATTATAGATCCACTCAATTATAGAACCCGCTCAATTAAAGTGACTGCTCAATTATAGAAACTGGTCAATTATAGAATCCGTTCAATTTTGGAATCCACTCAATTATAGACCTCACTCAATTTTAGAACCCGTGCAATTATAGAACCCATTCAATTATAGAAACTGTTCAATTATAGAACCCGTTCAAATATAGGAACAACTCAATTATAGAACCCATTCAATTATAGAACTCACTCAATTATAGAACCCGTTCCAATATAGAAACCATTCAATTACAAAATTTGTTATATTATAAAACCCATTCAGTTATAGAACACATTCAATTATGGAACCTGTTCAATTAACAAACCCACACAATTATAGAACCCATTCAGTTATATGAACCTCTCAATTATTGAACCAGTACATATAAGGATCCCATACAATTATAGAACACACTCAATTATAGAACTCACTCACTTATAGAACCCATTCAATTATAGAACCCCTTCAAACATAGAACCCACTCAATAATAGAATCTGTTAAATTATAGAAACCGCTCATTTATAGAACCCAATCAATACTAGAAGCCATTCAATTATGGAACCTGTTCACTTATAGAAACCGCTCAATTATAGAACCCAATCATTTATAGAATCCATTCAATTATTGAACCCACTCAATTGTTGAACCCATTCAATTATCGAACCCTCTCAATTAGAGAGCACTTTTAATTATAGAACCCTCTCAATTATAGAACCCACTCAATTACATAACTGACTCAGTTATAGAACCCTCTCAAATATATAACTTCTCAATTATAGGTCCCACTCAATTATCGAAACCATTCAATTATACAACACATTCAATTAGGAATCCATTAATTATGGAAGTCAATCAATTATAGAACGCGCTCAATATAGATCTCACTCAGTTAAAGAACACACTCAATTATAGAGCCCGCTCAATTATAGAGCCTGTTCAATTATATTGCCCACTCAATTATAGAAAAAACTCAATTCGAGAAAATGTTCAATTTTAGAAACCATCAATTATAGAATCCGTCAATTATAGAACCAACTCAATTATAGAATCCGTTCAATTATAGATCCCGTTCATCCCCAGATCCCACTCAATTATAGAACCCGCTCAAGTATAGAACCCACAAAATTATAGAACCCACTGAATTATAGAACCTGCTCAGTTATAGAACCCGAAAATTTAGAGAATCTATTCAATTATAGAACCCATTCAATTATAGAACCCTTTCAATTATAGGCCCAATTTGATTATAGAACCCACTCAGTTATGAAACCCTTCAATAATAGGAACCTCTCAATTATCAAACCAGTACAATTAAAGATCCCACACAATTATCTAACAAACTCAATTACAGAACCCTTTCAATTATAGAACCCCTTCAAATATAGAACCCACTCAATTATAAAATCCATTAAATTATAGAAACCGCTCAATTATAGAACCCATTCCATTATAGAAAACACAGTATTACAGAACCAGTTCAACTATAGAACCCTCTCAATTATAGAACCCACACAATGATAGAACCCATTCCGTTGTAGAAACCGTTCAATTATAGGGCCCGTTCATTTAGAGAATCCATTCAATTATAGAACCCAATCAATTGTTGAACCTGTTGATTTATCGAAATGTCACAATTAGAGAACCTGTTTAGTTATAGAACCAATTCAATTATAGAACCCAGACAAACATTAAACACATTGGCCTAGAAATTCAGTGGCCTGCGCCAGCAGTTTGCGCCCAAAGAGGGCTTTTGCGCCACTGTACAAAACTACTGCGATATTTAGCAGGGCGCTAATGGCGGCATTAGCCATTAGCGCTGCGCCGCCACTGATGATGTCATCGGTGTGCGCAGCACCCCGCTATCGCCCTGCTGGCCATATTTGGTTGCTGCCGCCTCCCCCGCACCGGCCGCAAACAGCGACCGGTACACGGGGCCTACCTGTGCCGGTAGTCGGGTGATTTAAGGTGGACGTGCGGCCGGCCGCTTTTTTGGTGGCCGCCTGCCCGCACCTCCTTCCCCGGTCTCCTACACCGCCCCCCCCCGCGGCATTGCCGGCTGTTTCCAGAGAGCCCGGCACTTCTCCTTGGTGCTGGGCTCATTTGCCGGCACTCGCGAGCGGTGATCGCGATTTTGCAGGCACCTCCCCCTTAAGAATTAGAGGAAGGCCTGCAGTACCGCAGGCTGCCGTGCCGCAGCGGGTGGCGCTGCGGCACTTTACACGCCGATATTCAGTTTCAGCGCCCCAAGCGTGGCGCCGAAACCCTTGTTTAGCGGCCGGCTTCAACTTGGGGCGCTGAAACTGAATTTCCCGCTGGCGCAAGTGGCTCCGCGCGCAGCGGTAATTCCAGCGCCCAGGTGAGCTGGGCGCCCCTAAGTGAATTTCTAGGCCATTGAATTATAGAACACATTCAATTATGAATCCCTTTATTATTGAACTCAGTCAGTTAGAGAATGCGCTCAGTTATAGATCTCACTCAATTATAGAACCCGTTCAATTATAGAACGCACTCAATTATAGAACCCGTTCAATTATAGAACACACTCAATTATAGAACACACTCAATTATAAAACCCATTCAATTATATTACCCGCTCAATTATAGAACCCGAACATTTATAGAATCCATTCAATTACAGAACCCGTTCAATTATAGAACCTTATCAATTATAGAACCCGTTTAATTATAGAACCCACTCAATTAACGTACCCATTCAAAAATAGAACCCATTCAGTTATAGAACCGGGTCAATTATGGATCCCACTCAATTATTGAAGACACCCAATTATAGAACCCGCTCTATTACAAAACCCATTCAATTATAGTACCCACTCAATTATAGAACCCCTATATTATAGGATCCTTTCAATTATAGAACCCATTCAATTATAGAACCCACTCAATTATAGAACCCATTTAATTATAGAACCCACTCAATTAGCGTAACCATTCAAAAATAGAACCCATTCAGTTATAGAACCGGGTCAATTATGGACCACACTCAATTATTGAACACACCCAATTATAGAACCCGCTCTATTACAAAAAGCATTCAATTATAGTACCCAATCAATTATAGACCCCGTATATTATAGGATCCTTTCAATTATAGAACCCATTCAATTATAGAACCTTATCAATTATAGAACCCATTTAATTATAGAACCCACTCAATTAACGTATCCATTCAGAAATGGAACCCATGCAATTATAAAACCCATTCAATTATAGATCACACTCATTTATAGAACCCGTTGAATTATAGAAACTGCTAAATTATAGAACCCATTTAATTACAGAACCAACACAATTTTGGAATCCACAACATTATAGGACCCATTAAATTATAGAAACCACTCAATTTCAGTACCCGTTCAATTATAGAAGCAACTCAATTATAGAACCCACTCAATTATAGAACCCACTCAATTATAGAATCCATTCAATTATAGATCCTGCTCAATTATAGAACCAATTTATTTACAGAAACCTATCATTTATAGAACTTATTCAATTCTAGAAGCCTTTCAATTATAGAACCCGTTCAATTATAGAAACCGCTCAATTATAGAACCCGATAATTTATAGAATCCATTCAATTATAGAACCCAATCAATTGTTGACCCCATTCAGTTATCGAACCCTTGCAATTAGAGTACCCATTTAATTATAGAACCCACTCAATTATATAACAGACTCAGTTATAGAACCCCCTCAAATATATAATCCCCTCAATTATAGATCCCACTCAATTATCGAGCCCATTCAATTGTACAACCCATTCAATTATGAATCCATTAATTATAGAAGTCAATCAATTATAGAACACACTCAATGGATCTCGCTCAGTTAAAAAACAAACTCGTTTATAGAACCGGCTCAATTATAGAGCCTGTTCAATTTTATTATCCACTCTATAGAAACCACTCAATTAGAGAAAACTTACAATTTTAGAAACCATCAATTATAGAATCTGCTTAATTATAGAATCAACTCAATTATAGAATCTGTTAAATTATAGATCCCGTTCATTCCCAGATCCCACTCAATTATAGAACCCGCTCAAGTATAGAATCCAAAAAATTATAGTAACCACTCATTTATAGAACCTGCTCAGTTATAGAACCAGAAAATTTCGGGAATCTATTCAATTATAGAACCCGTTCAATTATAGATCCCTCTCACTTATAGACCTCAAATGATTATAGAACACACTCCATCAAAGAACCCATTCAAAAATAGAAACCACTCAATTATTGAACCCATTCAATTATAGAACCCGTTCAATTATAAAACCCGTTCAGTTATAGCACCCACTCAATTATAGAACCCGTTCAATTATAGGAACCTCTCAATTATTAAAGCGGTACAATTAAAGATCCCACACAATTATAGAATACACTCAATTATAGAACTCACTTAATTATAGAACCCCTTCAAATATAGAACCCACTGAATTATAGAATCCATTAAATTACAGAAACCGCTCATTTATAGAACCCAATCAATTCTAGAAGCCATTTAATTATAGAACCCGTTCAATTATAGGAGCCACACAATTATAGAATCTGATCATTTACAGAATCCAGTCAATTATTGAACCCACTCAATTGTTGAACCCATTCAGTTATCGAACACTCTCAGTTAGAGAACCTGTTTAATTATAGAACCCACTCAATTATATAACAGACTCATTTATAGAACCCCCTCCAATATATAACCCACTCAATTATAGATCCCACTCAATTATCGAGCCCATTCAAATATACAACCCATTCAATAATGAATCCATTAATTATAGAAGCTAATCAATTTTAGAACACAGTCAATAGATCTCGCTCAGTTATAAAACACACTCATTTAGAGAACCCGCTCAATTATAGAGCCTGTTCAATTATATTACCCACTCTAAAGAAACCACTCAATTAGAGAAAACTTACAATTTTAGAAACCATCAATTATAGAATCTGCTTAATTATAGAACCAACTCAATTACAGAATCTGCTAAATTATAGATCCCGTTCATTCTCAGATCCCACTCAATTATAGAACCCGCTCAAGTATAGAACCCAAAAAATTATTGTAACCACTCAATTATAGAACCTGCTCAGTTATAGAACCCGAAAATTTAGAGAATATATTCAATTATAGAACGCGTTCAATTATAGATCCCTCTCACTTATAGACCACAAATGATTATAGAATACACTCCATTAAAGGACCCATTCAAAAATAGAACCCACTCAATTATAGAACCCATTCAATTATAGAACCCACTCAATGAAAGAACCCATTCAATTATAGAATTTGTTCAATTATAAAACCCATTTAGTAATGGAACACATTCAATTATGGAACCCGTTCATTTCAAATCAAATCAAATTAACTTTTATTGTCATTGTTAGTGCACAAGTGCAGTACAATGAAATGTAGGCTTGCGGCTTCCAAGTGTGTACATTTAGATTAAGACATTTAACCATTCAACATACATTTGGATTGTAATACATGAACATAAACATAACCATTATAAAGTGCATTGGCAGATGTGCAGGCTTTAGAATTTATTTGTGGAGTTCAGTAGGATGACAGCCCTGGGAAAGAAGCTGTTCCTAAATCTGGTCGTATGGGTGCGAATACATCTGTAGCATCTCCAAGATGGCAGGAGGGCACACAGACTGTGGCTGGGGTGGGTAGGGTCTTTGATGATGGACCGTGACCTCTGTAAACAGTGTTTCTGGTATATGTGCTCTATGGTCGGTAGCCGGGTGCCGGTAATGCGTTGGGCAGTTTTGACTACCCGCTGCAGGGCTTTCCGGTCATAGTAGCTACAGCTGCCATACCATACTGTGATACATTTTGTCAGGATGCTCTCTATTGTGCAGCGGTAAAAGTTAGAGAGGAACAGGGGTGACAGGTTACATCCCTTCAGCCTCCTTAGGAAATATAGGCGCGGCTGGGCCTTCTTCACCAGAGCAGAGGTATTGAGGGACCAGGAGAGGATTTCCGTGATGTGGAATCCGAGGAACTTAAAGCTGTCCACCCTTTCCACCACAGCCCCATTGATGTGGATGTTATAGAACCCACTCAATTATAGAACCCGTTCAATTATAGGAACCTCTCAATTATTGCAGCGGTACAATTAATGATCCCACACAATTATAGAATACACTCAATTATAGAACTCACTTAATTATAGAACCCCTTCAAATATAGAACCCACTCAATTATAGAATCCATTAAATTATAGAAACCGCTCATTTATAGAACCCAATCAATTCTAGAAGCCATTTAATTATAGAACCCGTTCAATTATAGGAACCACACAATTATAGAATCCGATCATTTACAGAATCCAGCCAATTATTGAACCCACTCAATTGTTGAACCCATTCAGTTATCGAACACTCTCAGTTAGAGAACCTGTTTAATTATAGAACCCACTCAATTATATAACAGACTCATTTATAGAACGCCCTCAAATATATAACCCCCTCAATTATAGATCCCACTCAATTATCGAGCCCATTCAAATATACAACCCATTCAATTATGAATCCATTAAATATAGAAGTTAATCAATTTTAGAACACAGTCAATAGATCTTGCTCAGTTATAAAACACACTCATTTATACAACCCGCTCAATTCTAGAGCCTGTTCAATTATATTACCCACTCTAAAGAAACCACTCAATTAGAGAAAACTTACAATTTTAGAAACCATCAATTATAGAATCTGCTTAATTATAGAACCAACTCAATTACAGAATCCGCTAAATTATAGATCCCATTCATTCCCAGATCCCACTCAATTATAGAACCCGCTCAGGTATTGAACCCAAAAAATTATTGTAACCACTCAATTATAGAACCTGCTCAGTTATAGAACCCGAAAATTTAGAGAATATATTCAATTATAGAACGCGTACAATTATAGATCCCTCTCACTTATAGACCACAAATGATTATAGAATACACTCCATTAAAGAACCCATTCAAAAATAGAACCCACTCAATTATAGAACCCATTCAATTATAGAACCCGTTCAATTATAGAACCCATTCAATGAAAGAACCCATTCAATTATAGAATTTGTTCAATTATAAAACCCATTTAGTTATGGAACACATTCAATTATGGAACCCATTCATTTCAAATCAAATCAAATCAACTTTTATTGTCATTGTTAGTGCACAAGTGCAGTACAATGAAATGTAGGCTCGCGGCTCCCAAGTGTGTACATTTAGATTAAGACATTTAAACATTCAACATACATTTGGCTTGTAATACATGAACATAAACATAACCATAATAAAGTGCATTGGCAGATGTGCAGGCTTTAGAATTTATTTGTGGAGTTCAGTAGGATAACAGCCCTGGGAAAGAAGCTGTTCCTAAATCTGGTCGTACGGGTGCGAATACATCTGTAGCATCTCCAAGATGGCAGGAGGGCAAACAGACTGTGGCTGGGGTGGGTAGGGTCTTTGATGATGGACCGTGACCTCCGTAAACAGCGTTTCTGGTATATGTGCTCTATGGTCGGTAGCCGGGTGCCGGTAATGCATTGGGCAGTTTTGACTACCCGCTGCAGGGCTTTCCGGTCATAGTAGCTACAGCTGCCATACCATACTGTGATACAGTTTGTCAGGGTGCTCTCTATTGTGCAGCGGTAAAAGTTAGAGAGGATCAGGGGTGACAGGTTACATCCCTTCAGCCTCCTTAGGAAATATAGGCGCTGCTGGGCCTTCTTCACCAGAGCGGAGGTATTGAGGGACCAGGAGAGGTCTTCCATGATGTGGAATCCGAGGAACTTAAAGCTGTCCACCCTTTCCACCACAGCCCCATTGATGTGGATGTTATAGAACCCACTCAATTATAGAACCCGTTCAATTATAGGAACCTCTCAATTATTGCAGCGGTACAATTAATGATCCCACACAATTATAGAATACACTCAATTATAAAACTCACTCAATTATAGAACCCCTTCAAATATAGAACCCACTCAATTATAGAATCCATTAAATTATAGAAACCGCTCATTTATAGAACCCAATCAATTCTAGAAGCCATTTAATTATAGAACCCGTTCAATTATAGGAACCACACAATTATAGAATCCGATCATTTACAGAATCCAGCCAATTATTGAACCCACTCAATTGTTGAACCCATTCAGTTATCGAACACGGGACCCGACTTCAAATCTGGCCTCGGGCGACTCTCTGTGTGGAGTTTGCACATACTCCCTGTGTCTGCGTGGGTTTCCTCCGGGTGCTCCGGTTTCCTCCCACAGTCCAAAGATGTGCAGGTTAGGTTGATTTGGCTCTGATAAATTGACCCTTAGAATTAGGGGATTAAATACATGGGGTTACAGGAATAGGGTGGGATATGTGTCGGTGCAGGCTCGATGGGCCGACATGGCCTCTATCTGCACTGTAGATTCTGTGATTCTGTGACTCTCAGTTAGAGAACCTGTTTAATTATAGAACCCACTCAATTATATAACAGACTCATTTATAGAACCCCCTCAAATATATAACCCCCTCAATTATAGATCCCACTCAATTATCGAGCCCATTCAAATATACAACCCATTCAATTATGAATCCATTAATTATAGAAGTTAATCAATTTTAGAACACAGTCAATAGATCTCGCTCAGTTATAAAACACACTCATTTATAGAACCTGCTCAATTATAGAGCCTGTTCAATTATAGGAACCTCTCAATTATTGCAGCGGTACAATTAACGATCCCACACAATTATAGAATACACTCAATTATAGAACTCACTTAATTATAGAACCCCTTCAAATATAGAACCCACTCAATTATAGAATCCATTAAATTATAGAAACTGCTCTTTTATAGAACCCGATCAATTCGAGAAGCCATTCAATTATAGAATCCGTTCAATTATAGGAAACACTCAATTATAGAATCCGATCATTTACAGAATCCAGTCAATTATTGAACCCACTCAATTGTTGAACCCATTCAGTTATTGAACCCTTCTCAATTAGAGAACCCGTTTAATTATAGAACCCGCTCAATTATAGAACATACTCAATTATAGAACCCATTCAATTATATAACAGATCCAGTTATAGAACCCCCTCAAATATATAACCCCCTCAAATATTGATCCCATCTAATTATCGAACCCATTCAATTATGCAACCCATTCAATTATGAATCCATTAATTATAGAATTCAATCAATTACAGAATGTGCTCAATTATAAATCGCACTCAGTTAAAGAACCACTCAATTACAGAACCCGCTCAATTATAGTGCCCATTCAATTATATTACCCACTGTAGGGGGGCATCTTGTACCTGTTTTACGGTAATTTACCTGGTCAGGCAGCCTTTTGCCACTGCACTGTGACCAATTCCAATTAGCGGTTTTGAATCGCTAAACCCTCCTTACAGTTCTGACTGGAGGAACTTATAATTAATTATATATTAAAAACGGACAAATGGTCTGGATGCAAGAAAGTCAAATTTTTTTGAAACTAAAGAAACTACACCACATGATCAAAGTAATCACGGTAAAATTGCTTAACAGGGGAAGGCAGACGGCAAAATCTAGGGATAAATGGCTACAATGTTAATCTTACAATCTTAGCAACATTTCCCCTAAATTACCACCCCTTTACTTCTCACTAGATTGTCTTGCTAGTGGGTCAGAAGCCTTGCTCACCTGCAGTCCAAAGAGTAAAAGAAAAGAGAGAGATGCTTCTGGGAAGCTATCTTTAATATCCCTTTTGTGGGGGCCCGCCCAGATCTGATGTTCTGGGTTAAAACAAAAGGGGCTAGATTTTCAGTATAGACAGTTTTGGGGCGCTAACCTTAGCGCCCGCCCGAAGTTAGCGCCCGCCCCAAAGTAGCGCCCCGTTGCCGGAAATTCAGTGGCTTTGCCCTAAGAGATTGGTGGAGCGCTAAAAGAGGCATTCCACTCCTATCTTTAGGCGCTAAGCCGGCGGTCCAGAGGGATAGCGCCCAGGCGGGGCACAGCGCGGGTGCGGTCATTTTTGGAATGACAGCAGACCCCGTGGCGCCGACCAGCTCTTAAAGGGGGAAGGGACGAATTGGTCTGCTGCCACGCCCTGCACACTGCAGCCATGCAAAGAGGCATCAACACTGCTGCTCAGCCCCAGGGAGTCATGGCAACGCCAGAGAAGGCCCGTCAGCGTGCTCTGCGCTTCTCAGAGGGTGATCTGGACATAATGGGCACAGCTCTGGAGGTGAGGCGCAAGATCTTGTTCCCAGAGAGTGGGAGGAAGCCAACCCACCACGACTACACCAAAGCCTGGAAGCAGATCGCCCAGAGGGTGACGTTCACTGGCGATGCCCCCAGGACCCACAAACAATGTCGTAAAAAATACAACGATCTGACCAGGATTGTGAAGGTGAGTAGACTTTCCAGTCTCCTCCTCATTCTTGCATGTACACCTGACATGATGGGCAAAGGGAGCTGAAAGTCCTATTGGCCAGCCTTCAGCCAGCAGCATTGGGACAGTCATGAGCATCACATGGCCATTCGGCACTCTACACTTTGTCCAAGCTATTCCACCATGGGAGGCAGTGCACACTACATCAGGGCTTCACTCTGACGATGCTATTCCACCATGGGAGGCAGTGCACACTACATCAGGGCTTCACTCTGTCCACACTATTCCACCATGGGAGGCAGTGCACACTACATCAGGGCTTCACTGCGCACTTACAGCCCGTCCTTTCTCTTGCAGGCTAAAGTAGCGTTTAATCGCCAGGCCCGTGCCAGGGGTGGCCGCGCCAAGCTGCAGAAGCTCACTCGGCTGGAGGAGCGCGTGTGTGTGCTCATGGGAGCCCGTGTGATCGTCCCCACAGTGTGCGGAGTATCCGACCCTCCACTGCCCGGCAATGGTAAGGACCTCACCTTTTGGCCCTCTCGCGTCGCACTGGCCCATCCGAGCTATCTCCTTTGTCACTGTCCCACCAATGCTCTGAATGCCACCAGTCCTAACTCCCTCGCTGACGCCGTCTCCTCACTCTGAAGCTACTCTTTTGCATTCCTGCTTTCAGCTGGTGACGACCAGGACCCTGAAGCTGCCAGTGACAGCACCTCCGACGAGGAGGAGGAGGAGGAGCAAGCCGGACCTTCGGGGGAACAGTCACGTCCCGCAGGAGAGGAGGAAATGCTTGACACCTCCTCACTGGACGAGTGCCTGGAGGAACTGTCACAGGGCAATGCAGCTTCTGGGGCCAGTGGCGTCCAGCCACCCAGGAGCCGTGCGCGTGGCCCGCAGCCTTCCCCCCAAAGGGGGGAAGGATCAGAGGGGAGTGCTGCTGTTCGGCACACTCGCCGCCACCAACGCGGCAAGGGTCCCCTAGTTCGGCCCCCTCCTCCCCAGCGGGAGAGTCGCGACTCCAGTCCGGACCCCTTCACCTCGGAGGAGGTGCGGAAGCTGGATAAGATGGCCGAGGATTCGGACCGGCGCCACACGGAGCTCATGAGCATGGTGGGGTGCATGCCTGAGGCCATCGAGTCGCTGGCGACCAGTGTGCGCGAGTTCGGGGCAGCAACTGCCGCGAGTGGCCGCATGCTGACTGATGCCGTCAAGACCCTGGCGGCTGTGATGCGCGCGCACAGCAGGACCACAGGGGCACTCACTGCTGCCACACGCGCTGTCTCAGGCAGGCATCGCCAGGGCAGCCGCCGCGCTGGACCATCCCAGCAAGCCGCCCCTCGGCTGATTGTTGCGGATCCTGCAGTGCGGGCCCGGCCGAGTGCCACCGCGCCACAGGAGCAGCCAGCGCATCCCAGACGCCAGCTGGCCCACATTGCGCCATCCATCGCCGCCATTCCCCCACTGGGGCGTCAAGGGCAAGCGGCTGGAGCTGATGGTGGCCAGGCTCAGGTGCGCCACTCAGCAGACGGCCCCTCGAGGCACAAACGCCGTGTAGGCCGCCCCCCAGCGGCATCTGGCAGAAGGGCATCTGAGCCTCAGGCGCCTTCCCCCAGCCTCGCAGCAGCCACTGGGCAGAGCTTGCGAAGGAGCAGCAGGCCGGGCAGGGGAGGCAAAAGGCTGGGCAAGGTCTCGCCCTCGCGGGCCACTCAGTAGAGGGTGTGGGCAGCTTTCCTTTTATATGGCGGTGGCCATCTTTATTTTGCCCATGGTTGTGTTGTTGGAGGGCTTATTTTTTGCGTTAGGCCGACGTTGAGGCCCGGTTTGAAGAAAGGTGGAGTGACTCCTCCCCAGTTTGTGGGAGTGAGTCGTTTGTTGGGCTTTTTGTGGGGCCCGTTTATTGTTTTTGGGGATTCATGTGGGAAGGGCGTTTCATTTTTGTGTAATAAAAAATTATCTTTATTCATGCAGTCTCCATGGTTGTTCTTCTTAGTGTTTATTGGCTTCGCTGGCTGAGGGGTTGCGGAGCGGCTGCATTCATCTTCCCTCATGGCCCCTGGCCATTCCCTGACAGGGGGCTTAGAAGTACCGTGTAATAAGGTGGCGTCGTGCGGCCCTTGGCCCTGGTCGCTCCCTCCTGGGAACGTACTCCTGCTCCTCCTCCTCCTCCTCCTCATGCTCCTCCTGCTCCTCCTCCTGAGGTGCTGGTCCAACGTCAGGTGGCAGTGCCTGAGTCCTGCGGATAGCCAGGTTGTGTAGCATGCAGCAAACCACCACAAATTGGGAGACCCGGTCTGGCGAATACTGGAGAGCTCCTCCGGAGCGATCAAGGCAGCGGAACCGCTGCTTGAGGACCCCAATAGTTAGCTCGATGATGTGGCGGGTGGTTTGATGGCTCTCGTTGTAGGCCTCTTCAGCAGCGGTCCTGGGCGTGCGGAGCGGGGTCATGAGCCAAGTGCACAAAGGATAGACTTTGTCCCCGAGTAGCCATCCTCTTGGGGGAGGCTGTGCCTGGAACATGTCATGCACAGTACTCTGCCGCAGAATAAAGGCATCGTGGCTGCTGCCTGGGAAGCTGGCATTGACTGCCATGATGCGCTGCTTGTGGTCACAGACCAGCTGCACATTCAGAGAATGGTAGCCCTTCCTGTTGCGATACTGCTCGCCATGATCCAGAGGGGCCCGCAAAGCCACATGCGTACAGTCAATGGCGCCCTGCACCAAGGGGAATTCCCCGAGTGTGGAAAATCCCAATGCGCGCTGATGCTGGCTCTCCAGGGCCATGGGGAAGGAGATGAATTGGCTTCTCCTTCTGAACAGTGCTTCGGTCACCTGGCGGATGCAGCGATGCGCGCCGTACTGGGAGATGTTTGCTATGTCCCCAGCAGCGTATTGGAAGGAGCCGGTGGCATAGAAGTTCAATGCCACCGTCACCTTCACTTCCACCGACAGAGACGTCCTGCACCTGAGCTTTGGCCGCAGATCTCGGCGAAGCAGGTGGCAGATCTCTGCAATCACCTCCTTTTGGAATCGGAGCCTTTTAACACATCGCGCGGCACTCATGTTTAGGTAGGAGCGCTGCTGGTGGTATAGCCTGACTGGGTAAGGCCTACGTGGCCGACGCCTGTAGCCCCTTCTGCCTCGAGCCACGGCTGCCCCTCTCACAATGCGTCTGCGAGCCCTACGGACATGGAGCTGCAGCTTCGCGTTGGCACCCCATGCAACCCCCATCAAATCCTGGCAAACACGCTAATTTCCAAAAGGCCACTTGCAGCGCTCTGGCCTGAGTCCAAAAATACCTGGCTCTTGCTGCTTGAAACCAGTTAGGTATCCTCCTTGTTGTGTCTCCAGAAATGCGTTGCACAAGAGTGTTTTCTGAAAAAAGGCTGGCCTTTATACTGGAGAGTACGTCCCCTTTAATTTGCGCCCCCCGGGGCCCGCGCTGGTTGTGTTGCGTTCCTTTTTCCAAACGCTCCGGCCGCCAGCCGCACAATGGGGCGGTCCAACTGAAGTTTGGAATCGAGGCGCACAAAGGGCGTTGCACAAGGATGTGACGTCATTTTCTGCGCGCGCATCCGGGCGGGCGCTAAACTTTGCGCCGGCGCTAACGGGCAACTTAATTTGGGGCGGGGCGCAAACTGCGCTGCGCCCGGGTGCTACACGCATAGCGCCCGAAAATCACTTCTCTTAAGGCGCTAACTGCTGGCGCAAGCGACTGAAAATCTAGCCCAAGAGATCCAAACTGTCCACTTGTCTGGGATGGGTTTGGATAAAGTTGCAGTTTAAATGTGTCCATTGTCTGTGTTGGCTTTCGAATAAAGCTGCAGTGGTTTGAATGTGTTCTCCCATTCATTTAACCGTTTCCTCC
Organism: Somniosus microcephalus; assembly: GCF_052327205.1. NCBI lineage: Eukaryota > Metazoa > Chordata > Chondrichthyes > Squaliformes > Somniosidae > Somniosus > Somniosus microcephalus. The sequence continues at coordinate 150,825,953 of NC_140992.1, read as the reverse complement.
TCAGTTTGGATGTGTCCACTTGATATACAAACAAATGCTAATAGCATTCCATTGCTTTGTAAACAAAGCATTGTCCTGTGGTCATCTGGAACTGCAATTGATTGACAGTCTTGAGTGCTTAGCCAACAAAGTCCCTTTGTTCATGCTGGCAGTTTCAAGCACTTGGGCCTAGAATTTCAGTGTAGCCAGTTTTGGGGCGCTAACGTTAGCGCCCGCCCGAAGTTAGCGCCCACCCCAAAGTTGCGCCCCCTTGCCGGAAATTCAGTCGCTTCGCCCTAAGAGGTTGCTGGAGCGCTAAAAGAGGCATTCCACTACTATCTTTAGGCGCTAAGCCGGTGGTGCAGAGGGATAGCGCCGAGGCGGGGCGCAGCGCGGGTGCGGTCATTTTTTGATTGACAGCAGACCCCGTGGCGCCGACCAGCTCTTAAAGAGGGAAGGGACGATTTGGTCTGCTGCCACGCCCTGTACACTGCAGCTTTGCAAATAGGCCTCAACACTGCTGCTCAGCCCCAGGGAGTCATGGCAATGCGAGAGAAGGCCTGTGAGCGTGCCCTGCGCTTCTCAGAGCGTGATCTGGGAATAATGGTGACAGCTCTGGAGAAGAGGCGCAGGATCTTGTTCCCAGAGACTGGGAGGAATCCGACCCACCAAGAATACACCAGAGCCTGGAAGCAGATCGCCAACAGTGTGACGTTCACCGGCGATGCCCCCAGGACCCACACCCAATGTCGGAAAAAATACAACGACCTGACCAGGATTGTCAGGGTGAGTACCCTTTCCAGTCTCCTCCTCATTCTTGCATATACACCTGACATGATGGGCAAAGGGAGCTGAAAGGCCTAATGGCCAGCGCTCAGCCAGCAGCTTTGGGACAGTCATGAGCATCAATTGCCCATTCTGCACTCTACACTCTGGCCAAGCTATTCCACCATGGGAGGCAGTGCACAGTACATCAGGGCTACACTCTGGCCAAGCTATTCCACCATGGGAGGCAGTGCACAGTACATCAGGGCTACACTCTGGCCAAGCTATTCCACCATGGGAGGCAGTGCACACTACATCAGGGCTACACTCTGGCCAAGCTATTCCACCATGGGAGGCAGTGCACAGTACATCAGGGCTACACTCTGGCCAAGCTATTCCACCATGGGAGGCAGTGCAAACTACATCAGGGCTACACTCTGGCCAAGCTATTCCACCATGGGAGGCAGTGCACAGTACATCAGAGCTACACTCTGGCCAAGCTATTCCACCATGGGAGGCAGTGCACACTACATCAGGGCTACACTCCGTACTTACAGCCCGTCCTTTCTCTTGCAGGCTAAAGTTGCCTATATATCGCCAGACCCGTGCCAGGACCAGGAGAGGCCGCGCCAAGCTGCAGAAGCTCACTCCCCTGGAGGAGCGCATGAGTGGGCTCATGGGAGCCCGGCTGATCGTGCCCACAGCGTGCGGAGTAGCCGACCCTCCACTGCCCGGCAATGGTAAGGACCTCGCCTTTTGGCCCTCTCGCGTCACACTTGCGCATCCGAGCTACCTCCTTTGCCACTGTCCCACCAATGCGCTGAATGCCACCAGTCCTGACTCCCTCGCTGACGCCGTCTCCTCACTCTGAAGCTAACCTTGTGCTTTCCTGCTTTCAGCTGGTGACGACCAGGTCCCTGAAGCTGCCAGTGACAGCCCCTCTGAGCAGGAGCAGGAGGAGGAGGAGGAGCAAGAGCAAGCCGGACCATCAGGGGAACACTCAGGTCCCGCAGGAGAGGACGAAATGATTGACACGTCCTCACTGGACGAGTGCCTGGACCAACTGTCACAGGGGATTGCAGCTGCTGGGACCAGTGGCGTCCAGCCACCCAGGAGCCCTGCGCGTGGGCCGCGGCCTTCCCCCCAAAGGGGGGAAGGATCAGAGGGGAGTGCAGTTGATCGGGACACTCGCCGCCACCAACGTGGCAAGGTTCCCCTAGTTCGGTCCCCTGCTCCCCAGCGGGAGAGTCCCAACTCCAGTCCAGACACCTTCACCTCAGAGGAGGCGCGGAAGCTGGACAAGATGGCCGAGGATTCGGACCGGCACCACACGGAGCTCATGCGCGTGGTGGGGATCATGCCTGAGGCCATCGAGTCGCTGGCGACCGGTGTGCGCGAGTTCGGGGCATCAACTGCCGCGAGTGGCCGCATGCTCACTGATGCCATCAAGTCCCTGGCGGGTGTGATGCGGGCGCACACCAGGACAACAGGGGCACTCACTGCTGCCACACGCGCTGTCTCAGGCAGGTATCGCCAGGGCACCCGCCGCGCTGCAGCATCCCAGCGAGCCGCCCCTTGGCTGATTGGTGCGGATCCTGCAGTGTGGGCCCGGCCGAGTGCCAGCGCGCCACAGCACCAGCCAGCGCATCCCAGACGCCAGCTTGCCCACATTGCGCCATCCGTCGCCACCACTCCCCCACTGGGGCGCCAAGGGCAAGCGGCTGGAGCTGATGGTGGCCAGGCTCAGGTGCGCCACTCAGCAACCGGCCCCTCGAGGCCCAAAGGCCTTGTAGGCCGCCCCCCAAGGGCATCTGGCGGAAGGACATCTGAGCCTCAGGCACCTTCCCCCAGCCTCGCAGCAGCCACTGGGCAGAGCTTGCGAAGGAGCAGCAGGCCGGGCAGGGGAGGCAAAAGGCTGGACAAGGTCTCGCCCTCGCGGGCCACTCAGTAGAGGGTGTGGCCAGCTTTTGTTTTATATGGCGGTGGCCATCTTTCTTTTGCCCATGGTTGTTTGGTTCGTGGGCTTATTTTTTGCGTTAAGGCCGAGGTTGAGGCCTGGTTTGTACAAATGTGGAGTTACTCCTCCCCAGTTTGTGGGAGTGAGTCCTTTGTTGGTCTTTTTGTGGGGCCCGTTGATTGTTTTTGGGGATTCATGTGGGAAGGGGTTTTCATTTTTGTGTAATAAATAATTATCTTTATTCATAGAGCCTCCATGGTTGTTCTTGTTAGTGTTTGTTGGCTTTGCCGGCTGAGGGCTTGCGGAGCGGCTGCATTCATCTTCCCTCATGGCCACAAGGCATTCCCTGACAGGGGACTTAGAAGTAACGTGTAATAAGGTGGCGTCGCGCGGCCCTTGGCCCTGGTCGCTCCCTCCTGGGAACGTACTCCTGCTCCTCCTCCTTCTCCTCCTGCTCCTCCTGCTCCTCCTTCTGAGGTGCTGGTCCAACGTCAGGTGGCAGTGCCTGAGTCCTGCGGATAGCCAGGTTGTGTAGCATGCAGCAAACTACCACAAATTGGGAGACCCGGTCCGGCGAATACTGCAGAGATCCTCCGGAGCGATCAAGGCAGCGGAACCACTGCTTGAGGACCCCAATAGTTTGCTCGATGATGTTGTGGGTGGTTTGATGGCTCTCGTTGTATGCCTCTTCAGCAGCGGTCCTGGGCGCGTGGAGCGGGGTCATGAGCCAGGTACACAAAGGATAGCCTTTGTCCCCGAGTAGCCATCCTCTTGGGGGAGGCTGTGCCTCGAACATGTCATGCACAGTACTCTGCCGCAGGATAAACGCATCGTGGCTGCTGCCTGGAAACCTGGCATTGACAGCGATGATGTGTTGCTTGTGGTCACACACCAGCTGCAAATTCAGAGAATGGTAGCCCTTCCTGTTGCGAAACTGCTCGCCATGCTCCAGAGGGGCCCGCAAATCCACATGCGCACAGTCAATGGCGCCCTGCACCAAGGGGAAGGCTGCGAGTCTTGCAAATCCCAATGAACGCTGATGCTGGCTCTCCAGGGCCATGGGGAAGGAGATGAATTGGCGTCTCCTTCTGAACAGTGCTTCGGTCACCTGGCGGATGTAGCGATGCACGCCGTACTGGGAGATGTTAGCTATGTCCCCAGCAGCGGATTGGAAGGAGCCGGTGGCATAGAAGTTCAATGCCACTGTCACCTTCACTTCCACCGACAGAGACGTCCTGCACCTGAGCTTTGGACGCAGATCTCTGCGAAGCAGGTGGCAGATCTCTGCAACCACCTCCTTTCGGAATCGGAGCCTTCTAACACATCGCGCGCCAGTCATGTTGAGGTAGGAGCGCTGCTGGCGGTATAGCCTGACTGGGTAAGGCCTACGTGACCGACGCCTGTTGCCCCCTCTGCCTCTAGCCAGGGCTGCCCCTCTCACAATGCGTCTGTGAGCCCTACGGACATTGCGCTGCAGCTCCGCGTTGGCACCCCATGCAACCCCCATCAAATCCTGGCAAACAGTCAAATTTCCAAAAGGCCACTTGCAGCGCTCTGGCCTGAGTCCAAAAATACCTGAGCTGTTGCTGCTTGAAACCAGTTAGCTATCCTCCTTGTTGTGTGTCCAGAAATGCGTTGCACAAGAGTGTTTGCTGCAAAATGGCTGGCCTTTATACTGGAGGGTACGTCCCCTTTAATTTGCGCCCCCCGGGGCCCGCGCTGGCTGTGTTGCGTTCCCTTTTTCAAACGCTCTGACCGCCAGCCGCACAATGGGGCGGTCCGACTGAAGTTTGGAATCGGGGCGGCCAAAGGGCGTTGCACGAGGATGTGACGTCATTTTCTGCGCGCGCATCCAGGCGGGCGCTAAATTTTGCGCCGGCGCTAATGGCCAACTTAATTTGGGGCGAGGCGCAAACTGCGCTGCGCCCGGCCGCAACATGCATAGCACCCGTCATTCACTTTTTTTTAGGCGCTAACTGCTGGCGCAACCAACTGAATTTCTAGGCCAAGATCTTAGAGACAATTTCAGTGAATGGATGTGTGTAAACAACCCAGTGTGCTTGCTGTCCGATGATTCGCTGATTCAAACGGGCCATGCCCCAGTGTAAACAAGCAGCTTTTAGGTTACCAGACCCACCCAATACCACAGGGTGACTGAGAGCTCAGGCTCCATTCAAACCCACTACAGGGCAGTGCTGAGCTTTTTCATATGCTAAAAGCCTGTCTGTTTCTTATGCTAACAGCCTGAATGCCCTATTAAATTCTGTTTCCATGAGGTCTGTTCAGCCATTTATAACAGTCCAAAACTCAAAAGTACATCTTTTAATAAAATGTACAATCTTAAAGTGTGCAATTTTCACAAAGTTCTTTGATTCCAGTGTCCAAGTGCTGCCCAGCTTACGAGCTTCTTAACGCAGCCTAACGTGGTTCTGGGTATGTTTTAAAACATTGTCCAACCCAGAGACAATTTCAATCACACAGGTCTTCGTCCACGATGTGGATTAATATTTCCCGCTCTTCGGGGGCTGAGGGGATTTTGCGACCCCTACAAACCCTCTTGGATACTTCCAACTTGCTTGTAGTATCCTCTTTAAGAAGTGAGCAAAATTTTCTGACCCCCCACAAACTATCATCCCCTGTATTTACCTATAGCTACCTATCACTGATCCCCCGACCCATTTATTCCCCTCAAATCTGAGAAAAACCGTGGTACGGTAGGCATCTACAGATACATCAATTACAAAATGTTACAATAGGGGTCTCATCCCCCTACACCACTTGTTACATTATAACATATTTAAAAAGTTGCAATCTCGGTTATACAAAGTAATCAAAATGATCCCAAGCACGGAAAGTGTCCAACGCCCCTGCACCACTTGGAACTGTAAAACAAAATACAAAAATCTTCATTAAACATTTCAAACAAAATGCTGAAATAAACCCCGACCATCACGTGCCAATGATGGGTCGCAAAATTCGAGTGTGTATTGCTCCTCCCACCCGGGCAGTGAATGTTCCTTCCACCCCCCCTTTAATGGTCTTAAACTTTTAAAACATACAGAATGGATAATACAGAACAGTCTGATCCACCAGCCCTGAGCCATTCCCTTGTCCCTTTGTGGAGGTGGGGTACCCATCATGTTTCACAGCCCGAGACCGGGGAGTATGGGATCGTGACTCCCAGTCCCTCGCCCTCCTGTCTTCCCTTGACTGGCTGCAGAAAATGATGGGTGCCTGTGTGGCGGCTCTCACTGGCCCCACACTCAAACTTGGATCCCAGATCCGGCCACCCACTCATCCTTCCCAGCCACACTTAGACTCTAACTTTGCCCATGGGCTCCGGGTGAGTTCCTCCCTTCCCCGACCGCACCCACGTGACTCTTGGGTCTCCCCCTCCCATTTACAATCTTTCCTGGGCCATCACCACCCACTCCCGGGGAATGTGTCCTTATCTGACAAGGCGCCCGCGCTTCCCCACCATGACTCCTCAATAACGAGGTCTCCCGCAAGTGAAATTCGGTCAGGATAGTGCTGGTTTCGGGCCCAGCTGGGTCCATCTCTTACACGTAGGATGAGTAGACAGGTTCCTCCGGACCCTGTCCAGTTTCTCCCGAAGGTCACTGTGGGGTCTCCTCCTGGATTTGTCCAGTAGCGAGGTGATCCCCAACATTCTGTATAACCATACCTTCATTCGATGCCCAGCTCGGGCTGGGCAAAAAGGGCTGCTCCTTTGCCCACTCTCCTGCAAAAGAACTTAAAAGGACATGCAGCCAGGTCTCTCACTGACCTGCTGCCTTAGGTGGAGACATGGTCGGGTCCCTCGAACTCGGACCAAAATACAAGCATTTGGCACAATTATAAACTTAGGCCTAGAAATTCGGTTGGCTTTGCGCCCAGTTTTCACCCAAAGAGGGCTTTTGCGCCACTTGCTAAACTTCCCCCGATATTCAGCGGTGCGGTAATGGTGGCATTAGCCAGTAGCGCTGCGCCACCACCGATGACGTCATCGGTGTGCGCAGTGCCCTGCTACCGCCCCGCTACCGGCCCGACCGCCATATTGAGTTGCGGACGCCTCTTCCGCGGCGGCCGCAAACAGCGACCAGAAAACGGGGCCTACCTGATGCGGTAGTGGCGCGAGTTAAGGCGGATGTGCGGCCGGCCGCTTTTTCGGCGGCCGCCTGCCCACACCTCCTTCCCCGGCCTCCTCCACCAACCCCCCCGCGGCATTGCCGGCTGTTTTCCGGGAGCCCGGCACTTCTCCGTGGTGCCGGGCTCATTTGCCGGCACTAGCGAGCGGTGATCGCGCTGTTGCAGGCACCTCCCACTTAAGAGAGTGAGGAAGGCCTGCAGTACCGCAGCCTGCCGCTCCGCAGCGGGTGGCGCTGCGGCATTTAGCGCGCCGATATTCAGTTTCAGCGCCCCAAGCGGGGGCACCAAAACCCTTGATTTGCGGCCGGCTTCGACTTGGGGCGCTGAAACTGAATATCCGGCGGGCGCAAGTGGCTCCGCGCGCAACGGTAATTTCTGGGCGCAAGCGAGCTGGCCGCCCCAAAGTCAATTTCTAGCCCTTAAACTTTAAACTTAAACTCAAAACTAATAGTTACATTCTAAACTTAAAATTGAAACACCTTAAAAGCAAGCTATAAACATTGGTAACTTAACACAAAGCTATAATACAAATGCCGCCCATCTCCAGATGGCCGGGCTAATCTCTGGTGTCACTGTCACAGATTTCTGCTGCCTGAAGCGAGGCTGGACTGCCTCCTGCTTTAGGTCCCTGGCAGCTATTGACTGCTAGTTGGGGACCTCTGTGATCTGTTTCCTCCCGGGCTCGGGAGATTGCTCTTTATGGCGGGCACTCTGTTGACCATCTTATCTTGGGCTTGCAGACCCGGTGAGACCTTCTGAGGGGTGTCTCTGTGGGGGAAACTTTGGCTGATGGACCCTGAGCCTGGGTCACAGCCCTAGCTGGCTGGGAACCTTCTGCCCCTGATGTAAACAGCCTGCACTTTTTAATATACTTGGCAGCCTGCAAGTGATCTGGGTTTGTCTCCTTTTCCCTACCCACTCCTGTACTGGGGGCAGGTATCCGCTCACCACCCGCTGCTGGTGGCTGAAAATCTTCCTCTCCAGGTCCAAAACCTGGTACCGGCTCCTTCCATATGTCCCCTGCAATAGGAATTGCTGTCCCTTCCTCCCCAGAGTCCCACGCCATAGGGGGAACCACTCAAGAAGTGGACTGGGAAGCTTGTCCCTTTAAACAGGCGACTGCGCCAGCGTGAACCTCCTCCCCGGAGTCCCACGGCACAGGCTGTGAAACCTCTGTATTCAAACAGGCGACTGCGCCTGTATGGGAGAACTGAAGAGGAGCCGCTGTGGTCACGGGCTGGGGAACTGCGCCTGCGCGAGCCTCCTCCCTAGAATCCCACGGCAGAGTCTGTGAAACCTCTGCATTCAAACAAGCACTGTGCCTGCGTGGGAAAACTGAAGAGGAGCCGCTGTGGTCACGGGCTGGGGAACAGCACCTGCGTGAACCCAGTGTTGGGAAACATCTCCCCTCAGGCGTGCGACTGCGCCTGCACAGGGAAACTGAAGAGGAGCCGCTGTGGTCACGGGCTGGGGAACTGCGCCTGTGCGAACAGACCATTCAAAAGACTAGGGAATTCCTGTCTCCAGACAAGTGCCTATGCATGCGCGGGCAGTCTCTTCACAGGGCAGCTCCTCCCTGGGCCCCACCAAGCGATTTCCTGTGAATGAACTCGTAGCAACCTGCAGATTTCTACTCTCAGGCTGCGGTTTCTCTGTTTCTGAACTAAATAACTGGTTCAAATTTAAACTTTGGTCAAAACTTAGGTACCACTGGGGCGGGGAAACAAGCCACAGTGCCTGTCCTTACAGCCTGTGAACTCGAACTTGTATGGTCAGATTTATACAATTTACATTGGTTGGCGTGGAACCACTTTGTGCACCGGGGTAGTTTTACTGCATAGACCATGGGGCTGGCCCTATCCACTATACTATAGGGTCCCATGTAGAGTGGCTCTAAACTTCCCACCCGGGCATAGTTTCTTACAATCACTAGGTCTCCTATCTCCCAATGGTGTCACTTGCTAGGCTCGAGCAGCAGCCGGTTATTCCGATGCTGCTTCCCCATGCTGTCTGCTGCCTGCCCATAAATTCATTTGACTGAGAGGGGACTGGAGAATACCCCCGCCTGCTCCTGCCCGGTGAATCCCGATAGTAGGTATGGAACCCCGTTCGACAGAGGTGAGGTGGTGGGATTATCCGTATGGATCACGGTGCATGATGCCCCCATATCCAATAGATAAGCCCCTGTAACCTTCTCTACCTCCATCTGTATGAGCGGTCTCTTCCATTCATCGTACCGGAGATTACACAGATGGACAGGCTGCGCTGGCTCCAGTCATTGTGGGGAGGCAGAGGTGGGCGAGGGGGCTGCAGCACCACTGATGGCTGCTACCTTTCCCTGATTGGCCCTGAGGAAAGATTTTATTGACTCCATGATGGACTCGACTGTATCGGGAGGAGTTTCTGTCTCTGCCTTCTGAGTTGGGGCTGCGGGGGTCCAGGCTTTATCGTCTCTCCCAGGCTTTTCACAATCCCTGCACCAGTGGCCATCCTCCCCACACCAGTAACAAGTGACCTTGTTCTGGGAGGGATGGCTCCCCTCCTGGCACCACTCTTTCTTGTATTGAGCCCCAGGTTTAACCTCGTGGACCTTACCCTTTTGCTGGGGGGTCCCACTATTTCTACCATTCCTATGTGCTACCATGAGCTGCCGGATTACAGTCTCTTTGGTTGCTAGGGGGTCTCGTGGTCAAACCAAGTATCAGCCTTTGCTTTTATCTGGGGCAGGCAATTGGACACCAGGCAACGAAGCCATTGGGTCCGCTGCCGCTGGTTTAGGTGTGCCCTATCATGTCCCCCTGTACACGCGCTGTTGTAGACTGGCCACAGCCTGTCTGCAAATGCCTGTGGGGTCTCCCCTTCCTGCTGAAGTGTTTTCCCTGTGCAATCGAATGGACTGCCATCGTTTGCACCCATGGCTTCCTGTATTTCCTCCTTTAGGTCCTTAAAACTGTAGGGGGTTTTATCCTGCTCTCTTGCTCGTTCTGGCCCCCTGCCAGGCTTCGTGCAAGAATTACCCTTGAGTGGTTCGACCCACCCCCCCTACGGTTCTCGACCTTGGACTTAGATGCAGAGAACAGTAGTGCAGAGAAGAGGACTCAATAGACCAGGCTGAATAGCACGAAATGGATGCTTTTATTTTTGAACAGTTTGAAGCATTACAAAATACATGTCATAGGCACAGATTAAAGTAACTACAATCATGCACAAATTTATGAACTTGACTCTATGGAAATGGGGAACACACGGCACATCGTAAAAGGGGAAACACATTACGATTTCCCTTAACTCCCTCCCCTATACCTAAACTAAGTTTCGACCTGGGGAGCTTGGGATCATGCTCACCACTCTCGAAATCGCGAAAAGGGGTTCGCAGCCTTTTTGGCACCGCTTCCCGTCGTCGCGTGGATTGGAAGCTTCTGGTGCAGTCGATATTCTCTCCTCCCTCGAGGCGGTGGGGTAGACCCAGCCTTGATGAGCGCTCGTCAAGGTTGAGATCCACTAGGCCTGTCATGGATTTTTGTTCGTGGAGTAGACCTAGATGCAGGTTATGCACATGGGAGAATCTTGTGGCATCGATCACCGGTTCTCCAGAGGGTTTCTTCTCCGTCGGCCTGGGTCGTCGATGATCTCCCGACCCCAGTACCCGGGCCACCCTTGTCGTCTTCTCGTCGTGGCCGAGCCTTGTTTGGCTGAACACCGGCCACATTGTCCTTTTTCCGAAACCGTCCGTCTTTAAAAAGACGAAAACGTTTTCATCGATCTGCCGAAGTGGAAGAGGCGCCGATCCGGGCACCGTCCGCCCTTCGTTCGTTCCTCGTAGAAGAAAGTTCTTGAAGAAATGGAAGCCTGAAGTCGCCCAACAAGAAGCCGTAGCAGTGAAGAAGTAACTTAGATGGACTTTCAATCCATAGTTATACTCTTTTGGGACAGTCTTATCTCCCGCCAAATCATAGTCCTGTCTTTGTATTAATTTTGGCGGGCAGAGATCTCTGCAGGGGCGCTTTGTCTTGTAACGGAGCCGGTGATAACTTGAACTGGCCTTCCTGGCCGATAATGTCTGTTAATGTCCTTTGCATTGTCACCGCGGCTCGGTTCGCATATTGATCGGTCCGGACATTTTCCTTGATGGCTGCTAAACGGTTTTTCCTTTGTACAATAAATGGGTATAAGTGTTTTTACATTGTCCGCCCATATCTTGATGGGCCCCATCCTGTACTTATAATCCATTGAATATGTATGCTGTTGCTCTGAGTTTCGGTCCCCAGATACTGGCTTTCGCGGGTTTACTGTCTTCAATCCACAAGCCTGTCTAGCTTGCAGTAACAGAAATAAACTGGTTCAGAAACTGATCACGGGGCCTGGCGGCCATTTTGTATGCCCTTTTATCAAAGGTTTTTCTGTGCAAGCTTACTTTGGTCAATAAACAGTCTTATTTTATCCAGTTTTCTTGCGTGATTTTTGCTGAAAATTTTCGAATCTTACATGCCCCCCTTTGATACTGATAGCTTGCTTAAAGTATCAATCTTTGATGAGCAAATTTTCCCTGATTCCCCACATCCAAACATTCCTGGCACTTAACTATCTATGCCCCTCACGACACATGCAGTTCCCATTTCCGGAGAAAATGAAAATTACCTCATGCACATTTGGAATCATAGACAGCAAATCTTAAACTATAACACCTTCACCTGTCAGATGGGCAGGGGTTGATACCCTTTTACGCCATCTGCATACACCTTTTATTAATCAAAACTTAATAACGACTAATAACATAACAATACTTAATTCCTTATAACCCAAACCAAACGCAAAAGAAAACACGGATGTTCAAAAGAGAAACAAAAACCAAAAAAAAATCTTAAAATGGATGGACTCTTAATCTTCTACTAGCAGCTTAAAGTGGGGTGTCTTCTTCCCCCATTCGCACATAGCGTTCTTTCCATTCGCCCGCGTTCTCATGCCTCTGGAGGCGTTTGCCTCTCTTACAATGCACGAAGAGCAAAAATATCACAATTAAAACCTGACATCCTACTAGGATATGGGATGCTATTCTAATCCAGGCTGGGATTTCTATGTTGGTGAACAAGTCCCACCATGGTGGGATGGTTATGTCCAATATGTCTTTTCCTATCTCTAAAGTCTTCTGCTCCAGTGTGTAGAAATGTTTCTGCGAAATTATAACGGCTTTTAAAATCTTGGTGAGGTGTTCGGGAAGAGGGGGAATGACATAACCAAAATGCGCGACAAATCGTTGTAAGTCTGTGAAATTCTCTTTGATAGTGATGTGTACGGTGGAGGGCGCAGGAATGGGAACAATTCGTTGTTGTGCCACTTGAACCTCGGCCCTGGGTTTGAAACAGAAACTGCTATCACCGACCGAACACCACTCGTGTTGTCCATATCGGTACTGAGGCGCTGCAGTGGTGACGCAGTATGTCCCACCCCCGATATATGCTACCTGTGGGGGCACATGGTGCTCTGCCATTGCCTCCATGGTGCAATTCACCGGCTTCGCGCTAGCGCTTCTGAACCCGCACTGTGGTTTCAAAAAGGCATTCAAGTGCTGGGGACACAGGATGATGTGTGCTCCCCGGCTCCGACATCCCGAGAGGTCGGTGCCTGTCATCGTACGCTCCCATCTGATGATGTAAGGCGGGACCACTGCATAACGAATGTGTGCGCCCCCCTGAATGACTCCAATGTTCTCTACTCTGTATACCGGGGCGGGCTTTGCTGCGGGACCCAACACCGGCATTCTTACTACTATTCCCATAATAGTGTGATTCGAATGTCCGCAGTCCACTGGAACTGGGTATGCTTCTGCTGCTAGCCTGAGCTGGCACGGGCTTAATGCATTCTCAAAAGGGTGGAGCGCTTGCAAGTGCTTGTTGCTGATCCAGGACGGGACCAAACCCTGTTTTAAATCCTCAAGATTACTGCGGCCCTCGCCCAATAACCACGCCCCGTACAGCACACAGGCCTCGTTTTGCGCAGCTTGATCGGACGCATTCCGATCCTCCTTAATGAGTGCATTTACCGTTCTCGCGTGTTTCTCCAGCTCAGCAATTATGTCCTTAAAGTGTAGTGTCATGGCCTGGTCCTCATGCAACTCAGAACCCACTACCTTGTTTTCGTCTGTCAATATGTTCCTTAACTGGGCTTTTAAACCGTTGATCTGTGTCTGCAGCTCCACATTATCTAGAGCGTTGACAACAGATGTCCCGGTATTAAAAGCAGTGAATATGTCATTTACAGTACCCCTTCTTTGCCTCCCGACTCGATCCAAAACTTCTGGCGGTGTGGTGTATAATTTGTCTCTGTCGATGTCGGCAAAGTCAAATTCGTAAAATTGTCTAAACATACGGGTTAACAGGACCTGGTATAATTGTTCCGTTTCTTTGGGACACCACTCCGGCAATCTTACCTCAGTGAGATTTAAAATCACTGAGGCCACCGCGTAGTGTACCCCTTGGTACAGCACCTGACCGGTGGGTACCAATACTAAACTGTTCCCGGGTCCCTTGGTGGTGGTTGGGCACCCTCCTTTCTGGGCTAGTGCTACCGGAAGCATGGGCAGGGGCTTGCGTGGGTGGGTGATGAGTTCAGTGGCGTTCACCGGAATAGGGGAGTATGGGGCTCCGCACGCTCGAGTGCTAACATCTCATCTCATCCCCTTCCCTTCATCCTGCCACTGCCTCTGGGAGAAGATGGACTCGCCCTTGGGGCAGACGTGTCTCGAACCCCACATACAGACATATATTCCCTCATCTGGTTCCCACCATTTGTCCCAACACACACGTAATTGTCCGTGAGTTCCCATAATAGTCCGATGGGTATTATTACCCAGTCGCTCCCACTCGACCGTAGAGTTTCTCATGTCATTTCCCAGCTTTCGTAGCCACCACCATCGCCTTGGTGGTACGTTCCCATTGCACACCAGACAAATCCTCTTTCCCACGGTAACGCTGACTCTGGGCGCTAGGATCCTCACTCGAGGGCACGTTAATGAAGTCTCTTGGTAGGCAAAACCGAAATTGCTGGAATATTCCGTAGAATTCGTTCCCAGCCAACCTGGCCATCTCCCTTGGTGGAAGTAGGTGGCGGTTTCCTCTACCTCTCGCTCCCCCGTCCCATCCGTTGCGATGGGGGCCGTGTCCCCGGAGCACCCGAAAATGATGACGTCCTTGGTGCGGCCTCGGTAGGCCCACCCGCACCCGATCGCCATGAACGCGACGACAATCCTTTCCATCGTATCCCAGGTTTCTGTAATCAACAAAATGATGTAGCCGGGCTCCCGATAGGTGCTGGCCTAAATTAATTGGACGCGCGGGTTCCTGGACCCCGCTCCCTAACAAACACACATACCGGGCAGACCTCAAAATTGTACTCTTAACACCATATACTTTACATTCCTTAATCTATGACCATAATTACCTAACTTAACTTATGTACAGCGCCGCCCTCCGTGGGGCGGCTTTCCGAATCCCTGTGAGGTCTGTCGTGTGCCACACCCTGCGGTGGGGCTGCATTGATCTTTGGCTTTGATCCCCCGCAGCCTGTCGCTGCTGAACGGGGATCATGTCTTCCTGGGGCTGCTTTAAACCGTGGTTGGTAAGGATGGGGAGAATATGGCCAAAATTTTCTGGGCTGGGGCGCTCGAGCCGACCTACGAGGGGCTTCTTTGGGTTGGGCTCCCGGGGCCGATGGACCGGGGGTTGGGACTGTTACCATTACAGCCTGTGGTGCCTCCACAGCTGCCGGCTCCGGCTCCTCTCCCTCAGGCTCCGCCCCCCCGGGGTCGGGATCTGTGGCTTCTGACTCCACCTCACCTGTCCCTACAGGTAATGAGTCTCCGCCCCCACTCCCTACCTCCCCCAAGCTTGAGTCGAGGGCGGGACTGCCGTCCTCTGACTCTTCCTCCTCCGTGATTGGGTCTAAAGCGAGGTTGAGCTGTCCGGGCTCTCCCCTGCCTAAATCCCATTCAAAAGATGAGACCTCCCACTCCAATGGGATGGCCTCTCCCTTCACGCAGGCTACTGCTCCAGCCTGTGTGGTCTGTGACTCTGTTACAGGCTGAGGATCTTTGTTCTCAGACCTGGTCCCCTTTGGTGGCCCTTGTTAACCCGGTTTAAACAGTTTACACATGTTGATGTGAAACCATTTGGTACGTCGGGGCATCTTCACTGCATAAACCATGGGGCTGGCCTTGTCTACAATGCTGTATGGCCCCATGTACAGTGGTTCAAAACTCCCTACCCTGGCGTAGTTTCGGACCATGACCTGGTCTCCGACTACCCACTCTTGTTGTTTCCGAGGTTCCAACAACAGTTTATTTCCCTGGTGCTGTCTTCCCATGTTCCCAGCCGCCTGTCCATAAATCTGTCTCAGGCGCTCCAAGAGGGTTTGGGCGAATTTGTCCCGTTTCACCTCTCGGAGCTGGCCCTCAGTGAGCACCGGGGCTAGCACATGGGTGGGTGTTCGCATGATCCTTCCAGTCATTAACTCGTGCGGGGAATACCCCGTGCTTTTGGACTGGCTGGCTCGGATCCCCATGAGGACTAAAGGCAGGACCTCCGCCCATTTCTGTGGCGAGCCCATTGTCTCTTTCCTCAGCTTTTCCTTGAGGGTCCGATTCATACGCTCAACAATCCCGGATGACTGGGGATTGTATGCTACGTGCCACTTTCCCTCAATGCCCAAGAGCATGAGGGCGTTCTGCATTACTTGACCGGTGAACTGACTCCCTTGGTCGGACTCTACAAAACGGGGGAGTCCCCACCGTGAGAACACTTCCCGAATCAAGATCTTAGCAGTACCCAGTGCCGTAGCTGTTCTGCACGGGAAGGCTTCTACCCATTTGGTGAACACATCTACCAGGACAAGGCAGTACTTATAGCCTCCCTGGGCGGCGGGCAGGGGGCGGCGGGCAGGGGCCCTATGTAGTCAACCTGAATCAACTGCCATGGTCCCTCTACCCTCCTGATGTGCCCCATGGGCACCTTCCTTTTGTGGGGGTCTGGGTTGTTAGCAGCACACACAAGACAGCTTGCGCAGAACTCGCGGACATCGTCCCGAAGTCTCGGCCACCATCCCGCCTGCTCCACCCGTTGCCAGGTGACCTCAGGTCCGGGGTGTCCCGCTCCTGGACCCTCGTGGGCCAATTGCAGGAATTCCCTTCGGTGCAGCTGTGGCACAACCCACTGCTCCTCTCGGAACAGCATACCTTCTTTGACTGTGAGGGCCGCCGTACTGTACGGACCTTCTACCTGTTTGCCCTCTGTGATGGCTTTTAGGACTGCTTTTAGGGCGGGATCCAGGGTTTGGATGGTCTTTAGGTCTGTGGGCGGTGTCACCCCTGTGTTCCCGGGAATTCCCTCCCTGCCTTGGATCGCCGCCACGGGTCCGGGTTCGTATGGGTCCCAGAGAATGCCGTTGCGGGCACCCTCCCTGGCTAGCGCATCCGCCTGCTGGTTGCCCTGACTGCGGGGTTCTGTAGTGGAGTGAGCCTTCACCTTATGGATGAACACCTCTCCTTTCTCCCCCACAGCTGCTAGGATCTTCTCCAGCAAGGGCTTAACTGTTAAAGGCCGCCCGTCCGCGGAGGTGTACCCGCGTCGGGACCAGATGGCGAGGTACTCTGTACACGAATTGCACGTGAACATGCTGTCTGAGCAAATCGTGTATGGGGTTGGGAAAATCTCAGGGTGGGTAACCACGTACGCCACCGCGGACAGTTCAGCCTGCTGCGCGCTCATAGTGCTGGGGAGCTTAATTGCCAGGGCAATGTTTGCCGCAGGGTCATTGTTAAGTCTGTGAATTATTTAGTTAATTAAGACACAGACTAATGAGTAACAATAAAAACAGGTCTTTACTGGTTGGAGGTAGGGACTATACTGAATACAAGATTACTGCACAGTGCTTATATACCGGTGTGTTCACCCCCGGTATTACGTCTACAGCAGCCTGAGAAAGTAGTACATCTCTTAAGGTGGAACAGGCTTAAGCTCTCTTAAGGTGGAACAGGTTACATACACAACACTCCTCCCTTCTTAGCTTTATAGTCATCCCCCCATTTAACCTAACGTAATAACAGATATACATATATAACTTCATGTTTAATGTAACATAATAACATATATACATATATAACTTCATGTCAAAACAGATCACAGATTCAGTCTCTGCGGAAAACAGTTCACAGATTCAATCTCTGTGGTGTAGTCGGTTCACGTTACTCATTCAATAGTCCTTTCATGGATTTAACAGCTTGAACTTCCGAACTGATTTGGCTCCGTTCGGAGGGACCACGTGTGTGATCTGGTAGAGGTGATAATGGTTCAGATGGGTCATCTTCTGTTTCGACTTTTCCTTTTCTGCTTCTTGGATCCTCTCTGGGCTCCACTGTCAGCTGCCAGCTGCATGCAAAGTTTCTCCTTCTCTTCCTCCTTTTTCAGTAGTAGCGCCACCATCTCCCGGTGTTTCTTAGACTTTTTGTGATTCATCATGGTTTCTGCACTTTGGGAGTTTTCATCACAAGCTGGGCAGACCAGGTCACTATAATATTCAGTGTCACTCAATAGGTCATGGTAATATTCGGTGTCATCCTGATCTAGGCCAGCGAGAGGGTCTTCTATTTCCTCCATACCCAGCTGGGCGTTAGCCAGCTTTTGTTCCAAGTCCAGACATCTTTCCTGAAGAGACTTCTTCATGCGTACCTCTTCATCCAGCTTTTTCTGGGCTTTCAGCAAGTCGTTTACTAATGACCTCATTTGAGATTTTACTACTTCAACTTCTTTTGGAGATTGATTGATCGGACTATTCAATCCCTCTACCGGAGCAGCTGTTTCAGCGGTCTGTTGTTCTACGTTGCCGTGAGTCAGCGTACTTTTGGCATCCAAGGGCTGCTCTGTTGCAGTCATCTCAGTCTGTGTTGCCACCTCAGCTCTTCAAATAACCTTTGAGAGCTCCGAACCCCTTTCGTTTGAATATTGAAGTTCGTGTTCAAGTTTTTCCCATTTCAGAGTCCTGTCCTTCAGCATATGCAGGAGTTGGCTGACCGTTAACTCCTCTGACATCAGACGTTTTGTGTGCTCCTGCTCCATTTTCTCCATCAGCTGCTTCTGTTGTCTTTCCAGATTCTCCAACTCTATATCAAAGAACTCTTTCGTTGCATTCAACTCTTGCTCAAAACGGCGAAGCATTTGTTCTAATTGCTGTTGTAGTTTGAAATGGAGTTGAGTTCGAGCCCGGTGTCCCTCAGAAATGGGCACATCAGTAGACTTGCCAGACTCAGAATCCACAGTTAAACTATGTTGTTGTTGCTCAGTGGAATTCTGTGCTGAAACTTTGTCTTTTGCACCTGAGTTGGGCTTACCATCATCCGTTCCAGAGTCTGGGCCAACTATCTTCACCGAGTTCTCACTCGTTATTGTTTGTAGGAAATGCCAGTCCATATTCATTTTCCTAATCCACTCCCGTCCTAGTAGTGGAGGACCTCCTTCAGATATCACATATAAGTCCATTATTTGACTGTCTTCGCCCTTGTGGACCACTGCAACCTCTATTTTCCCGATGGGGTACACTCTTTGCCCCGTGTATGTTTTCAATATAATCCCCGTATCCTGTAGGGGAATATGTTGGAATAACTTTCCGTAATCTTTCTTATTTATGACCGTCAATGCCGATCCAGTGTCCAATTCCAGTTTTACTTGGATTCCTTCTATCTGAAGAGTGACCCAAATTGTCTGGAGGTCTGCACCCTTACCAGCGTTGAGTACTCTTAAGCTAGCCAGTTCATTACAGCTTGCATCTGAATCGGACTCCTGTTCGGTCACCTTGTGTACCTTTGCGTATTTTCCTTGTGGTGACTTCTTGTTGCTGGTCTTCTTCCCTGACCTGCATACTCTAGCTATGTGTCCAAGCCTACCACAAGTTCTACATTCTTGGTTTTTAAACCAACACTGGTTCTGATCATGCGTTGTCTTTCCACAACGATAACATTTGCCAGAACTCACACCCAATTTGTGTGCACTGAGCTCCGGTGACCGTAGCTGCATTACTGCCGTGCCTCTCGCTGCGGCTTCGTGTGCTGCTGCCATAGTGACCGCCTTCTCAAGCGTCAGCTCATTCTCCTCGAGCAGTCGCTTTTGTGTATCCTGTTTAAATAAACCACACACAAATTTGTCTCGTAGTGCATCTGTCAGTCCCGTTCCAAACTGGCAATATTTCGCTAATTTACGCAATTCTAGCAAATATTCAGCATTGCTTTCATGCTGTAGCTGCCTTCTGTCGTAAAATTTAAATCATTCCGCTAGCATCAGCGGCGTGGGGTTTAGATGATCTTTCAGGACAGTAACAATCTCATCGAACGTCTTATCCGCCGGTTCATCTGGTGATAACAGGTGTTTCAATTGCCCGTATGTCTTCGCACCCATTAAATTTAATAATGTTAGAGCTTTATCTTGGTCACGAATTTTATTGGCCTTACAATAATTTTTTACTCTTTCAACATATATGGCCCAATCTTCGAGGTCACTATCAAAGGTACTAATATTCCCGTGTTTAGGCATTGTAGATTTGCAATTTCTCAGATTTTATTTTCTTTACTTGTTATCAAAGATGGCGGCTTCCCGCTCTTGCCGTCATCCTCCGCCCACAAAATGGCGGTTTTCCCGCGCTTGGCGGTCTTCACCCGTCCCCCGACGCCGTCTCCCTTCAGCCCCCGAGTGCGGCCCTTATCTTCGCCGCGATCGCCCGAGTGCGGCCCTTATCAGCGGGTGCGATCGATGGCCTGGCTGCGCCTCGCACTTGAAAGAGGCCCGGCCCTTATCAGTGCTTGTGATCGATGGCCTGGCTGCGCCTCGCACTCCAAAGCCCTTATCTCCCGACCGCGATCGATGGCCCGCGCTGTGCACCGCGGCTCTCGCGCCTTCAATTTCTGCAGCCGCTGCCCTTTCAGCCCGAGTGCAGCCCTTATCGGTGGTTGCGATCGACGGCCCGGCTGCGCCCCTCACTTCAAAGCGGCCCGGCCCTTATCTGCCGATCGCTATCGCCCTGTACCTGTCTTCCCCAGCCCTGTCTTCTACTCCGGTTCACAAGCTGATGGAGGCTTCAGGGTCCTAATGCCTGTCGCTTCCAGTGGGGTGGTGTGGTTTGAAACCTCTCTTCAACCGCCGTGGAATAACTGCCGCAGGGTAAGAGCCTGACTCGTCGCCAGTGTTAAATCTGTGAATTATTTAGTTAATTAAGACACAGACTAATGAGTAACAATAAAAACAGGTCTTTACTGGTTGGAGGTAGGGACTATACTGAATGCAAGATTACTGCATAGTGCTTATATACCGGTGTGTTCACCCCCGGTATTACGTCTACAGCAGCCTGAGAAAGTAGTACATCTCTTAAGGTGGAACAGGCTTAAGCTCTATTAAGGTGGAACAGGTTACATACACAACAGTCATAAACTCCACACCCTGTGAGTCGCTTGCCGTCAGCTACAGTGCTAGAACCGTCTACGTAGATCTCGCGGCCTGTGGGATGTATCCCGGCCCGTAAACCTATGTTACCTTCCCATACCCCTTCTACGGAACATTGATGGGCTGTCCCGGGATATGCCATATTGGCTGCGAGCCTTGGCGCGCAGAGGCCTTTAACTTTGAGATCCATCTGGGAAAGGAGGAGGGTCCAGCGCGCAATCCGAGCGCTGCTTACGGTCCCATCCTTAATCCTCCCATCCAGAAGCATCTTCGTGGGGGTGTGATGGGTGAGGAGCGTAATGGGAGAGGTCCCTGTGAAGATCACTGATCTGTTCACAGCCCAATGCGTGGCCAGGAGATGCCGTTCGCAATTGGAGAAACTCCTCTCCACATCCGTGAGCACCCTGGAGGAATAAACTACTGGTCTTAGCTTGCCGTGCCGCTCTTGGAGCAGCACTGCGCTCAGGCTGTCCCCACTAGCGGCTACCTCCAGAAAGAAGTCCTCTCCCCCATCTATTGCCCCTAGGGCTGGCGCAGTCTGCAGATCTCTTTTCAACTTCTCGAATGCTACCTGGCACCCCTCGTCCCAAGACCACTCGACTCCCTTGTGTAAGAGTGAAGTAGCGGGGCTGCTGTGGCAGCATAGTCCTCGATGAAATCTCTGCAGTACCCGGTCAATCCCAAAAAGGACCTTACACCCGTTACTGTGTTGGGAATCGGCAGATCTTGTATAGATTCCCGTCTGGCCTTATCTATGGCTCTTTCCCCAGCGCGGATGGCCAGACCCAGGAATTTAACTTCCTGCTGGCCGATCTGGGCTTTCTTTGGGTTTACTTTGAAACCCTTCCTTTCTAACAGTTCCAACAATTCGGCTAACAGTGGGCCGTGCTGCTCCCTTGTATCTGTGAACAGGAGTAAGTCGTCCACATACTGCACTATCTGGTTGGGCTGGCTGAACTCTTTCAAACTCCCCGCCATGCACTGATGGAAAATGCTGGGGCTGTTGTGAAAACCCTGTGGTAAGCAGTTCCAAGTGTACTGTTGCCCTTTGAAAGTAAAGGCAAACTTGTACTGGTCCTCCCGCCGCAGCGGAATGGACCAAAAACCGTTCGAGATGTCCAGCACCGTGAATGTGGTCGCCGATGCTGGAATACTCACTATTAAGTCTGCAACTGCTGCTACCGTGGGCGCGCAGGCTGGGATATTACTATTGAGGACTCTGTAGTCCACCGTGGCTCTCCACGAATTGTTCGGTTTCTTTACCGGCCATAATGGGGAGTTCACGTGGGTGGCTATCGTCCTCAACACGCCCTGCTGTACCAATGAAGATATTGCTGTCTCCATGTCGGGTTCTGCCTCCTTGGGGAAATTATACTGCTTTTGGGGTCGGATCATGGGGTCCCCGTCTACGCTGACTTCGAACCCAGTGACTCTCCCGCAGTCGTGCTTGTGGGTGGCGAACGCGGTCAGATTTTCTGACACACGCGCCTGCAAGTCCGTTGGGACATTTGTTACCATGAGCTCAAGATCGTAACCTCCTGACGGCTTCATAGTGCACAGGGCCCCCTTTTCTTCCTTCCCCGGGATTACGACTACCTTACCTAAACCGCCCTCGGCTCCCCAGAGACAGTGATTTCTCAGGTCCACGAGGATCCCGTGTTCCACCAAGAAATCAGCCCCGAGGATGCCCTTTCCCCCCCCCTCTTTCCACTTCAATAGGATGCACGTCCATGTGGTGTGGAGCGCTCCCAACTGAATGGAGAGCAGGAGGGAGTACGCGCCAGCCTGTTCTCTACCTGTGAAACCCGCTACTAAATATGGAGCCTGGGCGGACAGAGGTGAGGCAAAAGGTTTGTCCGTGTGGATCACGGTACATGAAGCTCCCATATCCAGCAGGTAACTACCCCTTTGTTTCTCCACCTCCATCTCCACCACAGGTCTTCTCCAAGCGTCATAGCGGAGCGGACACAAGTAGACGGGCTGCGCGGGCATCAGTCATTTAGGTGTTTCGGCTGGGGTCTCGGGGGCGATAGGGCTGTTAGCAACCGCTACCTTCCCCTGCCAGGTCATCAGAGACCGCATAGTCTCCAAGACTGACTCGATCGCAGCGGGGTCCACAACCGCACCAACCCCTTTATTCGGGGCAGAGGCTACGGTTGGGTTCTGGACTGGTGTTGGGGCAGCGGCCTGCACTTGTGGTTGTGCTGGTGTTGGGTAAACTCTCGGGCCGTTGGCGACTCGGGCTTGGGCTTGATCTTGGGCTGCGGCGAACGCTCTCCCCCTCTTATCCTTCCAAGGATTCCTACAGTCCTTGCGCCAATGACCCTCCTTCCCACACCCGTAACTACTGCTATTGGCTTGGGGATGGCGATTTCCCTCCTGACGCCATTCCTTTTTAGCAGAGGCGGTGGGTCTCACCTCATGCACCTTTCCTTTCACAACAGGCGTTTTCTTGCCCTTGTTGTTTCTATAACTGATCGTGAGCTGATCTAGTACTACTTCCTCCGTGGAGCGGGCGTTAGTGGGGTCAAACCATGCTTTGGCCTGTTCCTTCACTACTGGCAGGCAACCTGCTACCAGGCACCGAAGCCAGTGAGCCCTTTGTTCGCCATCCAGCCCGGCCCGGGCCGGCCCGCCCGGGCAGCTGCGCCGATACACTGGCCACAACCTGTCGGCGAAAACCCGTGGGGGTTCTCCCTCTAGCTGCACTGTCTTTTCTAAACGGAGGAACGGAGTTCCGTCCCCCTCTCCCATGATCTCCAGAATCTCATCCCGTAGCAACTCATAGTCCCTGTGCCCTCTCTTGCTCTCGTCAGGGAGACACTGGAGGAGCGAACTGTCCAGGGAGAACAGCAGCATTTTAGACCGTTCAACCCCGTCGCAGTCATTGACTGCTGCGGTCTGCTCCACGTCCCTGAAATGCACGGAGGGATCTCCTGACTCGGAGAGTTTTGGGATGTGACTTATCATCTCTCTTAGCTGTCGTGCGCTATGAGGCATTATGATCTGACTCACGAGGGGTCCATCCTCGCCATCCGCTACGTCCGGACCGAGCCTCCGGTGTCGAGTTGGACACATCGGCGCTGGCCCCGACTCTACTACCTGGGGTTGCTCTACCTCAGGAACCTCTTTGTCTAACTTCACCGTTTCCTTCCCCGGAGGCCAAGACTCAGTATAGGCGGGAGGTGCCGAGGGCTCTGGGGTTGGTACCCCAACTGCCTCTTGCGGAATCGGTCTTTTGGATTCCTTGGCTAACAGTAGCTGGCTCGCTGGTGGGTTTATGAGACACACCAAGCCGTTTGCCTTCGCTAGGGCCGTTCTCAGGTCCTCTAGCTCCCGGCGGCAAGCGCTGTGGTCGGTGCTCTCAGATCTATCCTCCATGGCCATCTTATATGCTGCCCTGGCTCCCAGAAGTTTTTCCTCTTAGGTCTCTATTTGCTTAGCTAGACGGAAACACCTCTCTCTCATTCTACCTTCACAGGCCTTGGCTTCAATGACCTGACATTTTAAATATTCTACCCGGGTTTCGTGGCAGCGAGCTGTGGAGTGGCGTTCCTGATTCAGCGCGTTAAGCGATTCAATCAGTTTTTGACCTCCCGCAACCTTTTCCTCTATGTCTGTAAGCAACCCTTTGATCTGGGCTGTTTGTGCTGCAACGACTTGGTCCAAAAGCTGGACTTGCTTCTTGTAGCACATCAGCCAGACCGCCTTTTCTACAGATTTCTTATGCTCTTTACCCTCTGTCCACTTGATGGCTGCGTCTAGCGGGCGCCTATCCCTTAGTAGATCAGATATCCATTGTTTTGTGAGGTTGACTTTTCCGAAAACATAATCTGCTATTCTTTCATCCATCACATTTCGTTTATTCAGACCTTGATCTAACACACTACTTTCCTGCTGCCAAGGTCCTGCCGCAGTCGCCATTTCTGTAGGGGTTTTTTTCCTGCTCTCTTGCTCGTTCTGGCCCCCTGCCAGACTTCATGCAAGAATTACCCTTGAGTAGTTCGACCCACCCCCCCTACGGTTCTAGACCTTTAACTTAGATGCAGAGAACAGTAGTGCAGAGAAGAGGACTCAATAGACCAGGCTGAATAGCACGAAATGGATGCTTTTATTTTTGAACAGTTTGAAGCATTACAAAATACATGTCATAGGCACAGATTAAAGTAACTACAATCATGCACAAATTTATGAACTTGACTCTATGGAAATGGGGAACACACGGCACATCGTAAAAGGGGAAACACATTACGATTTCCCTTAACTCCCTCCCCTATACCTAAACTAAGTTTCGACCTGGGGAACTTGGGATCATGCTCACCACTCTCGAAATCGCGAAAAGGGGTTCACAGCCTTTTTGGCACCGCTTCCCGTCGTCACGTGGATTGGAAGCTTCTGGCGCAGTCGATATTCTCTCCTCCCTCGAGGCGGTGGGGTAGACCCAGCCTCGATGAGCGCTCGTCAAGGTTGAGATCCACTAGGCCTGTCGTGGATTTTTGTTCGTGGAGTAGACCTAGATGCAGGTTATGCACATGGGAGAATCTTGTGGCATCGATCGCCGGTTCTCCAGAGGGTTTCTTCTCCGTCGGCCTGGGTCGTCGATGATCTCCCGACCCCAGTACCCGGGCCACCCTTGTCGTCTTCTCGTCGTGGCCGAGCCTTGTTTGGCTGAACACCGGCCACGTTGTCCTTTTTCCGAAACCGTCCGTCTTTAAAAAGACGAAAACGTTTTCATCGATCTGCCGAAGTGGAAGAGGCGCCGATCCGGGCACCGTCCGCCCTTCGTTCGTTCCTCGTAGAAGAAAGTTCTTGAAGAAATGGAAGCTTGAAGTCGCCCAACAAGAAGCCGTAGCAGTGAAGAAGTAACTTAGATGGACTTTCAATCCATAGTTATACTCTTTTGGGACAGTCTTATCTCCCGCCAAATCATAGTCCTGTCTTTGTATTAATTTTGGCGGGCAGAGATCTCTGCAGGGGCGCTTTGTCTTGTAACGGAGCCGGTGATAACTTGAACTGGCCTTCCTGGCCGATAATGTCTGTTAATGTCCTTTGCATTGTCACCGCGGCTCGGTTCGCATATTGATCGGTCCGGACATTTTCCTTGATGGCTGCTAAACGGTTTTTCCTTTGTACAATAAATGGGTATAAGTGTTTTTACATTGTCCGCCCATATCTTGATGGGCCCCATCCTGTACTTATAATCCATTGAATATGTATGCTGTTGCTCTGAGTTTCGGTCCCCAGATACTGGCTTTCGCGGGTTTACTGTCTTCAATCCACAAGCCTGTCTAGCTTGCAGTAACAGAAATAAACTGGTTCAGAAACTGATCACGGGGCCTGGCGGCCATTTTGTATGCCCTTTTATCAAAGGTTTTTCTGTGCAAGCTTACTTTGGTCAATAAACAGTCTTATTTTATCCAGTTTTCTTGCGTGATTTTTGCTGAAAATTTTCGAATCTTACAAAACCCTTCTGCTCTCTCTTAGCCTCATCTGAAAGGGTCTGATAGAGCTTACTATCTACAGAGAAAAGTAACATTTTGGCTTTCTCTTCATCATCACAGCCATTAACACAGGCTGCCTGTTCTATCTCTTGGAAGTGCATTGAAGGGTCTCCCTTTTCAGAGAGCAAGGGAATATGTTTCACCAGGCCTCTGAGCTGTTGGGTATCATAGGGTGTTAGATAGGTATGCTGAACAGCCCCATGGTCATTATCGTTCATGGGCGGACCGTACCTCCGTTGTTAGAGGGGGTACACTGGTCCTGGTCCCTGCCTGCCTAGCGGGACCTGCTGGAGTTCTCCTACCACCCCATTGTCCACCCCTTCTTGCTGCCAGAGCTCCTCAAAACTCGGAGCTATGGGCTGTGGTCTTGGGATCTCTAATTCCCTAGCCAGCTCTTTTCTGGGTGCTGCCTGTGGGGCGGTTTGATTTGGGCTGCTGGTACTGTCCGACAGACTTCCCTTTGGACTTATGAGACATACCATCCCTTTAGTCCTTAATAACTCCACACCCAAACTCTCTATCTTTCTGTTACATGGGGTATGATCTGCTCCACTAAACCTTTAGTCGCAGGCCAGCTTATAAGCTGCCTTTACCTCCCTAACCTTTTCCTCCTGCTCTGTTACTTCTGAGGTGAAGCAGGCATTCTCTTCCCGCAGTCTCATCTCGTTACTCTTTGCTTCTGTAATTTGACACTTTAGGAACTCTATCTTGTGCCTTGCATGGCTTTTGCCGTCGCTAGCTTCTCGGGTGAGGTGTGCGTTTTCCTCCTGTAGCCTCACCTCACTGCCCCTAGCCTCTGTGACTTCCTGCACAAGGCGCTCTATCTCTGCGTGGCATTTCATGACCTCTAGTGTGAGGCATGCATTTTCTTCCCGCACCCTCATCCCACTATCTCTGGCCTCATTCACCTGTCTTATGAGGCGTCCTACCTCCGCCTGGCATGTTTCAAACTGTGACTCCCGATTCTTGGCCTCTGTAACCTCCTCCCACACCCTCATCTCACCCTTCTTATCCCAGCCACCTATACCATAATAGATCAGCTTACATGCTGCCGCTAACTTCTGCAGGTCTACCCACAGACTGAAAGCAAGATAAGCAAGAACTGATGCTTTCTCCAGATCCAGACCACTTAACATATCAAAAACTGCCTCCATTCCTGCCGCATTCGCCAATTTGTAGGGGGGCATCCTGTACCTGGTTTACGGTAATTTACCTGGTCAGGCAGTCTTTTGCCACTGCACTGTGACCAATTCCAATCAGCGGTTTTGAATCACTAAAACCTACTTCCAGTTCTGACTGGAGGAACTTATAATTAATGATATATTAAAAACGGACAAATGGTCTGGATGCAAGAAAGTCAAATTTTATTAAAACTAAAGAAACTACACCACACGATCAAAGTAATCACGGTAAAATTGCTTAACAGGGGAAGGCAGATGGCAAAAACAAGGACTAAATGTCTACAATGTTAATCTTACAATCTTAGCAACATTTCCCTTAAATTACCACCCCTTTACTTGTCACTAGATTGTCTTGCTAGTGGGTCAGAAGCCTTGCTCACCTGCAGTCCAAAGAGTAAAAGAGAAGAGAGAGATGCTTCTGGGAAGCTATCTTTTATACCCCTTTTTTTGGTGCCTGCCCAGGTCTGATGTTTCTGGGTTAAAACAAAAGAAATCCAAACTGTCCACTTGTCTGGGATGGGTTTGGATAAAGTGGCAGTTTAAATGTGTCCATTTTCTGTGATGGCTTTCAAGTAAAGCTGCAGTGGTTTGAATATGTTCTCCCATTCATTTAAACGGTTCCTCCTCTGTTTGGATGGGTCCACTTGATTTACAAACAAATGCTAATAGCATTCCATTGCTTTGTACACAAAGCATTGTCCTGTGGTCATCTGGAACCACAATTGATTGACAGTCTTGAGTGCTTCGCAAACAAAGTCCCTTTGTTCATCCTGGCAGTTTCAAGCACTTGATCTTAGAGACAATTTCAGTGAATGGATGTGTGTAAACAACCCAGTGTGCTTGCTGCCCAATGATTGGCTGATTCAAAGGGGCCTCTCCCCAGTGTAAACAAGCAGCTTATAGGTTACCAGACCCGCCCAATACCACAGGGTGACTGACAGCTCGGGCTGCATTCAAACCCACTACAGGGCAGTGCTGAGCTTTTTCATATGCTAACAGCCTGTCTGTTTGTTATGCTAGCAGCCTGTCTGTCCTTAAAAATTCTGTTTCCATGAGGTCTGTTCAGCCATTTTTAACAGTCCAAAACTCAAGAGTACATTTTTTAATAAAATGTACAATCTTAAAGTGTGCGATTTTCACAAAGTTCTTTGATTCCAGTGTCCAAGTGCTGCCCAGCTTACGAGCTTTTTAACGCAGCCTTTTGCGGTTCTGGGTATGTTTTAAAACATTGTCCAAACCAGAGACAATTTAAATCACACAGGTCTTTGTCCACGATGTGGATTAATATTTCCCGATCTTCGTGGGCTGAGGGGTGTGGTGTATGTGCCTTTAAGAGCCCCTGTGTACTGTAATGCCGGTAATGGCCACTCGGGCTATATAAACCCGTATAGTGTCTTGTATCAGTTAGTTCACCTCCAGACTTTGTTCAGTAAACACCTGTAAACCAACTCCTGCATTCCGTGTCTTCATTAGCACACGGATACAACAGTGGCGATGAATTGGAAACGGACTTACCTGCAATTCGGCAACACCTCAAGGAGATCGATTCCTCAGACGAAAGTCGAAGAAAAACAAGAAAGAAAGGGATAAGCTGTGGTTTCACCAGCTAGCCGAGCTGGTGGCAGGTACTGCAATAATCCTTCCTGGGTGGCGGGCTGGGGCTCGATCGGCTGGCTCTGCAGCAGGGCCGAGCAGCGAAGGCGGAGGCAAACAGAGGCGGAGGGTGTAGCACTCGGGAGACGGCCGGCGCTGCAAAGCAGGTCAGCATTCGGACCAAGCAGAGGGAGGGAAAAGTCCCAGAGAGTCCGGCGGGAACGAGTCTCCACCTATTAAAAATACCTGTGTAAAAAAAAAAAACCGCGGAGTGCAGCGTTGTCAGCAGCGGCAGCGGCGGGAAAGCGCAGGAGTTGCCATTTTTTTTTCAGGATGCCTAAGACTGGCAATATAACTGCTTTCGATAGTAATGTAGAGAATTGGACCACATATGTGGAAAGAGTGGAGAAATATTGCATAGCGAATGAAATAAAAGATGATAAAAAGGCATCGGTACTTCTAAATCTAATGGGCGCAAGGACATACGGGCTGTTACAAAATGTAATCACACCAGCCAAACCGATGGACAAGAATTTTAAGGAGATTGTTGATACCCTACACTGCCATAACGGGACAGGACTGGCAGATTCTCTACGAGACAAATTCGTCTGCGGTCTCCTAAGTGAAGGAACACAAAAAGAGCTACTTTCTGAGAAAGATTTGACACTGGACAAGGCTTTTAGTGTGACTGTATCATACGAAGCAGCAGCAAGAGGAGCTGCAGAGATACAGCAAAAGCCACAGGACTTCGGCACCCATGAAATGACACGGGGTTTTGAGAGATGTTATCGCTGCGGCAGATCCACCCATGACCAGAGGGACTGCTGGTTCAAGGACAAAGCTTGCAGGCAATGCGGAAAGATGGGACACATTACACGTGTATGCCGATCTGGAAACAAAAAATCCACTGACAGAAAAAAAATCAATAAAGAAAAGTACAGAAAGGTACAAATGATGACAGACAGTAGCTCCAAAGACCAGAAGAGCAATAGCGACTCCGGGAACAAGAGACTAAACTCTCTCAAATTACATAATGTAATTGCCAAAGAAGATTACCAGACCATTTGGGTTACCCTCACGACAGCGGGGTCCCCAGTTAAAATGGAGCTAGATACAGGATCAGCCCTAACCATCATAAGTCGACGGGATTACGAGCGGCTATTTCCACATATAACTTTGAAAGACGAATCCATTATCTTGAAAACATATACGGGGCAGAAAGTATACCCAAAAGGGAAAATAAAGGTGCCTGTTGTATACAACGGCAACAAAATACAAAAGTTGTATTTATACGTTCTGCAAGATGGTGGTCCACCGTTGTTGGGACGTGAATGGATCAGGAAGATACGTTTAGACTGGCACTCCATTCAGGCACTGACTGTGACCAGTAAGAAAAAAAATGATGAAGACGTCATACCTGAACGATTAAAAGACATCTTGGCCAACACCAAGGAAGTGTTTCAACAGGAACTAGGAACCTTGAAAGGCATCACCGCCTCAATAAAAGTGGAAGATGCAGCAATTCCCAAGTTTTTTAAGGCAAGACCGGTGCCATACGCAATTCATCCAGCAGTCGAGGCAGAGCTGGAGAATTTGGAAAAGGCAGGCGTATTATCCAAGATAGATTGGAGCAAGTGGGCAACACCCATCGTCCCGGTCATGAAGAAAACATTGAACAATGATAAATCTGAAGAACAGAGAAAAATTCACATCTGTGGGGAATTCAAAGTGACTGTAAACCCGGTCCTTCACACGGTACAGTATCCTCTTCCGAGGATAGGAG
The DNA here is from genome assembly GCF_052327205.1 of Somniosus microcephalus. NCBI lineage: Eukaryota > Metazoa > Chordata > Chondrichthyes > Squaliformes > Somniosidae > Somniosus > Somniosus microcephalus. The sequence goes on along the minus strand of NC_140992.1, from coordinate 150,795,570 downwards.
ATATTTTCGCTTCACTATCCGGAGGGAAACGTTTCACCAAAATTGACTTGGCACAGGCATATCTACAGATGGAAGTTGAAGAGGCCTCTAAAAAGTATCTCACGATAAACACACACAAAGGCCTGTACCAGTACAATCGACTGGTTTTCGGAGTAGCATCAGCTCCAGCTATCTGGCAAACAGCTATGGAGCAAGTCCTCCAAGGGATTCTGGGGACTCGATGCTACCTAGACGACATCCTTGTAACAGGAGAAAACAACAACGAGCACCTTGCCAATTTGGAGCAGGTGCTCACTAGACTGAGAGAACGGGGCCTACGAGCAAATCGCCCCAAGTGCGAATTTTTCCAGAAACAAATATCATATTGTGGCCACATAATTAACGAGGAAGGGTTGCATAAGTCACCTGAAAAAATTGAAGCGGTCATAAAAGCCCCAGCACCTGAAAATGTCTCACAATTAAGGTCGTGCCTGGGATTGATAAATTACTATCATAAATTTGTACCAAACTTGTCAACTGTTCTGCACCCTCTTAATGAACTGCTACAAATGGGAGTAATTTGGAAATGGAGCGAAGCCTGTAAACGTGCCTTCCATAAATGCAAAGGCTTGATCATGTCCAAGGAAGTTTCGGCTCATTACAACCCATCACTGCCAATCAGACTGGCGTGCGATGCATCCCCTTACGGCGTAGGAGCGGTAGTATCACATAGATTCCCTGATGGCTCGGAGCGGCCGATAGCTTTTGCATCACGCTCATTGAACTCAGCTGAGCATAACTATGCCCAGATCGACAGGGACGCACTCAGCCTAGTATGGGGAGTGAAGAAATTCAACCATTACCAACACAGACAAAAACTTACCTTGTTGACTGACCATCAACCCCTCGTCTCCATATTCAACCCTAAAAAGGGTGTTCCCATTATGACAGCGCAAAGGCTATAGAGGTGGTCCCTTTTCCTAGGGGCACACCAATATGACATAGAATACAAAGGATCAAAACAGCATGGGAATGCTGACAGGTTATCGCGTCTACCGTTGCCAACGGTAGAAGAGGCACCTACAGTGGACCCAGTGGAGATGTTCCACTCAACCATAGTGGAATGTCTACCAGTAACAAATTCTGCCATTGAAAAGGAAACGAGAAATGACCCGACTCTCTCACGAGTCTACGATTTAACAGTGAAGGGATGGCCAGCACATGGCGAACCACTGTTGCCAGCATTCTTGCAAAGAAGAGAACAGCTGTCAGTGTGCCGAGGAACCTTGATGTGTGGATCCAGATTGGTGATTCCACCCAAACTCCAGGATAAAGTGCTAAAGGAGCTTCACGAGGGGCATCTGGGTGGAGTGAAAATGAAGAACCTAGCCAGAGCGTTTGTGTGGTGGCCAGGTATCGATGGAGACATCCAAGAAATGACCAAGAGCTGCCTAGGATGCCAGAAGGTCCAAAACGACCCACCGCAAGCCCCTCTACATCCATGGGAGTGGCCCTCATCTCCATGGCAAAGGGTACACATCGACTTTGCTGGTCCATTTATGGACTCAATGTTCTTAATCACGGTTGATACACACTCCAAGTGGCCGGAGGTAATAAAGATGTCCTCCGCCACCAAGGAAAAAACCATCACAGTATTAAGGACCATATTCGACAGGAATGGGCTGCCTGAACAGATCTGTTCTGATAATGGACCGCAATTTGTGCCCGAAGAATTCAGGAAGTTCTTAAAAAACAATGGGGTTAAGCACAACACGTCCGCCCCATACCATCCCGCCACCAATGGATTGGCTGAAAGGTTTGTCCAGACCTTCAAGAAGGCCATAAAGGCCATGGGTAATGAATTCATAAATCTACAGCATAAGGTAGATAACTTCTTGTTTGCATACAGGAATGCAACACGTGGTTACAAACCAAACTCCCGCCATGATGTTCTTCAATAGAAGCCTAAGATGTCAGCTAGATTTGATCAAGCCAAACATCAGAAGGGACGTGGAGAACCGGCAATTTCAAGGCATGAATGAAAGGCCAACTAGAACCTTCCAGATAGGTCAACAAGTTTTGGCCCGGGACTACCGTACCGAGAAATGGCAGCCTGGAACTATTTGCACACGACCTGGACCACTGATGTATACCGTGGACATTGGAGAAAGCATAATAAGGCACCATGCTGACCAGATCATAGAGTCATCTGAAAAGGGACACCCTACACCACAACTCTATACGCCTAATGATGAAGCAGAGATACCCATAGTATCTACCTCCGATCCGGTGATACTGGAGCCAGATGAACCCGACACTGGCATTCAAGCCGAATCGACCTTGCCAAAAGAACCTACTACACCACCAAAAACTACTACACCAATGAGGCGTTATCCAGACCGAGTCAGGAAGCCTCCAGAGAGACTGACCTATACGTGATTAACTGCCGCAAATGTGTAGATTCTTGTTCTTGTAACATGTTAATTAATGATTACTTAAAATGTTATGTATTGGTTGTCTAAAAGGGGAGGAATTGTGGTGTATGTGCCTTTAAGAGCCCCTGTGTACTGTAATGTCGGTAATGATCACTCGGGCTATATAAGCCTGTATAGTGTCTTGTATCAGTTAGTTCACCTCCAGACTTTGTTCAGTAAACACCTGTAAACCAACTCCTGCATTCCGTGTCTTCTTTAACACACGGATACAACAAGGGGATTTTACGACCCCTACACCACTCAGTTATAGAAACCACTCAATTAGAGAAAATGTGCAATTTTAGAAACCATCAATTATAGAATCTGCTCAATTATAGAACCAACTCAATTATAGCATCTGTTAAATAAAAAATGCCGTTCATTCCCAGATCCCACTCAATTATAGAACCCGCTTAAGTATATAACCCACAATATTATAGAACCCAACAATTATAGAACCTGCTCAGTTATAGAACCCAACAATTTAGAGAATCTATTCAATTCTAGAACCCTTTCAATTATAGAACCCTCTCAATTATAGACCCCAATTGATAATAGAACATACTCAAATAAAGAACCCATTCAAAAATAGAACCCACTCAATTATAGAACCCGTTAAATTATAAAACCCATTCAATTATAGAACTCACTCAATTATAGAACCCGTTCAATTCTAGAACCCACTCAATGATAGAATCCATTCAATTATAGAACCCACTCAATTTTTGAAACCATTCAGTTATCGAACCCTTTCAATTAGAGAACACATTTAATTATAGAACCCACTCAATTATATAACAGACTCCATTATAGAACCCCCTCACATATATAACCCCATCAATTATAGATCCCACACAATTATCGAATCCATTCATTTATACAAACCATTCATTTATGAATCCATTAATTAAATAATTAAATCAATTATAGAACACACTCAGTTATAGATCTCGCTCAGTTAAAGAACCCACTCAGTTATAGAACACGCTCAATTATAGGACCCGTTCAATAATAGAACCCGTTCAATTATAGAACTCACTCAATTATAGAAGCCGTTCAATTATAGAACCCACTCAATGATAGAACCTGTTCAGTTATAGATTTCATTCAATTATAAAAGCCGTTCAGTTATAGAACACATTCAATTATGGAACCCATTAAATTATAGAAACCACTCAATTAGAGAAAAGGTTCAATTTTAGAAACCAACAATTATAGAATCGACGCAATTGTAGAACCAACTCAATTATAGAATCCATTCAATTATACATCCCGTTACTTCCCAGATCCCACTCAATTATAGAACCCGCTCAAGTATGGAACCCACAAAATTATAGAACCCACTCAATTATAGAACCTGGTAAGTTATAGAACCCGAAAATTTAGAGAACCTATTTAATTATAGAACCTGTTCAATTATACAACCCTCTCAATTATAGACTCCATTTGATTATAGAACCCACTCTATTAAAGAACCCATTCAAAAATAGAACAAACTCAATTACACAACCCCATCAATTATAGAACCCGTTCAATTATAGAACTCACTCAATTATAGAACCCGTTCAAGTATAGAACCCACTCAATGATAGAACCCATTCAATTGCAGAATTTGTTCAATTATAAAATACATTCAGTTATAGAACACGTTCAATTATGGAACCCATTCAATTAAAATCCAACTCAATTATAGAACCCGTTCAATTATAGGAAACTCTCAATTATCGAACCGGTACAAATAATGGTCCCACGCAATTATAGTACACGCACAATTATAGAACTCACCCAATTTTAGAACCGATTCAATTATAGAACCCCTTCAAATATAGAACCCACTCAATTATAGAATCCGTTAAATTATAGAAACTGCTCATTTATAGAACCCAATCAATACTCGAAGCCATTCAATTATAGACCCCGTTCAGTTATAGTAACCACTCAATTATAGAACCCGATCATTTATAGAATCCATTCAATTACTGAACCCACTCAATTGTTGAACCTGTTCAGTTATCGAACCCTCTCAATTAGAGAACCCGATTAATTATAGAACCCTCTCAATTATAGAACCCACTCAATTATATAACTGACTCAGTTATAGAACACCCTCAAAAATATAAAACCTCAATTATAGATCCCACTCAATTATCAAACCCATTAAATTATACAACCCATTCAATTATGAATCCATAAATTATAGAAGTCAATCAATTATAGAACACACTCAATATAGATCACACTCAGTTAAAGAACCCACTCAATTGTAGAGCCCACTCAATTATAGCGCCTGTTCAATTATATTACCCACTCAATTATAGAAACCACACAATTAGAGAAAATGTTCGCATTTAGAAACCATCAATTATAGAATCTGCTCAATTATAGAATCCGTTAAATTATAGATCCCGTTCATTCCCAGATCCCACTCAATTATAGAACCCGCTCAAGTATAGAACCCAAAAAATGATAGAAACCACTCAATTATAGAACCTGCTCAGCTATAGAACCTGAAAATTTAGAGAATCTGTTCAATTATAGAACCCATTCAATTATAGATCCCTCTCAATTATAGACCCCATTTGATTATAGAACACATCCCATTAAAGAACCCATTCAGACATAGAACCTACTCAATTATAGAAACCGTTCAATTATATAACCTGTTCAATTGTAGAACCCACTCAATGAGAGAACCGGTACAATTGAAGATCCCACACAATTATAGAATACACTCAATTATAGAACTCACTTAATTATAGAACCCCTTCAAATATAGAACCCACTCAATTAAAGAATCAATTAAACTATAGAAACCGCTCATTTATAGAATCCAATCAATTCTAGAAGCCATTCAATTATAGAACTCGTTCAATTATAGGAACCACTCAATTATAGAATCCGATCATTTATAGAATCCAGTCAATTATTGAACCCACTCAATTGCTGAACCCGTTCCGTTATCGAACCTTCTCAATTAGAGGACCCATTTCATTATACAACCCACTCAATTATATAACAGATTCAGTTATAGAACCCACTCAAATCTATAAGCCCCTCAATTATAGATCCCACCTAATTATCAAACCCATTCAATTATGCAACCCATTCAATAATGAATCTTTTAATTATAGAAGTCAAACAATTATAGAACACGCTCAATTATAGAACCCGTTCAAGTATAGAACCCACAATATCATAGAACCCACTCAATTATAGAACCTGCTCAGTTATAGAACCCCAAAATCTAGAGAATCTATTCAATTCTAGAACCTGTTCAATTATAGAACCCTCTCCATTATAGATCGCATTTGATTATAGAACCTACTCAATTAAAGAACACATTCAAAAATGAACCCACTCAATTATAGGACCAATTCAATTATAGAACCCATTCAATTATAGAACTCACTCAATTATAGAACCCGTTCAATTCTAGAACCCACTCAATAATAGCATCCATTCAATTATAGAACCCACTCAATTGTTGAACCCGTTCAGTTACCGAACCATCTCAATTGGAGAAAATGTTTAATTATAGAACCCACTCAATTATAGAACCCACTCAATTATATAACAGACTCCATTATAGAACCCTCTCAAATATATAATCCCCTCAATTATAGATCCCATTCAATTATCGAACCCATTCATTTTTACAAACCATTCAATTATGAATCCAAAATTTATAGAAGTCAAACAATTATAGAACGCGCTCATTTATAGATCTCGCTCAGTTAAAGAACCCACTCAATTATAGAACCCGCTCAATGATAGGACCCGTTCAATTGTAGAACCCGTTCAATTATAAAACCCGTTCAGTTATAGGACCCGTTCAATTATAGAACTCACTCAATTATAGAACCCACTCAATGGTAGTACGCATTCAATTATAGATTTCGTTCAATTATAAAACCCATTCAGTTATAGAACACATTCAATTATGGAACCCATTCAATTATAGTAACCACTCAATTCGAGAAAACTTTCAATTTTAGAAACCAACAATTGTAGAATCGACGCAATTGTATAACCAACTCAATTATAGAATCCAGTCAGTTATAGATCCTGTTAATTCCCAGATCCCACTCAAATATAGAACCCGCTCAATTATGGAACCCACAAAATTATAGAACCCACTCAATTATAGAACCTGCTCAGTTATAGAACCCAAAAATTTAGAGAATCTATTCAATTATAGATCCCGTTCAATTATACAAACCTCTCAATTATAGACCCCATTTGATTATAGAACCCACTCAATTTAAAGAACCCATTCAAAAATAGAACAAAATCAATTATAGATCCCCTTCAATGATAGAACCTGTTCAATTATAGAACTCATTCAATGATAGAACCCGTTCAAGTATAGAACCCACTCAATGATAGAACCCGTTCAATTACATAATTTGTGCAATTATAAAACCCATTCAGTTATAGAACACATTCAATTATGGAACCCATTCAATTAAAAAACCCACTCAATTATAGAACCCGTTCAATTATAGGAACCTCTCAATTATCGAACCGGTAAAAATAAAGATCCCACACAATTATTGAATACACTCAATTATAGAACTCACTCAATTATAGAACCCATTCAATTGTACAGCACCCTCAAATATAGAACCCACTGAATTATAGAATCCGATAAATTATAGAAACCACTCATTTATAGAACCCAATCAATACTAGAAACCATTCGATTATAGAACCCGTTCAATTATAGAAACCGCTCAATTATAGAACCCGATCATTTATAGAATCCATTCAATTATTGAAACCACTCAATTGTTGAACCTGTTCAGTTATCGAACCCTCTCAATTAGAGAACCTGTTTAATTGTAGAACCCTCTCAATTATAGAACACACTCAATTATATAACTAACTCAGTTATAGAACACCCTCAAAGATATAAACCCTCAATTATAGGTCCCACTCAATTATCGAATGCATTCAATTATACAAACCATTCAATTATGAATCCATTAATTATAGAAGTCAATCAATTATAGAATGGGCTCAATATAGATCTCACTCATTTAAAGAACCAAGTCAATTATAGAGCCCACTCAATTACAGAGCCTGTTCAATTATATTACCCACTCAATTATAGAAACCACACCATTAGAGAAAATGTTCAGTTTTAGAAACTATCAATTATAGAATCCGTCAATTATAGAACCAACTCAATTATAGACTCCGTTCAATTATAGATCCCGTTCATTCCCAGATCCCACTCAATTATAGAACCCGCTCAAGTATAGAACCCACAAAATTATAGAACCCACTCAATTATAGAACCTGCTCAATTATAGAACCCGAAAATTTAGAGAATCTATTCAATTATAGAACCCATTCAATTATAGAACCCTCTCAATTATAAACCCCATTTGATTATAGAACCCATTCAGTTAAATACCCGTTCAAGTATAGGAACCTCTCAATTATCGAACCAGTACAATTAAAGATCCCACACAATTATCGAACAAACTCAATTATAGAGCTCACTCAATTACAGAACCCTTTCAATTATAGATCCCCTGCAAATATAGGACCCAGTCAATTATAAAATCCATTAAATTATAGAAAACGCTCAATTATAGAACCCATTCCATTATAGAAAACACAGATTTACAGAACCAGTTCAATTATAGAACCCTCTCAATTATAGAACCGACACAATGATAGAACCCATTCAATTATAGAAACCACTCAATTATAGGACCCGTTCATTTAGAGAATCCATTAAATTATAGAACCCACTCAATTGTTGAACCCGTTGAGTTATCGATATGTCAGATTTAGAGAACGTGTTTAGTTATAGAACCAATTCAATTATAGAAACCATTCAAACATAGAACCCATTCAATTATAGAAAATTCAATTATGAATCCCTTAATTAAGGAACTCAGTCAATTAGAGAATGCGCTCAGTTATAGATCTCACTCAGTTATAGAACCTGTTCAATTATAGAACCCACTCAATTATAGAAGCCGTTCAATTATAGAACACTCAATTATAGAACACACTCATTTATAAAACCCTTTCAATTATAGTACCCGCTCAATTATAGAACACTCAATTATAGAACACATTCAATTATAAAACCCGTTCAATTTTAGTACACGCTCAATTATAGAACCTGAACATTTATAGAATCCATTCAATTATAGAACCCACTCAATTAACGTATCAATTCAAAAATAGAACCAATTCAGTTATAGAACCGGTTCAATTATGGATCCCACTCAATAATAGAACACACTCAATTATAGAACCCGCTCAATTACATAACCCATTCAGTTATATTACCCACTCAATTATAGACCCCGAGTATTTATACAATCCTTTCAATTATGGAACCCGTTCAATTATAGAACCTTATCAATTATAGAACTCATTTAATTATAGAACCCACTCAACGTATCCATTCAAAAATGGAACCTATGCAATTATAAAACACGTTCAATTATAGATCGCACTCAATTATAAAACCTGTTCAATTATATGAAGCGCTAAATTATAGAACCAATTTAATTAGAGAAAAGCACAATTTTGGAATCCACAACATTATAGAACCCATTCAATTATAGAAACCGCTCAATTTCAGAACCCGTTCAATTATAGAACCAACTCAATTATAGAATCCATTCAATTATAGAACCCATTCAATTATAGAATCCATTCAATTATAGATCCTGCTCAATTATAGAAACTGTTTAATTACTGAAACCGTTCATTTATAGAACTCATTCAATTCTAGAAGCCGTTCAAATATAGAACCTGTTCAATTATAGAAACCGTTCAATTATAGAACCCGATCATTTATAGAATCCATTCAATTATAGAACCCACTCAATTGTTGAACCCGTTCAGCTATCGAACCCTCTCAATTAGAGAACCAGTTTATTTATAGAACCCACTCAATGATATAACAGACTCAGTTATAGAACCCCCTCAAATATATAACCCCCTCAATTATCGAGCCCATTCAATTATACAACCCATTCAATTATGAATCCATTAATTATAGAAGTCAATCAATTATAGAACGCACTCAATAGAACTCGCTCAGTTAAAGAACACACTCATTTATAGAACCTGCTCAATTATAGAGCCTGTTCAATTATATTGCCCACTCAATTATAGGAACCACTCAATTAGAGAAAACTTTCAATCTTAGAAACCACCAATTATAGATTCTGCTCAATTATAGAACCAACTCAATTATAGAATCCATTAAATTATAGTTCCCGTTCATTCCCAGATCCCACTCAATTATTGAACCCGCTCAAGTATAGAACCCAAAAAATTATAGAACCCACTCAATTATAGAACCTGCTCAGTTATAGAACCCGAAAATGTAGAGAATCTATTCATTAATAGAACCCGTTCAATTATGGATCCCTCTCAATTATAGACCCCAGTTGATTATAGAACACACTCCATTAAAGAACCCATTCAAAAATAGTGGGCCCACGAGGTCGATATGAACATGATCGAATCGCCGCTCCGGTACCTCGAAAACGGCGACAGGAGCTTTAACGTGGCGCTGCACTTTCGCTCTCTGGCACACGACACAGGTGTTGGCCCAGTCGCGCACATCTTTTCGCATTCCCCTCTAGACAAACTTGGATGCTAACAACTTCTGTGAAGCCCGCACACCCGGGTGGGCGAGGTTGTGCATGATATTGAAGACTTTCCTGTGCCAGGATGACGGAACAATTTGGCGTGGGTCTCCCAGGGAGACATCGCAGAGCAAGGATGTGCCGTCTGAGTGGAAAAGTACGTCCACTGGCCGCAGGCCGGACGAATCGGAACGGAAAGCATGCGTCTCCGGGTCAGCCACTTGGTCGGCCACCATTAGTGAATAGTCGAGACCCAGTTGGATGGCCTGGACGGCCGCACGCAAAAGGCAGTCGGCAACCACGTTGTCCTTGCCGGCCACATGACGGATGTCGGTGGTAAACTTGGAGATGAAAGTGAGTTGCCGTTGCTGTCGGGCCGACCACGGCTCAGTCGTCTTGGCCATGGCAAACGTTAGGGGCTTGTGATCCACGAAAGCGATGAATTGGCGTCCTTCCAATAAAAAAAGAAAGTGGCGGATAACCAGGAACTACGCCAACAGCTCTCGGTCAAATGTGCTATAGCTACGTTCGTTACTACGTAACTGGCAGCTAAAAAACGCCAGCGGTTGCCAGGCCCCATCGACCCATTGCTCTTGCACGGCGCCGACGGCGTAGTCTGACGCATCTGTCGTGAGCGCGATGATGGCGCCGGGCAGCGGGTGCGCTAACATCGTCGCATTGGCGAGGGCCTTCTTCGTGTCCCCAAAGGCGCGGTCCATGACTGATGACCAGATGACCGGTTCTTTCCCCGGTTTCCCTCGGAGTGCCTCGTTGAGCGGCCGCATGAGCTGGGTGGCCCGGGGGACAAAGCAATGGTAAAAGTTTACCATGCCGAGGAATTCTTGGAGCGCCTTGATGGATTGTGGCCATGGGAACGCCGCGACAGCTGCCACTTTAGCCCTGAGTGGCAGTGCCCCTTCCGCGGTGATGCGGTGGCCCAGAAAATCAATCTGCCTCAGTCCAAATTGGCAGTTGTTTGGGTTAACTCTAAGGCCATGCTCCTGGAGACGGTGGAAAAGGATGCACAGGTGATGTAGGTGTTCTTCCTTTGATGCGCTGGCGACGAGGTTGTCATCGAGGCATACGAAAAGGAATTTGAGATCCCGGAGCACCGAATCCATGAGGAGTTGGAACGCTTGCGCCGCATTTTTAAACCCGAAAGGCATCCGTAAAAATTCAAAAAGGCCAAATGGGGTAATGACCGCCGTTTTCAGGATGTCCTGAGGGAGGACGGGCACCTGCTGGTATCCGCAGATGAGGTCGATCTTGGAGAACCACGACGTGCCGGCGAAATGGGCGGAAAAATCTTGAATATACGGTATCGGGTACCGGTCTGGAGTTGTGACCTCGTTGAGGCGCTGATAATCACCACAGGGCCGCCACCCACCGCCGGGCTTTGGCACAATGTGTAGCGGAGACGAGCAGGGAATATCAGATCGGCAAATGATGCACAACCGCTCCATAGTGGCGAATTCCGCCTTCGCGGCCTCGAGTTTACTGACGTCTAATCGCCAAGCCCGGGCATAAACCGGGGGGCCAGTCATCGCGATGTGGTGTTCAATACCGTGTTTGGTGGTTGTTGCAGCGAAAGTGAATCGAGCAAGCTCCGGAAATTCCTTGAGCAGGCGGGCGAACTCGTCGGGCGGCGACTCAGTGCGGGCAACCGCGTGGGTCGCGCCGGAGCCCCGAAAACAGGGGATGGGGGCTCATGAGGTGGCATGGATCAGGTGGCGATTACGTACGTCGACCAGTATGTCATGCGTGCAGAAAAAATCAGCACCGAGGATTGCCAGTGGTATCGTGGCGGTGATAAACTCCCAGTGGAAGAGTTGGCCGCCGAAACACAATCGGATACGCCACTTCTCGTACGCACGGATGGTGCTGCCATTGGCGGCCTGTAGTGGAGGACCGCGCCGCCCAGATCAGACGTCGAGAACCGAAGCGGGAGGATGCTGCACTGAGCGCCCGTGTCGCATAAGAAACGCCGGTCCGAAATGGAGTCGGTGATGTACAACAATTTCCCGGAATCACCAACTGTCATTGTGGAGGTGAAACCGACCTCGGGGCTTCCCTTCCGGTCGCGCAATCAGTGTTGCTGCTTTCTTGGTGCCGGCGGCACGAATTTACACGGGGGTTGGCAGCATCTGGTTTTCTGACCGAAACAGGCGTGGTAGTAGCAAAGGCCAGTCTGTGGAGGTGCCGAGGCGGGGTTCTTGGAGGCGGGGCGCATCGAGGTGGCGCTATACTGTTGCATCACCGGGTAAATGGTGTCGGCTTCGGCCGCGAGTGCCACACTGTCCTTAGCCGTCGACCTGGCCAGGGCTGCTTGTACCTGCTCAGGGAGCTGGCTCAGGCACAGTTCACGAAACATAAAACACTGCGGCTCAGACCCGAGGAGGTCGAGCATGTGGCTCATCAACTCGGAAGGCTTAGCATCGCCTAACCCAGGGAGTGCGAGCAAGCGTCGTGCGCGCTCCGCCTTTGTGAGACCGAATACTTGCATGAGGCACGCCTTGAGCGTTTCGTCCTTGTTCTCCATGGGCAGGGTCTCCAGCAGGCTGATAATGCGGGAAGCAGTCAAGCTGTCCAGTGCGGAGACCACATAAAGGTAACGGGTCTGATCCAGCACTATGTTTCGCAGTTGGAACTGATCCTCCGCTTGAGCGAACCAGGAGGCTGCCTGATGTTCCCAAAATTGAGGGAGCTTCAAACTCGCTGCATTTACATCCATCTTTTTCTCGAGCTTGCCTCCGTGAAAATCATCCACAAAGCTTCGGGGTCACCAATGTAGGAATCAATGAATTCTTATCTAAATCACTGAGGTCGAGTCAGTTCAGTAAATTAACTGAATTTAATTAAACTGGTGAACAAAACAAAAACATGCAGGAGCAACAGCAAACTGGTCTATACAGTAACTTGTTCCACGAGGTCTGAACTCAGAACCACCCACCTCTGACGTCATGACGTCATCACGCTTCCCGCCACTCGGGGCACCATGTGACCAACGTGATGACATCACCGCAATGTTTCAGGGTTTTTACAGAAAGCTTGTTTACGCTCAGCAAACGGACATAGGTGCTGTAACATTGCTTTAAATACAGTTATTCATTTGTACAGGAGTACATTGGTGGTTTTACCACAACCCACTCAATTATGGAACCCGTTCAATTATAGAACCCGTTCAATTATAGAACCCACTCAATGATAGAACCCATTCAATTATAGAATTTGTTCAATTATAAAACCTGTTCAGTTATAGAACACATTCAATTATGGAACCCGTTCATTTATAGAAATCTCACAAATATGGAACCCGTTCAATTATATGAACCTCTCAATTATCGAACCGGTACAATTAAAGTTCCCACACAATTATAGAATACACTCAATTATAGAACTCACTCAATTATAGAACCCCTTCAAATATAGAACCCACTCAATTATAGAATCTGTTAAATTATAGAAACCGCTCATTTATAGAACCCAATCAATTCTAGAAGCCATTCAATTATAGAACCCGTTCAATTATAGGAACCACTCAATTATAGAATCAGGGACTAGAAATTGAGTTTGCGCTGCGCCAGGGCTTTAGCGCCGGAAGTTAGCGCCGGCGCTAAGTCCCTTTGCGCGTGCCAAAAATTCAGTAGCGCCGCGCCCAAATGGCTGCTGGCGCTACTGAAGAATTTTAGCGCCTGAAAACTGGCGCTATTCCAGCGCTGCGGCGCCCGCTGCGGTGCGGCAGGCTCGGGAAGTGCAGGCCTCCTCCTTCCGTTAAGGAGGAGCTGCCTGCACCCGGCCGCGGCCCGCGCAAATCTCTGCAAAAATGAGCCCGGCACCTCGGACAAGTGCCGGGCTTGCATCTGTTCCGGTGGGGGGGGGGAGAAGTCCGGGGAGGGAGCTGCGGGCAGGCGGCCGGCGGGAAAGCGGCCGGCCGCCGCGCCTCCTTAAAGCACCGGCGCAGACTCCGGCAACACTCGTTTGCCGGAGTCTTAGTTGCGGCTGCCACTGGCGAGGCGGCCGCAACTGAATTTCGGCTTGGGGCCGGGTTACCACGGCAACCGGGACGCTGCGCACACCGATGACGTCATCGGTGCCGGCGCAGCGCTACCGGTCGACCGCCGCGGAAGGGCCCCAGGCAATTTAGGAACCGGCACCAATTGCAGCGCTAGGCCCTCTAGCGCCGCAAAATCGGTGCTAAGGGCACTGAATTTCTAGGCCCAGATCATTTATAGAATCCAGTCAACTATTGAACCCACTCAATTGTTGAATCCGTTCAGTTATCGAACTCTCTCAATTAGAGAACCCGTTTAATTATAGAACCCACTCAATTATAGAACCCAATCAATTATATAACAGATGCATTTATAGAACCCCCTCGAATATATAACCCCGTTAATTATAGATCTCAACTAATTATCGAACCCATTCAATTATACAACCCATTCAATTATGAATCCATTAACGCACTCAATTATAGAACCCGGTCAATTATAGAGCCCATTCAATAATATTACCTACTCAATTATAGAAACCACTCAATTAGAGAAAATGTTCAATTTTAGATACCATCAATTATAGAATCCGCTCAATTATAGAACCAACTCAATTATAGAATCCGTTCAATTATAGATCCCGTTCATTCCCTAATCCAACTCAATTATAGAACCCGTTCAAGTAAAGAACCCACAATATTATAGTACCCACTCAATTATAGAACCTGCTCAGTTATAGAACCCAAAAATTTAGAGAATCTATTCAATTCTAGAACCCGTTCAATTATAGAACCCTCTCAATTATAGACCCCATTTGACCATAGAACCTATTCCATTAAAGAACCCATTCAAAAATAGAACGCACTCAATAATAGAACCCGTTCAGTTATAGAAAATTCAATTATAGAACTTACTCAATTATAGGACCCGTTCAATTCTAGAACCCACTCAATGATAGAACCCGTTCAATTGCAGAATATGTTCAATTATAAAATCCATTCAGCTATAGAACACATTCACTTATGGAACCCATTCAGTTAAAAAACCCACTCAAGTATAGAACACATTCAATTATAGGAAACTCTCAATTATCGAACCGGTACAAATAAAGATCCCACACAATTATATAACACACTCAATTATAGAACTCACCCAATTATAGAACCCATTCAATTATAGAACTACTGAAAATATAGAACCCACTCAATTATAGAATCCATTAAATTATAGAAACTGCTCATTTATAGAACCCAATCAGTACTAGAAGCCATTCAATTATAGATCCAGTTCAATTATAGTAACCACTCAATTATAGAACCCGATCATTTATAGAATCCATTCAATTATTGAACCCACTCAATTGTTGAACCTGTTCAGTTATCGAACACTCTCAATTAGAGAACCCGTTTAATTATAGAACCCTCTCAATTATAGGAACCACTCAATTAAATAACTGACTCAGTTATAGAACACCCTCAAATATATAAACCCTCAATTATAGATCCCACTCAATTATTAAACCCATTCAATTATACAATCCAATCAATTATGAATCCATAAATTATAGAAGTCAATCAATTATAGAATGCACTCAATATAGAACGCACTCAGTTAAAGAACCCACTCAATTGTAGAGCCCGCTCAATTTTAGCACCTGTTCAATTATATTACCCACTCAATTATAGAAACCACACAATTACTGAAAATGTTCACATTTAGAAACCATCATTTATAGAATCTGCTCAATTATAGAATCCGTTAAATTATAAATCCTGTTCATTCCCAGATCCCACTCAATTATAGAACCCGCTCAAGTATAGAACCCAAAAAATTATAGAAAACACTCAATTATAGAACCTGCTCAGCAATAGAACCCAAAAATTTAGAGAATCTATTCAATTATAGAACCCATTCAATTATAGATCCCTCTCAATTATAGACCCCATTTGCTTATAGAACACACTCCATTAAAGGACCCATTCAAAAATAGAACCCACTCAATTATAGAACCCGTTCAATTATACAACCTGTTCAATTATAGAACCCACACAATGATAGAACTGGTACAATTAAAGATCCCACACAATTATAGAATACACTCAATTATAGAACTCAATTAATTATAGAACCCCTTCAAATATAGAACCCACTCAATTATAGAATCCATTCAATTATAGAAACCGCGCATTTATATAAATCAATCAATTCTAGAAGCCATTCAATTATAGAACTCGTTCAGTTATAGGAACCACTCAATTATAGAATCCGATCATTTATAGAATCCAGTCAATTATTGAACCCACTCAACTGCTGAACCCATTCAGTTATCGAACCCTCTCAATTAGAGAACCCGTTTAATTATAGAACCCACTCAATTATATAACAGATTCAGTTATAGAACCCCCTCAAATCTATAAGCCCCTCAATTATAGATCCCACCTAATTATCAAACCAATTCAATTATGAATCCATTAATTATAGAAGTCAAACAATTATAGAACATGCTCAATTATAGATCGCACTCAGTTGAAGAACCCACTCAATTATAGAACCCGTTCAAGTATAGAACCCACAATATCATAGAACCCACTCAATTATAAAACCTGCTCAGTTATAGAACCCAAAAATTTAGAGAATCTATTCAATTCTAGAACCCGTTCAATTATAGAACCCTCTCAATTATAGACCACATTTGATTATTGAACCTACTCAATTAAAGAACCCATTCAAAAAAGAACCCACTCAAATATAGAACCCATTCAATGATAGGACCCGTTCAATTATAGAACTCACTCAATTATAGAACCCGTTCAATTCTAGAACCCACTCAATAATAGAATCCATTCAATTATAGAACCCACACAATTGTTGAACCCGTTCAGTTATCGAGCCCTCGCAATTAGAAGAAACATTTAATTATAGAACCCACTCAATTATAGAACCCACTCAATTATATAACAGACTCCATTATAGAACCCCCTCAAATATATAACCCCCTCAATTACAGATCCCAGTCAATTATCGAACCCATTCATTTTTACAAACCATTCAATTATGAATCCAAAATTTATAGAAGTCAAACAATTTTAGAACGCGCTCAGTTATAGATCTCGCTCAGTTAAAGAACCCACTCAATTATAGAACCCACACAATTATAGGACCCGTTCAATCATAGAACCCACTCAATGATAGTAACCGTTCAATTATAGATTTTGTTCAATTATAAAACCCATTCAGTTATAGAACACGTTCAATTATGGAACCCATTCAATTATAGAAACCACTAAATTCGAGAAAACTTTCAATTTTAGAAACCAACAATTATAGAATCAACACAATTGTAGAACAAACTCAATTATAGAATCCATTCAATTATAGATCCCATTAATTCCCAGATCCCACTCAATTATAGAACCCGCTCAAGTATGGAACCCACAAAATTATAGACCCCATTTGATTATAGAACCCACTCAATTAAAGAACCCATTCAAAAATAGAACAAAATCAATTATAGATCCCCTTCAATTATAGAACCTGTTCAATTATAGAACTCACTCAATGATAGAACCTGTTCAAGTATAGAACCCATTCAATGATACAACCCATTCAATTGCAGAATTTGTTCAATTATAAAACCCATTCAGTTATAGAACACATTCAATTAAGGAACCCGTTCAATTAAAAAACCCACTCAATTATAGAACCCGTTCAATTATAGGAACCTCTCAATTATCAAACCGGTACAAGTAAAGATCCCACAGAAGTATTGAACACACTCAATTATAGAACTCACTCAATTATAGAACCCATTAAATTATAGAACACATTCAAATATAGAACCCACTCAATTATAGAATCTGATAAATTATAGAAACCACTCATTTAGAGAACCCAATCAATACTAGAAGCCATTCAATTATAGAACCCGTTCAATTATAGAAACCGCTGAATTATAGAACCCGATCATTTATAGAACCCATTGAATTATTGAACCCACTCAATTGTTGAACCTGTTCAGTTATCGAACCCTCTGAATTAGAGAATCCATTTAATTGTAGAACCCTCTCAATTATAGAACCCACTCAATTATATAACTGACTCAGTTATAGAACACCCTCAAAGATATAAACCCTCAATTATAGAACCAACTCAATGATAGAACCCGTTCAATTACATAATTTGTGCAATTATAAAACCCATTCAGTTATAGAACACATTCAATTATGGAACCCATTCAATTAAAAAACCCACTCAAGTATAGAACCCGTTCAATTATAGGAAGCTCTCAATTGTCAAACCGGTACAAATAAAGATCCCACACAATTATATAACACACTCAATTATCGAACTCACCCAATTATAGAACCCATTCAATTATAGAAACTGCTCATTTATAGAACCCAATCAGTACTAGAAGCCATTCAATTATAGACCCAGTTCAATTATAGTAGCCACTCAATTATAGAACCCGATCATTTATAGAATCCATTCAATTATTGAACCCACTCAATTGTTGAACCTGTTCAGTTATCGAACACTCTCAATTAGAGAACCCGTTTAATTATAGAACCCTCTCAATTATAGGAACCACTCAATTAAATAACTGACTCAGTTATAGAACACCCTCAAATACATAAACCCTCAATTATAGATCCCACTCAATTATTAAACACATTCAATTATACAATTCAATCAATTATGAATCCATAAATTATAGAAGTCAATCAATTATAGAATGCACTCAATATAGATCGCACTCAGTTAAAGAACCCACTCAATTGTAGAGCCCGCTCAATTATAGCACCTGTTCAATTATATTACCCACTCAATTATAGAAACCACACAATTACAGAAAATGTTCACATTTAGAAACCATCATTTATAGAATCTGCTCAATTATAGAATCCGTTAAATTATAAATCCTGTTCATTCCCAGATCCCACTCAATTATAGAACCTGCTCAAGTATAGAACCCAAAAAATTATAGAAAACACTCAATTATAGAACCTGCTCAGCAATAGAACCCAAAAATTTAGAGAATCTATTAAATTATAGAACCCTTTCAATTATAGATCCCTCTCAATTATAGACCCCATTTGCTTATAGAACACACTCCATTAAAGAACCCATTCAAAATTAGAACCCACTCAATTATAGAACCCGTTCAATTATAGAACCTGTTCAATTATAGAACCCAGTCAATGACAGAACCGGTACAATTAAAGATCCCACACAATTATAGAATACACTCAATTATAGAACTCAATTAATTATAGAACCCCTTCAAATATAGAACCCACGCAATTATAGAATCCATTAAATTATAGAAACCACTCATTTATAGAAACCAATCAATTCTAGAAGCCATTCAATTATAGAACTCGTTCAATTATAGGAACCACTCAATTATAGAATCCGATCATTTATTGAATCCAGTCAATTATTGAACTCACTCAACTGCTGAACCCGTTCAGTTATCGAACCCTCTCAATTAGAGAACCCGTTTAATTATAGAACCTACTCAATTATATAACAGATTCAGTTATAGAACCCCCTCAAATCTATAAGCCCCTCAATTATAGATCCCACCTAATTATCAAACCCATTCAATTATGAATCCATTAATTATAGAAGTCAAACAATTATAGAACATGCTCAATTATAGATCGCACTCAGTTGAAGAACCCACTCAATTATAGAACCCGTACAAGTATAGAACCCACAATATCATAGAACCCACTCAATTATAGAACATGCTCAGTTATAGAACCCAAAAATTTAGAGAATCTATTCAATTCTAGAACCTGTTCAATTATAGAACCCTCTCAATTATAGACCACATTTGATTATTGAACCTACTCAATTAAAGAACCCATTCAAAAAAGAACCCACTCAAATATAGAACCCGTTCAATTATAGGACCCATTCAATTATAGAACTCACTCAATTATAGACCCCGTTCAATTCTAGAACCCACTCAATAATAGAATCCATTCAATTATAGAACCCACACAATTGTTGAACCCATTTAGTTATCGAGCCCTCGCAATTAGAAAAAACATTTAATTATAGAACCCACTCAATTATAGAACCCACTCAATTATATAACAGACTCCGTTATAGAACCCCCTCAAATATATAACCCCCTCAATTACAGATCCCAGTCAATTACCGAACCCATTCATTTTTACAAACCATTCAAATATGAATCCAAAATTTAAAGAAGTCAAACAATTTCAGAACGCGCTCAGCTATAGATCTCGCTCAGTTAAAGAACCCGCTCAATTATAGAACCCGCTCAATTATAGGATCCGTTCAATTATAGAACCCATTCAATTATGGAACTCACTCAATTATAGAAGCCGTTCAATCATAGAACCCACTCAATGATAGTAACCGTTCAATTATAGATTTTGTTCAATTATAAAACCCATTCAGTTATAG
This sequence comes from Somniosus microcephalus, assembly GCF_052327205.1. Classification (NCBI taxonomy): domain Eukaryota; kingdom Metazoa; phylum Chordata; class Chondrichthyes; order Squaliformes; family Somniosidae; genus Somniosus; species Somniosus microcephalus. The sequence goes on along the minus strand of NC_140992.1, from coordinate 150,775,053 downwards.
AACACGTTCAATTATGGAACCCATTCAATTATAGAAACCACTCAATTCGAGAAAACCTTCAATTTTAGAAAGCAACAATTATAGAATCAACAAAATTGTAGAACAAACTCAATTACAGAATCCATTCAATTATTGATCCCATTAATTCCCAGATCCCACTCAATTATAGAACCCGCTCAAGTATGGAACCCACAAAATTATAGACCCCATTTGATTATAGAACCCACTCAATTAAAGAACCCATTCAAAAATGGAACAAAATCAATTATAGATCCCCTTCAATTATAGAACCTGTTCAATTAAAGAACTCACTCAATGATAGAACCTGTTCAAGTATAGAACCCACTCAATGATACAACCCGTTCAATTGCAGAATTTGTTCAATTATAAAACCCATTCAGTTATAGAACTCATTGAATTAAGGAACCCGTTCAATTAAAAAACCCACTCAATTATAGAACCCGTTCAATTATAGGAACCTCTCAATTATATAACTGACTCAGTTATAGAACACCTTAAATTACAGAACACATTCAAATATAGAACCAACTCAATTATAGAATCTGATAAATTATAGAAACCACTCATTTAGAGAACCCAATCAATACTAGAAGCCATTCGATTATAGAACCTGTTCAATTATAGAAACTGCTCAATTATAGAACCCGATCATTTATAGAATCCATTGAATTATTGAACCCACTCAATTATTGAACCTGTTCAGTTATCGAACCCTCTGAATTAGAGAATCCATTTAATTGTAGAACCCTCTCAATTATAGAACCCACTCAATTATATAACTGACTCAGTTATAGAACACCCTCAAAGATATAAACCCTCAATTATAGATCCCACTCAATTATCGAACCCATTCAATTATACAACCCATTCAATTATGAATCCATTAATTATAGAAGTCAATCAATTATAGAATGGGCTCAATATAGATCTCACTCAGTTAAAGAACCAACTCAATTATAGAGCCCGCTCAATTATAGAGCCTGTTCAATTATATTACCCACTCAATTATAGTTTATTTGCTCCAGATTATGAGCTGGTTATTTGATCCAGATTATGAGCTGGTTATTTGATCCAGATTATGAGCTGGTTATTTGATGCTGATTATGAGCTGATTATTTGATCCAGATTATGAGCAGGTTATTTGATCCAGATTGTGAGCAGTTTATTTGATCCAGATTATGGGCTGGTTATTTGATCCAGATTATGAGCTAGTTATTTGATCCAGATTATGAGCAGGTTATTTGATCCAGATTATGAGCAGGTTATTTGATCCAGATTTTGAGCAGGTTATTTGATCCAGATTATGAGCAGGTTATTTGATCCAGATTATGAGCTGGTTATTTGATCCAGATTATGAGCTGGTTATTTGATCCAGATTGTGAGCAGGTTATTTGATCCAGATTATGAGCTGGTTATTTGATCCAGATTATGAGCTGGTTATTTGATCCAGATTGTGAGCAGGTTATTTGATCCAGATTATGAGCAGGTTATTTGATCCAGATCGTGAGCAGGTTATTTAATCCAGATTGCGAGCTGGTTATTTAATCCAAATTATCAGCTGTTTGTTTGATCCAGATTATGAGCTGGTTGTTTGATCCAGATTATGAGCAGGTTATTTGATCCAGATTATGAGCTGGTTGTTTGATCCAGATTAGTGAGAGAGAGAATGTGTGTGAGAGTGTGTGTGAGAGTGTGTGTGTGAGAGTGTGTGTGTGTGAGAGAGTGCATGTGAGAGAGAGATAGTGTTTGAGAGAGTGTGCATGTGGGAGAGTGTGTGTGTGAGAGTGAGTGAGAGAGAATGGGTGTGTGTGAGTGTGTGTGTGAGAGTGTGTGTGTGTGAGAGTGTGTGTGAGAGTGTGTGTGTGGGAGAGTGTGTGTGTGAGTGTGTGTGAGAGAGATGTGTGTGTGAGAGTGTATGTGTGTGAGAGTGTGTGTGAGAGAGAGTGTGTTTGTGAGAGTGTGTGTGAGAGTTTGTGTGTGAGATTCGGTGTGTGTGAGGCAGTGTGTGTGTGAGTGTGTCTGTGTGAGAGAGTGTGTGTGAGAGTGCATGTGCGTGAGAGAGTGTGTGTGAGAGAGAATGTGGGTGAGAGTGTGTGTGAGAGTGTGTGTGTGCACGAGAGTGTGTGCGAGAGAGAATGTGTGTGAGAGAGTGTGCGTGTGTGGGAGTGTGTGTGTGAGAGTGTGTGAGAGAGAATGTGTGTTTGAGAGTGTGCATGTGAGAGTGTGTGTGTGGGAGAGTGTTTGTGTGAGAGTGTGGGTGAGAGATTGTGTGAGAGAGAATGTGTGTGTGAGTGTGTGCATGTGGGAGTGTGTGTGTGAGAGTGTGTGAGAGAGAGTGTGTGTGTGCGTGTGTGTGTGAGAGTGTGTGTGTGTGAGAGTCAGTGTGTGAGACATTGGGCCAGAAATTCGGGTCGGGTGCTTGCCGTGCGTGCAAGCCCCCAATGAGCACCTACCCGGTGCGCTGACATTTTAATTCTGGCCCGCAATGCATTTCCCCTCACTGGCCCGCTTGAGGCGCTGTGCGTGCGTGACCCAGCGGCGTACTTAGTGCGATGAGCTGGCTGGGATCACGTGGGCACTGGGCAACCAATGGGAGGTTGCAAAAGTTCATTCATAAGTTTGACAGTGAGAGCTGTCAAACTCATGAAAACTGCTGGCCCCAAAACACTACTTAATCCTGAAAGAAAATTAAAAAAAACATTGCAATACTTAAATGAACCATAAATAACTATGAAAAACTATTTTAAACAATAATTTTTAAATTTGAAAAAAAAAATTTATAAAAAATCGGGGCTAAAACTAAACTTATCTTACTGTAAATTCTTTAAAAATAACAAACCTGCGGAAAAAAAAGTTCTAAATTGTACTAAAAGCCCACTTACCTGTAAAACTAAGTACTTACACTTGTTTTTTCCTCGCGTAAAAACCGGAGGGCTTTACACACGCGCAACTCTGAAAAAAAAAGGGAATTTCACTGCGCAGTCGCACGCGCTGTGCCTCTGAACCCCTTCGTTCAGAGGACTGGAAATGCCGGCGTTCCCCGCATGCGCGGTGTTTCCTGAACGCCGGCATTTCATTCGGCCAGATGCGTGAGTACCCAAACCGTACTCACGCATTTCGACCCGAATTTCTGGCCCATTGTGTGTGTGAGTGTGTCTGTGTGAGAGAGTGTGTGTGAGAGTGTGTGTGTGTGAGAGAGTGTGTGTGAGAGAGAATGTGGGTGAGAGTGTGTGTGAGAGTGTGAGTGTGAGCATGTGTGTGAGAGAATGTTTGTGAGAGTGTGTGTGCGTGCGAGAGTGTGTGCGAGAGAGAATTTGTGTGAGAGAGTGTGCGTGTGGGAGAGAGTGTGTGTGTCAGAGTGTGTGAGAGAGAATGTGTGTGTGAGAGTGTGTGTGTGCGAGAGTGTGTGTGAGCGTGTGTGTGAGAGAGTGTGCGAGAGAGAATGTGTGTTTGAGAGTGTGCGTGTGAGAGTGTGTGTGTGTGAAAGTGTGTGTGTGAGTGTGTGTGGGAGAGTGTGTGTGTGAGAGTGTGTGTGAGAGAGTATGTGAGAGAGAATGTGTGTGTGAGTGTGTGTGTGTGGGAGTGTGTATGTGTGAGAATGTGTGTGTGAGAGTGTGTCTGTGAGTGTGTGTGAGAGAGTGTTTGTGAGAATGTGTGTGTGTGTGTGTGTGCGCGAGAGTGTGTGCGAGAGAGAATGTGTGTGAGAGAGTGTGCGTGTGTGAGAGAGTGTGTGTGTGAGACTGTGTGTGAGAGTGTGTGTGTGTGGGAGTGTGTGTGTGTGAGAGTGTGTGAGAGAGGATGTGTGTTTGGGAGTGTGCATGTGAGAGTGTGTGTGTGTGAGAGTGTGTGTGTGCAGGAGAGTGTGTGTGTGAGAGTTTGTGAGAGAGAATGTGTGTGGGAGAGTGTGTGTGAGAGTGTGTGTGTGCGTGTGTGCGTGTGAGACAGTGTGTGTGTGAGAGTGTGTGTGAGAGAGTGTGTGTGTGAGAGAGTGTGTATGTGTGTGAGTGTGTGTGAGTGTGTGTGTGTGAGCGAGTGTGTGTGAGAGAGTGTGTGTGTGGGAGAATGTGTGTGAGAGTGAGAGAGAATGTGTGTGTGACAGTGCGTGTGTGAGAGAGTGCGTGTGTATGAGAGAGTGTGTGTGAGTGTGTGAGAGAGTGTGTGTGTGAGAGTGTGTGTGTGAGAGTGTGTGTGAGAGAGTGTGTGTTTGAGGGTGTGTGTGTGAGAGAATGTGTGTGAGAGAGCGTGTGTGTGAGAGTGCATGTGTGTGAGAGTGTGTGTGTGAGCGAGTGTGTGTGTGAATGTGTGTGTGTGAGAGTGCGTGTGTGTGAGAGTGTGTGTGCGAGAGTGTGTGTGTGTGATATAATGTGTGTGAGAGAGGTGAGTAGTGGGTCTGCAGGGGTCTGCGGCATCCAAAATTGTTCTGTGAAGGTGAGTGATGGGTGTAGGTGTGGAGAGGTGTGTATCTGAGGTAATTGGAAAGTCTTAGAAAAAGTGTTTCTTCCTGCAGGCTTCAATCGGTGGGTATGTGGAGAGTCCCGCACCTCTGCGGCAGAGATGACAGATGGCCGTTGCATTCTCCAAAGCAACAACCACCTCATTTCTGCAAAAGAAAGAGGTTTGATGAGGTCTTGAATTCAAGAACTCATCAAACTACAGAGAATGTCACTGTTTGACAGCCTCACAGAGCTATCAAACAATGACAATTCTTCTATCAAAAATTGTTGACAGATGAAACGTCATACGTTTATGTTCTCTGCAACCAGCTTTCTCTTAATTGGCCTGCTAAACACACTGACACACACTGTCACATGCACTCTCTCACACACGCTCTCTCACACACAATCTCACACACACTCACATTCTCTCTCAAACTGGGGTCCTAGCACCGATCCCTGCGGTACACCACTAGTCACTGCCTTCCACTCGGAAAAAGATCCGTTTATTCCAACTCTTTGCTTCCTGTCTGCCAACCAGTTTTCTATCCAAGTCAGTACCTTACCCCCAATCCCATGTGATTTAACTTTGCACGCTAGTCTCTTATGCGGGACCTTATCGAAATCCTTCTGAAAGTCCAAATATACCACATCCACTGGTTCTCCCTTATCTATTCTACCAGTTACATCCTCAAAAAATTCCAATAGGTTAGTCAAGCATGATTTACCTTTTGTAAATCCATGTTGACTTTGTCCGATCCTGTCACTGTTTTCCAAGTGCTCTGCTATTACATTTTTTATAATGGACTCTAGCATTTTCCCCACTATCGATGTCAGGCTTACCGGTCTATAATTCTGTTTTATCTCTACCACCTTTTTTAAATAGTGGGGTTCCATTACCTACCCTCCAATCCATGGGAACTGTTCTAGAATCTATAGAATGTTGGAAGATGACCAGCAATGCATTTACTATTTCTAGGGCCACTTCCTTAACTACACTATGATGTAGGTTATCAGGCCCTGGGGATTTATCGGCCTTCTATCCTATCAATTTTCCTAACACCATTTCCCTACAAATATTGATTTCATTCAGTTCCTCCCTCTCATTAGACATTATGGCCTAGATATTCGGTTGTTTGCGCCAGCGATTAGCGCCTGAAGAGCCCAAGAATTGGGGCGTTACCCAATGTTCGAGCGGGCACAATGAAGATAGCGACACCTCCCACATTGAGTATCCATTTAGCGCCTGCGCTAACTCTTAGCACGCCCGCATGCGCAGGCAGTTCATGACATCTTTTCAGTGTGCAACGCATTTTTAGCACCTCTGACCGGATAGTCGGTGGCGCCCGGAACCTTTCTGCCTAGCGCTATTAGTGACAGTTGGATGGAACGTTCCCAGGCCCTTCTCGGAGTCAGGGGGTGCTATTTAAAGGGGACAGCTCTAGTATAAAAGCTGCAGCAACTTGGCCTGTTCATTCTGATCATTGTTGGAGAGAGTTTGTGAACTACTGTTGCACACTATTTTTCGGATTTAGCCTTCGAAGACTTGGGACCTGCAGCCCTGTCCGGAACAGTTGGAGCGCTAGACATTACTGCGTGTTGCCCGTCTGGCATAGCAATGGGAGCTGCTTTGGAGGGGAACGTCCTCATGGCCAGACACTTGGAAGGGGCACAGAGACGGCGGGAGAGAGGGCCGGGATTGGCCAGAAGGAGGAGGGGCAATGGAGGTCGCCCAATCCGACGATACGCTGCGAGGGTTTTCAGGCAGCAGGTGTCATACCTTACCATGCCGGAGGAGCAGTGTCTGCGAAGGCTCAGATTCGGTAAGGAGGTTGTGACTGAGCTGTGCTGCCTGCTTGCTGAGGATCTGCAGCCGCGTCTACGGTGCAGGACCTCTCTGTCGGTTGCCGTCAAAATGACTGTTGCCCTGAACTTCTACGCAAGCGGATCCTTTCAGTCAGCCACTGGGGACATCGCGAATATAACACAATTTGCAGTGCATTGTTGCATCCGGCAAGTGACAGCTGCCCTCTGTAAAGTATGTGTCTATACTTAATCCAATAATGAAGAGACAGCTTGGAAGATTCAACGTAGGTCTTTACTTAATACCAACAGGCGGGAACTGAGGGGAGATCAGTACCCACGGTACTATTTATACCCCTATGGCCAGGAGTGGTACTACGGTACCACTACGCCCTACAAAGTAGTGCTGCCCTGGCCATAGGTTTAAAGTAACATACCTATTACATACACAACACCCTCTATAGAAGGAGGCATCAATTAATCACCTTCCCTGTGACCCTGGAGAAGCAGGCGGAGCGCGCGCAGGGCTGCGCTGCTATTTCGGACTTCCCCATGGTGCAGGGGGCCATTGATTGCACACACATGGCTTTGCGGGCGCCATTACAGAATCCGGAGGAGTTCCGCAACCGCAAGGGGTTCCACTCCCTCAATGTCCAGCTGGTCTGTGACCACCGCCAGATGATCATGGCAGTCAACACACAAATCCCTGGGAGCAGCCACGATGCATTCATCCTGCGGCAGACCTCAGTTTCTGACCTTTTTCAGGGCCCGGCTCACCCACAAGGCTGGCTTCTGGGCGACAAGGGCTATCCTCTCTGCCCATGGCTCATGACCCCACTCCGTTTGCCCGCCACCCCAGCAGAAGAGCTGTACAACAGCAGCCATCAGGCGACCAGGAACATTGTGGAGCACACTATTGGTGTGCTCAAACAGCGTTTCCGCTGTCTAGACCATTCGGGGGGAGCCCTGCAGTACTCGCCGGAGCAAGTGGGTCGCATCATCATCGTCTGCTGCATGCACCACAAATTGGCCATTCGACAAACTCAGCCAATGCCAGCCGACCCTCAAGGTCCAGCAGAGCAGGCGGACGAGTAGGAGGAGGAGGAGGAGGAAGAGCAGGCAGACGAGGAGGAGGAGGAGCAGCATGCGGATGAGGAGGAGGAGGAGGAGGAGGAGGAGGAAGATGGGAGGGCTCCTGAAACCGGAAGGGCCGTCCATCAGAGGCTCATAAGGACTCGGTTCTAGGCCACTCTGACGGAATGATGGGTGTCATTCGTCCTGTGCACTTTGGATCGTACAAAGCCTATGAAGGCCACCATGAGTGTAAATAGTTACGAGTACCATTGTAAATAAAAAAAATTCTTTATTGTCCAAAAAGTGCTTCCTTCCAGCATAACAACATCATGTCAACAGAAACCATAACTAACAAAATAACAGTTAACTCTCTGGCAAAGCCGCAAAATGAAATAAACCATCACAATCACAACAGGTGAGGGGGTCCTTGAATTTGGAGAACTAAATCTCTCAGCAACTCCCTCTACTGCTGGCTCCTTGATGGAGACCGACTTCTCTTTCGCGGTCGGCCCCTTCCCTCCCTGCTGCTCCTACGTAATTGAACCCCAGTGGCGGCGTCAAGGCTGGGGGATGCCTGCTGACTGTCTGGAAGCACAGAAGCCCCTGAGTGATGGCCTGGACGACCTCTGGGCTTGGAGGGTGCGGAGGCTGGCTGCTTGATCTGGGCATGGCTGGAAGCAGTGTGCACTGCAGATGGTGGCAGCTGTACTGCAGACGTTCCAGCGGTGGCATGAGCAATGGTCACCTGCCGAGAGAGGACACCTGCACCATGGTCGGACGACACACTGGCTCTCTGAGGGGACCGGTTCGGCTCATCCGCCACAATCAACTGCTCCACTGATTCCTGGCCTCGTGTGGTACTGGAAGGGCCCATGATGATCCTAACTGATGCAGATAGGGTGGCAGCAGTGAGAGTTCGCGTTGCCTCAATCTGGGTGTGGACGAGGCCAGCAAGTGACTGCGTGGCAGCAGTGAGGACCTGTGTGGCAGGTGCCAGTGCTTCGGAGAAGCCCTGGACAGTTCTTTCCATTGCCTCGGACAAGGCCGGAGCTGTCCGTTCCACTGCCTCGGACAAGCCCTGGACAGACTTTTCCAGGGATTGTCCGAAGCTCTGAACAGTCCTTTCCATAGCGGCCTCGAAGCCCTGGACAGTCCTCTCCATTGCTGCCCCGAGGCCCTGGACAATCCTGTTGCCTCACAGCGCCAGGGACCCGGGTTCGAATCCGGCCTCGGGTGACTGTCTGTGTGGAGTTTGCACATTCTCCCCGTGTTTGCGTGGGTTTCCTCCGGGTGCTCCGGTTTCCTCCCACAGTCCAAAGATGTGCGGGTTAGGTTGATTGGCTATGATAAATTGACCCTTGGTGTTAGGGGGATTAAATACGTGGGGTTGCGGGGATGGGGTGGGATATGTATTGGTGTGGGGGTTACGGGGATCGGGTGGGATATGTGTCGGTGCAGGCTCGATGGGCCGAAATGGCCTCTATCTGCACTGTGGGGTTTCTGTGATTCTGATTGCTGCCCCGAAGCCCTGGACAGTACTCTCCATTGCTGCCCCAAAGTCCAGCACACTCATTGCCAGTGTTTCTATCGACTGAGGCATCCTCCCCACTGCAGCCATAAGCTCAGTGTGCCTGAGCCGGGCCTGGGTGCTCTTTTCAGCCAGGCTCCGCACCTCCTCTGCACTCTGTGCAGCTGTCATTGTTCCCTGCCTTGCCCTCCGGGGAGCCGGTGGACGAACTTGCCTACCCCCCTCGCGTTGCTGTAGGCCGCTTGTTCTGGCAACTGGCTCCTCATCAGAGCCCCCCTCCCCTCCAGGAAACTACTATCCCCAGTCTGCAGATGTGAAGGCTCCCCTGAGGCTGGAACGGATGGTCTGGCTTCCTCCTGATCCTCGCCTCTGGAGGCACTGGCACTGGCAGCTTCAGGGCCCGGATCCCGAGCTGGTGATGCAGCATCTGAAAGCAGGGAGGTGGAAGAGTGGCTTTAGCAAAAGGACAGGTTGGCAGCAAGGCATGCCAGATTACGGCAAGGCTATGACATGGCTCCACCGTGAGAAAGCATGCTGGCGGGGGGTACAAGTGGAAGGAGACAGCTGTAAAAGATGAGAACATTACCATCGCTGTCGACAATGGGGTCGGCAGCTGCAGTGGTCACAGGACCACTCAGACATCCTCCAAGAATCTGGTGCACTCTCTCCTCGAGATCCGTGAGAGTGACCACTTGTGGAGGTCCTCCATCGGTTCGAAGCTGGTCTTTGCGAATCTTTGCCAGCTTGGACTGCAGGGGAAAGAAAGGGAAGTTATGTTACATGATGCCCTGAGTGATCATCTCATGCCCCCATGATGCAAGAGCCCTTACATGATGCACTGAGTGATCATCTTATGCCCCCCATGGTGGAAGAGTCCTTACATGATGCCCTGAGACAAATGTGCATGTGTGTGCCCAGAAAGGGCCATGGGTGCTTGCTGACACATGGCCATTGGGGCATCGCACACCCTGTAGCCATAAAGTCAGGTGCAGATGGAGGGATTCAGAAGTTTGAATAAACACCACTCACCCTCACGACCCGAGTGAGGTCGTTGAATTTCTTCCTGCATTGTACAGGGCTCCTGGTCACCATGCTGCTGGAGTTGACCCTCTGTGAAACATCCCTCCAAGCTCGGCGGTATTCCTATTGATTCGGCCTCCTGCCATTATCTGGGTACAGAACATCTCGACGGTGCTCCACTGCGGCCACCAATTGCTCCAGAGCCTCATTGCTGAAGCGCTCTGCTCTCTGTCTCACCTTCTCCATTTGGTCCAAGTTTTTTGCGCCAGAGAAGGGCCTGCGCCGCTTCGGAGGCCTACAAGGCGCTGAGTGTGGAAGCTGAGGCTGACTGACCCACCCCTTTAAGAGCCAGCCGGCGCCTGGAAGTCTTGTGGTTATCGGTAATTGAGAGCACCTGCGCTGCGCCCGTCCAAGCCGATATTGGGTTGCGCCGGAAGTTTTGCGCCTTAGGAGTCCCGTGCAACATCTGAAGTCGCGCCTCAATCACCTTTGGGGGCGATGCAACCCAATATCGCGCCAGGCGGCGATAAGTTGCGTCTGGCTATAAACTTTGCGCAGTGCCAGTTCTAATTCCTCAAGTGGGGCTATACCCAATTTCTAGGCCTATGTACCCCGACACCTCTGGGAGTTTATTTGTGTCCTCCTTTGTGAAGGCAGAACCAACGTATGTATTTAATTGGTCTGCCATGACTTTGTTCCCCATTATAAATTCCCCTGATTCTGACTGCAAGGGGCCTACGCTTGACTTTACCAATCTTTTTCTCTTCACATATCTTTATAAGCTTTTACTGTCAGTTTTTATGTTCCCAGCAAGCTTACCCTCATGCTTTATTTTCCCCCTCTTAATTAATCCCTTTGTCCTCCTTTGCTGAATCCTAAACTGCTCCCAATCCTCAGGTTTGCTGCTTTTTCTGGCCAATTTATATGTACTCTCCTTGGATCTTTTGCTAACCCTAATTTCCCTTGTTAGCCACGGTTGAGTCATCTTTTTATTTTTATTTTTATGCCAAATAGTGATGAACAAATTCTGTAGCTCATCCAATGATCTTTAAATTTTGCCATTGCATATTCACCGTCACTCTTTAAGTAACATTCCCCAATCCATCCTAGCCAACTCACCCCTCATACCATCATAGTTTCCTTTATTTAAGTTCAATACCCACGTCTTTGAAACAACTACTTCACTCTCCATCTTAATGAAGAACTCTATCATATTATGATCGCTCCTCCCCAAGTGGCCTCGCACAACAAGATTGCTAATTAATCTTTCTCATTGCATAATACCCAGGCTAAGATGGCCTGATCTCTAGTTGGTTCCTCAACATATTGGTCCAGGAAACCATCCCGTATACACTCTAGGAATTCCTCTTCCACAGTATTGTTACTAATTTGGTTAGACCAATCTATATGTAAATTAAAGTCACCCATGATAACTGCTGTGCCCTTATTGCATGCATCTCTAATTTCCCATTTAATGCCATCCCCAACCTCAGCATTACTGTTTGGGGGTCTGTATACAACTCCCACTAATGTTTTCTGCCCCTTGGTATTTCTCAGCTGTACCCATACAGATTCCACATCATCAGAGCTAATATCCTCCTTACTATTGTGTTAATCTCCTCTTTAACCAGCAATGCTACCCCACCGCCTTTTCCTTTTTGCCTGTCCTTCCTGAATATTGAATACCCCTGGATGTTGAATTCCCAGCCTTTGTCACCCTGGAGCCATGTCGCTGTAATCCCAATTATATCATATCCGTTTACATCTATTTGCGCAGCTAATTCATCCACCTCATTATGAATGCTCCTTGCATTAAGACACAAAGCCTTCAGGCTTGCTTTTTAACACTCTTAGACCTTTTAGGACTATTGCTCACTGCAGCAATGTTTGAATTACACCCTTGATTTCTCTGACTTCCACTTTTGCTTTTCTCCTTCCTGTCTTTTGCTTCTATCCTTGCTTCCCTTTCCTCTGTCTCCCTGCACAGGTTCCCAACCCCCTGACATTTTAAATTAAACCTTCCCCAACAGCACTAGCAACACTCCCACTATGACATTGGTCCCGGTCCTGCCCAGGTGCAAACCATCCAGTTTGTACTGGTCCCACCTCCCCCAGAACCGGTTCCAATGTCCCAGGAATTTGAATCCCTCCCCCTTGCACCATTCTTCTAGCCACGTATTCATCTGAAATATCCTTCTATTTCTACTCTGACTAGCACGTGGCACTGGTAGTAATCCTGAGATTACTACCATTGAGGTCCTATTTTTTAATTTACCTCCTAACTCCCTAGATTCAGCGTTTATGACCTCATCCCGCTTTTACCTATATCATTGGTACCTATATGCACCACAATAATTGGTTGTTCATGCTCCCCCTCCAGAATGCCCTGCAGCCACTCCGAGACATCCTTGAACCTTGCACCAGGGAAGCAACATACCATCTTGGAGTCTTGTTTGCAGCCACAGAAATGCCTATCTATTCCCCTTACAGTAGAATCACCTATCACTATAGCTCTCCTGCTCTTATTCCTCTTGCCCCGTGCAGCAGAACCACCCATGGTGCCAGGAAGTTGTTTGCTGCTACCTTCCCCCGATAAGCCATCCTCCCCAACAATATCCAAAGCGGTATAGCTGTTTGAGAGGGGGATGGCCGCAGTGGACCCCTGCACTGCCTGCCTGCCCCTGCTACTCTGCCTGGTGGTCACCCATTCCCTTCCTGCCTGTGCAGCCTTTAACTGCGGTGTGACCAACTGATTAAAGGTGATATCCACGACGTCCTCAGCATCGCGAAAGCTCCAGTATGTATTCATTTGCAGCTCCAGCACCGCAATGCCGTCTGCCAGTAGTTGCAGCTGGATACACTTCCCACACACATGGTCGTTAGGGACACAGGAAGTGTCCCTAATTTCCCACATTGTGCAGGAGGTGCATGCCATGGGACCGAGCTTTGCTGCCATGATTACCCTTTAATTAATTTAAATTAAATCAATACCGCCAATTATACTACAATTAAATGATATAATCAGGGGCCCTTGTTTCCTAGCACTCCCACTACACAACAGAGACCTTAGAAACTATGACCACAAAATTAAGACCTTCTAAACATTATAAACTAGGAACCTTAACTGTCAAACTATAGAGTAGTATAAATTCCCACCTGGCCATACTCACCCAATCAGCTGCTTCCTCCTGCCCGCATCACGTTTTGAATCGTGACGTGACTCTGGAATGCCACCGCCGGTCTGTGAGATTAGTAAGCCTTTGTAAAAAACCCGTGAATGTGAGTTTAAGTACCTACTGTACCAGCGCTCTCTGCTACTCCCGACAATGGCCTCTGTAAAAAAGCCCGCGAAAGTGAGTTTAAGTACTTACTGTACCGCCGCTCTCTGCTACTCCCGACAATGGCCTCTGTAAAAAAGCCCGCGAAAGTGAGTTTAAATTCTCACTGAACCTCCACTCGCACCACTGCCGACACTGGCCTCTGTAAAAAAGCCCGCGAAAGTGAGTTTAAATACTCACTGAGTCCCCGCTCTCACCGCTCCCAGCAATGGCCTGTGAAAATAAGCCCGCGAAAGTGAGTTTAAATTCTCACTGTACTTCTGCTCACACCGCTGCCAACAATGGCCTGTGCAAAAAGCCTGTGAAAGTGAGTTTAAATACTCACTGTACCGCCGCTCTCACCGCTCCAACAATGGCCTTCGTTAAAAAGCCCGTGAAAATGAGTTTAAGTACTCACTGTACCACCGCTCTCTGCTCCTCCCGACAATGGCCTGTGTAAAAAAGCCCGCGAAAGTGAGTTAAAGTACTCACTGTACTGCCGCCCTCTGCTACTCCCGACAATGGCCTCTGTAAAAAAGCCCGCGAAAGTGAGTTTAAATACTCACAGAACCTCCGCTCACACCGCTCCCGACACTGGCCTCTGTAAAAAAGCCCGCAAAATTGAGTTTAAATACTCACTGAACCTCCGCTCTCACCGCTCCCGACAATGGCCTCTGTAATAAAGCCCGCGAAAGTGAGTTTAAATACTCACTGAGTCTCCGCTCTCACCGCTCCCGAAAATGGCCTGTGAAAATAAACCCGCGAAAGTGAGTTTAAATACTCACTGAACCACCGCTCTCACCGCTCCCGACAATGGTCTGTGAAAAAACCCTCGAAAATGAGTTTAAATACTCACTGAACCTCCGCTCTCACCGCTCCCAACAATGGCCTTTGTAAAAAAGCCCACGAAAGTGAGTTTAAATTCTCACTGAGTCTCCGCTCTCACTGCTCCCGACACTGGCCTGTGAAAAAAAGCCCGCGAAAGTGTGTTTAAATACTCACTGAGTCTCCGCTCTCACTGCTCCCGATAATGGCCACACAAACACATGTTTTCACACACACTCTCACACACACTCACAAACACACACTCACGCACAATCTTTCATACTCTCTCACACACATACTCTCACACAATTTCACTCATACTCTTTCACAAAAATCTCTCACACTCTCTCGCATACTCTCACACACACTCTCACTCTCTCTCAAATATATGCTCTCACACTCTCTCACACGCACACTCTCACACTCACTGTCACACTCACTCTCTCACAATCTCTCACACACGCGCATACACTCTCTCACACACACTCTCTCACATACTGTCACATATACACTCTCACACAGTCTCACACACTGTCTCACAAACACACTCACACACTCACTCATACTTGCCCTCTCTCTCACACACTCTCTTACAATTTCTCACAATCTCTCACACACACCCTCTCACATACTCTCTCACACACACACTCTCATACCCTTTCACACACACTCTCACACATATTCTCACACACAAACACACACACTCACACTCTTTCTCACATACTCTCTCACACATATGCTCACATGCACACTCACACTCTCACACACACGCTCACACACACTCTCTCATAAACACACTGACACACACTCTCTCACAAGCACACTCAACATACACTCTCTCACATGCACACTCTACACACATTCTCTCACACGCACTCTCTCAAACACACACCCTCACCCACTCTCTCACACACACACACTCTCACACACTCTCTCACACACACACACACTCTCACACATTCTCACTCTCACACACACTCACTCTCACACACACTCTTTCACACACTCTTTCCAGTAGGGGTTACTGGACAGTGATGAGTAAAATGGATCCCGACTGATGTTTCATTTTCTGACATATTGCTGCTGAGCCTGATTGTAGAAACCAAACCACCTTCCCAATGAAGGTCAACTCACCAAAGATGATAAGCCAGGACATTGATACTAAGGGCATTTATTGTCAGTGTCTGTACAACGTGACTCCTGTATCTGTATGAAGCAGAAAATAACGTTGTAGGAATTAACGAATTCCTGCGAATAACGGAGATCGACACAAGAGAACAATCAAACAGGTCTTTACTCAACGGAGATGCCATGAGGACTGCCTGGGCAGTCCCGTGGTTTGCAACGTGCCGTCATCACGTTTGCCCGCGTTTTCCCGCGCTCATAAAGGGGCCACGCCCCATACATGCAAACTCTATATACAAAACACAGTAATGCCTAACACAATGGTACAGGTTTAGGCTGGTGTTAGAACATCGTTAAAGAGAATTATATACAGTTAGACAGAGTCATTCAGTGGTTCTGCCACATGCGCCCCCCAGGATTCGCTTTAACGGACAAAGTCAAACGGTGAGGGGGAACGACTCCTGTACTCTCGAGGCAGAGGCTGCTGGGCGGCTGGTGGTCTGGCGGGCGGTCGCACTTGGTCTGCCATAACGACGACGGGTGGCCGACCCCATCTCGGCGGTTGTGCTGTCTCGGCGGGGCGGTCGAGGTCCAAATGTGCTGGCTTTAAGCGGTCGACCGAAATGTGGTCCGGTTTACCACCGACATCTACCATGAAGGTTTTGTCCCCTGCTTCCAACTCACGGAAGGGACCGGTATATGGGGCATTGAGCGGATCCCTATGTGCGTCGTGGTGAATAAAAACGTCTTCAGCCTTGTGAAGCTCCGTGGGAACGTGTGACCTCTGCGGCCCGTGGTGCAAGGTGGGCACCGGTGCAAAACATCTGGCCGCCTCTTGGTGACTAGCAAGCTGGGCAGACGCGGACCATTGCTCCGTCGATGTTGGTAGGAATTCCCCTGGGACCCGCAGCAGCTGACCATACACAAACTCCGCTGATGAAGAGTGAAGGTCTTCTTTGGGGGCTGTGCGAATGCCCAACAGGACCCACGGTAGCTTGTCTGCCCATCCAGCGTCCTGGACGCTGGCTCGCAGGGCGACTTTCATTGAGGCCAGAGGCCATTCGCCTGTAGGTGTTAGGCTGTTGTGCGGTGTACTTTGACACCGAGTCCTTGGGCCACTGCATTCCAGAGTTCGGAGGAAAACTGCAGTCCCCTGTCTGACGAAATATCGGCGGGCACTCCGAAATGGGCGATCCAGGAGGAAATGAATGCCCTGGCCACGTCTGCCGAAGTAGTGGATGACAGGGGGACCGCCTCTGGCCATCTGGTGGTGCGGTCAACCATGGTCAGGATGTGTGAAAAACCATGGGAAGGTGGGAGTGGTCCTACCAGGTCCACATTGACGTGGTCAAAATGCCGCTCCGGAACTGTGAAGGCGGCCAACGGAGTTTTGATGTGGCACTGTACCTTGGCCTTTTGGCAAACCATGCAGGTGTTGGCCCAGTCATGGAGATCTTTATGCATGCCCTGCCATAAGAATTTCGCTGACATCAGTTTCTGAAAGGCCTTCATTCCAGGGTGTGACAACGCATGTATGGCGTCGAACACTTTGCGGCGCCAGATGACCGGCACGACAGGGCGAGGATCCTGTACAGAGATGTCACACAACAGCGTGGTACCTGCCGAATGGAACTTGACGTGGGCAAACTGGAGGCCAGTGATGGCCGTTTGGTAAGCTTGGACTTCCGGGTCTGAGGCTTGGTCCGCTGCCATGAGGGCGTAGTCGATGCCCAAATGAACCGTATTGACGATCGCACGGGAGAGGCAGTCTGCCACCAGGTTGTCCTTAACGGCCATGTGCCGTATATCCGTGGTGAATTCGGATATGTAGGTCAGTTGATGCTGCTGTCGGGTTGACCACGGTTCGGCAGTCTTGGACATTGCAAAGGTCAGCGGCTTATGGTCCACAAAAGCGTTGAAAGGACGTCCATCCAGGAGCAACCGAAAATGGCGGATGGCCAGAAAAAGGGCGAGCAACTCCCGGTCGAACGTGCTGTACGATCTCTCGTTCTGCCATAGTTGACGGCTGAAGAATGCCAATGGATGCCACATCCCGTTCATCCACTGCTGTTGCACGGCACCGACTGCATAGTCCGACGCGTCGGCGGTGAGGGCGATGGTGGCTCCTGGCAGCGGGTGCGCCAGCATAGTCACGTTGGCTAAGGTACTTTTGGTGTCAGCGAACGCTCGGGCCATGTCATCTGTACAGTCTACTGGGTTCTTGCCAGTCTTGCCCTTGAGGGCCTCGTCCAGGGGCTGCATGAGTAGTGCTGCCTTAGGCACGAAATGGTGGTAAAAGTTTGCCATGCCTAGGAATTCCAGCAGGGCCTCTATGTTTTGCGGGCGTGGAAAGGATGTAATTGTGGTGTATGTGCCTTTAAGAGCAATTGTGGTGTATGTGCCTTTAAGAGCCCCAGGTGTGCGTAATGCCGGTAATTGCCACTTGGGCTATATAAGCCTGTGTATTGTGTATATCCTTTAGAACACCCCCCAGACTTGCTTAGTAAATACCTATGAACCAACTCCTGTCTTCAGTGTCTTTATCTACACACGGACACTACAGTGGCAACGAAGTGGAAACGGACTTACCTGCAATTCGGCAGCACCTCAAGGACATCGATTCCGAAGGCCACAGGACTTCGGCACCCATGAAATGACACGGGGTTTCAAGAGATGTTATCGCTGCGGCAGATCCAACCATGACCAGAGGGATTGCTGGTTCAAAGAAAAAGCATGCAGGCGATGCGGAAAGATGGGACACATTCCACGTGTATGCCGATCTGAAAATAAAAAATCCACTAACTGGAAGAGAATCAATAAGGAAAAGCACAGAAAGGTACAAATGATGACGGACAGTAGCTCCAAAGACCAGAAGAGCGATAGCGACTCCGGGAACAAGAGACTAAGCTCTCTCAAATTACATAATGTAATTGCCAATGAAGATTACCAGACCATTTGGGTTACCCTCATAATAGCAGGGTCCCCAGTTAAAATGGAGCTAGATACAGGATCAGCTCTAACCGTAATAAATCGACGAGATTACGAGAGGCTATTTTCGCATATATCTCTAAAAGACACATCCATTATCTTAAAAACATATACGGGGCAGAAAGTATACCCCAAAGGAAAAATAAAGGTGCCTGTGGTATACAACGGCAAAGAAATACAAAAGTTGTATTTATACATTCTACAAGATGGTGGTCCACCGTTGTTGGGACGTGAATGGATAAGGAAGATACGTTTAGACTGGCACTCCATTCAGGCACTGACGGTGACCAGTAAGGAAAAAAACCATGATGACATCATACCTGAACGATTAAAAGACATCTTGGCCAACGCCAAAGAAGTGTTTCAAGAAAAACTAGGAACCTTGAAAGGCATCACCGCTTCGATAAAAGTGGAAGATGCAGCAATTCCAAAAATTTTTAAGGCAAGACCGGTGCCATACGCAATATGTCTGGCAGTCGAGGCAGAGCTGGAGAATTTGGAAAAGGCAGGCGTATTATCCAAAATAGATTGGAGCGAATGGGCAACACCCATCGTTCCAGTCATGAAAAAAGCATTGAAAAATAACTCTGAGGAACAGAGAAAAATTCGCATCTGTGGGGACTTTAAGGTGACTGTAAACCCGGTCCTTCACATGGTACAGTATCCTCTTCCGAGGATAGAAGATATTTTCGCCTCACTATCCGGAGGAAAACGTTTCACAAAAATTGACTTGGCACAGGCATATCTACAGATGGAGGTTGAGGAGACCTCTAAAAAGTATCTCACAATAAACACACACAAAGGCCTGTACCAGTACAATCGACTGGTTTTTGGAGTAGCATCAGCTCCAGCTATCTGGCAAAGAGCTATGGAGCAAGTCCTGCAAGGGATTCCGGGGACTCAGTGCTACCTAGACGACATCCTTATAACAGGAGAAAATGACAACGAGCACCTTGCCAATTTGGAGCAGGTGCTCACTAGGCTGAAAGAACGGGGCCTACGAGCAAATCGCCCCAAGTGCGAATTTTTCCAAAATCAGACATCATATTGTGGCCACATAATTAATAAGGAAGGGTTACATAAGTCACCTGAAAAAATTGAAGCAGTTATAAAAGCCCCAGCACCTGAAAATGTTTCACAATTAAGGTCATTCCTGGGATTAATAAATTACTATCATAAATTTTTACCGAACTTATCAACTATTCTACACCCTCTTAATGATCTTCTACGCACAGGAGTGATTTGGAAATGGAACGAAGACTGTAAACGTGCCTTCCATAAATGTAAAGATTAATCACATCCGAGAAAGTTTTGGCTCATTACAACCCATCACTACCAATCAGACTGGCGTGCGATGCATCCCCTTACGGCATAGGAGCGGTATTGTCCCATAGATTCCCTGATGGCTCGGAACGGCCGATAGCTTTTGCGTCACGCTCATTGAACTCAGCTGAGCGTAACTATTCCCAGATAGACAGGGAAGCACTCAGCCTGGTATGGGGAGTGAAGAAATTCAACCATTACCTACACGGACAAAAATTTACCTTGCTGACTGACCATCAACCCCTCATCTCCATATTCAACCCTAAGAAAGGTGTCCCCATTATGACGGCACAAAGACTACAGAGGTGGTCCCTTTTTCTAGGGGCACACCAATACAACATTGAATACAAAGGGTCAAAACAGCATGGGAATGCTGATGGTTTATCGCGCCTGCCGTTGCCAACGATAGAAGAGGCACCTACAATAGACCCAGTAGAGATATTCCACTCTACCATAGTGGAATGTCTACCGGTGACAAATTCTGCCATTGAAAGGGAGACAAGAAATGACCCTACTCTCTCACGGGTCTATGATTTAACAATGAAGGGATGGCCAGCACATGGCGAACCACTGTTGCCAGCATTCTCGCAAAGAAGAGAACAGCTGTCAGTGTGCCGAGGAACCTTGATGTGTGGATCCAGAGTGGTGATTCCACCCAAACTCCAGGATAAAGTGCTAAAGGAGCTTCACGAAGGGCATCTGGGTGGAGTGAAAATGAAGAACCTAGCTAGGGCGTTTGTATGGTGGCCAGGTATCGATGGAGACATCGAAGACATGACCAAGAGCTGCCTAGGATGCCAGAAGGTCCAAAATGCTCCGCCACAGGCCCCTCTACATCCATGGGAGTGGCCCTCATCTCCCTGGCAAAGGGTGCACATCGACTTTGCTGGTCCATTTATGGACTCAATGTTCTTAATCGCAGTTGATGCACACTCCAAGTGGCCGGAGGTAATAAAGATGTCCTCCACCACCACGGAAAAAACCATCACAGTATTAAGGACCATATTTGCCAGGAATGGGCTGCCGGAACAGATATGTTCTGATAATGGACCACAATTTGTGTCCGAAGAATTCAGAAAGTTCTTAAAGAACAATGGGGTAAAGCACTACACGTCCGCCCCATACCATCCCGCCACCAATGGATTGGCTGAAAGGTTTGTCCAGACCTTTAAGAAGGCCATAAAGGCCATGGGTAATGAAGACATAAAACTTCAGCACAAGGTGGATAACTTCTTATTTGCATATAGGAATGCAACACATATGGTTACAAACCAAACTCCCGCCATGATGTTCTACAATAGAAACCTAAGATGCCGGCTGGATTTGGTCAAGCCCAACATCCGAAGGGACGTGGAGAACTGGCAGTTTCAGGGCATGAATGAAAGGCCAACTAGGGCCTTCCAGATAGGCCAACCGGTTTTGGCCCGGGACTACCGTACCGAGAAATGGCAGCCTGGAACTATCTGCACAAGACTAGGACCACTGATGTATACCGTGGACATCGGAGAAAGCATAATAAGGCGCCATGCTGACCAAATCATCAAGTCATCCGAAAAGGAACAACCTACACCACCACGCTATACATCTAACGATGAAGTAGAGATACCCATATCTACCTCCGATCCGGTGATACTGGAACCTGATGAACCCGACACTGGCCTTCAAGCCGAATCAGCCTTGCCAGAAGAACCTACTACACCACCAGAAACTACTACACCCCCGAGGCGTTATCCGGACCGAGTCAGGAAGCCTCCTGAGAGACTAACTTATAATTAATTAATACAGCAATGTAAATTATTTTGCATATAACATGTAATTAATAATTACTTAAAATATGATGTACTAGTTAGCTAGAAGGGGAGGAATTGTGGTGTATGTGCCTTTAAGAGCAATTGTGGTGTATGTGCCTTTAAGAGCCCCAGGTGTGCGTAATGCCGGTAATTGACACTTGGGCTATATAAGCCTGTGTATTGTGTATATCCTTTAGAACCCCCCCCAGACTTGCTGAGTAAATACCTATGAACCAACTCCTGTCTTCAGTGTCTTTATCTACACATGGACACTACAGTCACCGCCTCTACCTTCGAAGGTAATGGAACCGCTCCCTCTGAGGTGATGCGATGCCCCAGGAAGTCAATTTGGTGCAGGCCAAACTGACAGTTGGCCGAGTTGATAATCAGGCCGTGTTGGCTGAGGCATCAAAAAAGGGTGCGTAGTTGACAGGTATGTTCTTCCTTAGTAGGACTGGCAATTAGAATATCGTCCAGGTAGACGAAGAGGAACTTGAGGTCCCGCAGCACGGAGTCCATCAGGCGTTGGAAAGCCTGGGTGGCGTTCTTTAACCCAAACGGCATCCGTAAAAACTCGAAGAGGCCGAATGGGGTGATGACTGCGGTCTTCTGGACGTCTTGTGGGTGAACTGGGGCCTGATTGTAGCCCCGGATGCGGTCGACTTTTGAGAACACGGTGTTCCCTGCCAAATCGGCAGAGAAATCCTGGATATGGGGGATCGGGTACCGATCAGGAGTGGTGGCATCGTTTAGTCGTCGATAGTCACCTCATGGCTGCCATCCGCTGCCAGGCTTCGGGATGATATGGAGGGGTGAAGACCAGGGACTATTCGGTCGGCGAATAATCCCTAACCGTTCCATGGTTGCGAACTCCGCCTTTGCAACAGCCAGCTTGCCAGGTTCTAGGCGCCGGGCCCGTGCGTAGACCGGGGGGCCGTTGGTGGTGATGTGGTGTTCCACACCATGTTTCCTGGCTGCGGAGGAGAACGTGGGTCTTGTCAGATCGGGGAATTCGCTGAGCAGGCGAGCGAACTCATCAGGAGTCGGGAACGCACAGGAGACGGTGCGTGATGTAGTGTTACTGCGGTAACACGGAAGAGAATTAAAAGTTGCTGCGTTGATCAGCCGCCGGTTCCTAACCTCGACCAGGAGGCTGTTGGCGCACAGGAAATCCGCTCTGAGGAAGGGCTCGGAAACTTTGGCCGTAACAAACACCATTCGCCGTCTACCGAAGGTCCGAATTGTTCTGCCATTGGCCGCTTCAAAGGCGGGGCCGTAATTCCCCGTCTGCACATCGAGGGCGGACGCGTGTAAAATGCTGCACTGCACACCGGTGTCGCACAGAAAACGACGACCGGAGAGAGTATCAGTGATGAAGAGCAGTTTTCCCGCATTGCCGATCACCATCGTGGCCGTGGGGTGCCCGTTGGACCCGTTCCTCGGTGGTCGCAGTGTCAGTCGTTGATTTTTTGGGGGAAAACTGCAGGGAGGGCGGCAACGCTTCGCTTTCGCGCCGAACTGCGCGTGGTAGACACACAGTACAGCAGGCTGACGAGCTGGGGCAGTGTCTGTGGGGGATGGGTGCCTCGTGGCGGCGCAGTATTGCCGAGTTACAGCGAAAATTTTGTCAGCCTCCGCAGCGAGTGTTGCGCAGTCTTCAGTTTCAGATCTGGCCAGGGCAGCTTGTACCTGTTCAGGCAGTTGGCTGAGGAATATCTCGCGGAATAGGAAACATTCCCGTTGTGAGCCAAGGAGTGTGAGCATTTGGCTCATCAACTCTGAAGGCTTGGAGTCCCCGAGCCCGGGCATAGCGAGTAAGCGATGTGTGCGCTCCGATTTTGTGAGCCCGAAAACCTGCAGTAACCGCGCTTTGAGGGTTTCATACTTGTGCTCCATTGGGGGGTTTTTGAGGAGGCTGACGATCCGAGAGGCGGTAGAGCTGTCGAGTGCGGAGACCACAGAAAGATACTTGGTCTGATCCGCATCGATGTTCCTCAGGACGAACTGGGCCTCGACCTGAATAAACCACGAGGGCGCTTGCTGCTCCCAGAACTGTGGTAGCTTTAGCGAAACAGCGTTTGCTTCCATGCTGTGTCCTTCTTTTGTGAAAACGTTCACAAAAACAGGGTCACCAATGTAGGAATT
Organism: Somniosus microcephalus; assembly: GCF_052327205.1. NCBI lineage: Eukaryota > Metazoa > Chordata > Chondrichthyes > Squaliformes > Somniosidae > Somniosus > Somniosus microcephalus. The sequence goes on along the minus strand of NC_140992.1, from coordinate 150,751,661 downwards.
AATGAATTCCTGTGAATAACGGAGATTGACACAAGAGAACAACAAACAGTTCTTTACTCAACGGAGATGCCACGAGGACTGCCTGGGCAGTCCTGTGGTTTGCGACGTGACGTCTTCGCATTTGCCCGTGTTTTCCTGCGCTCTTAAAGGGGCCACGTCCCGTACATGCAAACTCTATATACAAAACACAGTAATGCCTAACACAATGTTATAGGTTTAGGCTGGTGTTAGAACATCGTTAAAGAGAATTATATACAGTTAGCCAGAGTCATTCAGTGGTTCTGCCACAATGTCATTAATTATTTCTTTGGCTCAATATTATTTCCTTTGCTCGATTAACATTCGTCATTCTATAGTCCCTTTGTTTCAGAAGCCATTTGTCAAATATGGGATATTGTTGAGGGATGAACAAAAGTGGTTGAGGATCAGAGCAACATGATATTTGTAAACGGCTCGATGTACATTACAACAGACAGGAATGTAATGACAAATAATGATTTCATGTTTGCATTTCAGATAAGCCAATGTGTATTCTATTTTAATCAATTCTCCCTCTGGATGTTATCTTGTAAGTGTATGAGTGAGAGTTAGCCAACTAAACTGCTTCTTATAATATACAAACTTCTTGATGTAGTTAGTTCTGGGGGAAAGGTACTGTTTGTTTTGGCAAGAAACCCAACCCTGGATAAAATCTTGCCTTCACACATAATTACCATATCGGTTTGAGGCTGTGCCTGGGATTGATATTAAGTTCACTTGGAATGTCGGACTCATATTTCCATGATGGAGCTACTCTTTTCCTATTTTTCCTTTTCTTTCACCTGCCAACACATGTGGCAGGACCCTCCTTTCGCTTAGAGTCAGGGTCACTGTTTAGCAGAAATAAGAAATGGTGGCCCAGTCAGTGTTGATCTAGAACATTTAAAAAACTCTGCATAGGATCACAAATATCAGTTTGTTTCTCTCTACTTTTCCTGGCCAACATTTATCCCTCAATCAACACCCAAAAACAGATTATCTGCTCATTGCCGCATTGTTATTTCTGGGAGCTTGCTGTGCGCAAATTGGCTCCTGCTTTTCTTACATTACAGCAGTGACTACCCTTCAAAAACTATTGCATTGGCTGTAAAGCAATTTGGGATATTCTGAGGATGTGAAAGCCGCTATTTAAATGCAAGCCTTTGTTTATATGTGTTTTTTAGATGTTATGTGGATGTTTGTCACATCGGGCAGAGATTGATGCTGATTACCGTAGACTGGTGAGTGGACCAGTTGGCAGAGGATGCGGAGCCAGCACCTTCACTGGCAGACCAGAGCACCAGAGGGGATGGAAGAAGAAAAGTCTTATTGACTCTGCCACTTCTGTGTAAAGATTGCCAGGGTAATTATCTGACATTGCACCCCTGCCAGGGAAGCTTGCCTTACAGGAGCAGGTATCAGAAAGTCTGACATTCATGAAACAGAACTTTCCAGCCAGCTGATGTATTGTTTGCAAAATTCACTCTTATCTATTTATTTTTATCAGGTGAGAGAGGTGAATAATCAGAAGATGAAAACCTAAAAAACTACCGTTTGCTATATTAGCATGCACATGTTTACTGGGTTTATGTAATATTTCTTGATCTAACTGAGCAGTCTGATGAAAATACATTGGGGCTGAAATTGGTCGTTATCAGTAGGCCAATGGGCTCATAGCGAACATAAGAACACAGGAACAGGAGGAGGCCATTCAGCCCCTCGAGCCTGTTCCACCATTCAATGAGATCATGGCTGATCTGTATCTTAACTCCATATACCCGCCTTATTTCCTTATCCATTAATACCCTAACCCAATAAAAATCTGTCAATCTCAGTTTTGAAATTTTCAATTGATCCCCAACCGTAACAGCTTTTTGGGGGAAAGTGATCCAGATTTCCACCACCCTTTGTGTGAAGAAGTGTTTAATGATATCGCCCCTGAATGGCCTAGCTCTATTTTTAAGGTTCTGCCTCCTTGTCATACACTCCACCTCCAGAGGAAATAATTTCTCTCTATCTACCCCATAAAATCAATTTCAGGGTCGAGTTCTGGTGGGACTTTTATGCACTTCTCCAAATCAGTCCCGACCATAACCCAATCTCCTGGGAAAGGTGTCAGCACAGATGCCAGCAGACTCCACTTGCAGGCGGAGAGCAGAGAAGGAGCAGCCAGTAGAGGTCCCAGCAGGGCAGGGCAGGGTAAGGGAAGCTGAGCTGGTGTTTGGCCTTACTGCCAAATTTTCCCTCATTCTCCACCAGATCCCCAACTTGTTGTGTATGTAATATGTATGTTACTTTAAACCTATGGCCAGGGCAGCACTACTTTGTAGGGTGCAGTGATACAGTAGTACCACTCCTGGCCATAGGGGTATAAATAGTACTGTGGGTACTGATCTCCCCTCAGTTCCCACCTGTTGGTATGAAGTAAAGACTTACGTCGAACCTTCTAAGCTGTCTCTTCCTTATTGTATATTAAGTATAGTCGCATACTTTACACTGGCGATGAGTAACGTTCGAACTCACCAGTACAAGGTGCAACAAAGGATCGGTAGCAGTACGGGGAGAGAAGCTTCTTACCAGCCGGCAGAGTCCAGCGTCGACCGAAGGAGGCCACCCAGTTCAGGAGGAGCGGCAGCAACGGAGCGAGAGAGAGAGGTTTCCAGCGGAGGCTGAGGCAGCTGAGAGAAGAGGCTGAACGGGCGTTCCAGATACGGGGCAAAAGTCCACCCAGGGCCAGGTAAACTGCAATCCTTCCCGGGGAACGCGAGCTGCAGGGGCCAGAACGGGCAGGCGATCTGGGGAACAAACGGAGCCACGAGGACTAGCGGGCCACGAGAGGGGAAGGTCATTGTAATAGCGGTGGTGGCAAGGGCCAAAAAATAACGAACCTGGAGAGACGTCGTTGACAGCAGAGGGAGAAAAGGCGGGAAAAGCGCCATCTAGTGGACAAAGGGGAAAAGTTTTTCTCTTCAGCAGTTTAAAATAAAAACAACAGCGCCATCTAGTGGAAAAAGGCGGGAAAACCTCATCAGAAGCTTTAAAAATGGCTAAAGAAGCTCGGTTGTCAGAATTTGTTGCCGACATAGAAGAATGGGACGCATATGTAGAAAGGCATGAACTTTATTGCATAGTAAACAAGGTGAAAGATGACGAAAAGGCAGCACCCTTATTAAATTCTATGGGGGCAAAAACATACGGTCTGCTGAGGAATCTTCTTACTCCAGAAAAGCCAGCAGACAATACGTATGCCCAAATTGTTGATACGTTAAAGGAACATTTAAACCCTAAGCCACCATTTATAGCGGAAAGGTACTGCTTTTACAGACGCGACCAAAGGAATGATGAGTCGCAGGCAGCCTATTTTGCTGAGCTCAGACGGTTGTCCAAACATTGCCAGTTTGGAGCCTTTTTGGCGGAAGCGGTCAGAGACAGATTAGTCTGTGGCATGTTAAATGAGAGTACACGAAAACGGTTGCTAGCCAAGAAACAGCTCAGCCTAGATCAGGCGATGGAAATAGCATCGGTACATGAAGCAGCAGCACAGGGTGCTGCTCAAATACGACAAAATACAACCGGCTATGACACCCATGAGGTGACATTTCACAAAGGTAAATGCTACCGTTGTGGCAAAACCACCCACGACCAAAGTAATTGTTGGTTTCGTGATAAAATATGCCGGCAGTGTGGGAAAAAGGGGCATATAGCGAAAGTTTGTCGGTCGGGTACGAAACCCAATAGTGGGGGCAATCCGAGCAGTACCAAGGCAAGGACAAAAATACATAAGATATCTGACAGTGGCTCAGACGAGTCACAGGAAGGCACAAAAGCAGAGCCTAAAGGTCTGGGATGTCTCAAGTTATATGGTGTAGACAAAACGGAGGACCACAGCACAATGTGGGTTAAAATGAAGGTAGCAGGCGTCGAAGTTAATATGGAGCTGGACACAGGTTCAGCCCTATCAGTAATTAATGAACAAGATTATAACAGGCTGTTCAAACGCATTCCCTTAAAGGATACCGAAATCAAATTAAAAACATATATGGGACAAAAAGTTTACCCGAAGGGAAAAATGCAAGTAACAGTTAAATACAATGGCAGAAAAGTGCCAGGACTTTATTTATACGTCCTACCAAACGGTGGACCACCACTTTTGGGTAGGGAATGGATAAGAAAAATCCATTTTGACTGGAAGTAGATACACGAGATAAAAGTAGAGACCACCAAGGATGATACAACCATTACAAACAGGCTGTCGAAAATATTGGCAAAAACACCAGAGGTGTTCCAACAAGGGCTGGGGAACTTAAAGGACATTAGAGCAAAAATAACTATTGCTCAAGACGCAAACCCCAAGTTTTGTAAGGACAGACCGGTGCCTTACGCCATTCGGCCAGCTGTGGAAGCAGAACTGGATGCCTTAGAGAGTGCAGGTGTCCTTACAAAGATTGAGTGGAGTGAGTGGGCCACGCCCATCGTCCCAGTTATAAAGAAATCTGCAAATAACACGCCGGGGGAACCAAAGAAGGTTCGCATTTGCGGGGATTTTAAGATAACTATTAACCCAGTCCTGCACACGGTACAGTATCTGCTGCCGCGGATAGAGGACATATTCGCATCATTAGCTGGGGGTAGAAACTTTGCGAAGATTGACCTTTGTCAAGCTTATTTACAGATGGAGGTGGAGCAGGACTCGAAAAAGCTCCTAACGATTAACACACACAAGGGATTGTACCAGTACAATCGCCTGGTATTTGGTGTGGCGTCCGCCCCAGCCATATGGCAGAGGACCATGGAACAGGTCCTACAGGGCATTCCAGGAACGCAGTGCTACCTGGATGACATCCTGGTGACAGGACAAACGGATAACGACCACCTCGCTAACCTGGAGCGAGTACTTCTGCGGTTGCAACAATACGGACTCAGGGCGAACAAGCAGGAATGTGAGTTTTTCCAGGAACGTATCTCATACTGTGGTCACATTATAGATAAGGAAGGCCTGCATAAGTCCCCGGAAAAGATCGAGGCAGTAGTGAAGGCCCCACCCCCTGAGAATGTATCTCAGTTACGATCATTCTTAGGCCTTATAAACTATTACCATAAGTTCCTCCCGAACTTATCGTCCATTTTACATCCACTAAATTCATTGCTGCAAAAGGGAGTCTCCTGGAATTGGGACAAAGCGTGTGAGGCTGCTTTTAAAAAGGGTAAACAACTCATTACATCAAAGGAAGTGCTCGCACACTTTGACCCAAAAATGCCAATGAGGTTGGCATGTGACGCCTCCCCGTATGGTATAGGGGCAGTGTTGTCACACAAATTTCCCAATGGGACGGAGAGGCCAATAGCATTTGCCTCAAGGTCGTTAACTACAGCCGAAAGAAACTATGCGCAAATCGACAGGGAGGCCCTCAGTCTGGTGTGGGGTGTAAAAAAATTCCACCACTATCTACATGGGCAACGTTTCACACTACTGACGGATCATCAACCGTTGGTGTCCATATTTAATCCAACAAAAGGGGTGCCCCTGATGACGGCCCAAAGGCTACAGAGATGGTCACTGTTCTTAGGAGCACACCAGTACCTTATCGAATATAAGGGTACCAAACAGCATGGCAATGCGGATGGCCTGTCGCGGCTACCCTTGCCTACCGAGATCGAAGAGATAGTACTGGACCCCGTGGAAATATATCATACGGCGGTTATGGAACACTTGCCCATCACCAGCCAATGTATCGAGCGGGAAACACAGAACGACCCGACACTGGCAAGGGTTTACGAATTGACCGTGAAAGGCTGGCCGGCGCAGGGTGACGCATCATTGCCAACTTTTTCGGCAAGGAAGGACCAGTTGTCCGTATGCCGGGGCACATTGATGTGTGGAGCCAGGGTGGTGGTCCCTCAAAAATTACAACATAAAGTGTTGCGGGACTTACACGAAGGTCATCTGGGGGGTGTCAAAATGAAAAGCCTCGCCAGAGCCTACGTCTGGTGGCCCGTCATTGACAGGGACATCGAGGAAGTAGCAAAAGCATGCCAAGGGTGCCAGATGGCACAGAACGTACCACCCCAAGCCCCACTACATCCGTGGGAGTGGCCCTCAACGCCGTGGCAAAGGATCCACGTGGACTTCGCTGGGCCCTTCATGGATGCGATGTTCCTTATTGTAGTGGACGCCCACTCAAAATGGCCGGAGGTCATAAAGATGTCATCGACAGCCGAAAAGACGGTCGCAGCCTTAAGGACCATTTTTGCCCGAAACGGGGTGCCCGAGCAAGTCTGTTCGGACAATGGGCCACAATTTGTGGCAGAAGAATTTCAAGCATTCCTAAAAAGGAATGGAGTGCGACATTATACGTCCGCACCATATCATTCGGCTACAAATGGGCTGGCAGAGCGATTTGTACAGACTTTTAAACAGGCCATCAAGGCGATGGGGGAGGAAAGGTTGCCACTACAACACAAGGTGGACAATTTCCTATTCGCATACCGTAATGCTGCACATACGGTGACCAACCAGGCCCCCGCCGTCATGTTCTTTAATAGAAGGTTAAGGTCTCGCCTCGAATTGCTCAGACCAAACATCCGGAGAGATGTGGAAAACCGAGTGTTTCGTAGGGCTCCTGACAGACAGACACGGAGCTTCGAGGTGGGGCAGCAAGTGTTGGCCCGTGATTATAGAAATGAAAAGTGGCGGTCTGGTACGATAAAGGCCCGCCAGGGACCTTTGATGTACACAGTGGATACTGGGGATGGCATAATCAGACGACATGCTGATCAACTTGTGGAGTCCAGAAACCCAACTGATTCACTACCTCAAATGTCTCAGCACATTGTTCCAGCGGAATCACGGCCCAGCTCGTCGCTACAGAAGTCTCAGGATTGCGAGGAGTTCATCACTCCAGTGAGCTCCACGGCACAGGATGTGCCATCAGATACCGACGATTCCAACGATGAAGTGGTGACGGAAGTACCGCCGCCTACACCGAGACCGACTGGAGAAATATGTTATCCTAGTCGAGACAGGAGGCCTCCTCAGAGACTGAATCTATAACATGTTTCTTTTTATATATATATATAGGTAGACAACTCTGATGTAAATATGTTATGTATGTTGTGTTACCAAATGTTATTAGCCCTAGTTATGGGGCATCTATTGACTTAATTGCACGGGTACGTTTTAATTAAAAGGGGAGGAATGTTGTGTATGTAATATGTATGTTACTTTAAACCTATGGCCAGGGCAGCACTACTTTGTAGGGCACAGTGATACAGTAGTACCACTCCTGGCCATAGGGGTATAAATAGTACTGTGGGTACTGATCTCCCCTCAGTTCCCGCCTGTTGGTATGAAGTAAAGACTTACGTCGAACCTTCTAAGCTGTCTCTTCCTTATTGTATATTAAGTATAGTCGCATACTTTACACAACTGATTTCAAGTGGGATTGCGAGAGGATTTTTCAAATAAAGCAGTCAGTCTATACCTGAATTCTGTGCTCCAGCTTTTCTTCAAATTATTTTGAAAAACATCTAGATGGTACTGAAGCACCCTGGCAAATTGAATAAGCTCAGACTGCACAATAGGCATTCAGCTAACCAGAGTGGCAGCTCTGGGTAAAATGTCAAAGGCAGGCCCAGGCTTTTGGAAGAGGCAAGTGAAACTTTAATGAAGCATTAAAAGACACACACGACAATCCAAATAATAAATATAATCATGTTATTGCAAAATATTTAATTATTTGAATGTTTAATTTTATTCAAAAGCATCATTTGGACATCAGAAATGTCAATAACTAAGAAAAAAATGTTCCAGTAATATTTTTTGAGAAATCATTTTGAGTGATGTCTGGCATGACAGTGAGTGGTCACAGTTATGTGCTGCTTAACACTGACATTCTGATTAGAGAATGACCTTGATGTATTATAGGGAAATATTGCAGGTAAGTGTGAGTATTCTAATATTACAATTCCCCATAAGAAATGTTTACATAGCAGTATTCAGTGGAGCGTTTGACCTACACACACACACACATATGTATATATGTATATGTGTGTGTATATATGTACACATGTGTATAATAATATATATTATATAAGCATATACACATACACAAAATGTACATGCATGTACAAGTAAATACTGGTTACCCAAATTTATTTGTAACACTTTAATCCCAACTCCAGCTTTCACTTTTGAATGTCCTCACCCTCCTTTAAAGCTCCTTTATCTTCTCCCCCACTGTTGCTGGCCTAGTCAAGTAACCTCTAAACTAAGCCTCTATTCTGAATTGCGAATAACACATCGAGCTTTTGCTCGTGAGATACTAATTGTCAGTCAGCCTTTGATTTCAGGAGAATGTCATACATCACAGGCATTCTAAAGCACAAGTGGATCCCTGCAGGGTCAGCTACAGAATCTTGGGACTGATTGCTATTTGATAATTCGAGCACTAGATTGAAACCGCCTGTGCTCATTGTGCTTAGGACCCATAGCAGCTGTTTGAGGGCAGAGATACAGCTCACCTGTCTTGGGTTGGAGTTGGACCCAGATGCTCAAAAATGATCAGCCACTGAATTGCATCAATTCCTTACTCCAGCATTTATTTTGAAATGGTGTGGTCGCTAGACATTAATTGCTTAAAGGAATCCTCCAATTTAAGGCCCTATAAAGCCTCATCCTTGAATTTGTTCAAGAAATGTTTCCCCTGCAATTTTTATGGATTTATTATTATGATCTAAAAAATGTTCTTGCATTTGGATGTAACAATTTACAAAAAAATGAAGTGATTGACAAGGCATTACTACAAGCTTTGAATTGATTTGTTTCATTTTTAGTTAAAGAAGCAGGTGTCTTTGATCTTGAAGCACAAGATCAAAGGACTTGATCCAGAGACTTGAGCACAAAATCTAGGCTGAGACTCCAGTGCAGTATTGAGGGAGCGTTACATTGTCTTTCAAATAAGACATTTAACTGAGGCAAAATCTGCCTTCTCATGTGGGCGTAAAAGATCCCATGGCACTATTTTGAAGAAGGGCAGGGGAGCACCCCTCCAGAGTCCCTCAACCAGCATCACTAAAACAGTTTATCTGGTCATAGATATGTGAAGAGAAAAAGATTGGTGAAGTCAAGCGTAGATCCCTTGCACTCAGAATCAGGGGAATTTATAGTGGGGAACAAAGAAATGGCAGACCAATTAAATACATACTTTGGTTCTGTCTTCACAAAGGAGGACATAAATATCCTCCCAGAGATGTCTGGGAACATAGGGTCTAATGAGAGGGAGGAACTATATGAAATCAGTATTTGTAGGGAAATGGTGTTAGGGAGATTGACGGGATTGAAGGCCGATAAATCCCCAGGGCCTGATAATCTACATCCTAGGGTACTTACGGAAGTGGCCCTAGAATTAGTAGATACATTGCTGGTCATCTTCCAAAATTCTATAGACTCTGGAACAGTTCCCATGATTTGGAGGGTAGCTAAGGTAACTCCACTATTCAAAAAAGATGGTAGAGAGAAAATGGGGAATTATAGACCGGTAAGTCTGACATTGGTAGTGGGGAAAATGCTAGAGTCCATTATCTATATATATAAACGGATACTTCTTTCTGTCTGTCTATCTGTCTGTCCTTCTGTCTGTCCTTCTGTCTGTCTTTCTGTCTGTCTGTCTGTCGTCGGGTGTGCGTCTGTCTGGCTATGCGCTCGAAAGTTACAGAGCGTACCTACGCGTGCGTTACGTCGAAAGAAAGCTTACCTTTCCGAAACCCTGGTAAGCGTATTTACGTTTCGGCCGGATGAAAATCACGCCCGCGGTAACCGAAAAACCTTCAACATTCCGCTCATTAGCATCTCATTATCCGCTCATTAGCGACAGAGTGACCTCGAGGTTGACCAATCGTACGCCGGGTTGCTGGCGCGTGCGGCCGGGCCCTGCTATGGTCGAGTGACGGGACGATCGACCAATGCTACGCTTTGGTGACATGACGGTCGACCAATCGGTGCGTGTGTGGGCGGGCCTTATCGTTCTGAACCGAGGTGAGTCGCCGCCATCTTGATTCCAAACTTTTCCTTTCTTTTTCCCGCTTTCTGCGTCTTTCAAAAAAACGTTGCTTTTAAAACACAAATTCTTTTTAAAAAAAGTTAATTACTTTCTAAATTTTTATCTAATCTCATTAATTTTCCTACCTTTCCCTGTTTTTCCAGGTAGGCCTCGAAGCCTCGGCCTCTCCTCCGCACCCATGCCCGAGTTAGGCACCTCCCGGCCCCAGTCAACAAGCGGCCCCCGATCGCCGCCATCTTTGTGAAGGCTGGAGGGGCGGGACTCAGCCGAGCGCCGCTACCTTACTAAAGGGTGCGCGCGCAGCAGGAGCAGCTGAGACGCGGCATCTCTCTCTGTTCCCCGCTCGGCTCATGCGGAGGGGGCGGGGCTCTCGGGATTGCGGATCTCGGGCGGGGCTTAGAGAGCGGCAAGGGTTACCCTGGGAACCGGGCCCGCCGGCCGTCTCTCACAGCCGCAATCGGCTTGGAGAGCGAGAAGCGTTACCCCGGCAACCGGGCCCGCCGGCCGTCTCTGAGCCGCAATCGGTGATCTTGAAGCCAGCTCGGGAGGGCGGGGCTCCGGAGAGCGGGAGGCCGGTGCTCGGGAGGGCGGGGGGCGGTGCTTGGGAGGCCAGGGGACGGGGCTCGGGACATCGGTGGGGCGGAGCTCGCGAAATCGCGGGGCGGGAGATCGGGAGGCAGGACATTGGGAGATCGCGGGGCGGGACATCGGGAGATCGCGGGGCGGGACCTCGGGAGATGGGGGCGGGGCTAGGGAGATCGGGGGGCGGGATTCGGGAGATCGGGGGCGGGGCTCGGGGGGCGGGGCTCCGGAGATCCGGGGGGGCGGGGCTCCGGAGATCCGGGGGGGCGGGACTCGGGAGATCGGGGGGGCGGGGCTTGGGAGATCGGGGGCGGGGCTCGGGAGATCGGGGGCGGGGCTCGGGTGATGGGGGGGCGGGGCTCGGGTGATGGGGGGGCGGGGCTCGGGTGATGGGGGGCGGGGCTCGGTAGATCAGGGGTCTCGGGGAATCTCCCCTCCCCCCTCCTCCCCTCCTCCCTCCTCCACTCCTCCCCCCTCCTCCCCTCCACCCCCTCCCCTTCCCTCCCCCTCCTCCCCTTCCCCCTCCCCTTTCCTCCCCTCCCCTTCCCCCCTCCCCTTCCCCCCCTCCCCTCCCCTTCTTCCCCCCCTGCCCTCCCCACCCCCCTCCCCTTCTTCTCCCCTCCCCTTCCCCCCCTCTATCCCCCCCTCTCTTTCCCCCCTCCCCTTCCCCCCTCTTTCCCCCCTCTTCCCCCCCACCTCTTCCCCCCGTCACTCTCTCTCTTCCCCCCAGTTGCTCTCTCTCTTCCCCCCAGTCGCTCTCTCTCTTCCCCCCAGTCACTCTCTTCCCCCCAATCACTCTCTCTCTTCCCCCCAGTCGCTCTCTCTCTTCCCCCCCAGTCACTCTCTCTCTTCCCCCCCAGTCACTCTCTCTCTTCCCCCCCAGTCATTCTCTCTCTCTTCCTCCCCAGTGGCTCTCTCTCTCTTCCCCCCCAGTCGCTCTCTCTCTTCCCGCCCAGTCGCTCTCTCTCTCTCTCTCTCTTCCAACAACATGCCCTCGAATAAGCCTCGGCACCGCCGGGCACTTCAGCTAGTAAAAGATATAATAGCAGAGCACTTGGAAAACAGTGACAGGATCAGAAAAAGTCAACATGGACTTACAAAAGTTAAATTGTGCTTATCTAATCTACTGGAATTTATTGTGGACGTAACTGGCAGAATAGATCAGGGACAAAAATTGGATGTGGTGTATTTGGACTTTCAAATGGCTTTCGATAATGTCCCGCATAAGAGATTAGCATGTAAAGTTAAAGCACATGGGATTGGGGGTAAGGTACTGACTTGGATAGAGAACTGGCTGGCAAACAGGAAGCAAAGAGTTGGAATAAACGGGTCTTTTTCTGAGTGGCAGGCAGTGACTAGTGGGGTACCGCAGGGATCGGTGCTAGGAACCCAGCTATTCACAATATATATTAATGAACTAGACGAGGGAACTAGATGTAATATCTCCAAGTTTGCAGACGACACAGAGCTGGGTGGACGTGTGTGCTATGAGGAGGATGCATTGAAACTCCAGTATGATTTGGACAGGTTGGGTTATTGGGCAGATGCATGGCAGATGCAGTATAATGTGGATAAATGCAAGGTTATCTACTTTGGTGGCAAAAACAGGAAGGCAGATTATTATCTGAATGGCAATAGATTGGGAAAAGAGGAAGGCCTAGAAATTCGGTAGGCTTAGCGCCGCATTTGAGGCGCTAGAGGGCCTAGCGCCGGAGTTATGGCCAGTTGAGAAATTCCCTGGGGCCCTAAATCGGCGTTGCACCGGTAGCGCTGCGCCGGCACCGATGACGTCATCGGTGTGCGCAGCGTCCCGGTTGCCGTGGTAACCCGGCCCCAAGCCGAAATTCAGTTGCGCCCGCCTCGCCCGTGGCAGGCGCAAGTAAGACTCTGGCAACAGAGACTTCCCCCAGTGTGCGCCGGCGCATAAAGGTGGAGCGGCGGCCGGCCGCGTTCCCGGCGGCCGCCTGCCCGCACCTCCCTTCCCGGACTCCTGCATTCCCCCCCCGCGGCCCTGTTCAGTGTCTGATGCGAGCCCGGCACTTCCCCGAGGTGCCGGGCTCAGATGTCGGGTCAATCCGCCGGACAGTTGTCGGCTGCAGGCAGCTCCTCCTTAACAGGAGGAGGAGGCCTGCAGTTCCCCCGCCTGCCGCACCGCATCGGGTGCCGCAGCGGGGGATTAGCGCCGGGAAACCCAAGTTCACGCCCGTTTTGAGGCGCTAAAGGAGGGTTTTAGCGCCCGCCGCCGTCTGGGCTCGGCGCACCCGAATTTTCGGCGCGCGCTGCCGCATTTCCGCTGGCGCAAACTTTCTGGCGCTACAGCCCTGGCAAGACCAAAACCCAATTTCTAGGCCGAAGTGCAATGAGACCTGGGTGTCCATGAGCACCAGTCACTGAAGGTAAGCATGCAGGTGCAGCAGGCGGTTAAGAAGGCAAATGGTATGTTGGCCTTCATAGCAAGAGGATTCGAGTACAGGAGCAAGGATGGCTTGCTGCAGTTGTACGGGGCCTTGGTGATACCATACCTTGAGTATTGTGTGCAGTTTTGGTCACCTTATCTGAGGAAGGATGTTCTTGCCATGGAGAGAGTGCAGCGAAGATTCACCAGACTGATACCTGGGATGGCGGGAATGACGTATGAGGAGGGATTGGGTCGATTGGGCTTTTATTCGCTAGAGTTTAGAAGAATGAGAGGGGATCTCATTGAAATTTATAAAATTCTAACAAGACTAGACAGACTAGATGCAGGAAGGCTGTTCCCGAGGGTGTGGGAATCCAAAACCAGGGGTCACAGTCTGAAGATTAAAGTCTAAGTGAACCAATTAGGGCAGAGATGAGGAGGAATTTCTTCATCCAGAGAGTGGTGAACCTGTGGAATTCTCTACCACAAAAGGCAGTTGAGGCCAATTCAATAAATATATTCAAGAAGGAGTTAGATATATTTCTTAAGGCTAAAGGGATCAAGGGATATGGGGAGAAAGCAGGGACAGGGTACTGAATTTGGATGATCAGCCATGATCTCATTAAATGGCGGAGCAGGCTCGAGGGGCCGAATGGCCTACTCCAGCTCCTAACTTCTATGTTTCTATTATCACATTGCTGTTTGTGGGAGCTTGCTGTGTGCATATTGGCTGCCGCGTTTCCTACATTGCAACAGTGACTACACTTGGCTGTAAAGCACTTTGGGACTTCCTGAGTTCGAAAGACACTATATAAATTCAAATCTTTCTTCATTCTAGATTACAAGATCAAAAGGCTGAAGATTATTTTGAATCAGGCAGGCCATCGACCATCTTAATTCACACATTCACAAGACCTCACAGTTCCTACACTATTGCAGGATCCAGTTTTGTTCTGAAACCAGTTGCCTAAAGTGAGTCAGGACCAAGTATAGTGTTCAGTGGCTAGAGGGCGGAGAGTAATTGGACCCGGGTGTCCAGATTTATCACAGCTCCCATTAAAGCCCCCATTAAAGTCATACATTTGGGGGGTCCATATTTTTACATAATGGGCCATAATTTGTTGTAATGGCACACGTTATAAGTTCGGCTCGCCCTTGCCTGTTTAATCTCCTTGATAATTTGTGCTGCAAATTGTTGGAAGTGAGAGAAGGAAACAGTGCAGCATCTGGGACCTGAGTGAACAAGTCGGTACATCCTTAATCAATCAGACTGAAGTATTGTTAATGAGCAGCACAAGGCCTGAACAAGGAAGTGTTGGTTAGAGTGGGTGAATTCAATGTCAAATCAGGTATGAATCAGAAAGTGAAATAAAGAGAGGGAAAGAAAGACTGGACTAAGTGACAGTCATTTAATTTAAAAAAATCTCCAACAACAATTAAAATCTGAAGGAATGAGACTCCACACTTGTAAAGGTGCTTCACAGGAGCATTATCAACAACAACAACTTGTATTTATATAGCGCCTTCAAAATAGTAAAACATCCCAAGGTGCGGCACAAGAGTATTATAAGACAAAACATTTGACACCGAGCCACACAAGGTTAAATTAGGGCAGGTGACAAAAAGCTCCGTCAAAGAGGTAGGTTTTAAGGAGCGTCTTAAAGAAGGACAGAGAGGCAGCAAGGCGGAGAGGTTTAGGGAGGGAATTCCAGAGCTTAGGACCTAGGCAACAGAAGGCACAGCCACAGATGGTTGAGCAATTATAATCAGGGCTGCTCAAGAGGGCAGAAATAGATGAGCGCAGATATCTCAGGTGGTTGTGGGGATGAAGGAGATTACAGAGATAGAAACATAGAAGATAGGAGCAGGAGTAGGCCATTCGGCCCTTCGAGCCTGCTCCGCCATTCAATGAGATCATGGCTGATCATCCAAATTCAGTACCCTGTCCGTGCCTTCTCCCCATATCCCTTGATGCCTTTAGCCTCAAGAAATATATCTAACTCTTTCTTGAATATATTTAATGAACTGGCCTCCACCGCCCTCTGTGGCAGAGAATTCCATAGGTTCACCATTCTCTGGGTGAAGAAATTCCTCCTCATTTCAGTCCTAAATTGCTTACCCCTTATCCTTAGACTATGACCCCTGGTTCTGGACTCCCCGGCCATCAGAAACATCCTTTCTGCATCTAGTCTGTCCAGACCTGACAGAATTTTATAGGTTTCGATGAGATCCCCTCTCAATCTTCTAAACTCCAGTGAGTATAAGCCCAATTGACACAATCTCTCCTCGTACGTCGTTCCTGCCATCCCAGGTATCAGCCTGGTGAATCTTCGCTGCACTCCCTCCATGGCAAGAACGTCCTTCCTCAGGTAAGGTGACCAAAACTGCACACAATACTCAAGGTGCGGTCTCACCAAGGCCCTGTACAACTGCAGCAAGACATCCTTGTTCTTGTACTCGAACCCTCTTGCTACGAAGGCCAACATACCATTTGCCTTCTTAACCGCCTGCTGCACCTGCATGCTTACCTTCAGCGACTGGTGCACAAGAACACCCAGGTCTCTTTGCACTTCCCCTTCTCCCAATCTATTGCCATTCAAATAATAAACTGCCTTCCTGTTTTTGCCACCAAAGTGGATAACCTCACATTTATCCACATTATAGTGCATTTGCCATGTTTCTGCCCAATCACCCAACCTGTCCAAATCATACTGGAGTTTCATGACATCCTCCTCACAGCATACCCTCCCACCCAGCTTTGTGCCATCTGCAAATTTGGAGATATTACATCAAATTCCCTCGTCCAGATCATGAATATATATTGTGAATAGCTGGGGTCCTAGGACCGATCCTTGCAGTACCCCACTAGGCACTGCCTGCCACTCGGAAAATGACCCATTTATTCCAACTCTTTGCTTTCTGTCCGCCAACCAGTTCTCTATCCAAGTCAATACCTTGCCCCCAATCCCATGTGCCTTAATTTTGCACGCTAACCTCTTATGCGGGACCTTATCGAAAGCCTTCTGAAAGTCCAAATACACCACATCTACTGGTTCTCCCTTATCTATTTTACCAGTTACATCCTCAAAAAATTCCAGTAGATTAGTCAAGCATGATTTACCTTTTGTAAATCCATGTTGACTTTGTCCGATCCTGTCATTGCTTTCCAAGTGCTCTGCTATTACATCTTTTATAATGGACTCGAGCATTTTCCCCACTATCGATGTCAGGTCTATCATTCCCTACTTTTTCTCTGCCACATTTTTTGAATAGTGGGGTAACATTAGCTACCCTCCAATCCATGGGTACTGTTCCAGAGTCTATCGAGTTCTGGAAGATGACCAGCAATGCATCTACTATTTCCAGGGCCACTTCCTAAAGTACCCTGGGATGTAGATTATCAGGCCCTGGGGACTTATCGGCCTTCAGTCCCATCAATTTTCCTAACACCATTTCCCTACGAATACTGATTTCTTTCAGTTCCACCCTTTCATCAGACCCGATGTTCCGCGGTATTTCTGGGAGGTTATTTGTGTCCTCCTTTGTGAAGACAGAACCAAAATATGTATTTAGTTGGTCTGCCATTTCTTTGCTCCCCATTATAAATTCCCCCGATTCTGACTGCAAGGGACCTATGCTTGACTTCACCAATCTTTTTCTTTTTACATATCTATAAAAGCTTTTACAGTCAATTTTTATGTTCCCTGCAAGCTTACTCTCATATTCTATTTTCCCTTTCTTAATTAATCCCTTTGTCCTCCTTTGTTGAATCCTAAACTGCTCCCAATCCTCAGGATTATTGCTTTTTCTGGCCAATTTGTATGTGCTCTCCTTGGATCTTATGCTATCCCTAATTTCCTTTGTTAGCCATGTGGTAAACCACTGTTTGTATTCCACTATGTACATGCCTGGACATGCCTCGGCTGACTCCTCCCACAAGTCCTAGTATAAAGGTGACTGCTCCCCAGCCCTTTGTATTTCTGGACCGGTCGACCACTCGAGGCAGACCTTCATTCTTTTGTTAATAAAAGCCTTTAGTTACTCTCTTAACTCTCAGTCTTTTATGAGTAATTGATAGCGCATCAATTTTATTAACAAAATTTTTATAATGGAGAAGATCCTCACACCAGCATGCCTGGACTTAGATCATCGGGAGGCGGACTCATCCACCAAGTTTATTCACTGGCTTAAGTGTTTCAAAAAATTCCTGACCGCCTCCGCAGCAATCAAATTGGACGAGGACAAACTGGATGTCCTGACCTCCAAAGTGAACCACCGAGTGTACTCGGTCATCCAAGACGCGACCTCGTACGCGGACGCTATCAAGCTCCTCAAGGACCAGTACACGCGCCCAGTGAACGAAGTGTACGCCAGGCACCTTCTGGGGAGTCGTAAAAAACAACCTGGGGAATCGACCGTGGAATACCTTCAGGCACTGTCTGTGCTTGGCCGGGCCTGTGGTTGTAAGGATGTAAAGGCCGCCGTGTACACAGAGGAACTTATCCGGGACGCTTTTGTAGCGGGCCACAGATCCAATTACACCCGACAGCGACTGTTGGAGCAGAGTGACCTCGACCTCAACAAGGCCTCTGAGCTCGCACTATCATTGGATGCAGCCTACCGGGGCATGGATGCCTATTCCTCTGCACCGTGGACGCCGCGGGGAATGACAGCCTGGGACACGGTAGGACCGCCTCATAGCGCCGTGCCACCCCAGCCACACCCCAGCAACGGCCCAACTACTGCAGCAGTGTCCCAAGGCCAGACAGCAGTGCCCCAAGACCAGAAATGCTACTTCTGTGGCCAGGCAAAACACCCCAGAGCGCGCTGCCCGGCGAAAAACGCGATCTGCTCGGGCTGCGGGAAGAAGGGACACTACGCTAGCGTCTGCAGGGCCAAAGCCACCCCGAACCCCAGCAGCGCCGCGTGTGGGCCATGCGGGCCGCCATCTTGGGTTTCCCCGGCCATGTGCGAACCACCGGTACAGCAGCCATTTTGGACGCCTCCAGCCACATGGGGATCATGGACGCCGCCATCTTGGACGACAGCCAGAACACAGCAGGCCCCCAACACCGCCTCATCTGATACCCGCAGCGACGCACTGACCCCTACGCTGGCATCCGTTACACTGGACCAAGCGAGACCGCACCAGCTGGCCAGTTCCACAATGGACATTAAGGTAAATGGTCACGATACAATCTGCCTTTTTGACTCTGGGAGCACAGAGAGCTTCATCCACCCCGACACGGTGCGGCGTTGCTCTCTCCCAGTCCTGCCTGCGCACCAGCGGATTTCTATGGCCTCCGAGTCCCAGTCGGCGGACATCAGCGGCTACTGCGTGGTGACACTCGTAGTAGACGGGACTGTGTATGATCATTTTAAACTTCTGGTCCTGCCCGACCCCTGCGCTGCTGTCCTGCTGGGGTTAGATTTTCAGTGCCACCTTAAAAGTGTTACGATGGCGTACGGTGGACCTCTACCCCCACTCACAGTCCGCAGCCAGCAGCTTCCAAATTGCCCGCCGCGCACCAGGTGCAACCTCTCCACACTCAGAGTCACCCCCCCCCCACTGTTTGCTAACCTCACCCCCGACTGTAAGCCCATCGCCACAAAGAGCAGGCGATACAGTGCCGGGGACAGGGTTTTCATTAAAACCGAAGTGGAGCGGCTCCTGATGGAAGGGATTATTGAGGGCAGCACCAGCCCCTGGCGAGCCCAGGTTGTGGTCGTTAAGACCGGCGAGAAGCAGCGCCTGGTCATCGACTACAGCCAGACAATAAATCGCTACACCCTGCTGGACGCCTACCCACTCCCCCGCATAGCTGATATGGTCAACCAGATCGCGCAGTACCGCGTCTTCTCGACCATTGACCTGAAATCAGCATACCACCAGCTCCCTATCCGCCCTGAGGACCGCCAGTATACTGCCTTTGAGGCAAACGGCCGCCTCTATCACTTCCTTAGGGTTCCCTTTGGCGTCACCAACGGGGTCTCCGTTTTCCAAAGGGAGATGGACCGGATGGTAGATCAAAATGCGTTGCAGGCCACTTTCCCATATCTGGACAATGTGACCATCTGCGGCCGTGACTTGCAGGACCATGACGCAAACCTCGAAAAATTCCTCCGCACTGCCCAACTCCTGAACCTGACATATAACAAGGAGAAGTGCATATTCCGCACAAACCGCCTCGCCATCCTTGGCTGTTCTGTGGAACACGGAGTCATCGGCCCCAACCCCGACCGGATGCGTCCCCTTATGGAACTCCCACTGCCCCACTGCCTCAAGGCCCTGAAGAGGTGCCTAGGGTTATTCTCCTATTACGCCCAGTGGGTCCCCTACTATGCGGACAAGGCCCGTCCGCTGATCAAGTCCACCTCTTTTCCCTTGACGGCAGAGGCCCGCTTAGCCTTCCACCGTATCAAGGAGGACATTGCCAAAGCCACCATGCACGCAGTGGATGAATCCATCCCCTTCCAGGTGGAAAGCGACGCGTCCGAATTTGCCCTGGCCGCTACCCTCAATCAGGCGGGGAGACCCGTGGCCTTCTTTTCACGAATCCTCCAAGGCCCGGAGACCAGACACTCCGCTGTTGAGAAGGAGGCCCAGGCGATTGTGGAGGCTGTGCGTCATTGGAGGCACTACCTGGCCGGAAAAAGATTTACCCTGCTCACTGACCAGCGTTCAGTTGCTTTCATGTTTAACAACAAGCAGAGGGGCAAAATCAAAAATGACAAGATCTTGAGGTGGAGAATTGAACTTTCCACCTATAATTACGAGATCTTGTACCGGCCCGTGAAGCTCAATGAACCCCCGGATGCGCTATCGCGTGGCACATGCACCAGCGCGCAGATCGATAGACTGAAGACCCTCCACAATGACCTCTGCCACCCGGGGGTCACGAGGTTCTTCCACTTCATCAAGGCCCGCAACCTGCCTTACTCTATTGAGGAGGTCAGGACCATGACCAGGAACTGCCAAGTCTGCGCTGAGTGCAAACCGCACTTTTATAGACCAGACAGGGCCCACCTGATAAAAGCCACTCGCCCCTTCGAGCGCCTGAGCGTTGATTTTAAAGGGCCTCTCCCCTCCTCCGACCGCAATGTGTATTTCCTCAATATTATTGATGAGTACTCCCGTTTCCCGTTCGCCATCCCCTGCCCGGACATGACCAGTGCCACGGTCATTAAATGTCTGAACGACCTCTTCACCCTGTTCGGTTTCTCCAGCTATATCCATAGCGACCGGGGCTCAACGTTTATGAGCGATGAACTCCGTCAGTACCTGCTAACTAGGGGTATTGCCACAAGCAGGACCACCAGTTACAACCCCCGGGGGAACGGACAGGTGGAAAGAGAAAATGCGACAGTTTGGAAGGCCGCCCTGCTAGCCTTAAAGTCTAGGGGCCTTCCAACCTCCCGCTGGCAGGATGTGCTCCCCGATGCGCTCCACTCTATTCAGTCACTGCTCTGCACTGCCACTAACGCCACCCCCCATGAGAAAATGTTTGTCTTCCCAAGGAAGTCCACATCGGGGACATCGCTACCGCCATGGCTGACGTCCCCAGGGCCGGTCCTACTGAGAAGACACGTGAGGACCCATAAAACGGACCCCCTGGTCGAGAGGGTCGACCTCCTCCACGCCAACCCCCAGTATGCTTACATTGCATACCCGGACGGGCGGGAGGACACAGTCTCCATAAGAGACCTTGCACCCTCGGGGGCCACAGTAACCCACTACTCACTACCACCCCCCCCACGATCCGATATCCAGCCAGCCCCAGCAGACGGCAGGCCTGGGCCCCGCGACCCGCTCGACATCTACGAGGACGACACGCCTGTGCCACAGCCTACGCAGGACTCGACGCCGGAAGCTCCACTACCCCTGCCGTCGCCACGCCGATCACAGCGGCAGACAAGATCTCCGGAGAGACTCCAATACATTAACTTTTAATACACTTCACCCCGCCGGACTCAATTTTAAACAAGGGGTGAATGTGGTAAACCACTGTTTGTATTCCACTGTGTACATGCCTGGACATGCCTCGGCTGACTCCTCCCACAAGTCCTAGTATAAAGGTGACTGCTCCCCAGCCCTTTGTATTTCTGGACCGGTCGACCACTCGAGGCAGACCTTCATTCTTTTGTTAATAAAAGCCTTTAGTTACTCTCTTAACTCTCAGTCTTTTATGAGTAATTGATAGCGCATCAAGCCATGGTTGAGTCACCTTTTTTGTTTTATTTTTATGCCAAACTGGGATGAACAACTTCTGTAGTTCATCCATTCGGTCTTTGAATGTTTGCCATTGACTATCCACCGTCAACCCTTTGAGTGCCATTCACCAATCAATCCTACTCAACTCGCTCCTCAGACCATCATAGCTTCCTTTATTTAAATTGAGGGCCCTAGTTTCTGAGGGCTGAAGGAGATTACAGAGATAGGGAGGGGCGAGGCCATGGAGGGATTTGAAAACAAGGATGAGAATTTTGAATTCAAGGTGCTGCTTAACCGGGAGCCAATGTAGGTCAGCGAGCACAGGGGTGATGGGCAAATGGGACTTGGTGCGAGTTAGGAAATGGGCAGCCGAGTTTTGGATGACCTCAAGTTTACGTAGGGTAGAATGTGGGAGGCCAGCCAGGTGTGTGCTGGAATAGTCAAGTCTAGAGGTAACAAAGGCATGGATGAGGGTTTCAGCAGCGGATGAGCTGAGGCAAGGGCGGAGACGGGCTATGTTACGGAGGTGGAAATAGGCGGTTTTGTTATGCTGCGGATATGTGGTTGGAAGCTCATTTCAGCGTCAAATACAACACCAAAGTTGAGAACTGTGTGGTACAGCCTCAGACAGATGTTAGTGAGAGGGATGGAGTCAGTGGCTAGGGAATGGAGTTTGTGGCGGGGGCTGAAAACAATGGCTTTTGTCTTCCCAATATTTTCCAAAAATTTGACACTGAGTCCATAAAGAGATATTAGGCTAGATGACTAAAAGCTGGTCAAAGAGGTAGGTTTTAAGGAGCATCTTAAAGGAGGAGAGAGAGGTAGCAAGTCAGAGATGTTTAGGGAGGGAATTCCAGAGCTTAGGGTCTAGACAGTTGAAGGCATGGTCACCATGGTGGAGCGATTAAAATCAGGGATGTTCAAGAGGCCAAAGTTGGAGGAGCACATGGTTGTAGGGCTGGAGGAGGTTACAAAGAGAGGGAGGGGTGAGGCCGTGGAGGGATTTGCAAACAAGGATGAGAATTTTAAAACTGAGGCTTTGCTCAACCGGGAGCCAATGTACGTCAGTGAGCACAGAGTGATGGGCCGCAAAGCTCTCAGCCGGTCCCGCTCAGCCCGGGACTGGCTTTTCTAATGTTAAATTTCAGGCATGCGCAAAACTGTGAATAGGCCACGCAGCCCCTTAAAGGGGCCGCGCACCCAAAGAAAAAAATTAGGGAGAGCATTGGTGATGGGTGAGTAGGACTTGGTGCAAGTTATGATGTGGACAGCAGAGTTTTGGACGAGATTAAGTTTATGGAGGGTGGAAGATGGAATGCCGGCCAGGAGTGCATTGGAATAGTCAAGTCTAGAGGTAACAAAGGCATGGATGAGGGTTTCAGTAGCAGATGAGCTGAGGTTGGGGTGGAGTCAGGCAATGTTCTAGAGGTGGAATAGGCAATCTTATTGAGGGCATGAGTTTGTGGTTGGAAGCTCATCTCTGGATCAAATACAGCACCAAGGCTGCGAACAGTCTGGTTACGCCTCAGACAATTGCTTGGGAGAGGGATAGAGTCAGTGGCTAGGGAACGGAGTTTGTGGTGGGGACTGAAGACAATGGCTTTGGTCTTCCCAATATTTAGTTGGAGGAAATTTCTGCTCATCCCATACTGGATGTTGGACAAGCAGTCTGACAATTTAGAGACAGTGGAAGAGTTGAGAGAGGTGTTGAGGTAGAGCTGGGTGTCGTCAGCGTACATGTGGAAACTGACGCTGTGTTTTTGGATGATGTCGGGCATCGTGAAGATGAGAAAGAGGAGGGGGCCAAGTGCCTTGGGGGACTCCAGAGGTAATGGTGCGGGAGCGGGAAAAGAAGCCATTGCAGGTGATTCTCTGGTTATGAGTGGATAGATAAGAATGGAACCAGGCGAGTATAGTCCCACCGAGCTGGACAATAGTGGAGAGGTGTTGGAGGAGGAAGGTGTGGTCAACCATGTCAAAGGCTGCAGGCAGGTCGAGAAGGATGAGGAGAGATAGTTTACCACAGTCACAAAGGATGTCATTTGTGAGTTTGATGAGAACCATTTTGATACTGTGGCAGGGATGGAAACCTTATTGGAAGGGTTCAAACATGAAGTTCTGGGAAAGATGGGGACGGATTTTGGAGGAGACAGCACTTTGGAGGACTTTGGAGAGGAAAAGGAGGTTGGAGATGGGCTGGTAGTTTGCAAGGACAGAGGGTTAAAGGGTAGGTTTAGACTGAAATGGACAAGCCCTAAATTTCTGTGGCGAATTTTCTTCATATCTGCAGCGCAAATACAGGAGCTTCACATCATTTAATGCATTTGAAAGAGGACCAGAAAGTGAGATACTGGAGCGGCTCATCTTTGACAGCAACCTCTCGATTTTCACGTTTAACCACAAATCTCCCCTTGCCTGATTTGCACATAAATAACGAAAAGTGCCATTATCCTCGCCAATATCTTGACAGCAAATTTTGGGCCATTTTAATCGACCTCCCATTGTGTTCAACAAAGTGTCATGAGGATTTTATAGGAGATTTGGCGTGGGGAGTATGTTGAAGGCACTGGCTATTTTCAGGATGGAGTCATTGGGCACTGTTGTGTTTCAGCAAGAATAGAAAGAAGATAATTTTTTTTTAAATTCTTAGGATGTGGGCATCACTGGCAAAACCAACATTTATTGCCCATCCCTAGTTGCCCTTGAGAAGGTGGTGGTGGGCCTTCTTCTTGAACCGCTGCAGTCCGTGTGGTGATGGTCCTCCCACAGTGCTCTTAGGGAGGGAGTTCCACAATTTTGACCCAGTGACAACGAAGGAATGGCAATATATTTCCAAGTCAAGATGGTGTGTGACTAGATAATGAGGTGCCTGCATTTAAGACAGGTAACAAATCTAACCCAGACAACTACAGATGCATTAATTTATCAGTTGTCGTACGTGTCTTCACACTGTTCCCTTTGGGGAACTGTATGAAGTGGTGGAAGGATTTCTGGCCGCGATTAACGCTCCTTCCGTGACCGTAACCATCTTCGTACCAGCCATTAGGATGGTTAGTCCTATGGCGGGAGGGTTTTACGGGCTCCCACAACCCATACGAGGGGAGGGGGGGCCACCCACACACGCAAGTATCCCGCTGGATGTCAACCCTGAATTTAGAGCCGGAGCTCTGACTCCACTTGCTGGGACTGTCTGGAGCGGGGTTTGAAACCCTACGCCTTCTGGCCCAGCGGTGGGGATGCTACCGCTACGCCAAAGGCCCACTCCAATTTATCAGTGCTAATAAGTAAACTAAAGGGGACTATGCTCAAGGATTGACTGAATGAGCATCTGCATAGTAATAACTTTAGCTAGCATGAACTGGAAGATCTAGCTTAACAAACCACTTTCAATTTTAGAGGATGTCACAGATAAAGTTGATTGTGGAACTCCATATGATATTGTTTATTTGGACTTTCAGAAATCTTTCAACAAAGTTCCACATGAAGGACTTCTAATTAAACTGTCGTATGAGTCCTGGGTAGAAGATGGAACTAGATAAGACATTGGTTAAAAAGAAAGTAACAAAGAGCACTCACGAGAGTTTCAATGTCAGACTAGGGAGGGTTTGAGTGGCATTCTGGACAGGTTAGTGTTAGTACTCCTGTTATTTCCAATCTGCAAAAATGGACATGAAACCAGATCTAAATGTCTGTTTGTCCAACTTGCTGACAACACTAACTGGGGAGAGCAGTAGAGACCAAGGATGTAGCAAAGAATGACAGACTGATTTCACAGACTATGCAATTCAGCAGGCAAAAGGAAAATGAAATTCATCATTGATAAATGTAAAATACTCCACTTACATCATCAGTATCCACTGAATAATATTGGATTGCCACAGGGACACTTAGAAAGGACCCTGCTGTGATTTTAGAACCATTATTTTCAAATGCTGTGAAACAGTAAAAAAAAATTAATAAAAAGTTTAAATATGAAGATAGAAAGACTTACATTTAAATGGCGCCTTTCACAATCTTGGGACATCCCAAAGTGCTTTACAGCCAGTATTTAGAAGTGTAATCACTGTTGTAATGAGCAGCCAATTTTCACACAGCAAGCTCCCACAAACTGCAATGTGAGAATGACCAGACAATCTATTTTAGTGATGAATATTGGCCAGGACACTGGGGAGGAATACCCTGCTCTTCTTTGAACTAGTCCTGTGGGCTCCTTTACATCCACCTGAGAGAGCAGATGGGGCTTTGGTTTAATGTCTCATCTGAAAGAGGGCACCCCCAACTCGCTCAGTACTGCACTGGAGTGTCAGCCTGGATTTAGTGTTCAAGTATCCAGAATGGGACTTGAACCCACAACCTTCATGACTCAGGAGAGAGTACTACCCACTGAGCAACATGAGAAACAGCAAAGGCTACAGGTCTGGTGCTGGAATGTTGTGATGCACTGGTCAAACCGCAGTTGGAGTACTGCAGTCAGTTATGGTCACCACAACACAAAAAGATGCGTATTGAAGAAGCGACGAAGAAATAAAATCTTATTCCAAGAATAAGGGGCATGAACGAGGACAAAATATTAGAGATGGACAACAGTCTAGAAGGAATATGGTTTGGGGGGTTCCTCAATAGATTTTCTGAAATATTAAATGGTCTAAGTATGGTTAACCCAGTTTATTCCTTCAAACCAAGTCAGGAGACTATTTCATCCCTTTGTGTCTCAAATCAAGCCTATATTTCTTCTAAAATAACAACAGAAAATGATGGAAAAACTCAGCAGGCCAGCAACATCCATGGAGAGCAATAGAGTTAATGTTTCAGGTCAATGACCCTTCATCAGAACTTTGAAAAAATGGCAGGAAATGAAACAGATTAAAAGGCCAGTTTGGGGGCAGGGAAATGGGGGAGGGGATGAAAGAACAAAAGGGAAGTGAAGAGACATTAAGAGGTATTCAAGATGAAATGAGATAGTAACAGGACAAGTAAAGAGACTAAAAATGGCTCTAGATGAAGATTGAAATGCGCTGGCAGAATGAGAGACAGCTGCCATGTCAAAACAGGGAAAAGGCACAAACCAAAGGCGTGGATTAAAAATATATAATAATGTAATAGGGGCCGAGGTTATGATCTGAAATTGTTGAACTCGATATTGAGTCCGGAAGGCTGTAAAGTGCCTAATCAGAAGATGAGGTGCTGTTCCTCGAGCTTACGCTGAGGTGTACAAAATGATGAGGGGCATAGATAGGGTAGATAAAGAGGAATTGTTCTCCCTAGTAGGGGGGTCAATAACAAGGGGGCATAGATTCAAGGTAAGGGGCAGGAGCTTTAGAGGGGATTTGAGGAGGAACTTTTTCACCCAGAGGGTGGTTGGAGTCTGGAACTCACTGCCTGAAAGGGTGGTAGAGGCAGGAACCCTCACAACATTCAAGAAGCATTTGGATGAGCACTTGAAATGCCATTGCATACAAGGCTATGGACCAAATGCTGGAAAATGGGATTAGATTGTACAGGGCTTGATGGACGGTGCAGACACGATGGGCCGAAGGGCCTCTTTCTGTGCTGTATAACTCTATGACTCTATGACTCTAATGCAAGAGCCTGAGGATGGTGAGTTCTGAGTGGGAATGTGGCAGTGAATTAAAATGATAGGTGACTGGAAGCTCGGGGTCACCCTTACGGACTGAATGGAGGTGTTCCGCAAAGCGGTTACCCAATCTGCATTTGGTCTTCCCAATGTAGAGGAGACCACATTGTGAGCAGCAAATACAGTACACTAGATTGCAAGAAGTACAAGTAAATCGCTGTTTCACCTGGAAGGGGTGTTTGGGGCTCTGGACAGTGGGAAGGGGGGAGGTATAAGGGCAGGTGTTACATCTCTTGCGCTTTCACGGGAAGGTGCCGGGTGAAGGGGAAGGGGTGCTGGGGGTGATAGAGGAGTGGACTAGGGTGTCTCGGGGGGAGCAGTCCCTACGGAATGCTGAAACAGGAGTGGAAGGGACGATGCGTTTGGTGGTGGGATCACGTTAGAGGTGGCGGAAATGGCGGAGGATGATTCGTTGAATATGGAGGCTGGTGGGGTGAAAGGTGAGGACAAGGGGAACCCTATCGTGGTTCCAGGAGGGTGGGGCAGGAGTGAGGGCAGAAGTGTGGGAGATAGAACGGACACGGTCGAGGGCCGTGTCAACCACGGTAGCGGCGAATCCTCAGTTGAGGAAAAAGGAAGACAAGTTGAAAGCACTGGTGTGGAAGCTGGCATCGTCGGAGAAGATGCGACAGAGGCAGAGAAACAGGGAGAATGGAATAGAGTCATTACAGGAGGCGGGGTGAGAGGAAGTGTCGTCCAGGTAGCTGTGGGAGTCAGTGAGTTTGTAGTGAATGTTGGTTAATAACCTATCCCCAGAGATGGAGACAGAGAAGTCGAGGAAGAGAAGGGAAGAGTCAGAAATGGACCATGTGAAGGTAAGGAAAGGGTGGAAATTAGAGGCAAAATGAATGAAATTGTCTAGTTCAGGGCGAGAACAGGATACGGCACCGATACAGTCATCAATGTACCAGAAAAAGAGGTGAGGGAGGGGACCAGAGTAGGACTTGAACAAAGAATGTTCCACATATCTCACAAAAAGGCAGGCATAGCTAGGACCCATGCGGGTACCCATAGCAACACCTTTAATTTGGAGGAAATGAGTGGAGTCAAAGGAGAAGTTGTTCAATGTGAGAACAAGTTCAGCCAGGCAGAGGAGGGTGGTGGTGGACTGGTTGGGCCTCTGTTCAAGGAAGAAGCGGAGCGCCCTCAGGCCATCCTGGTGGGGGATGGAGGTGTAGAGGGTTTGTAAGTCCATGGTGAAAAGGAGGCGGTTGGGGCCAGAACACTGGAAACTGTTAAAGTGGTGGAAGGCATCAGGAGACAATATAGAGTCGAGATGGGAAGAGATAAGTTCCGTGGGGCAAGAACAGGCTGAAATGATGGTCTACTAGGGCAGTCCTGTTTGTGGATTTGGGAAGGAGGTAGAAGCGGGCTGTGTGGGGTTGGGGAACTATGAGTTTGGTGGCCACGGGGGAAGATCTCCAGAGGAGATGAGGTCAGTGACTCTTTTGGAAATGGTGGTTTGATTTTCGGTAGTGGGATCATGGTCCAGGTGGAGGTAGGAGGAGCTGTCGGAGAGTTGGCGTTCAGCTTCCGCTAGGTAGAGGTCGGTTCGCCAAACAACAAAAGCAACACCCTTGTCAGCAGGTTTAATGACAATTCGGGGTTGGGTCTGAGAGAATGAAGTGCTGCAAGTTCAGAGGGAGGTAGGTTGGAGTGAGTGAGGGGAGCAAAGAAATGGAGACGGCCGATGTCACATTGGCAGTTAGCAAGGAAAAGATCTAGAGAGGGTAAGAGGCCAGGGGGAGGGGTCCAAGTAGAATGAGAATTCTGAAAGCGGGAGAAAGGGTTAGCCGTGCGGGGGGAAAGACTGGCCAAAGAAGTGGGCACGGAAACGAAGGTGGCGGAAAAAGAGCTCAGCACCGTGCCGAGCTCGAAATTCATTGAGGTGGGGGCATAAGGGAATGAAGCTCAGGCCTTTGCTGTGGACTGATCATTTGGGGTCAGAGAGGGGAAGGTCAGAGGGGATAGTGAAAACATGGCAGGGGTGAGATTATGAAAAGGGGGATCAGAGGAAAGTGAAGGGGAAGAAGATGGGCGTTGGCGTTCAGGAGTTGATGAAGCTTGCGATCCATGACAACGGAAAGGAAGAACAAAAGTTTTTTGTTGCTTCTATTTTGTTAATATAGTTACCCTTGTACAAGCAGACTACAAAGGATTGTGACCTCACAGAAGCTTTGTGAGTTACATTGTAGGAATCGTCGAATTCCTAACTAATAACTGAGGTCGACTCAGGAGATCAAACAAACAGGTCTTTAATGTAAGACTAAACGAGTTCGAACCGTTTGTTGAGATCGATACAGGAGAACCACGAAAACAGGTCTTAACAAGATGGAGAGTCCACGAGGACTGCCTGGGCAGTCACGTGGTTTGCCACGTGACGTCATCGCGTTTGCCCATGTTTTCCCGTGCTCTTAAAGGGGCCACGCCCCGTACATACAAACACTTAATACAAAACACAATAATGGCTAACACATTGGTTATCCACTTTGGTGGCAAAAACAGGAAGGCAGATTATTATTTGAATGGCAATAGATTGGGAGAAGGAGAAGTGCAAAGACACCTGGGTGTTCTTGTGCACCAGTCGCTGAAGGTAAGCATGCAGGTGCAGCAGGCGGTTAAGAAGGCAAATGGTATGTTGGCCTTCGTAGCAAGAGGGCTTGAGTACAAGAACAAGGATGTCTTGCTACAGTTGTACAGCACCTTGGTGAGACCGCACCTTGAGTATTGTGTGCAGTTTTGGTCACCTTACCTGAGGAAGGGCGTTCTTGCCATGGAGGGAGTGCAGCGAAGATTCACCAGGCTGATACCTGGGATGGCAGGAATGACGTACGAGGAGAGATTGTGTCAATTGGGCTTATACTCACTGGAGTTTAGAAGATTGAGAGGGGATCTCATCGAAACCTATAAAATTCTGTCAGGTCTGGACAGACTAGATGCAGAAAGGATGTTTCTGATGGCTGGGGAGTCCAGAACCAGGGGTCATAGTCTAAGGATAAGGGGTAGGCCATTTAGGATTGAAATGAGGAGGAATTTCTTCACCCAGAGAGTGGTGAACCTGTGGAATTCTCTGCCACAGAGGACGGTGGAGGCCAGTTCATTAAATATATTCAAGAAAGAGTTGGATATATTTCTTGAGGCTAAAGGGATCAAGGGATATGGGGAGAAGGCAGGGACAGTGTACTGAATTTGAATGATCAGCCATGATCTCATTGAATGGCGGAGCAAGCTCGAAGGGCCGAATGGCCAATCCTTCTCCTATCTTCTATGTTTCTATGTTTCTATGTTTCTACAATGGTACCGGCTTAGGCTGGTGTTAGAACATCGTTAAAGGGAATTATATACAGTTGCCCAGAGTCATTCAGTGGCTCCGCCACATGTGCCCCTCCAGAATTCGCTTTAACGGACAAAGTCAAGTGGTGAGGTGGTCTGATGAGCCTATCAGTATGACTCCTGTACTCCTGAGGCGGAGGCTGTTGGGTGGCTGGCGGTCTGGCGGGTGGTTGCACTTGGTCTGCTGTAACGGCGATGGGTAGCCGACCTCGTCTCTGCGGTTGTGCTGTCTCGACGGGACGGCCGAGGTCCAGATGTGCTGGCTTTAAGCGATCGACCAAAATGTGTTCCAGTTTACCACCGACATCTACCGTGAAGGTTTTGTCCCCTGCCTCCAACACGCAGAAGGGACCAGTATATGGGGCCTTGAGTGGATCCCTATGAGCATCGTGGCGAATAAAGACGTACTCAGCCTTGTGAAGCTCCGGGGGAACATGCGAACTCTGCAGCCCATGATGCGAAGTGGGCACCGGTGCAAAGCATCTGGCCGCCTCCTGGTGACTAGTAAGCTGGTCAGACGCGAACCATGGCTTCGTCGATGCTGGCAGGGAATCCCCCGGGACGCACTGCAGCTGACCGTACACAAGCTCCGCTGATGAAGAGTGAAGGTCTTCCTTGGGGGCCGTGCAAAGGCCCAACAGGACCCACGGTAGCTTGTTTGCCCATCCAGCGTCCTGGAGTCTGGCCCTCAAGGTGGCTTTCAGTGATCGGTGGAAGCGTTCACAGAGGCCATTCGCCTGTTGGTGGTGGGCTGTTGTGCGGTGCAATTTGACACCGAGTCCTTGGGCCACTGCATTCCAGAGTTCGGAGGAAAACTGCGGTCCTCTGTCAGAAGAAATATCTGCGGGCACTCCAAAACGGGCGACCCAGGTGGAAATGAATGCCCTGGCCACGTCCGCCGAAGTAGTTGATGACAGAGGAACTGCCTCGGGCCATCTGGTGGTGCAGTCAACCATGGTCAGGATGTGTGAAAAACCATGAGAGGGTGGGAGTGGTCCTACCAGGTCCACATTGACATGGTCAAAACGTTGCTCCGGAACTGTGAAGGTGGCCAACGGAGCTTTGACGTGGCGCTCTACTTTAGCCTTTTGACAGACCACGCAGGTTTTGTCCCAGTCACGGACATCCTTGTGCATGCCATGCCATACGAATTTCGCAGACATCAGCTTCTGAGAGGCCTTCATTCCTGGGTGTGACAACCCCTGTATGGCGTCGAACACTTTACGGCACCAGACGACCGGCAGACCGGGCGAGGGTCCCGTACGGAGACGTCACACAACAGCGTGGTACCTGCCAAATGGAACTTGACATCAGCCAACCGGAGGCCAGTGACGGCTGTCCTGCAGGCTTGGACTTCTGGGTCTGAGGCTTGATTGGCTGCCATGAGGGCGTAATCGATGCCCAAATGAACCGTATTGAGACGGTCGCGCGGGAGAGGCAGTCAGCCACCTGGTTGTCCTTACCGGCCACGTGCTGTATATCCGTGGTGAATTCAGATATGTAGGTCAGTTGATGTTGCTGTCAGGATGACCACAGTTCGGCGGTCTTGGCCATGGCAAAAGTTAGTGGCTTATGGTCCACAAAGGCGGTGAAAGGACGTCCTTCCAGGAGGAAGCGAACATGGTGGATGGCCAGTAAAAGGGCGAGCAACTCCCGGTCGAACGCGCTATATGCTCTCTCGTTCCGCCGTAGTTGAGGGCTGAAGAATGCCAATGGCTGCCACGTCTCGTTCACCCACTGCTCTTGCACCGCCGATTGCGTAGTCTGATGCGTCGGTGGTGAGGGCGATGGTGGCTCCTGGCAGCGGGTGCGCCAGCATGGTTGCATTGGCTAAGGTGCTATTGGTGTCTGCGAACGCTCGGGCCATGTCATCCGTCCAGTCTACTGGATTCTTGCCAGACTTGCCCTTGAGGGCCTCGTACAGGGGCTGCATGAGTAGTGCTGCCTTAGGCATGGTAAAAGTTTACCATGCCTAGGAATTCCTGCAGGTCCTTAATGTTTTGCGGGCATGCAAAGGTTATCACCGCCTCTACCTTCGCTTGTAAAGGAACCGTTCCCTCTGCGGTGATGCGATGCCCAGGAAATCAATTTGGTGCAGGCCAAACTGACACTTGGCCGGGTTGATAACCAGGCCGTGTTGGCTGAGGCGTCGAAAAAGTGTGCGTAAGTGACAGATATGTTCCTCTTTAGCAGGACTGGCAATTAGAATATTGTCCAGGTCGACAAAGAGGATCTTGAGGTCCCGCAGCATGGAGTCCATCAGGCGTTGGAATGCCTGGGCGGCATTCTTTAACCCAAACGGCATTCGCAAAAACTCGAAGAGGCCGAATGGGGTGATGATTGCGGTCATCTGGACGTCCTGTGGCTGCACTGGAACCTGGTGGTAGCCCCGTACGAGGTCGACTTTCGAGAAGACGGTGCTCCCTGCCAAATGGGCAGAGAAATCCTGGATGTGGGTGTTAGATCCGTGTGTTAATGGAGACATGGAATGCAGGAGTTGATTTAACAAGTGTTTACTGAACAAAGTCTGGAGGTGAACTAACTACACAAGAATATACACAGGCTTATATACCCGAGTGGTCACTACTGGTACTACAGTATACAGGGGCTTCAAAAACATAGTTCCTCTTAAAGGTACATACACTACAATTCCTCCCCTTTTAGATAAATAGTACATAACATTTTAAGTAATCATTAAATAACATTTTTACAAGAACAATAATATACACATTTGCTGAAGTTAATAAATTACAAATTCAGTCACTCTGGAGGCTTCCTGACTCGGTCCGGATAACGCCTCGGTGGTGTAGTAGGTTCTTTTGGCAAGGTCGATTCGGCTTCAATGCCAATGTCAGGTTCATCTGGTTCCAGTGTCACCGGATCGGAGGTAGATACTATGGGTATCTCTACTTCATCAGTAGGCGTATAGAGTTGTGGTGTAGGTTGTCCTTTTTCGGATGACTCTATGATCTGGTCAGCATGGCGCCTTATTATGCTTTCTCCAATGTCCACGGTATACATCAGCGGTCCTAGTCGTGTGCAAATAGTTCCAGGCTGCCATTTCTCGGTACGGTAGTCCCGGGCCAAAACTGGTTGACCTATCTGGAAGGTTCTAGTTGGCCTTTCATTCATGCTTTGAAATTGCCAGTTCTCTACGTCCCTTCTGACGTTTGGCTTGACCAAATCCAGCCGGCATCTTAGTCTTCTATTGAAAAACATCATTGCGGGGGTTTGGTTTGTAACCACATGTGTTGCATTCCTGTACGCAAACAAGAAGTTATCTACCTTATGTTGTAGATTTATGTTTTCATTACCCATGGCTTTTATGGCCTTCTTGAAGGTCTGGACAAACCTTTCAGCCAATCCTTTGGTATTGGGCGGGGCGGACGTGTAGTGCATTGTTTTTTAAGATCTTCCTGAATTCTTCGGATACAAATTGCGGTCCATTATCAGAACAGATCTGTTCAGGCAGCCCATTCCTGTCGAATATGGTCCTTAATACTGTGATGATTTTTTCCATGGTGGTGGAGGACATCTTTATTACCTCCGGCCACTTGGAGTGTGCATCTACCGCGATTAAGAACATTGAGTCCATAAATGGACCAGCAAAGTCGATATGTACCCTTTGCCATGGAGATGAGGGCCACTCCCATGGATGTAGAGGGGCTTATGGTGGGGCGTTTTGGACCTTCTGGCATCCTAGACATCTCTTGGTCATTTCTTCGATGTCTCCATCGATACCTGGCCACCACACAAACGCTCTGGCTAAGTTCTTCATTTTCACTCCACCCAGATGCCCCTTGTGAAGCTCCTTTATCACTCTATCCTTGAGTTTGGGTGGAATCACCACTCTGGATCCACACATCAAGGTTCCTCGGCACACTGCCAGCTGTTCTCTTCTTTGCGAGAATGCTGGCAACATTGGTTCGCCATGTGCTGGCCATCCCTTCACCGTTAAATCGTAGACTCGTGAGAGAGTCGGGTCATATCGCGTTTCCTTTTCAATGGTAGAATTTGTCACCGGTAGACATTCCACTATGGTCGAGTGGAATATCTTCACTGGGTCCACTGTAGGTGCCTCTTCCACTGTTGGCAACGGTAGGCGTGGCGATAACCCATCAGCATTCCCATGCTGTTTTGTTCCTTTGTGCTCTATGTCATATTGGTGTGCCCCTAGGAAAAGGGACCACCTCTGTAGCCTTTGCGCTGTCATAATGGGAACGACCTTTTTAGGGTTGAATATGGAGACGAGGGGTTGATGGTCAGTCAACAAGGTAAATTTTGTCCGTGTAGGTAACGGTTGAATTTCTTCACCCCCCACACCAGGCTGAGTGCCTCCCTGTCGATCTGGGCATAGTTGCGCTCAGCTGAGTTCAATGAGCGTGACGCAAACGCTATCGGCCGCTCCGAGCCATCAGGGAATCTATGCGATAATACCGCTCCCACACCGTAAGGGGATGCATCGCACGCCAGTTTGATTGGCAGTGATGGGTTGTAATGAGCCAACACTTCCCTGGACGTGATCAAGCCTTTGCATTTATGGAAGGCACGTTTACAGTCTTTGCTCCATTTCCAAACTACTCCCTTTTGTAGCAGTGCGTTAAGCGGGTGCAGAGCCGTCGCCAAGTTTGGTAAAATTTTATGATAATAATTTACTAATCCCAAGAATGACCTTAATTGTGAGACATTTTCAGGCGCTGGGGCCTTTACGACCGCTTCAATTTTTTCAGGTGACTTATGCAACTTTTCTTCGTTAATGACATGGCCACAATATGATATATGTTTCTGGAAAAATTTCCACTTGGGGCGATTTGCTCGTAGGCCCCGTTCTCTCAGCCTCGTGAGCACCTGCTCCAAGTTGGCAAGGTGCTCGTTGTCATTTTCTCCTGTTACAAGGGCAGCACGGTGGCATAGTGGTTAGCACTGTTGCCTCACAGCGCCAGGGACCCGGGTTCGAATCCGGCCTCGGGTGACTGTCTGTGTGGAGTTTGCACATTCTCCCCGTGTTTGCGTGGGTTTCCTCCGGGTGCTCCGGTTTCCTCCCACAGTCCAAAGATGTGCGGGTTAGGTTGATTGGCTATGATAAATTGACCCTTAGTGTTAGGGGGATTAAATACGTGGGGTTACGGGGATAGGGTGGGATATGTGTTGGTGTAGGGGTTACGGGGATCGGGTGGGATATGTGTCGGTGCAGGCTCGATGGGCCGAAATGGCCTGTATCTGCTCTGTGGGGTTTCTGTGATTTCTGTGAAGGATGTCGTCTAGGTAGCATTGAGTCCCCGGAATCCCGTGCAGGACTTGCTCCATAGCTCTTTGCCAGATAGCCGGAGCTGATGCCACTCCGAAAACCAGTCGATTGTACTGGTGCAGGCCTTTGTGTGTGTTTATCGTGAGATACTTTTAGAGGCCTCCTCAACCTCCATCTGTAGATATGCCTGTGCTAAGTCAATTTTGGTGAAACGTTTCCTTCCGGATAGTGAGGCGAAAATATCTTCTAGGTTACTGTACCATGTGAAGAATCGGGTTTACAGTCACCTTGAAGTCCCCACAGATGCAAACTTTTCTCTGTTCTTTTCCAAATTCTCCAGCTCTGCCTCGACGGCTGGACGAATTGCGTATGGCACCGGCCTTGCCTTAAAAAACTTGGGAATTGACGCATCTTCCACTTTTATTGAGGCGGTGGCGCCTTTCAGGGTTCCTAGTTCCTGTTGAAACACTTCTGTGGCGTTAGCCAAGATTTCTTTTAATTGTCCAGGTATGACGTCATCATCGTTTTTTTTCTTACCGGTCACCGTCAGTGCCTGAATGGAGTGCCAGTCTAAACATATCTTTCTGATCCATTCACGTCCCAACAACGGTGGACCACCATCTGGCAGAACGTATAAATACAACTACTGTATTTCCTTGCCGTTGTATACAACAGGCACCCTTATTTTCCCTCTGGGGTATACTTTCTGCCCCGTATATGTCTTCAAGACAATGGATGTGTCTTTCAAAGGTATATGCGGAAATAGCCGCTCGTAATCCCATCGACTCATGATGGTAAGAGCTGATCCTGTATCTAGCTCCATTTTGACTGGGGACCCCGCTATCGTGAGGGTAACCCAAATGGTCTGGTAATCTTCTTTGGCAATTACATTATGTAATTTGAGACAGCTTAGTCTCTTGTTTCCGGAGTCGCTATCGCTCTTCTGGTCTTTGGAGCTACTGTCTGTCATCATTTGTACCTTTCTGTACTTTTCCTTATTGACCTTTTATCTGTCAGCGGATTTCTTTCCAGATCTGCATACACGTGCAATGTGTCCCATCTTTCCGCATTGCCTGCATGCTTTGTCCTTGAACCAGCAGTCCATCTGGTCATGGGTGGATCTGCCGCAGCGATAAAATCTCTCGAAACCCCGTGTCATTTCATGGGTGCCGAAGTCCTGTGGCTTTTGCTGTATCTCTGCAGCTCCTCTTGCTGCTGCTTTGTATGATACAGCCACACTGAAAGCCTTGTCCAGTGTCTAATCTTTCTCAGAAAGTAGTCTTTTCTGTGTTCCTTCGCTTAGGAGACTGCAGACGAATTTGTCTCGTAGAGAATCTGCCAGTCCTGCCCCGAATTGGCAGTGCTTTGACAGCTTTCATAATTCGGTGAGGTAATCAGCGTTACTTTCATTCTTGTGCTGATTCCTCCTGAAGAATTTGAATTGTTCCGCTATATGCAGTGGTGTTGGGTTTAAGTGCTCCTGTAAGGTATCAACAATCTCATTAAAATTCTTGTCCATTGGTTTGGCTGGAGCGATCAAGTTTCGTAACAGCCCGTATGTCCTTGCGCCCATCAGATTTAGACGTACCGATGCCTTTTTATCATCCGCTACTTCATTCACCTTGCAATATACCTCCACTCTTTCCACATATGTGGTCCAATCTTCTATATCACTATCGAAAGCAGTAATATTGCCAGTCTTCGGCATCTTGAAAATCTAAAATGGCGCTTCCCGCGCTTTTCTTTCTTCCCCGCCGAGTTAAGATGGCACCTCCCGCGCTTTCCCGCCACTGCCGCTGCTGCCAACGCTGTTCTCCGCGGTTCCCGTTGCAACCTGCAGCTTTTCGCGGTATTTATATATTTTTTTATATATCGCTTCAATATTCTCTCCGTAATTGAAGAACCGTTCCCGTCGTGGAGCGGACCCTCTGGGACTTTCCCCTCCCTCTGCTTGGTCTGAACGCCGACCTGCTTCACAGCACCGGTCGCGCCCTCAGTGCTCTACCCTCTCTCTCTCTTTGCTTCTGCTTCCCGACTCGCTGCCCGGCCCCGTTGCAGAGCCACCTGATCGAGCTCTAGCCCACCGCAGCCCAGGAAGGATCAGTGCACTACCTGCCACCAGCCCGTTTAGCTGGGGAAACCACAGACTGGAGACCAAGCCTGGCCCTCGTTTTCGAGTTTCTTCGAGTTATTTTTTATTTATTTATTTTTTCTTGCTTCTGGCTTCGACCTTCGTCTGAGGAATCGATCCCCTTGAGGTGCTGCCGAATTGCAGGTAAGTTCGTTTCTAACTCGTCGCCACTGTTAGATCCGTGTGTTAATGGAGACATGGAATGCAGGAGTTGATTTAACAAGTGTTTACTGAACAAAGTCTGGAGGTGAACTAACTACACAAGAATATACACAGGCTTATATACCCGAGTGGTCACTACTGGTACTACTGTATACAGGGGCTTCAAAAACATAGTTCCTCTTAAAGGTACATACACTACAGTGGGGGATCGGGTACCGATCAGGAGTGGTGGCGTCCATTTAGGCATTGATAGTCGCCGCATGGTCGCCATCCGCCGCCAGGCTTTGGGAAGATATGGAGGGGTGAAGACCAGGGACTATTCGACCGGCGAATAATCCCTAACCATTCCATGGTTGCGAACTCCACCTTTGCGACCGCCAGCTTGCCAGGTTCCAGGCGCCTGGCTTGCGCGTAGACAGGGGGGCCGTTGGTGGTGATGTGGTGCTCAACACCATGTTTCATGACTGTGGAGGAGAACGTGGGTTTTGTCAGGTCGGGAAATTCGGCGAGCAGACGAGCGAACTCGTCAGGAGTCGGGAAAGCACAGGTGACGGTGCGTAATGTAGTGTTACTGCGGTAACAAGGGATAGAATTGAAAGTTGCCACGTTGATCAACCACCGGTTCTTCACCTAAACCAGGAGGCTGTTGGCGCATAAGAAATCCGCGCTGAGAATGGGTTGAGAAAACTTGGCCACAACAAACTCCCAGTGAAAACGTTGCCCCCGGAAGCACACCTCCACTCGCCATCTGCCGAAGGTCTGAATTGCTCCGCCATTGGCCGCTTCAAGTGCGAGGCCGTGATTTCCTGCCTGCATATCGAGGGCGGACGCGGGTAAAATGCTGCACTGCTCTCCGGTGTCGCACAGAAAACGATGACCAGAGAGCTTATTGGTGATGAAAAGCAACTTTCCCACATTGCCGATCGCCATGGCGGTCGCGGGCCGCCCGTTAGACCCGTTCCTCAATAGTCGCGGTTGTTGTTTTTTTCGGGGAAAGCTGCAGGGAGGGCGGCAACGTCTTGCCTTCACGCCGAACTGCGTGTGGTAGAAACACAGCTCAGCAGGCTGACAGCTGGGGCGGCGTCTGTGGGGGATGGGCGCCTCGTGGCGGTGCAGTACTGCAGCGTTACCGTGAAAATTTTGTCCGCCTCTGCCGCGAGTGCCGTGCAGTCTTCCACCTCGGATCTGGCCAGGGCACCTTGCACCTGCTCAGGCAGCAGGCTGAGTAATAGTTCACGGAAAAGGAAGCATTCCGGTTCTGAGCCTAGGAGTGTGAGCATTTGGCTCATCTACTCCGAAGGCTTGTAGTCCCTGAGCCCGGGCATAGCGAGCAATCGACGGGTGTGCTCCGATTTAGTGAGCCCGAAAAATTGCAGCAACCGCGCCTTGAGAGTTTCATATTTGTGCTCCATTGGAGGGTTCTCGAGGAGGCTGATGATCTGCGAGGCTGTAGAGCCGTCGAGTGCAGAGACCACATAGAGATACTTGGTCTGATCCGCAACGATGTCCCTCAGGGCGAATTGGGCCTCGACCTGAATGAACCATGAGGTTGCTTGCTGCTCCCAGAACTGCGGTAGCTTCAGCGAAACGGCGTTGGCCTCCATGTTGTGTTCTTTTTGCGAAAAACATTCACAAAAAACGGGGTCACCAATGTAGGAATCGTCGAATTCCTAACTAATAACTGAGGTCGACTCAGGAGATCAAACAAGCAGGCCTTTAATGTAAGACTAAACGAGTTCGAACCGTTTGTTGAGATCGATACAGGAGAACCACGAAAACAGGTCTTAACGAGATGGAGATTCCACGAGGACGGCCTGGGCAGTCATATGGTTTGCAACGTGACTTCATCGCATTTGCCCGCATTTTCCCGCGCTCTTAAAGGGGCCACGCCCCGTACATACAAACACTATATACAAAACACATTAATGTCTAACACAATGGTACCGGCTTAGGCTGGTGTTAGAACATCGTTAAAGGGAATTATATACAGTTGCCCAGAGTCATTCAGTGGCTCCACCACAACATTAGCTTTAAAGCACAGCTTACATCGAGGTCGGAGATATTTCTCAGTGTTGCACAAGTATTAAACTAGTGAATTGATATATTTTTTCTCTGAAGGTTTTTGCATTTCAGATGAAATTGAGTGTAAATTTAGTTGGAATCTGTATCTCGGCTGTAGAGGACTGTACTGCCCAGGACTGATGACATAGTTTAACCAAGCATAGTCAGTGACCAGATGGTGGAACTAAGCATGAAAGGGTATGAACGGAAACCAGATGGAGTGAATCGGATGCAGGCATAGAAAATCTGATGAGTGTGGTGACACGCCACCACTGGACATAATCCGCTCACGGCAGCACGGACAGTCTAAGCAGAAGCCCCCAGCCGGGGGCCCTTTCCTCCAGCAACTTGTTTCCCGCAGGGACAGGCTGCCGGGAGCACTTCCTGTCTGGGAAGTATTTAAGTGGATGCGCGGGCTTTTCTAGTTCCTGTTTGCCATGTGGTTAGAATAAAAGCAGTTGTGTTTTCAATAGCTCTGGTCTCGAATCCCACGTTTGCCGCGGTATCTCAACACTGGTGACCCCAACGCTCAGGACGAATCCTAAGCTAGCATGGCGGATACAAACGCAGTCACGGTTAAATTACCAGACTTTTGGGAGAACCTCGCCGAAGCCTGGTTCGTTCAAGCTGAGTCCAGATTCCGGCTGAAAGGCATTACAGTCGACGCCACGAAGTACGACAACCTCGTCGCCTCGCTCACCTATGCTACAGTCCCCAAGGTTTGGGCAGCGCTGCAGGATCCACCAACGGATGGCAAGTACAAACATCTGAAGGCTGCGCTACTTAAAAAATTTCAAACGTCCTCTTACCAGCGCCACTGCCAACTCCTGGACCTCCCCGGCCTTGGTGACGCTTCACCATCAGACCTGCTCTCCCACATGCTGTCCCTCTCAGACGACAAAAATCCCGGCGCCCTTTTTCGCACGCTTTTCATTCGGCAGCTCCCCGCCAGCATCCGCCCGCTCATTGTGGAGTCTGGCTCCACGGACCTGAATGATATAGCCAAAAAGGCCGACCAGCTGCTCTCTGCACAGGCCGCTCGCGACGTCGCGCCCGACCTCACGGCAACGACCACGCGGTCTTCCCGGGCCGCTAGGCCCGACCGCCCTTCC
Organism: Somniosus microcephalus; assembly: GCF_052327205.1. Lineage (NCBI taxonomy): Eukaryota > Metazoa > Chordata > Chondrichthyes > Squaliformes > Somniosidae > Somniosus > Somniosus microcephalus. The sequence continues at coordinate 150,710,711 of NC_140992.1, read as the reverse complement.
ACTCCGGGTCACTGCTACTACCACACCCGTTTTGGTGCTAGGGCTCAACGCTGCACGCCACCGTGTACCTTCAAACCCCCACCCGCACCGGCCCCCGCGATGTCCGCGGGGCAGAAGGAGCCCCTACTGTACGTCACTGACGACAGAACCAACCGCCGATTCCTGTGCAACACAGGGGCCCAGCACAGCATCACCCCCGCCTCCGCCCTCGAGATCCAACGCGGCACATGGGGTATCACACTGGCTGCAGCCAATGGCTCTGCCATCCGCACATATGGCACCCGCATGGTCACGCTCGACCTCGCGGGCCGCCGCTACCGCTGGGAGTTCCTCACAGCCAAGGTCCTCTGCCCACTCATCGGCGCCGACTTCCTACGCGCCCACGGCCTCCTCGTCGACATTCCGAGGCACCGCCTCGTCGACATCAACACTATGGCCCCCATCCCCGGCGCCTTTACCCCGGCCCGTTCGGCCGGCCTGACTACCTACTGCCTCGCCAACGCCACGGACGACTACTCGGCACTCCTAGCTGAGTTTCCCGCTCTCACTAACCCGACCTTTTCGGCCAAAGCCGCAAAGCACGGTGTGGAACACTATATCCCCACCACCGGACCCCCAGTTTCTGCCCACGCCCGCAGACTCAACCCGGCCAAGCTGGAAACCGCGCGGGCCGAGTTCGCCACCATGGAACAACTCGGCATCATCCGCCGCTCCAGCAGCCCTTGGGCCTCGCCCCTCCACATCGCCCCCAAGCCCGGCGGAGGCTGGCGCCCTTGCGGGGACTACCGCCGCCTCAACGACGCCACCACCCCCGATCGATACCCGGTGCCACACATCCAGGACTTCTCGGCCCGACTGGCCGGACGAACCGTCTTTTCCAAAGTCGACCTGGTGCGCGGTTACCACCAAGTCCCCGTACACCCCGTGGACATCCCCAAAACGGCCATCATCACCCCATTCGGCCTGTTCGAGTTCCTGAGGATGCCATTTGGCCTCAAGAATGCAGCACAGGCTTTCCAGCGCCTTATGGACTCAGTCCTCCGGGACCTGAACTTCCTATTCGTCTATCTAGACGACATTCTCGTGGCCAGCTCCTCCAAACAGGAACACCTCGAACACCTTCGCATCCTGTTCGGGCGCCTAGCCCAACACGGGCTCATCCTCAGCCCGGCGAAGTGCCAATTCGGCCTCACCGAGATCGATTTTCTCGGTCACCACATCACCCCTGCTGGGGCCGTCCCCCTGCCCAACAAGGTGCAGGCCGTCCAGCAATTTCCCCGCCCCACAACCATCAAGGGCCTCCAAGAGTTCCTCGGGATGATGAACTTCTACAACAGGTTCATCCCCAGAGCTGCAGCCCTCATGAAGCCGCTATACGACTCCCTCCAAGGAAAATCCGGCAAGATGGACATAGCCTGGACCACTGACACGGCAGCCGCCTTCGACGCCACCAAAAATGCGCTCGCCGACGCCACTCTGCTCGCGCACCCGAAGGCCGATGCCCGGGTCGCGCTCACTACCGACGCCTCCGACCACGCGGTCGGGGCCGTGTTCGAGCAGTGGGTCAATGGCGCGTGGCAGCCACTTGCCTTCTACAGCCGCCAACTGCGCCCCCCGGAGGTCAAATACTCCACTTTCGACCGCGAGCTTCTCGCGCTCCACCTGTCGGTCCGCCATTTCAGGTTCCTCCTGGAAGGCCGCCACTTCACCGCGTATGTGGACCACAAGCCACTCACGTACGCGATGGCCAAGCACACCAAACCCTGGTCCGCTAGGCAGCAACGCCAGCTCGCGGCCGTGTCCGAGTTTACTACGGACATCCAGCACGTCTCCGGTAAAGACAACGTGGTCACCAACTGCCTTTCCCGTCCTGCCATCTGTGCGAATCACCTCGCGGTCGACTACGCACAACTAGCAGCGGCCCAGCTCACAGACCCAGACCTCCTCTCGGCGGCTACCAGCCTGCCAGGGCTACGCCTAGCCAAGGTCACGCACGTGCCCGAAGCCACGGCAGTCACTTGCGACGTCTCACTCGGCCAACCCAGGCCGGTTGTCCCTGAGACCTGGCGCCGCCGCGTTTTCGACGCGCTCCACGGGCTCTCTCACCCAGGTTCCCGCGCATCCGTCAAACTCCTCTCCAAGCGCTTCGTCTGGCGCGGCCTCAGCAGAGATGTTCGGACTTGGGCCACCTCCTGCCTCGCCTGCCAATGGGCTAAGGTACAGCTGCACACCAAAGCACCCCTGGGAGATTTCGAGGTACCCAGCCGCCGCTTCGACCACGTACACGTCGACATCGTCGGTCCCCTGCCGCCATCGCAAGGCCAAACTTATCTCCTTATGATGGTCGACCGCTACACACGCTGGCCTGAGGCAGTGCCGCTGACCTCCACCACCACAGCCAACATCGCCAGGGCGTTCGTTAACACCTGGGTTGCGAGGTTCGGTGTACCGGCCGACATAACCTCTGACAGAGGCGCCCAGTTCACCTCCAAACTCTGGATGGCCACAGCACGCAACCTCGGGGTGACGCTCCACTGCACCACGGTGTACCACCCGCAGGCCAACGGGCTTTGTGAACGCTTCCACAGGTCACTCAAGGCCTCACTCCGCGCCGGCCTGCAGGACAGTACCTGGACTGACCGCCTACCATGGGTGCTACTCGGCCTACGCACCGCGGTCAAGGAAGACCTCCAGTCCTCGGCAGCGGAGTTAGTCTACGGACAACCGCTGTGCGTCCCAGGCGAATTCCTCCCGGAGCCTAACAAGCCTTGGTCGGCCGAACAGCTGCGGCTGAACTCTTTCTCTTCCGCTCACCAGTTCGCCCCACTTCCGGTCAACCGACACGGCGAACTCGCACCTCACGTCCCGCCAAATTTACAGCAGGCGCGCTTCGTCTTCGTGCGACACGACGCGCACCGCGGGCCCCTGCGACCCCCGTACGACGGACCGTACGAGGTACTACAAACCGAGGACAAGGTCTTCAAGCTGCGACTCGGCGACAGTGTCGACACAGTCTCCATCGACCGGCTGAAACCAGCACACACAGAACCAGGGGAACAGGTCCCCGTGGCCCAGCTTCCAACTAGAGGCCGTCCCCCCGGCAAGCCAGCACAGCCGGCGGCGAAACGCCCGACCCAACCAACTAGACCGGCGACCACTCAGAGCCGCTGCGGCAGAACCATTAGACCACCGTCACGACTCGTCCACTCCTCCTAAGCGGATTCTGGGGGGAGCTCTGTGGCGACACGCCACCACTGGACATAATCCGCTCACGGCGGCACGGACAGTCTAAGCAGAAGCCCCCAGCCGGGGGCCCTTTCCTCCAGCAACTTGTTTCCCGCAGGGTCAGGCGGCCGGGAGCACTTCCTGTCTGGGAAGTATTTAAGTGGATGCGCGGGCTTTTCTAGTTCCTGTTTGCCATGTGGTTAGAATAAAAGCAGTTGTGTTTTCAATAGCTCTGGTCTCGACTCCCACGTTTGCCGCGGTATCTCAACATGAGCACATATCTCTTTAACACATTTAGTGAAGTTTGTCCGCCTCTTAGCTATTTATCTAGAGATTAATCCATCATTTTCTAATCCTAAATCTCAGCCACGATGACAACAAAGACTCTTTCCCATTCAAGGGACTCCCAGATCTGTTTGCACTTTTCCTGCCTACCACAGAACAGAAATAATCTAGGCATTGTCATTAATACTCCAGGAGATGAGGTTGAATGCATCAAGCAAGCTATTATTCCCCTCCCTATCTTCCTCTCTCTCTCTCACAAGTCAAGCTGGTGCTTAAGATGCTGTCTTAGCAGAAGTGTAAAGAATGAGCACAAAGTGACAAAAGCAATGCTCAAAACCAAGGCTGCAAATCCTGAAACAAAAGTGTCCCCTTTAGGCTTCGAGTGCAGGATGGAGCTTCAGTCTGGCTACATAAAGGCATTGCTGTAGTGAAGGGAGACAACAGAAATTCCAGCTCTCATGATGGATAAAAGTGTCACTGGGCATTATGGTAACCCAAGATTAATGGCTATGTATTTTATCTTTTGCTTCACCCTTTTAACACCATGGTCATTGCAATTTAGATCTGCAAGTGTACTGTGAAGCTGGGAGAGATAGCATTACATGAAAAGAATATAGATCACTATGTGGCAGCTGGATTCAGAGCAGATGCTCGTGATGAATCTCAAACATTTTTTTTACTAGCAACTTGCTTGCTCCTTCAAACATGAGAATTGCGCGGGTTCAGATTAAATATAAATATATAAATATATTTTAAAAGAGCTGTGAAATGAATGCTGGATTTTTTTACATTCCGTGCGGCTGCTTTCTAAGATGTGTTATTATTGTAGGCAGAGCACAGTTAGCTGAAAAATGAAAATTTTTACTCACTTTGGTACTGACACTGCACAGAATGTCGTGATATCATTATGTCTATTTTTGAACCCAATTTGTTTTGCATTTCTCCTGAAGACACTTGCTGGGCTGCTTTGCCAGAGTCATCTGGTACCTCAAGCCATGTGTGAGCCCCACAGACTACTCAAACAACAGCCTGGCATAGTCATACTTGTTATGTTCATAAACAAATAGACATTCTTATTATGAACAACTAGCTTGGAGCTAGTCATTTATTCAGCCATGTGGACTATGTACAGGCGTCCATCTTGACTACTGCCTTGTGGGTAGCCTGGTGCATCATGGGTAGCCCCACTCTTATATACATACAGCTCCACCTAGTGTACCATTCTAGAATGACATGTTACTGATCATTACATCCTCCTTCCTTAGAGGTTAAACAAAATCAATAGCAATCAATCATAATGACATAAACATCTTCACAACAGTCAACACATTTTCAAAGCTTTACTTTATGAACTCTAAGCTTTTCATTATAGTTTTCTTTGTGCTCAAAGATTAAGTCTATCAGGCTTTTTTACTTCACGTGTGGATCTTCTCAGCACACGTAAGTCTGATGTGTTTTCTTGAGAGCCTGTATGTGTGTTTGTGTTAGATTGTTCTGGTGGTGAGTGACAAGATTCAGTTGCGGCATCTTTCATATTTTTAATGTCACTCATACTGATTAAGTTTGCTTTTGCCCCAGTGTCTACTTTCAATGTAACTAATGCTCCATTTACCTGCAGTGACATCATCCATTTGTCCTCTTTTACTGCATTAACTTTATTTTCAGCATTCTCCATTCCTGAGGGCTGCACATTTTCTGTATCTTTTCTATGTTGTCATATGACACCATTCCTACAAAAAATGTCTCACTTTAAATCAGTGTCCTCAATCACATTGACTTGTTGCCCTTTCTTTGTTTTTACATTTGAAAAGCATTGTTTGGCAAAGTGATTCTTTCCATGACATTTTGTGCACACTTTCCCAAACGCTGGGCATTGTCGTGACTGGTGTTTATAACCACAGCGTTTACAATTAAAAATTCCTTCCTCTGATTGCTTTGCATTTCTGTTCTGCCCATGTTTCTTCCCCTTGTCGGACACAGCACCAACAGCAGCACAGTCACTCATTACAGTCGCATTATTATTAATTTCACTCAAAGTCTTCGCGTGCTTCTGAGCTAGCTCACTGGCTTGGCATATTTTCACAGCATTTTCCAATGTTAGTTCGGTTTCTCGCAACAGACGTTCCCTGACCTTTTTATCATGAATACCAAACACAATCTGGTCACGAATCATGGATGATTTCAGCTCAGAGAAATTACATGTCTGTGCTTTCAGTTTCAGATCGGTCACAAAGCTATCAAAAGTCTCATTTTGCTGCTGTGTCCATGAACGGAACACGTATCTCTCATAGGTCTCATTCTTTTTGTGAGAACAATGTGTATCAAATTTCTTTAGCACATTGTCCAGTTATTCTCTGTCCTCCTCTTGATCAAATACAAACGTATTAAATACCTCTATTGCCTGCGGGCCTGCAACCATGAGCAGCAATGCTATTTTCCTTGCGTCTGGCTTCGTACCGAACCCGATGGCAGCAATGTAGAGTTCGAATTGTTGTTTGAAAGTCCGCCAATTGCAGTCGACATTCCCCGTGAGTTTCAAACCCTCCGATGGCTTCAAAGTCTCCATGTCGCATTTCACAATATTCAGCAGATATTACCAATCGTGGTACCATGTTATGTTCATAAATAAATAGACATTCTTATTATGAACAGTTAGCTTCGAGCTAGTCATTTATTCAGCCATGTGGACTATGTACAGGCATCCATCTTGACTACTGCCTTGTGGGTAGCCTGGTGCATCATGGGTAGCCCCACTCTTATATACATACAGCTCCACCTAGTGTACCATTCTAGAATGACATGTTACTGATCATTACAATACTCACAGAATCATATCTTTCAGCCAACATCCCAAACTCCTCCATCAACATCCCTAGGTATGTCCTATCCCACAGGCAGAACAGACCCACCAGGGGTGGCGGCACTGTGGCATACAGTCAGGAAGGAGTGGCCCTGGGAGTCCTCAACATTGAATCCGGACCCAATGAAGTCTCATGGCTTCAGGTCAAGCATAGACAAGGAAACCTCCTGCTAATTACCACCTACCGCCCTCCCTCAGCTGATGAATCAGTACTCCTCCATGTTGAACACCACTTGTAAGAAGCACTGAGAGTAGCAAGGGCACAGAATATACTCTGGGTGGGGGGCTTCCATGTCCATCACCAAGAGTGGCTCGGTAGTACCACTACTGACCGAGCTGGTCAAGTCCTGAAGGACATAGCTGCCAGTCTAGGCCTGTGAAAGGTGGTGAGAAAACCAACATGAGGGAAAAACCTACTTGAACTTGTCCTTACCAATCTACCTGTCGCAGATGCATTGGTAGCAGTGACAATTGCACAGTCATTCTCGAGACGAAGTCCCATCTTCACACTGAAGGCACTCTCCATCGTGTTGTGTGGTACTACCACTGTGCTAAATGAGATAGATTCAGAACAGATTTAGCAGTTCAAAACTGGGCATCCTTGAGGTGCTGTGGGCCATCAGCAGCAGCAGAATTGTATTCCACCACAATCTGTAAACTCATGGCCCGGCATATCCCTCACTCTACCATTACCATCAAGCCAGGGGACCAACCCTGGTTCAATAAGGAGTGTAGAAGAGCATTCCAGGAGCAGCACCAGGCATACCTAAAAATGCAGTGCCAACCTGTGGAAGCTGCAACACAGGACTACATGCATGCTAAAAAGCGAAGCATCATGCTGGAGACAGAGCTAAGCGATCCCATAATCAATGGATCAGATCAAAGCTCTGCAGTCCTGCTGCATCCAGTCGCGAATGGTGGTGGACCATTAAACAACTAATGGGAGAAGGAGTCTCCATGAATATCCCCATCCTCAATGGTGCTGGAGCCCAGCACGTGATTGCAAAAGATAAAGCTGAAGCATTTGCAACCATCTTCAGCCAGAAGTGCCGAGTGGGTGATCCATATCAGTCTCTTCCTGAAGTCCCCACCACCACAGAAGCCAGTCTTCAGCCAATTCGATTATTTCCATGTGATGTCAAGAAATGGCTGAGCGCACTGGATACAGCAAAGGTTGTGGGCCCCGACAACATCCTGGCTGTCATGCTGAAGACATGTGCTCCAGAAGTAACTGTGTTTCTAGCCAAGGTGTTCCAGTACAGCTACAACACAGGCATCTATCCGACAATGTGGAAAACTGCCCAGGTATGTCCAGTCCACAAAAAGCAGGACAAATCCAATCTGACCAATTACCGCCCTATCAGTCTACTCTCAATCATCAACAAAGTGATGGAAGGTTTCATCGAAAGTGCTATCAAGCAATGCTTACTCACCAATAACCTGCTCACTGATGCCCAGTTTGGGTTCTGCCAAGACCACTCAGCTCCTGATCTCATTACAGTCTTAGGCCGAACATGGACAAAAGAGATGAATTCCAGATGTGAGTTTAGAGTGACTGCCCTTGACATCAAGACAGCATTTGACCGAGTGTGGCATCAAGGAGCCCTAGTAAAACTGAAGTCAATGGGAATCGGGGGAGGAGGGGGGATCTCTCCACTGGCTGGGGTCATTCCTAGCACAAAGAAAGATGGTTGTGGTGGTTGGAGGTCAATCATCACAGCTGCAGGACATCGCTGCAGGAGTTCCTCAGGGCAGTGTCCTAGGCCCAACCATATTCAGCTGCTTCATCAATGACCTTCCCTCAAGGCCAGAAATGGAGATGTTCACTGATGACTGCACAGTATTCAGTGCCATTAGCAACTCTTCAGATAATGAAGCAGTCCATGCCCGCATGCAGAAAGACACGGATGACATTCAGGCTTGGGCTGATAAGTGGCAGGTAACATTCGCGCCACACAAGTGCCAGGCAATGACTATCTCCAACAAGCAAGAGTCTAACCACTGCCCCTTGATATTGAATGGCATTACCATCGCAGAATCCCCCACCATCAACATCCTGGGGGTCCCCATTAACCAGAAACTTAACTGGACCAGCCACGTAAATAATGTGGCAACAAGATCAGATCAGAGGATAGGTATTTTGCTGTGAGTATCTCACCTCCTGACTCCCCAAAGCCTTTCCACCATCTGCAAGGCACAAGTCAGGAGTGTGATGGAATACTGTCCACTTGCCTGGAAGAGTGCAATTCCAACAACACTCAAGAAGCTCGAAACCATCCAAGACAAAGCAGCCCACTTGATTGAACCAACATTCAGCACCTTAAATATTCACTCCCTCCACCACTAGCGTACCGTGGCTGCAGTGTGCACCATCTACAAGCTGCACTGCAGCAACTCGCCAAGGCTTCTTCGGCAGCACCTCCCAAACCCGCAACCTCTACCACCTAGAAGGACAAGGGCAGCAGGCGCATGTGAATACCATCACCTCCAAGTTCCCCTCCAAGTCACACACCATCCTGACTTGGAAGTATATTGCCGTTCCTTCATTGTTACTGGGTCAAAATCCTGGAACTCCCTATCTAACAGCGCTGTGGGAGGACCTTCACTACACGGACTGCAGTAGTTCAAGAAGGTGGTTTAGCACCACCTTCTCAAGGACAATTTGGGATGGGCAATAAATGCTGGCTTTGCCAGCTACGCCCACATCCCATGAATGAATAAAAAATAAATCAAACCTGGAATCTTAACAATTCATAGAATGATACAACATAGAACGAGGCCAATCGGTCCATCATGCCTGCGAAAGAGCTATCCAATTAGCTCAAGTCCCCTGCTCTATCCTCATAGTCCTGTAATTTTCCCCCTTCAAGTTTTTATCCAATTCCCTTTTGAAAGTTATTATTGAAACTGCCTCCACCTCCCTTTCAGGCAGTGCATTCCAGATAACAACTCGCTGTGTTAAAAAATTCTCCTCATCTCACCTTTGGCTCTTTTGCCAAATATCTTAAATCACTGTCCCCTGGTTACCGACCCTTATTCCACTGGAAACAGTTTCTCCTTATTTACTCTATCTAAACCGTTCATGATTTTGAACACCTCTATTAAATCTCTTCTTAACTGTTTCTGCTCTAAGGAGAACAGCCCTAGCTTCTTCAGTCTCTCCATGTAACTGAACTCTTCATCCCTTGAACCACTGAACGGCTGCAGGGCATTCTGAAGGGGGAGGGTGAACAGTCAGAGGTTGTGGTTCACATTGGTACCAATGACATAGATAGAAAGAGGAACGAGGTCCTGCAACAAGAATTTAGGGAGCTAGGTAGCAGATTAAAAAGCAGGACCTCAAAGGTTGTAATCTCTGGATTACTCCCAGTGCCACGTGCTAGTGAGTATAGGAACAGGAGGATAGAGCAGATGAATGCGTGGCTAAACAGTTGGTGCAGGAGGGAGGGCTTTAGTTTCCCGGATCACTGGGACTGCTTCTGGGGAAGGTAGGACATGTACAGGTCGGACGGGTTGCACCTGAACCGGAACAGGACCAACATCCTTGCGGGGAGGTTTGCTACTACTGTTGGGGGGGATGGGCGTTTAAATTAACTTGGCAGGGGGATGGAATACAGGGTGGAACTATAGTAGAGGGTGATACACAGCCAAATATAGAGGAAAAAACAAGTCAGCCTGGAAAGCAGAGCAAATATGTAACAGCATAAGGGAATATGGCAAGGCTGGATGGCATTTATTTTAATGTAAAGACTCTTGCGAGTAAGGCAGATGAATTGAAGGTGCTGATGAGCAAATGGGAGTATGATATTGTTGCTATCACAGAGACATGGTTGAGGGAGGGGCAGGACTGGCAGCTCAATATTCTGGGGTATAGAATCTTCAGGCAAGAAAGAGGAGGGAGTAAAAGAGGAGGGGGTGTCGCAATATTAAGGAGTCAATTACTGCTGTGAGGAGGGATGATATCTTAGCAGGTTCCTCTAATGAGGCCATATGGTTAGAACTTAAAAACAAAAAGGGGGCAAGCATTTTGCTGGGAGTGTACTATGGGCCCCCAAACAGTCAGGGGGAGATAGAGGAAAAGATATGTCGGCAAATCTCAGAGAAGTGTAGAAATAATAGGGTAATAATGGTAGGGGATTTCAACTTCCCCAATATTAACTGGGATAGTCAATATATGAAAGGCTTAGAGGGAGCAGAATTCTTAAAGTGCATTCAGGAGAGCTTTTTGAGCCAGCATGTAGAAAGTCCTACAAGAGAGGGGGCGGTACTGGACCTAATTCTAGGGAATGTAGCCGGGCAAGTATTAGAAGTGTCAGTAGGAGAGCATTTTGATGACAGTGATCATAATTCGGTGAGAATTAAGGTAGTCATGGAAAAGGACAAAGATGGACTGGAAATAAAGTTTCTAAATTGGGGGAAGGCCGATTTTAATATGATAAGGAAGGATCTGGCCAAAGTGGACTGGGATCAGCTACTTGTAGCAACATCCACATCAGAGCAGTGGGAGTCTTTCAGAAAGGAAATAGAGAGAGTACAGCGCCAACATGTTCCCGTAAAGGTCAAGGGTGGGACCAACAAGCCTAGGGAACCCTGGATGTCAAGGGATATACAAGAATGGATTAGGGAAAAAAGGGAGGCTTTTGGCAGATACAAAGGACTGAAAACAGTGGAGGCCCTAGAGGAGAATACAAAGTGCAGGGGGGTACTTAAAAAAGAAATTAGGAGAGCGAAGAGGGGGCATGAAAAATCACTGGCGGGCAAAATAAAGGAAATACCCAAGGTGTTTTATAAGTATATTAAGGGAAAGAGGATAACCAGGGAAAGAGTAGGGCCCATTAGGGACCAAAGTGGCAATCTGTGTGTCGAGCCGGAAGATGTAGGTGAGGTTTTAAATGAATATTTTGCATCTGTGTTCACTATGGAGAAAGACGATGTAGGCATAAAAATCAGGCAGGGGGATTGTGATATACTTGAGCAAATTTGCATTGTGAGGGAGGAGGTACTAGCAGTTTTAGTGGGCTTAAAAATGGATAGATCCCCAGGCCCAGATGATATGTATCCCAGACTGCTGTGTGAGGCAAGGGAAGAGATTGCAGGGGCTCTGACACAAATTTTCAGAACCTCCCTGGCCACAGGGGAGGTGCCAGAGGACTGGAGGACAGCCAACGTAGTTCCATTATTCAAGAATGGTAGTAGGGATAAACGAGGGACTTACAGGCCAGTGAGCCTAACATCAGGGGTAGGGAAATTATTGGAAAAAGTTCTGAGGGACAGAATCAGTCTCCACTTGGAGAGGCAAGGATTAATCAAGAATAGTCAGCGTGGCTTTGTTAGGGGGAGATCATGTCTAACCAATTTGATTGAATTTTTCGAGGGGATGACTTGGTATGTGGATGAGGATGTTGCAGTGGATATAGTCTACATGGACTTCAGTAAAGCTTTTGACACAGTCGTGCATGGGAGACTGGTCAAGAAGATAAGAGCCCATGGGATCCAGGGCAATTTGGCACATTGGATCCAAATTTGGCTCAGTAGCAGGAGGCAGAGGGTGATGGCCGAAGGTTGTTTTTGTGACTGGAAGCCTGTGTCCAATGGTGTACCGCAGGGATCAGTGCTGGGTCCTTTGCTGTTTGTAGTGTACATTAATGTTTTAGATATGAATGTAGGAGGTATGTTCATTAACTTCGCAGATGACATGAAAATTGGAGGAGTGGCAAATACCGAGGAGGGAAGCCGCAGGCTACAGGACGATATAGATGGGTTGGTCAGATAGGCAGAACAGTGGCAAATGGAATTTAACCCTGAAAAGTGTAAGCTGATGCATTTTGGGAGGACTAATAAGTCAAGGGAATACACAATGAATGGTAGGACCCTAGGAAGGACAGAGGATCAGAGAGACCTTGGTGTGCATGTACATAGATTCCTGAAGGCAGCAGGACAGGTAGATGAGGTGGTTAAAAAGGCAAATGGGATACTTGCCTTCATTAACCGAGGCATAGAATGTAAGAACAGGAAGGTTATGATGGAGCTGTACAACATGCTAGTTGGGCCACAGCTGGAATACTGTGTGCAGTTCTGGTCACCACATAATAGGAAGGATGTGATTGCATTGGAGAGGGTGCAGAGGAGATTCACCAGGATGTCACCTGGCTGGAGCGCTTCATCTATGAAGCGAGACTGGACAGGCTGGGGTTGTTTTCCTTAGAGCAGAGACGGCTGAGGAGTGACCTGATTGAGGTGTACAAAATTATGAGGGGCATAGATAGGGTAGATAGAAATGAACTTTTCCCCTTAGTAGAGGGGTCAATAACCAAGGGGCATAGTTTCAAGGTAAGGGGCAGGAGGTTTAGAGCAGACTTGAGGAAAAACTTTTTCACCCAGAGGGTGGTTGGAATCTGGAAGTCACCACCTGAAAGGGTTAGAGGAAGGAACCCTCACAACATTCTAGAAGCATTTGGATGAGCACTTGAAACGTCATAGCATACAAGGCTGCGGACCAAGTGCTGGAAAATGGGATTAGATTAGACAGGGCTTGATGGCTGCCATGGACACGATGGGCTGAAGGCCTCTTTCTGTGCTGTATAACTCTATGGCTCTATTCTAGTAAATCTGCTCTGTGCCCTCTCCAGGGCCTTGACATCCTTCCAAAAGTGTGGTGTCCAGAATTGAACACAATACTCCCGCTGAGGCCTAGCCAGTGATTTATAAGAGTTTAGCATATTGTCTTTGCTTTTGCACTCTGCCTCTATTTATAAAGCCAAAGACCCTTTAGATATGCTTTATTAACAGCCTTATCTAAATTTCCTGCCATCTTCAAAGATTATTGTATGTTAACCCCCAGGTCTCTCTGTTCCTGCACCCCATTTAAAATTGTACCCTTTAATTTATATTGCCTCTCCTCATTCTTCATACCAAAAGATCACGACAGTATACCTCCCTCCAGTCTGAAAAAACAACCATTCACCACTTCTCTCTGCTTTCTGTTCCTTCGTCAATTTTGTATCCATGCTATCACTGTACCTTTCAATCCTATGGGCTTTAATTTTGCTAACAAGTCTATTATGTTGTACTTTGTCAAACGCCTTTTGAAAGTCCATGTACACAACATCAACCCTCTCCGTTACTTCATCAAAGCACTCAATCATATGCCTTTAACAAATCCGTGCTGGCTGTCATGGATTAACCTATGTTTTTCCAAGTGACAATTAATTTTGTCCTAGATTATTACATTTGCCTGTATAACTCGGTACTGCACCAATCAATAGAACTACCCACTGAGTAATCAGGAGTTGCAGTCAACATCTTCAGAGAAGCCACTTGGCTAGTGCAGTCTTAATCCAAAAGAATTTGGTGAACCTAATGCTTGCTGTCAACTGTACACCTGGACATAGCGACGCAATTCATGGAAAGTGTGTCGTTACAACTGATACGCATCATGTGTTACTGAGATATACAGACCAGGAAGGTCCCTGGGTCAGTTCCGTGCTCTGGTAACCGATGTGAATCGTGGAAGTGTTAAGGGCTCTACAATTAGACTCAGTTTTCTCAGCCTAGGAAGTAGAGAGGAATAAACAATCAGCTCCAGTTTCTTCTCCTGATTCCTCTCCAGACAATCTCTGTTAGAAAGTGTCGTGTGTCATCATAAGCAGTGCAAGGGATCGTCCTCAATGGGCTACCCCCATGGTAGAATAGTCTGCCAATTCTCACTGTCCATGTTTACCCATGAAAGTTTGGTGAGGGAGAGAAAGCAAGAAAACATTGGTCAGCCTATCTGCTCAATGTGAGCCCGACATCATCAACATTCATTCCATCACAAATCCAATAATTGGATCCAATAACATTTGGGTAATTAAGTGACATTTTTTGCTACCTGTTAGCATAAAATAAGTCTCTGGCTTGTTTCCAGTTTGGTTGCAGTGCACTCTTGATTTTTCTACCTCTCACAACTCCTGGGTCTTCATTTTACTGGAACAGCATCTCTATCACATCGCAAATTACAACAAGTGTACAATTATACACTAAACAAAATATACAATTATTATGGCATGATTGTATCAAACTCCTTGTAACTCATTTCATATGCACTGCAAATCCTGCAATGCCCAAAAAATACAGAGCTGTTTTTCTAGTGTCATTGACAAATATCATGTTTGTAGCCATTATGCTTATTTGCATAATTTTTAATCTGTGTGAAATGTATCATGCCTGAATAAGGTTACATAATACTTCATATTCAACAGATTTCTTCAGCTGCCATGGTAACAGTGGGCTTTAATGGAGTGTGAATTTGGTTTGTTGGCCCAGAGGATGAGTTCCTGATCTCGATTGTGCTGACAGGGAGAGGTGTTGAGATGAGGTAGGCTCTGTCCTCGCCTGAAGGAAAAAGAGAACAGGAGGGCATTTCATTCCAACCTCCTCTCACTCGTCTCGTGGTAGATAGTCCAAAAATAGGATTGGTAGATGCTGAAGAGCTAAAGGAAGAAGGGTAGGGTTCAACAAACTGCGTTAATGTACAACAACGCTTGTGACATTACTAAGAAAATTAGAACAATAAAGGACAAAAAAAAATTTACCCCATTAAAACTAATCCCTTCATTACCCTTTACCCCACTGAAACTAATCCCTTCATTACCCTTTACCCCATTGATACTAATCCCTTCGTTACCCTTTACCCCATTAAAACTAATCCCTTCATTACTCTTTACCCATTGAAGTTCATCTCTTCATTACCTTTTACCCCATTGAAATGAATTCCTTCATTACCCTTTACCCAATGAAACTCATCACATCATTACCCTTTACCGCATTGAAACTCATCCCTTCATTAGCTTTAACCAATAAAGCTCACCCTTCATTATCCATTACACATTGAAGCTCATCTGTTTGTTACCCTTTACCCATTGAAGCTCATCCCTTCGATACCCTTTACCCCATTGAAGCTCATCCCTTCAATACCCTTTACCCCATTGAAGCTCATCCCTTCAATACCCTTTACACCATTGGAGCTCATCCATTCATTATCCTTTACCCATTGAAGCTCATCCCTTCATTACCCTTTACCCCACTGAAGCTAATCCCTTCAATACCATTAACCCCATTGAAGCTCATCCATTCGTTACCCTTTACCCCATTGAAGCTCATCCCTTCGTTACCCTTTTCCAATTGAAGCTCATCCCTTCATTACCCTTTACCCCATTGAAGCTCATCCCTTCATTACACTTTATCTATTGAAACTCATCCCTTTGTTACCCTTTACCCCATTGAAACTCATCCCTTTGTTACCCTTTACCCCATTGAAACTATCCCTTTGTTACACTTTACCCATTGAAACTCATCCCTTTGTTACCCTTTACCCCATTGAAGCTAATCCCTTCATTACCCTTTACCTATTGAAGCTCATCCCTTCATTACCCTTTACCCCATTGAAGCTCATCCCTTCATTACACTTTATCTATTGAAACTCATCCCTTTGTTACCCTTTACCCCATTGAAGCTCATCCCTTCGTTACCCTTTTCCAATTGAAGCTCATCCCTTCATTACCCTTTACCCCATTGAAGCTCATCCCTTCATTACACTTTATCTATTGAAACTCATCCCTTTGTTACCCTTTACCCCATTGAAACTCATCCCTTTGTTACCCTTTACCCCATTGAAACTATCCCTTTGTTACACTTTACCCATTGAAACTCATCCCTTTGTTACCCTTTACCCCATTGAAGCTAATCCCTTCATTACCCTTTACCTATTGAAACTCAACCACTCGTTACCCTTTACCCCAGTGAAACTCATCCCTTTGTTACCCTTTAAACATTGAAACTCATCACTTCACTACACATTACCCATTGAAACTATCCCTCCTTTACCCTTTACCATTTGAAACTATCCCTTATTTACACTTTACCCATTGAAACTATCCCTTTGTTACACTTTACCCATTGAAACTATCCCTTATTTACACTTTACCCATTGAAACTATCCCTTTGTTACACTTTACCCATTGAAACTATCCCTTTGTTACACTTTACCCATTGAAACTATCCCTTCATTACCCTTTACCCATTGAAACTGTCCCTTCATTACCATTTACCCATTGGAACTATCCCTTCTTTACCCTTTACCATTTGAAACTCATCCCTTTGTTACCCTTTACCTATTGAAACTCATCACTTTGTTACCCTTTACCTATTGAAACTCATCCCTTCGTTACCGTTTACCCATTGAAGCTCTTCCCTTCATTACCTGTTACCCATTCAAACTATCCCTTTGTTACCTTTACCCCATTCAAACTATCCCTTCGTTACCTTTACCCCATTCAAACTATCCCTTCATTACCCTTTACCCATTGAAGCTCTTCCCTTCGTTACCTGTTACCCAATCAAACTATCCCTTTGCTACCCTTTAGCTCATTGAAACTATCCCTTCATTACCATTTACCTATTGAAACTTATCCCTTCATTACCCTTTACCCATTGAAACTATTCCCTTCATTACCCTTTACCCATTGAAACTATTCCCTTCATTACCCTTTACCCATTGAAACTATTCCCTTCATTACCCTTTACCCATTGAAACTATCCCTTTGTTGCACTGTACCCATTGAAACGAATCCCTTCATTGCCCTTTAACCAGTGAAACTATCCTTTCGTTATCCTTTACCCCATTGAAACTATCCCTTTGTTAACCTTTACCCATTGAAGCTCATCCCTTCATTACACTTTACCCACTGCAAAAATCCCTTCATTACCCTTTACCCATTGAAACTATCCTTTCATTACCCTTTACCCTATTGAAATTATCCCTTCATTAACAATTAACTTTTGAAGCTCTTCCCTTCGTTACCCTTTACCCATTGAAGCTCAAACCTTCATTACCCTTCACCCATTGAAGCTTATCCCTTTGTTACCCTTTACCCATTGAAGCTCATCCCTTCATTAACCTTTACCCCATTAAAACTAATCCCTTCATTACCCTTTACCCCATTGAAGCTCTTCCCTTTGTTACGCTTTACCTCATTAAAACTAATCCCGTCATTACCCTTTACCGCATTGAAGCTCATCCCTTCGTTACCCTTTACCCCATTGAAAGCATTCGCTTCATTACCATTTACCCCATTGAAGCTCATCCCTTCGTTACCCTTTACCCATTGAAACTATCCCTTCATTACCCTTTACCCCATTGAAGCTCATCCCTCCGTTACCCTTTACCCCATTGAAGCTCATCCCTTTGTTACACTTTACCCATTGAAGCTCATCCCTTCATTACACTTTACCCATTGAAGCTCATCCCTTCCTTACCCTTTACCCCATTGAAGCTCATCCCTTCCTTACCCTTTACCCATTGAAGCTCATCCCTTCCTTACCCTTTACCCTATTGAAGCTCATCCCTTCATTACACTTTTGTAAGGGGGGCATCTTTTAACTGGTTTAGGGTAATTTACCTGGCCAGCAGCCTTTGCCTCTGAGCTCTGACCAATTCCAACCTTTTACCTGGTTTACGGTAATTCGCCTGGCCAGCAGCCTTTTGCTGCTGCACTCTAAACCAATTTACAAACAGCGGTTTCGAATCGCTACCCCTCCTTCAGTTCTGAGTGGGGGAACTTATAATTAATGATATTAAAACGGACAAGTGGTTTGGATGAGAGAAAAATCAAGTTTTATTACCTAAATAAACTACAATCAAAAGAATAAACTATACCACACGAACTCAGTAATTACAGTAAAACTATATAACGGGGGTTGCAGACGGCGAAAACGAGGGATAAAATGACTACAATGTTATTTAAACAATCTTAGCAATTCCCTTAAATCACCACCCCAAACTCCTGCTAGGTTGCCTTGTTGAGGATTCAGAACACCCTGCTCACCTGTGGTCCAGCGAAGTAAAGAGAGTGATAGCTTCTCAGCAGCTATCTTTTATACCTGGTGAGGTCCTGCCATTCTGCCCTGCAAGGGCTGTGTGCAAAATTCCCTGCCCAAAGGGTCCAATACACAAGAGAAAGCTGTGATTGGCTAACTCAGAGTGGTTGGACTGGGTTAATGTGTCTTCCGGAGCTCCCTGGGCTGAAAAGGGAAATAACTATGCTCTATTGTCCAGAATGCTAGGTGATTTAGACCCATTCAGCTCTTAAACGGATCCCATTCAAGATACAAAAGTCCCTTCTGCAGTTTAGATGTATCCACTCGATATACAAACAAATGCTAATAGCATTCAATTGCTTTGTAAACAAAGCATTGTCCTGTGGTAATGTATTGTCTCCATTGAACCTTACTTCCAGACACAGAAAGCTGCTTTCCAAGCCCCTTAGTCTTCGGCCATGTGGTGCGACAGCCATTTTTATCCCTGGAATTATAAAAGCACAACGCCCAGGGATTCTTTAATAAAAAAAATTAATTTTCAGAACTGTAAATTATTGCGAATTCTTACACTTTACCCATTGAAGCTCATCCCTTCATTATCCTTTCCCCATTGAAGCTCATCCCTTCATTACCCTTTACCCCATTGAAGCTCATCCCTTTGTTACCCTTTATTCCATTGAAACTCATCCCTTCGTTACCCTTTACCCCATTGAAGCCCATCCCTTCATTACCATTTACTCCAGTGACGCTCAACCCTTCGTTACCCTTTATCCCATTCAAACTCTTCACTATGTTGGCATATTATTGAAATATGTTTTGAACACTCCCAATATCATTGCCTTTAATACTCTGCCTTGCAAATAATTCCAAAGGAAGTCTTTCTAATATCTGTTTTTAAGTTTACTTTTCACTAAGTTAAATTTGTTCCCTCTGGTGCTGATTTGCTTTGAAGTAATATTCTGGTAGTCTAGAAACAGCATTAATGTACAACATCGCCTGTGACATTAAAAATATACCTACATGTTTACTATATGTGTATAGAATCATAGAATGATACAGCGGAGTAGGAGGCCATTCGGCCCATCCTGGCATTGTCAGTGCTTAAAGCTGGACTTCTCAATGCTCTCCTGCTCCCCATTCCATAATGCAAACCATCCAGAATGCCATGCATTGACGTCCTCTTCCTCACCAACTCCATTGGCTTCCTGTGACTCAGAAGATTGATTTCAAGATTCTCACCCTCACCTACAAATTCCCCCATGGCCGATGCCCCTTTGTGCACCTTTCATCCTACGATGCCTGCCTAATTCTTGTTTCCTGCTCATGTTCCTCCACCATCAGTGGCAGACTCCTTCAACCGCCTTGCCCCACCCTTTGTAACTCCAACCCTTGTCATCTTTGTCTTGTCATCTCCCTCCCTGCCTTCAAAATCCTCCTGAAGAACATCATCTTTGACCATGCTTCCACCGCTTCCTAATTCTTCTCTTGGTCACTCCTCGTAGTCTCATCACGTTTGTTTTCCTTACTCCTCTGTGGTGTGCCTTGGAGGACTTTGCTATGTTAAAGGTGCTGTATTGGTACAGGTTGTTGCTCTTGTCTGCTCATTGTCAACTACACCTGTGATATATTCATTTCCAGCCCTGTTATTCGATATAAAGCAAATGCTAGGATCTTAATTCCCTTTTATAATGTTGATTAAGAACTGCAAATTACCATATAGCTTGGACTAGGCTAGTCATGGTTAACTTACTGGAAGAAACTTTTGACTTTCCTTCTGTAGAAGGACCCAAGTAAGTAAATAGCAAATCCAATTTTAGTCATTTTACTCTTTAACTTATTCTCTTAAAATGAAAATGTGATTCAGTATTTGACTCAACTAATCATCTCACTTTAATGGACCCCACGAGTCACAGGAGTGTGTTACCAGGCAGTGATGACTGCTGAGTGGCCTCTCACAGTCTTCAATCAATACCTCTCAGTTCCTGACTGTCATTAAATTGGTGTTTATTTCTTTGAGGCTAATTTATATACACGTATTAAAAGTATGGGTGGTAAACGATGAGTAAAATGCTATAATTAATGTCTGGATTTATCTGACATTCACTGAGCAATCAAGCCTTATTCTTGTGATGTGATAGAATCATTACAGTAAGTGACATCCTCATTATTCCCTCCAACCATCCAGGGTTCTTAGTTTTTTTGGCTAATTAAAGAGAAAGATAGAACAGGAAATGGGCAGTGTCCCACAGGAAAGAGCCCTTTTATTTTCCTTGATACATTTATTTAGCAAACAATAAAAAAATTGTTAATGTTAAGAGAAGACCCCTTGTGCTGCCATGTAATTGGTAGCATCAGGGCAATATCCACTGCAGGGAAGCAAATCTGGATCCAAATGTAAAATTGCATTTCTAAGCACCTCAACAGCAGATTGTCAGCGTGCATTTAATGCATTTCCAGCAAGGTTCACACTAGTTTCTCCATAATGGATACCATCAGCAGTATCAGGAACCTATCCCATAGGCATTAAAACAAATGGTAAGATTTTACAAGGCAGCAGGATTAACACGAAGAGGATATTCAGGTGGCAAAATGGCTGCTTCCTGTAATCCCTTTCCCCTTTAAGATATACGGTAAATTCTATATCGAAATATGTGGCCATAAATGATGGAGATGGTGGGAATATTCAGTATTCAATGGATTATCCCATGATGGAAAGTTGCAAAGTACTTACCGTATCAGCTGGTTGATATCACATGGAAAATGATGGAAAATGACTGCCTGCAATACAGTCTGTGAGATGATAAATGGCTTCATTTCATTCCTTAAAGGCCCTGTGTCACTGCACAGGCTGATTGAGGTCATTTGCATCACTGTCTCCACAGTCCAGGCTGTTTGCTTCTTTCTCTTTTGATATTCATCAAGGTGACAGATGCATGCACGGAGGAGTGAAAGAGTTCAATACTTTCCCACTTCAGCATCAAGCCCACCCAAGTGGGGTACAGCATGAGCCTGACTCAGGCCAAAGCTTCTTCCAGTCTGCCCTAATAATGTGCCTTTGTCAATCATCTCAGAAGTGCACCACAGCTGCACCATTGGGACATTTCAGGTATCCTAACAATTCAGACTTGTCCCCTCTATGAGTGAGACTAATAATTGGCAGCTAAAATTCGTAACACTCAAATTGAAGGAGTTCAGATTCAGGCTTGGGTGATAAGTGGCAAGTAATATTTGTGCCATGAAAGTGCCAAGCAATGACTATCTCCAACAAGGAGGATAGAGCAGATGAATGCGTGGCTAATGAGTTGGTGTAGGGGGGAGGGTTTTACTTTCCTGGATCACTGGGCCTGCTTCTGGGGAAGGTGGGACTTGTACAAGTCGGACGGGTTGCACCTGAACCAGAGCGGGACAAATATCCTTGCGGGGAGGTTTGCTAGCACTGTTGGGGGGGGTTTAAACTAACTTGGCAGGGGGATGGGATACAGAGGGGAGCTGAAAGATGGGGTGAGGTGCTGCCAATTATAGAGAAAAGAACAAGTCAGCTTGGTAGACAGGGCAAATATACAAGGGCAAGGCTGGATGGCATCTATTTTAATGCAAGGAGTCTTGCAAATAAGGTGGATGAACTGAAGGTGTTGATAAACACATGGGAGTATGATATTGTTGCTATCACGGAGACATGGTTGAGGGAGGGGCAAGACTGGCAGCTCAATATTCCGGGGTACAGAATCTTCAGGCAAGACAGAGGGGGGGTATAAGAGGAGGGGGTGTAGCAATATTAATTAAGGAGTCAATTACTGCAGTAAGGAGGGATGACATGTTAGCAGGTTCCTCTAATGAGGCCATATGGGTGGAGCTTAAAAACAAGAAGGGGGCAAGCACTTTGCTGGGAGCGTACTATAGGCCTCCAAACAGTCAGGGGGAGATAGAGGAACAGATATGTAGGCAAATCTCAGAGAAATGTGCAAATAATAGGGTAATAATAATGGGGGATTTCAACTTCCCCAATATTAACTGGGATGGTCAGAGTGTGAAAGGCTCAGAGGGTGTAGAATTCTTAACGTGCATCCAGGAGAGCTTTTTGAGCCAGCATGTAGAAGGTCCTACAAGAGAGGGGGCGGTACTGGACCTAATTCTAGGGAATGTGGCCGGCCAAGTGGAAGAAGTGCTAATAGGTGAGCACTTTGGTGACAGTGACCATAATATGGTGAGATTTAAGGTGGTCATGGAAAAGGACAGGGATGGGCCGGAAATAAAGGTTCTAAATTGGGGGAAGGCCGATTTTAATAGGATAAGGCAGAATCTGGCCAAAATGGACTGGGATCAGCTACTTGTAGGAAAATCCGCATCGGAGCAATGGGAGGCTTTCAGAAGGGAGATTGAGATCATACAATGGCAACATGTTCCCGTAAAGGTCAAGGGTGGTTCCAAAAACCACAGGGAACCGTGGATGCCAGGGGATATACGAGAATGGATTAGAAAAAAAAGGAGGGCTTTTGGTAGATACAAAAGGCTAAAGACGGAGGAAGCCCTAGAGGAGTACAAAAAGTGCAGGGGGATACTTAAAAAAGAAATTAGGAGATCAAGGAGGGGCCATGAAATAACACTGGCGAGCAAAATAAAGGAAAATCCTAAGATGTTTTATAAGTATATTAAGGGTAAGAGGATAACTAGGGAAAAAATAGGGCCCATTAGGGACAAAAGTGTCAATCTGTGTGTGGAGCCGAAAGATGTAGGAGGGGTTCTAAATGAATTTTTTGCATCTGTTTTCACTATGGAGAGGGACGATGTAGACATAGAAATAGGGCGGGGGGACTGTGATATGCTCGAACACATTAACATCGAGAGGGAGGAGGTAGTGGCGGTTTTCGCAGGCCTAAAAATGTATAAATCCCCAGGCCCGGATGAAATGTATCCCAGGCTGCTGTGTGAGGCAAAGGAAGAGATTGCGGGGGCTCTAACACACATATTCAGAACTTCTCTGGCCACAGGGGATGTGCCAGAGGACTGGAGAACCGCTAATGTAGTTCCATTATTCAAGAAGGGGAGTAGGGAAAAACCGGGGAACTACAGGCCAGTGAGCCTAACATCAGTGGTGGGAAAATTATTGGAAAAAATTCTGAGGGACAAAATCAGTCTCCACTTGGAGAGGCAAGGATTAATCAGGGATAGTCAACATGGCTTTGTCAAGGGAAGATCATGTCTGACTAATTTGATTGAATTTTTTGAGGGGGTGACTAGGTGTGTGGATGAGGGTAACGCAGTGGATGTGGTATACATGGATTTCAGTAAGGCCTTCGATAAAGTCCCGCACAGGAGACTGGTGAAGAAGGTAAGAGCCCATGGAATCCAGGGTGCCTTGGCACGTTGGATACAAAACTGGCTTAGTGGCAGAAGGCAGAGGGTGATGGTCGAAGGTTGTTTTTGTGACTGGAAGCCTGTGGCCAGTGGATATGAATGTAAATGGTATGATCAGTAAGTTCGCGGATGATACAAAAATTGGTAGGGTGGTAAATAGCGAGGAGGGTAGTCTCAGTCTGCAGGACGATATCGATGGGTTGGTCAGATGGGCGGAACAGTGGCAAATGGAATTTAACCCGGAAAAGTGCGAGGTGATGCACTTTGGGGGGACTAACAAGGCAAGGGAATACACAATGAATGGTAAGACCCTAGGCAAGACGGAGGGTCAGAGGGATCTGGGTGTGCAAGTACACAGATCCCTGAAGGCGGCGGAACAGGTGGATAAGGTGGTAAAAAAGGCATATGGGATACTTGCCTTCATTAGCCGAGGCATAGAATATAAGAGCAAGGAGGTTATGATGGAGCTGTATAAAACACTGGTTAGGCCACAGCTGGAATACTGTGTGCAGTTCTGGTCGCCACACTACAGGAAGGATGTGATAGCTTTGGAGAGGGTGCAGAGGAGATTCACCAGGGTGCTACCAGGGCTGGAACGCTTCAGCTATGAAGAGAGACTGGGCAGATTGCGTTTGTTTTCCTTGGAGCAGAGGAGGCTGAGGGGGGACATGATTGAGGTGTACAAAATTATGAGGGGCATAGATAGGATGGATACTAAGGAGCTTTTTCCCTTAGTAGAAGGGTCAATAACTAGGGGGCACAGATTCAAGGTAAAGGGCGGGAGGTTTATCACAGAAATCACAGAAACTCCACAGTGCAGATAGAGGCCATTTCGGCCCATCGAGCCTGCACCGACACATATCCCACCCGATCCCCGTAACCCCTGCACCAACACATATCCCACCCTATCCCCGTAACCCCACGTATTTAATCCCCCTAACACTAAGGGTCAATTTATCATAGCCAATCAACCTAACCCGCACATCTTTGGACTGTGGGAGGAAACCGGAGCACCCGGAGGAAACCCACGCAAACACGGGGAGAATGTGCAAACTCCACACAGACAGTCACCCGAGGCCGGATTCGAACCCGGGTCCCTGGCGCTGTGAGGCAACAGTGCTAACCACTATGCCACCGTGGATTTGAGAAAGAACTTTTTCACCCAGAGGGTGGTTGGAGTCTGCAACTCACTGCCCGGAAGGGTTGTGGAGGCTGGAATCCTCACAACATTCAAGACGCATTTGGATGAGCACTTGAAATGCCATAGCATACAAGGCTACGGACCAAATGCTGGAATATGGGATTAGATTAGACAGGGCATGATGGCCGGCGTGGACACGATGGGCCGAAGGGCCTCTATCCGTGCTGTATAACTCTATGACTCTATGACTCTAAGAGAGAGCATAACCATCTCCCCACAACATTCAATGGCATTACCATCGCCGAGTACCCCACCATCAACATTCTGAGGGACACCATTTACCAGAAACTCAACTGGACCAGTCACCAAAGTACCATGGTTACTAGAGCAGGTCAGAGGCTGAGTATTCTGTGGAGAGTGTCTCACCTCCTGGCTCCCCAAAGCCTCTCTACAAGGCATAAGTCAGGAATGTAATGGAATACTCTCTACTTGCCTGGATGAGTGCAGTTCCAACAACACCGAAGAAGCTCGACACCATCCAGGACACAGCAGTCCGCTTGAACGGCACTTCATCCATTGGCTTAAACATTCACTCCCTCCACCACTGGCGCACTGTGCCTGCAGTGTGTACCACCTACAAGATGCACTGCAGCAACTCACCAAGGCTTCTTCGGCAGCACCTCCCAAACCCGCAACCTCTTCCACCTAGAAGCACAAGGGCAGCAGATGCATGGGAACACCACCACCTCCAAGTTACCTTCTGAGTCACACACCATCCAGACTTGGAAATATATCGCCGTTCCTGGATTCAAATCCTGGAACTCCCTACCAATGTTCACTTAAATATTTTTTGCGGGTGTGCGGCCCCTTTAAGGGGCGGCACGGCTCTTTCAAAATACCGCACATGTGCTGTTTTTCCTATTTAAAAGCTGGTGAGCCAGCTGCACGGGAGCTGCAGAGCGCTAAAGGGAACATCGTTCCCTACCTAACAGCGCCGTGAGAGTATCGTCACCACACAGACTGCAACGGTTCAAGAAGGCGGCTCACCACTACCTTCTCAAGGACAAGTTGGTTTGGGCAATAAATTCTGGCATTGCCAGCAATTCCCATAACCCAAGAATTAATATTTTAAAAAGCCATTGAAGTGGAGAAAAGGAATGGCTTTAAGAGACAATTTAAAATGTGTTTAAGATAGAAGGGCCTGTTTGCTATGGTGAGAGAGTTGGAAGGCTGTGTTAATGCTTATAGGGTCTGATGGGCTTTTCCTGCTCCTAAAAAAAATCTTCAGTTCACATTTATGAGCTGAGAAAGAATAACAGAAAACAGAACGGGGACGTGAGATTCATTCTGTGAATGTGCTAAATTCACATTTGCTACAAATGAATAATTCTCTGAAAACATTTACAGCAAAACAGATTATTCTAACAGTTATAATTAGTGCACATCTCTTACCCTGCATGTAGAAAGCACCGATTTGTCTGTACATCTGCACTGTTAATTTAGGGTGAATTCTCCCTTCATCAACGTTTTCTAACTCTGTAATTTGTAGCCGTTTGGTTTATTTCACACGGAGTCAACATGAGCCAAGAAAAGATTTTTATACCTATCAATTCGTCCAATGAAAAGCGATGAGTTAAGAAAGTAACTATAGGTTTTTATTGACTAAATAACAGAGCCCACCCTCATGGGTGATCGGATCCAAGAAGGAGGAATACCATCCAGTCGACCACCTTTATACCTGGGCAGGTAGGTGGAGCCATGGGCGGAGTCGGCAGTGGTCAGCCCAGGTATAGCAGCGTGACAAGAGGTGACCTCGTACAGTGATACAACAATGTGAACAGTGATAACTATAGGGAAACGATCTAACAGTGATAACTATAGTGTAACGATAGTGAACGGTAAAAGTGGTTTACCACATTCACCCCTTGTTTAGATTTGAGTCCGACGGGGTGAAGTGTACTACCAGTTCTGGTATGTCAGTCTGTCCGGAGGCCTCGTAAGCCTGTCTGATCGTCGCAGCGGCGGTGTTGCGTTCTCCGGTGTTAATGCTGGCATCTGCGAGGTAGGCGAAGGCTCTTGGGGTTCCGACGTACCGTCTACCTGGGCTGGAATTGGGGGGGTGTTGGGGGGGGGTAACGGTGGTGTCTCCGGAGTGCCCGAAGGTGCGAGGTCTCGTAAGGAGACTGTGTCCTCCCGCCCGTCTGGGTATGCCACGTAGGCGTACTGGGGGTTGGCGTGCAGGAGGTTCACCCTCTTGACCAGGGGGTCCGTTTTATGGGCCCTGTTGTGTATGTAACCTGTTCCACCTTAAGAGAGCTTAAGCCTGTTCCACCTTAAGAGATGTACGACTTTCTCAGGCTGCTGTAGACGTAATACCGGGGGTGAACACACCGGTATATAAGCACTGTGCAGTAATCTTGTATTCAGTGTAGTCCCTACCTCCAACCAGTAAAGACCTGTTTTTGATTGTTATTAATTAGTCTGTGTCTTAATTAACTAGATAACTCACAGATTTAACACTGGCGACGAGTCAGATTCTTACCCTGCGGCAGTTATTCCACGGCGGCTTCGTCCACAGACAGGACGTTGAAGAGAGGTTTCAAATCTCACCACCCCACTGGAAGCGACAGGCATTAGGACCCTGAAGCCTCCATCAGCGACTGAAAACTGGAGGACAGAAGACATCCTGCAGCTTCTTTTTCAACCTCGGTGGTGGGTAAGCCGAGCAGCGTTGGCTGCAAAGACAGGGCTGGGGGAAGTCGGAGGTATAAGGGCAATCGATCGCAATCCCTGATAAGGGCCGCACTCGGGCTGAAAGGCGCAGCATCGGCAGACACTGAAGGCGCGAGAGCCGCGGTGAAAAGCGCGGGCCATCGATCGCGGCGGAGATAAGGGCCGCACTCGGGGCTGAAGGGAGACGGCGTCGGGGGACGGGTGAAGACCGCCAAGCACGGGAAAACCGCCATTTTGTGGGCGGAGGACGACGGCAAGAGCGGGAAGCCGTCATCTTGGATAGCATTAAAAAAAAAAAATCTGAGAAATTGCAAATCTGATAAAGTACTACAATGCCTAAACATGGGAATATTAGTAACTTTGATAGTGACATCGAAGATTGGGCCATATATGTTGAACGAGTTAAAAATTATTGTAAGGCCAATAAAATTCGTGAGGCTGATAAAGCACTAACATTATTAAATTTAATGGGTGCGAAGACATACGGGCAATTGAAACACCTGTTATCACCAGATGAACCGGCGGATAAGACGTTCGATGAGATTGTTACTGTCCTGAAAGATCATCTAAACCCCACGCCGCTGATGCTAGCGGAACGATTTAAATTTTATGACAGAAGGCAGCTACAGCATGAAAGCAATGCTGAATATTTGCTGGAATTGCGTAAATTAGTGAAATATTGCCAGTTTGGAACGGGACTGACAGATGCACTACGAGACAAATTTGTGTGTGGTTTATTTAAACAGGATACACAAAAGCGACTGCTCGAGGAGAATGAGCTGATGCTTGAGAAGGCGGTCATGATGGCAGCAGCACACGAAGCCGCAGCGAGAGGCACGGCAGTAATGCAGCTACGGTCACCGGAGCTCAGTGCACACAAATTGGGTGTGAGTTCTGGCAAATGTTATCGTTGTGGAAAGACAACGCATGATCAGAACCAGTGTTGGTTTAAAAACCAAGAATGCAGAACATGTGGTAAGCTTGGACATATAGCTAGAGTATGCAGGTCAGGGAAGAAGGCCAGCAACAAGAAGTCACCGCAAGGGAAATACGCAAAGGTACACAAGGTGGCCAAACAGGAGTCCGATCCAGACGCTAGCAGTAATGAACTGGCTGGCTTAAGCAGTATTGAACTGGCTAGCTTAAGGGTGCTCAACGTTGGTAAGGGGGCAGACCTCCAGACAATTTGGGTTACTCTTCAGATAGAAGGAGTCCAAGTAAAAATGGAATTGGACACTGGATCGGCATTGTCGGTCATGAATAAGAAAGATTACAGAAGGTTATTCCAACATATTCCCCTACAGGATACGGAGGTTATATTGACAACCTACACGGGGCAGAGAGTGTACCCCATCGGGACAATAAAGGTTGCAGTGGCCAACAAGGGCGAAGGAAGTCAAATAATGGACTTATATGTGCTACCGGAGGGAGGTCCACCACTACTAGGCTGGGAGTGGTTTAGAAACATAAATATGGACTGGCATTCGCTAAAAGCCATAAAGAGTGAGAACTCGGTGCAGATAATCAGCCCAGACTCTCGAACTGATGATGGTAAGACCAATCCATGTGCAAAAGACAAAGTTTCAGCACAGAATTCCACTGAGCAACAACAACATAGTTTAATAGAGAATTCTGAGTCTGTCAAGTCTACTGATATGCACATTTTTGAGGGACACTGGGCTCGAAGTCAACTCCATTTCAAACTACAACAGCAATTAGAACAAATGATTCGCCGTTTTGAGCAAGAGATGAGTGAAATAAAAAAGTTCTTTGTTACAGAGTGGGAGAATCTGGAAAGGCAACAGAAGCAATTGATGGAGAAAATGGAGCAGGAGCACACCAACCATCTGCGCGAGGAGGCCGAACGAATCAAAGCTGATTCAGGTTCTGAAGGTGCGTGCCATAATCTGGTGTCAGAAGAGTTAACGGTCAGCCAACTCCTTCATATGCTGAGGGACAAGACTCTGAAATGGGAAAAACTTGAACACGAGCTGCGATCTTCAAAGGAAAAGGGTTTGGAGCTCTCAAAAGTCATTGAGATGGCTGATGTGACGACACAGACTGAAACGACTGCAACAGAGCAGCCATTGGATGCAAAAGTACGCTGACTCACGTCAATGTAGAACAACAGACCGCTGAAACAGCTGCTCCGGTAGAGGGATTGCATAGTCCGATCAATCAATCTCCAAAGGAAGTTGAAGTATTAAAATCACAAATGAGGTCACTAGTAAACGACTTGCTGAAAGCCCAGAAAAAGTTGGATGCAGAGGTACACATGAAGAAGTCTCTTCAGGAAAGATGTCTGGATTTGGAACAAGAGCTGGCTAACGTCCAGCTGGGTATGGAGGAAATAGACGACCCTCTCACTGGTCTAGCTCAGGACGACACCGAATATTACCATGACCTGGTGGACGACACCGAATATTACGATGTCCTGTCCTGCCCAGCTTGTAACTTCGACTCCCAAAGTGCAGAAATCATGGAGGAGCACCAAAAGTCTACGGAACATCGGGAGAAGCTGGCTCTACGACGGAAACAGGAGGAAGAGAAGGAGGAACTGCGCATGCAGCTGGCAGCTGTGGCAGCTGACAATGGAGCCCAGAGAGTCTCCAAGAAGCAGAAAAGGAAAAGTAAAAACAGAAGATGACCCATCTGAACCATTATCACCTCTACCAGATCACACACGTGGTCCCTCCGAACGGAGCCAAATCAGTTCGGAAGTTCAAGCTGTTAAATCCATGAAAGGACTATTGAATGAGTAACGTGAACCGACTACACCACAGAGATTGAATCTGTGAACTGTTTTCCGCAGAGACTGAATCTGTGATATGTTACGTTAAACATGAAGTTATATATGTATATATGTTATTACGTTATGTTAAATGGGGGGATGACTATAAAGCTAAGAAGGGAGGAGTGTTGTGTATGTAGCCTGTTCCATCTTAAGAGAGCTTAAGCCTGTTCCACCTTAAGAGATGTACTACTTTCTCAGGCTGCTGTAGACGTAATACCGGGGGTGAACACACCGGTATATAAGCACTGTGCAGTAATCTTGTATTCAGTGTAGTCCCTACCTCCAACCAGTAAAGACCTGCTTTTGATTGTTATTAATTAGTCTGTGTCTTAATTAACTAGATAACTCACTGATTTAACAGGCCCTCACGTGCTTTCGCAGCAAGACAGGCCCCGGAGAGGTCAGCCAGGTTGGTAGCGTGGTTCCCGTAGTCGACTTCCTGGGGAAAACAAACATTCGTTCATGGGGGGTGGCGTTAATGGCAGTGCAAAGTAGTGACCGGGTGGAATGCAGCGCCGCCGGGAGGACCTCCTGCCAGCGAGAGGTTGGGAGGCCCTTAGACTTTAAGGCTAAGAGGACGGCCTTCCATACCGTCGCGTTCTCTCTTTCCACCTGGCCGTTCCCTCGGGGGTTGTAGCTGGTGGTCCTGCTAGTGGCGATGCCTCTCGCTAGTAGGAACTGACGGAGTTCCTCGCTCATGAAGGAGGCGCCCCGGTCACTATGTATATAGTTTGGGAACCCGAACAAGGCAAAGAGGTCGTTCAGGCATTTAACGACCGTGGTGCTGGTCACGTCTGGGCCGGGGCAGGCAAAGGGGAAACGGGAGTAGTCATCAACAATGTTGAGGAAGTACACATTACGGTCAGAGGACGGGAGGGGCCCCTTAAAATCGATGCTCAAGCGCTCGAAGGGGCGGGTGGCCTTGATCAGGCTTGCTCTGTCCGGCCTAAAGAAGTGCGGTTTGCACTCGGCACAGGTCTGGCAGTTCCTGGTCATGGTCCTGACCTCCTCGATGGAGTAGGTCAGGTTGCGGGCCTTAATGAAGTGGTAAAGCCTGGTGACCCTGGGGTGGCAGAGGTCGTTGTGGAGGGTCTGAAGTCTATCAATTTGCGCGTTGGCGCATGTAATTCGCGATAGAGCGTCAGGGGGTTCGTTCAGCTTACCAGGCCGGTACAAGATATCATAATCGTAGGTGGATACCTCGATTCTCCACCTCAAGATCTTGTCGTTCTTGATTTTACCCCTCAGCTTGTTATTAAACATAAAAGCGACCGAACGCTGGTCGGTGAGGAGGGTAAATCGCTTGCCTGCGAGGTAATGCCTCCAGTGGCGTACCGCCTCCACAATCGCCTGGGCCTCCTTCTCGACCGAAGAGTGTCGGATCTCAGGGCCCTGTAGGGTCCTTGAGAAGAAGGCCACCGGTCTCCCCTCCTGGTTGAGGGTAGCGGCTAGGGCGAAGTCGGATGCATCGCTCTCCACTTGGAAGGGGATGGACTCATCCACTGCATGCATAGTGGCCTTAGCAATGTCTCCCCTGATGAGGGAGAAGGCCGCGCGCGCTTCTTCCGTAAGGGGGAAGGAGGTGGACTTCATGAGGGGTCTGGCTTTGTCCGCATAATTCGGCACCCATTGGGCATAGTAGGCGAAGAGCCCCAGGGTTCTCTTCAGCACCTTTGGACAGTGGGGACGGGGTAGCTCCATGAGGGGACGCATTCTTTCGGGATCGGAGCCGATGATTCCGTTCTCTACTACGCAGCCGAGGATGGCAAGGCGCGAGGTGTTAAACACACATTTCTCCTTATTGTAGGTGAGGTTCAGCCGTTGGGCCGTACGGAGGAATCTTTCCAGATTAGCGTCATGGTCTTGCCGGTCGCGGCCGCAGATGGTGACGTTATCTAGATAGGGGAACGTGGCTTGCAGCCCGTTCTGGTCAACCATCCGGTCCATCTCCCTTTGGAAGACCGAAACCCCGTTGGTGACGCCGAAGGGGACCCTAAGGAAGTGGTAGAGGCGGCCATTCGCCTCGAAGGCGGTATACTGGCGGTCCTCGGGGCGGATAGGGAGTTGGTGGTAGGCCGACTTAAGGTCGATGGTAGAGAATACCCGGTATTGAGCAATCTGATTGACCATATCAGATATGCGGGGAAGTGGGTATGCGTCCAGCTGGGTGTACCGGTTTATGGTTTGGCTGTAGTCGATGACCAGGCGGTTTTTATTGCCGGTCTTAACGACTACAACCTGGGCACGCCAGGGGCTGCTGCTCCCCTCGATGATGCCCTCCTTCAGGGGACGC
Source organism: Somniosus microcephalus (assembly GCF_052327205.1). NCBI lineage: Eukaryota > Metazoa > Chordata > Chondrichthyes > Squaliformes > Somniosidae > Somniosus > Somniosus microcephalus. Next base: position 150,678,169 of record NC_140992.1, on the reverse strand, counting down.
TGCACCTCAGAGCTAATGAAAGCTCTGTCCCCGGCGCTGTACCGCCTGCTCTTGGTAGCGACGGGTTTGCAGTCGGGGGTGAGGTTAGCGAACAGGGAAGGTGGCGGGACCTTGAGGGTGGATAGGCCGCAGGTGTTACACGGTGGGCGATTTACAGGCTGCTGGTTGTCGACTGTGAGCGGGGGGAGGGGTCCACCGTATGCTAGAGTGACGCTTTGGAGGTGGGATTGAAAATCCAGCCCTAGTAGGACGGCAGCGCATAGCTGGGGCAGGACGAGGAGTTTAAAGTTTTTATACTCCGTGCCCTTAACCGACAGGGTCACAACACAGTAGCCGCTGATGTCTGTGGCGTGGGACCTCGATGCCATCGAGATCCGGTTGCGCGTTGGCTGGACAGTGAGGGAGTAGTGGCTCACCGTGTCTGGATGTATGAAGCTCTCCGTGCTTCCGCTGTCGAACAGGCAGGTCGTGGCGTGGCCGTCTACTTTGATGTCCATCATTGACTTGGACAGATGATGCGGGCGAGCTTGGTCCAGTGTGACGGAGGCTAGTGTGTGGCTGAGCGGGTCGCTGTAGTCTGTGGGTGAAGCGGTCGTCAGGTCTGGAGGTAAGGTGGCGGTCGAGCGTGGTGGGTAAAATGGAGGCGCCCACGAGGTTGGGCAAAATGGCGGAGAAGATGGCTGCCCCCACAATCCACATGAGGCACTGCTGGCGTCGGTTGCCTGGATCAAAGATGGCGGCCCCCATTGCTCACACGAGGGGATGCTGGCATCTGTGGCCTTGATAAAAGATGGCCGCCCCCACAGTTCGCATGAGGCACTGCTGGCCTCTGCTGCTCTCCTTCTGCAGGCCTTCGCGAAGTGGCCTTTCTTCAGGCAGCTGGAGCACGTCGCGTTTTTGGCTGGGCAGCGCGACCTCGGGTGTTTCGCCTGCCCACAGAAGAAGCAGCCGGCGGCCCGGTCGCGGGGGTCCGAAGTCGCAGCCGGTACCGGGGGTGGCGGTCCCGATCGGGTCCGGGACGCCGACGCTGAGGTAGGTCCCGGGGGCAGTGCTACGAGGGGTATTGCGGTCGGGGTCGGGCCCGAGTCCCAGAGTCGCGAACTGTATCTGGAATACACCTCGAGGTCCCGCTGGGTCACTTCTAGGGAGTAGGCCAAGGCTGCAGCTGTGTTCAGGTCGAGGTCCTTTGATTCCAGCAGTCTCTGCCGTGAGTAGTCGGACCGAAGGCCTTTCACGAAGGCATCGCGGATGTTATCTTCAGTGTTTTCTGCAGCCGATACTGCTTTAAAGTCACAGTCCCCGCCGAGTGTTCGTAGCGCCCGTAAAAATTCAGCTACAGACTCTCCTGGCTGTTGCGGGCGGGATCTTAGGAGGTGTCTGGCATACATGGAATTTACCGGGCTCCGGTACTGCTGTTTCAGTAGGTTGATAGCGGCCTCGTAAGTAGTAATGTCCTGGATGAGTGCGTATACTTTAGGGCTCGCTTGGGCGGTCAGAACTCTTAGTTTGGATCTCTGAGGGACGCCGGATTCTTCCAGGTAGGATTCGAAGCAGCACAGCCAGTGTTTGAAGTCGAGGGCTGCGTTTGTTGCTTGTGGGTTTAGATCCAGGTACGGTGGTTTGAGGGCTCGCAGCCAAGCCGGCTGCTGTGGCTGTTGTAGCTGGGCGTCTGGCTGGTCGTTTGGCTGCTCCGTTGACTGGTTGTTTGGCTGCTCAAGTAACGACATTTTAAAATTTAGTCAATAAAATTGATATACCTATCAATTCGTCCAATGAAAAGCGACGAGTTAAGAAAGTAACTATAGGTTTTTATTGACTAAATAACAGAGCCCACCCTCGTGGGTGATCGGATCCAAGAAGAAGGAATACCAGCCAGTCGACCACCTTTATACCTGGGCAGGTAGGTGGAGCCATGGGCGGAGTCGGCAGTGGTCAGCCCAGGTATAGCAGAGTGACAAGAGGCGACCTCGTACAGTGATACAACAATGTGAACAGTGATAATTATAGGGAAACGATCTAACAGTGATAACTATAGTGTAACGATAGTGAACGGTAAAAGTGGTTTACCACAGGGAACATCGTTCCCTACCTAACAGCGCCGTGAGAGTATCGTCACCACACAGACTGCAACGGTTCAAGAAGGCGGCTCACCACTACCTTCTCAAGGACAAGTTGGTTTGGGCAATAAATTCTGGCATTGCCAGCAATTCCCATAACCCAAGAATTAATATTTTAAAAAGCCATTGAAGTGGAGAAAAGGAATGGGTTTAAGAGACAATTTAAAATGTGTTTAAGATAGAAGGGCCTGTTTGCTATGGTGAGAGAGTTGGAAGGCTGTGTTAATGCTTATAGGGTCTGATGGGCTTTTCCTGCTCCTAAAAAAAATTTTCAGTTCACATTTATGAGCTGAGAAAGAATAACAGAAAACAGAACGGGGACGTGAGATTCATTCTGTGAATGTGCTAAATTCACATTTGCTACAAATGAATAATTCTCTGAAAACATTTACAGCAAAACAGATTATTCTAACAGTTATAATTAGTGCACATCTCTTACCCTGCATGTAGAAAGCACCGATTTGTCTGTACATCTGCACTGTTAATTTAGGGTGAATCCTCCCTTCATCAACGTTTTCTAACTCTGTAATTTGTAGCCGTTTGGTTTATTTCACACGGAGTCAACATGAGCCAAGAAAAGATTTTTAAATTTCAATCGTGGGAAACCTTCCTCTGGTGTGTTTCCATTGGCAGAGATGAGAGGTGTCCAACCATCCCATAACTATGGTATAATTTTCAACAAGACAGAGACAGACAAAAGCTCTCATTGTGTAAAAGCGGAAGGAGGAGCAGTTCATCTCTGTGTTTATCCTAAACCTGGCCTTCAGTTCAGTGCCTGAAATCTGGTTACATTAATGTTAATTGCACAATGCCAGAAATTCGGGAGCTTCATGAGTCAGGTGCTCTGTTCCCCACGCCTGAAACTATGATTTGCACCCCTGCCAAGCAAGACGTCACAATGGGACCCGAATCTCACAATTTCAGGGCATTCCCCCTCCTCAAAAATCGGCACTCATTTGGCTCCTTTTCTTACACCCGCCCCCTAGCCTTTTCCTCTCGAAGGTGCTGACTCTGGTTTGGGTGCTCTGCACACTTCAGTACTGCACTTTTTTTTATTTGTTTATGGCGTCGCTGGCAAGGCCAGCTTTTATTGCCCTCCATAATTGACCTTGAGAAGGAGCTGGTGAGCCGCCTTCTTGAACTGCTGCAGTCCATGTGGTGAAGATACTTCCACAGTGCTGTTAGGGAGGGAGTTCCAGGATTTGACCCAGCGACAATGAAGGATCGGCGATATACTTCTAAGTCAGGATGGTGTGTGACTTGGAGGGGAACTTGGAAGTGGTGGTGTTCCCATGTGCCTGCTGCCCTTGTCCTTCTAGGTAGAAGAGGTTGCGGGTTTGGGAGGTGCTGTCGAAGAGGCCTTGATGAGTTGCTTCAGTGCATCTTGTAGATGGTACACACTGCAGCCACGGTATGCTGGTGGTGGAGGGAGTGATTGTTTAATGTGGTGGATGGGGTGCCAATCAAGTGGGCTGCTTTGTCCTGGATGGTGTCGAGCTTCTTGAGTGTTGTTGGAGCTGCACTCATCTAGTCAAGTGGAGAGTATTCCATCACACTCCTTACTTGTGCCTTGTAGTTGGTGGGAAGGCTTTGGGGAGACAAGAGGTGAGACACTCACTGCAGCATACCTAGCCTCTGGGTTATTGTTTAATTTGTGTTTTACTGGAACTGCTTAAGTATTGGTTACCTGGATGACTCCAATGTTCTCCACCCTGTATACCGGGGCGGGTTTAGCTGTCTTTCCCATCACCGGCATTCTTACCACTATTCCCATAATGGTGTGATTAGACCATCCACAGTCCACTGGGACTGGGTAGGCTTCTGAAGCTAGTCTGAGCTGGCATGGACTTAATGCATTCTCAAAAGAGTGGAGGGCTGCAAGGTGCTTGTTGCTGATCCAGGAGGGGACTAAACATTGTTTTAAATCCTCCAGATTACTGCGGCCTTCGCCCAGTAACCACGCCCCATACAGCACGCAAGCTTCGTTCTGCGCAGCCTGATCGGACGCATTCCGATCCTCTCTGATGAGTGCATTTACAGTTTTAGCGTGTTTCTCCAGCTCAGCAATAATTTCTTTTAAGTGTAGTGTCATGGCCTGGTCCTCATGTAACTCAAAACCCACTACTTTATTCTCATCCGTCAGTATCTTTCGTAACTGTGTTTTCAAACCATTAATCTGGGTCTGCAGTTCCACGTCATCCAGAGTGTTGATGACGGAAGGCGCTGTGTTAAAAGCTGTGAAAATATCATTTACTGCACCCCTTATTTGTCTCCCCATCCTGTCCAAGACCTCATGTGGTGTGGTGTACAATCCGACTCTGTCTACATTAGCAAAGTCTAATTCATAAAACTGTCTGAACATGTTTGTTAACCGGACCTGGTACAATTGCTCCGTTTCCTTGGGGCACCACTCTGGCAATTGCACCTCGGTGAGGTTTAAAATCACCGAGGCCACCGCGTAGTGCACCCCTTGGTACAGCACCTGACCTGTGGGTACTAATACCAATCCGTTCCCGGGTCCCTTGGTAGTGGTGGGGCACCCTTCCTTGTGGGCTTTGGCTACCGGAATCGTGGGCAGGGGCCTGCGGGGGCGGGTGATGAGCTCAGTGGCGTTTACTGGGATCTGAGAGTATGGGACTCCACACGCCCATGTGCTGACGTCCCACCTCATTCCTTTCCCCGCATCCTGCCACTGCCTTTGGAAAAAGACGGAGATGCCTGTGGGGCAGGCGCGTTCTGAACCCCACATACAGATGTAGATTCCCTCATCTGGTTCCCACCATTTGTCCCAACAGACACTCAACCCCCCTTGAGTCCCCGTAATAGTCCGATGGGTATTGTTACCCAGTGTCTCCCACTCGACCGTGGAGTTCTTCATGGTTCTCCTCAACTTGCGCAGCCACCACCATTGGTCCAAAGGAACATGCCCATTACAAACCAAGCAAATCTTCTTCCCGACGATAACGCTGACTCTGGGTGCGATGACCCTCACTCGGGGGCACATCAGAGAAGTATTTCGGTACGCAAACCCGGACTGGCTGGAGTATTCCGTAGAGTTCGAACCCAGCCATCCTGGCCACCTCCCTTCATGGAAATAGGTGGCTGTCTCCTCAACGCCCCGCGCGCCCGACCCATCGGTCGCGATGGGGGCTGTGTTCCCCGAGCACCCGTAGATCGTGGAGTCCTTGGTGCAGCCCCGATAGGCCCAGCTCCACCCGATCACCGGGAACGTGACGAGAATCCCTCTCATCTCTCTGGTTCCTGTAACAAAATTAAACGATATAGCCAGGCTCCTGAGAGATTCTGGCTTAGGTGAAGGCATGATCGGGTCTTTCGACCTCGATCCAAAAGAACACATATACTGGGCAGATTCCAAAACTACTTATAGCACTAATCACTTTAATATTTACACGCCTTAAACTTAATTAACCTTAAACTTAACTTATGTACAGCGCCGCCCGTACCCGGGCGGCTTACCTAATCCCTGATTGGACTGCAGCTTGCCACTCCTTGTGGCGGGGCTGCACTGACCTGTGGCTTGGGTTCCCCGCAGCCTTTTGCTGTCAATTGGGGACTGCGTTTTGCCAGGGATTTCTCAAGTCGGCATTTACTGAAATCGGGGGAATCGGGGCAAGGTTTTACCGGCTGAGGCATTCGTGCCGACCTGCGAAGAGGTACTTTGGGCGTGGCTCCCTTAGCGAGCGAACCTTCGGTTGGGACTTTAGCCCTCACAGCCCATGGCAACTCCACGGCTGCCGGCTTCGGCTCCCTTCCCTCAGGCTCCGCCCCTTTGGGATTTGGGCCTGTGGCAGATGACTCCTCCTCACCTTTCCCTACAGGTGGAGGATCTCTGCCCCCAATTTCTACCTCCCCTAAGTTTTGAGTTGTGGGCGGGATCTCCGACTCCACCTCCTTCAGGATCGTGTCGGGGCCTTGCTGTTCGGGCTCCCCCCCGATGGCTTTCGGATCAGGAGGAGGGCCTTGGTCTTCGGCCTCCTCCTTGTCCGAGTCCCAGGCCAGTGGGGAAACCTCCCAGGTGGGTGGGACAGTTTCTCCCTCTAGGCAGGCTGTGGTTCTAGCCTGTGTGGTCTGTGACTTGTTGCACGCCTCAGGCTGAGGATTTTCACCTTCAGACCTGGCCTCAGTTGTTGGCTCTTTTGCACCCGGCTTAAACAGTTTGCACCACTTGATGTGAAACCATTTATTGCGTCGGGGTACCTTCGCTATGCGACTGGCGGGGACCGGTGGCTCTTGCACCGATTCCTGTCTATCCTGGTCTGTGTCTCTCTCACCAGCACGGAGGGTCAGACCCAAGAATTTTACTTCCCGCCAGCTGACCCGTTCTTTCGTTGGGTGGATCTTGGCATCCTCTATCCCTTTCACACTCGTATCCGTTCCCCAGAGACAGTGATTTCTCAGGTCCACGAGGATCCTGTGTGCTACCAAGAAATCAGACCCAAGGACTCCCGTTCCACCTCCCACCTCCCACTTCATTAGTGTACACTTCCACGTGGTGCGGAGTAGTGCTAAATGAATGGAGAGGGGAATGGAATATGCGCCAGCCTGTTCTTCGCCGGTGAAGCCCGACAGAAGTTATGGAACCCCGGTGGACAGAGGCGAGGTGGTGGGGTTATCTGCGTGGATCACGGTGCATGATGCCCCCGTATCCAACAAATAGATTCCTTTTACCTCCTCCACCTCCATCTCCACGAGGGGTCTCCTCCATACATCATATCGCAGCGCACACAGGTAGATGGGCTGCGCCAACTCTAGTCATTTGGGCAAAGGAGTCGGGGTTTCGGGAACGACAAGACCAGTGGTGATGGCTATCTTCCCCTGCGCGATCATAAGAGACCGCATTCTCACAAAAATTGATTCTATCGCAGCGGGATACATAGATGCACCGGCTCCCTTTGCTGGGACAGGAGCTGCGGCTTGTGTTTGGGCTGGTGCTGGGGCGGCGGTCTGGGCTTGGGTTTGGGCTGCAGGAGATTTCCCTTTATTATCCTTCCACGGATTTTTACATCCTTGCGCCAATGTCCATCCTTCCCACACCCGTAGCAATTGAGCTTGGCTTGGGCAGGGTGATTCCCCTCCTGACGCCACTCCTTCTTGCTTGGGGCTGCGGGATTTGCCTCATGCACTTTTCCCTTAGAGGGAGGCGTCTCCTGACCTCTACAATTCTTGTATGCCACGGTGAGCTGGCGGAGCACCGTTTCCTCCGTGACACCGGTCTTATGTTCATTAATAAATCGACATTCTTATTATGAACACAGCTAGCTTTTGCTAGACACTTTTATTGAGCACATGTGGACTAGGTACAGTATCTGTAGAGGCTTCCATATTGACTGCTGCCTTGTGGGTAGCCCAGTGCTTCATGGGTAATGTAGTCTTAATATACCTACAGCTGGGTAGTGTAGTCTTATACATACAGCTATATACAGCTCTACACAGCTCTATGGCTCCACCTAGTGTCCACTATAGAATGACATGTTATTGATCATTACAACCGGGACTTTGGGGGTCAAACCAAGATTTAGCTAGGGCCTGTATCTGTGGCAAGCTGTTGGCAACCAAGCAACGGAGCCAATGAACCCACTGTTCGGCGCTCATTGCAACCCATTCAGGCATGCCCGGACAACTGCGTCGATACACTGGCCACAGCCTTTCTGCGAAAACCCGTGGGGGTTCTCCAGTTAGCTGCACAGTCCCTTCCACCCATTGGAATGGATTACCGTCGTCTACTCCCATAACTTCCAAGACCTCATCCCTGAGATCCGTATACCTTTTTCGTCCCCTCTTACTCTCGTCTGAGAGGCACTGAAGGATTGTGCTATCCAGGGAGAAGAGCAGCATCTTCGCCTGTTCAAGATCATCACAATCATTGATGGCGGCTGTCTCCTCTATCTCCCTGAAATGAACTGAGGGATCTCCCTTTACCGTGAGTCTTGGGAGGTGGCTCACCATGGATCTTAGATGCTGGGCACCGTTGGGCACCACGAGCTGGTTCAGGTGGGGTCCGTCCGTGCCATCGTCTGCGTTGGGACCGAACCTCTGGTGCCGAGTAGGACACATTGGTGCCAGCTCCGGCTTTACTACCAGGGGCTGTTCTTCCTCCTGTACCATCTCGGCTACCCTTTCTTCCACCACCCCCTTTTCGGGCCAAGCCTCACTATAGCTCGGCAGGGCTGAGGGTTTAGTGGCTGGTGTCACAATTACTTCACAAGGAATTGAATGTTTGGATTCCTGCAAAAAGTCAATTTGACTTGCTTTTAGGCTTACGAGGCATACCATGCCTTTTGCCTTAATAGGGCCGTTCTCAGATCCTCTATGGTCTTTTGGAAGGGGCCATGGTCTGCGCCATCAAACCCGTGTTCAAGGGACAGCTTGTAAGCTGCCTTGACTTCCACTATTCTCTCCTCCTGCGCTCTTAGGTGTTGTGCGAGGCGGGCGTTTTTCTCCCGTATTCTCGCTTCATTGATCCTTGCCTCAGTAACCTGGCATTCCAGGTACTCTATTCTAGCCTGGTGTTGGCTGGCTATGACTTGGCGTTCTTGATTCAGCGCGTGAAGTGCTGTGATGAGTTTTTCCCCACCCATGGCCTTTTCCTCTATCTCTGCTGCCTGGGTGGTGATCTTGGCTGCCTGCGCTGCAGCGACTCTGTCCAAAATCTGGACCTGTTTCTTGTAGCACATCAGTCATAGTGCCTTTTCCACTGACTTCTTGTGCTCTTTGCTCTCTGTCCACCTGATGGCTGCGTCTACCGGACGCCCATCCAGTAAGAGAGCGGAAATCCACTGCGTGGTGAGATTTACCTTACCAAAGACATAATCTGCTATCCTCTCATCCATTGCATTTCGACCGTTCATACTTGGGTCTAATACATTGCAATCCTGCTGCCAGTGTCCTGCCATGGTCGTCATTTTCTGCAAGGAGTTTTCTCTCTGAGATCGCAGAGGTTTCTCTCGCCAGAGGCCTCTCTCTGTCTCTTTTGCACAGTAAAACCTTGAGTGGTTTGACCCACTCGCCCCTTAGGTTCTGGACAATGGACTTAGGTGCAGGAACTACAATGCAGAGAATACTCTTATAGGCCAAGTTTAATGAAACAAAATGAAATTTTATTGCATAAGGAAAACCAAATCAAATGCAAGCAAATAAGAGGGTACATGGGAGGGAAAAACAAATCATAACAATACAGTACTAGCTAAAATAGATACAGGCATATTATACCTTACAACTGTCATCATGAAATGGGGAAACACACGGAACATCGAGGGACAACAACTCACGTTAATTATACCCAAAATGAACACCCCCTTTAACCTATCTAGATCCGATTATGAAGGGCCAGAAACATGCTCACCAACCCAACTAGGAATTGCAAGGTTTTGAAACAGGTCTGCGTTTTGATCCTTTCAGGTGTCCTGTCTCCTCGTGGTCAGCGCTGCGGGCTGCGACACGCCTTCTCTCCCTCGAGGTGAAGGTCACGGACAGGCTGGATCTCAGCGGGCCTGGATGTCGATGCGGGGGAAGAGACCATCTGCTTGACCACGGTTGGAAGCCTCTAGCCGGCTTTCATATAGGTTTCTTCTGTAGTTTCGTCTCATCAAACGGCCCAGGGTTTGTCGACGATCTCCCGATGGTTACCCTGGGGCGGGATGTCAACTCGAACCGTCTTCTTGGTCTCTGGATCATTGTAAAAAAGATTCTATAAAGCACTCTGAAGCTCTCTGTGATGGCTCTGATGGCTCTTATGGCTTTCTGATCGCTACGATGGCTACCGATCGCTACCCCGGGTGTCTCCAATTCTACTTCTCAGATGAGGCCTTTATCTCCCGCCAAATCAAGGTTAGTCTTTGTTTAACTTTTGGCGGGCTTGGATCACAACGGGGAGTTATTATATTTTAAACTGCTTTCGGATGGCCGGTGACGGCCATCTCTGGTCTGGAATGACCTGGTAATGTTTTAATGTTTTCTTGATGTCTTTAACGAGTCCTTGATGCGTTCTTTATGAATATGGAACTGTTCCCCTTTGTCTGGGTAAACATTTAGATGGCCTTTATCTACAGGTGATCTGACTGGATCTGCATCCAATCTTTATGTATGTTTTAAAGTCTCGTTTCCTTTTCTCAGAAATGGCTTCCAGAACTTACTGTGGGTTGAATCCACAAAGGCTGTCTGGGGACTGCAGGAACGATTTTCAAGTGTCCCAATAATTCGGTTACGGGGTCTGGTGGCCATTTTATGTGTCCCTTTTCTGGGCTTCTTTTAAAACAGTTTTTTTTTAAATCAAGGCCTCTTCTGCCAGAGGACCCTTATAGTGCAATATTAATTTTGCGAATTCTACAATAGTTAGTTTGCACGGCTAGCTGCATGAACATAAGTAATTGATAACAGGCAGTTCCAACAATGGGGCCTTTGACTGAAGGAGTCTGAGGGCCGAACTTGGTGTGTCTCATTGCTGACTCCAGGCTGGGGGGGACAAGACAGGATGAGATAAGAGAAAAACCGTCCTCAACATGCTGTAAGGCCATGATTGGCTAGGTACAGAAACCAGGTGAAATGGCTAAATGGGACCCCGAACAGGTGGAAGATAACAGGAGGGTTACACCCTTTTCCCATGGTTTAGACAAAGAAATTGACATATCATTGGGCACCTTGTTTTAACAGGAACTATAGTTTAAATGGTCTTGTCAATATTCTACCGCAGGTCCACCCCTAAAAAAGGGTATAAAAGAATGACCTGAAAAGCCCCTAGCACAGATGGTGGAGTGAGAGAGAGAGAGAGAGAGAGAGAGAGAGAGAGAGTGCGAGGGAAGAGCTGTTCGTGCACGCCAGCCGTCTGTCTGATCGGGGCCAGTACCAGCTACTTGTCATGGTCGTATCTTTTTGCTGTATAACTTGTGTGTTATATTGCATTTTACCTCCGATTAAACACAATGGCCTAGAAATTCAGTTCGGACGCTATTGCGGCGCTAAAGTCGGGCGCTCGGCAAATTTAGCGGCCGCCGGAAAGTGCAGGCGAGCTCGCCGAAATTCAGTAGATTTGGCCAACTTTTTGGCCGAGCGCTGCAAAAGGCGTTGGAACCCTGTGTTCAGGCGCTAATCCGGCGATGCAGCCTGATAACGCCGATTCCGGGCGCAGCGCAGGTGCGATCATGTGGTGAGTGTCAGCAGACACCCTGACGCCGGCCAGCTCTTAAAGGGGGAAGGGTCAACTTTGACTGCAGCCACGCCCTGCATGCTGTAGCCCTGCAACTAGGCCTCAGGACTGGTTGTGTACCAAATCAACGCCTGGAGGTCATGGAGAGGGCCCGTGAAAGAGCCCAGCGGTTCTCTGAGCATGCGCTGGGTGTGCTCCTTCATGGGGTACGCAAGAGAAGACGGGTCGTGTGCCCGGCTAGTGGCAGGAAGGCTCCCAGGAGCCAGTTCAGGGAGGCGTGGACCAAAATTGCCCGGAGGGTCTCCTCCAACTCCGATGTTCCCAAGAGTGCAGACCAGTGCCGCAAGAAATACAATGACCTATGTCGGCTGGTCAAGGTGAGTACCCTTTCCAGTGTCCCCCTCATCCTTGCATGTGCACCTCCCATTAGGGCCAAAGGGACAGCCAAGGTCTAATGCCCAGCCCTGCTGCCGCTGCAATGGCACTTGCATGTTAATCAATAGCTCTTTCTGCACTTATCACACTGTGCAAGCTATTCCACCATGGGAGGCCTCACACACAGCAACAGGGCATCACACTGTGCAAGCTATTCCACCATGGGAGGCCTCACACACAGCAACAGGGCACCACACTGTGCAAGATATTCCACCATGGGAGGCCTCACACACAGCAACAGGGCACCACACTGTGCAAGCTATTCCACCATGGGAGGCCTCACACACAGCAACAGGGCACCACACTGTGCAAGCTATTCCACCATGGGAGGCCTCACACACAGCAACAGGGCACCACACTGTGCAAGATATTCCACCATGGGAGGCCTCACACACAGCAACAGGGCACCACACTGTGCAAGCTATTCCACCATGGGAGGCCTCACACACAGCAACAGGGCACCACACTGTGCAAGCTATTCCACCATGGGAGGCCTCACACACAGCAACAGGGCACCACACTGTGCAAGCTATTCCACCATGGGAGGTCTCACACACAACAACGGGGCACCACACTGTACTTAGACGCCCTCCTTTCTCTTGCAGGCCAAGCTGGCGAGGAACGCCAGGAGCCTGCGTGTCACTGGTGGAGGCCCTCGCGATTACCAGGAGCTAACGGTTCTGGAAGAGAGGGTGGCCCGACTGCTGCGTCACCCGGTGATTGGGCCTGTGGCGCTCGGCGACGCCGACCCTATACTGGAACCCACTGGTAAGGACAGGACCGGGTGCACCTCTCTCCTTGCCCTCGCGCATCAGATCTACATCCTTCCCCACTGGCCGAAAAATGCGCATAATGCACCAGTGCGGCCTCCCTCGCTGTCGGCCTGTCCTCACTCTAAAGCTACACTTGTGCCTTCCTGCTTTCAGCTGGTGAGGAGGAGGTGCTCCCTGAAGCCCAGACAGCCAGGCCCTCGGAGGAGGAGGACGTCGAGGAGCAGCAGGAAGGCGCCACCTCGGGGGAACCCTCCTCCGCTCCAGGAGATGGCAATGAAGGGGAGACGTCTGGCGTGCCGGAGAGCCAGGGGGAGGCGGGGGAGGGGAACCCCGAACCTGGTCCCAGTGGCGTGGCCGCACGCGGCAAGGCTCCGGCGGCACGCCAGCCATCTGGCCAGAGGGTGGAGGCGCCCTCCAGTCCGGACTCGGACGTCGCCCAGGAGGTGCGCCTCCTGGACGAGATGTCGACGGCGTCGGAGCGGCGGCACGTCGAAATCATGGAGGTGGTGGCACAGATGCCTCACGCCATTGAAAGCCTCGCACAAAGTGTGGTGGCTTTCGGCCAATCCCAGGCCAGGGGCCTAGAGCAATTCGCAGCAGCGCACGCCAGGGGGGTGGAGCTCCTTGAGGCAGCGCATGAGAGGGGGGTGCAACAACTCGAGGCAGCGCAGCACGCCAGTCGCCAGCTGAGAGGTGCTGTGCAGACAATGGCACTGCAGATGCGGGCACATGCCGGCACAGTTGGGGCACTGACTTCTGCCACCCTCGCACTGGCGCGGAGGCGTCGCCAGGCCAGCCGCCGCCCTGCTGCCGCACACCGGTCTGGCGACCAACAGTTTGGCGCGCTTGCTCCCCGGCCAGGCCGCCCGAGTGCACGTGTATCTGGCGACCAGTGCGCGCCTGGCATCACCCACCTTGTCCCCATTGGTGCAGGCGAGCCTGCCACTCCCCCAGCCAGGGTGCAAGGAGCTGCTGCAGGCAGTGAAGAGGGCCACCCACAGCTGCAGCAGCCACCAGCCGGCCCCTCCCGGGCCCGCCCTCGTGTAGGCCGACCCCCAAGGGCATCTGGCGAGACGCCTTGTCGCCCTGAAGATCCTTCCCCCAGCCTCGCCACAGCCTCACGGCCCAGCTTGAGGCGCAGCAGCAGGACGGGCCGGGGCAAAAGACGGCTGTCGACAGACTCGCCCTCTCGCCACACCGAATAGAGTGTGTTGAGCGAGGGTTTGGGTGATGCGGGGGCTTCTGTACTGGGGGGCATTATGTGGTTTGGTTTTATGGGGGTGTTTGTGTTGTGGGGGGGGCTTGTTTTTGTTAGGCCAGTGAGGAAGGCCATTTGGATGGTGATGTTTTGTTAGTCCTCCCCAGGTTTTGGGAGTGACAGAAGTTTGTGACTGTTTTTTGGGGGTCTTCTCTGTTTTGCTCTTCCATGTGGGAAGGGCCCTGAGTTTTTGAAATAAAGATGTTTATTTATTCACCATGTGCAGGTGTCATGTTTCAAGTGGTTGTTGGGTTAACCGGCTGAGGGCTTGCGGAGCGGCTGCGTTCAGTGGCCCAGGCCATTCCCTGACAGGGGGCCTAGAAGTGTCGAGCAATAAGCCCCCGGCGGATGGCCCTTGGACCTTGTCGCTCCCTCCTGGCCTGGTGCTCCGCCTCCTCAGGGTCCTCCTGCTCGTCCTCCTGAGGTGGTGGGGCAATGTCAGGTGGCAGTGCCTGAGTCCTGCGGATAGCCAGGTTGTGGAGCATGCAGCACACCACGACGAACTGGGAGACTCTATCCGGCGAATACTGAAGAGACCCGCCCGAACGATCCAGGCAACGGGACCGTTGCTTGAGGATGCCTATCGTTTGCTCTATTAGGTTCCTTGTGGCTTGATGGCTTTCGTTGTATGCCAGCTCCGCTGGGGTCCTGGGCGCGCGGAGCGGGGTCATGAGCCATCTGCACAAAGGGTAGCCCTTGTCCCCGATAAGCCATCCCCTTGGTGGAGGCTGTGCCTGGAACATGTCAGCCACAGTAGTCTGGCGCAGGATAAAGGCATCGTGGCTGCTTCCTGGGAAGCGGGCATTGACAGCTAGGATGCGCTGCCTGTGGTCACACACCAGCTGCACATTTAGGGAATGGTAGCCCTTCCGGTTGCGGTATTGCTCGGCATTGTGGATAGGTGCCCACATAGCCACATGCGTGCAGTCAATGGCGCCCTGCACCATGGGGAAGCCTGGCAAATCCGACTGCACGCTGCTCCTGCTTGTGTTGGGTCATGGGGAAGGAGATGAATTGGTGCCTCCTCGCGAAAAGTGCTTCGGTGACCTGTCGGATGCAGCGATGCGTGGCGAACTGGGAGATGTTCGCAATGTCCCCAGCAGCGGCTTGGAAGGAGCCGCTTGCATAAAAGCTGAGAGTCACCGTGACCTTCACTTCCACCGAGAGAGACGCCCTGGACATGAGCTGTGGCTGCAAATCTGCATGAAGCAGCTGGCAGATCTCTCCAACCACCTCCCTTCTGAAGCGCAGCCTCTTAACACAATGTGCCGCAGTCATGGTGAGATATGAGACCTGCTCCCGGTATTGCCTGACTGGGTAAGGCCTACGTTGGCGACGCCTAATGGCCCCTCTGCATCTAGGCATGCCTGGCCCTCTCTCAAAGCGTCTGCGAGCCCTTCGCACAAAATGTAGCAACTGAGGGTTGGCCCCCCATGCAGCCCCCATTACAAAGTTCCAAACAGCAAAATCACAAGGATACAAATGTCAAAGCACTGGCTAGAAGCCAAAAATACCTCTCCTATGGTGTCCGAAATCAGTAATCTCTGTGCCTTGCTCTCTGTGCAGAAATCCAAACCAGTCAAGTCATTGCAGCGAAATGGCTGGCTTTTATGGGTGAGTGGATGTGCCCTTTAATTAGCGCTCCCCGAATCCCACAGGGCCTCTGTTGAGTTCCATTTCACAGTTCTTAGCAGCGCCACGCCCACATCGGCCGGGCGCCACTGAATTTCCGGTTTGGGGCGCACAAACGGCGTTGCACGACGGAATGACGTCATAAGATGCGCGCGCAGCTGAGCGGGCGCTAACACTTTGCGCCGGCGCTAAAGCCCAGCTGAATTTCGGCATAGGTGCAGATCCGGCGGTGCCCGGGCGCTAAGTGGATAGCGCCGGAAATCTGGCGCTAACGGCTGGCGCAAACAGCTGAATTTCTAGGCCAATATACCCACCATATTGGTTTGCACTCGATCCTGATTAATTGGAAAGACCAGAGATAAGTTAATGGCCCAGAAATTCAATCAGGGGCTTCCCGTGGGTGCAAGCCCCGGACCTGCACTTATCTAGCGCGCCGGCCGTTGTGCTGTGGGCCCCCGTGGAATTCCGAACCGGGGCCTGGTCCAGCTGCCGGCGCGCAGTGCTTGCATATCCCAGGGGCGCAGTTAGTTCGATGCATCCCCTGGGATCACGTGGGCCATGGGGAGCCAATCGGAGCATGGAATGCTCCATTCATAAGTTTGACAGGAAGAGCTGTCAAAACTTAGAAATACTACGGCCCCAAAACAACACTAAATCTTCAAATAATTTTTTTTTTAAATCACATTTTTTAAATAAACTATAAATTACATGAAGTAACTATTTTAAACAATAATTTACATTTTTGGAAAAAATAATTTTATTTTCTAATGTGGCTAAAAATAAACTTACCTTGCTTTAAAGTATTTAAAAAAAATAAACCTGTGCAAAAAATGTTTTAATTTTTATTAATTCCCCACTTACCTTGTAAAAAGCAGGCCTTACGCCTGCTTTTTATATGTGCACCTTCTGGAGGCTTACCCTCCCGGGAAAACCTGCAAATAAACGAATGTTCGATGCCCACGTGCAGCCTCTCCCACACACGCTTTCGGACTCTGAACCCCTTCTTTCAGGGGAATGGAAGTACCGGGTTCCCGCGCATGCACAGTGCATGCAGGAAACCGGCACTTCCATTGGGCCTACGGGTGAGTACCCTGTGCGTGCTCACCCGTGGAGACCCGAATTTCTGGGCCAATCTCTACAAAGGTTAATTTCATCTATTCCCCACCTGTGGGGGGAAAGGGGCATTGAATTGAATAGTTCTTTACCTCCCCATGAATTCAATGTTGGAAGAGAGAGAAATGAAAGGAGAATAGAGAAACAGTCTTTGTGTTGAACAAGAGACCCACAGGGGCAGTGAGAAAGATTTTACATTTTCAACTGCTCAGTTCAGAAAACTCGAAAAAGAGATTGCTTCAAAAAAAATACAAACGAGACATTCTTCAGCACAGAAAATTAAGAATTGAAAGAAAAGGGATGCAAAGAAACAGCGGCAAAAGTCACCACACAGCTCTTGCGGCTTAACAAGAAGCTGATGCATGGTAATCGCACGTTCTCTGGCAAATCTCACTCATGTTTGAACAGAATCCTCTAACAAATGGATCTTCAATACAGCCCAGATGGTTCTCCCCAGTTATTATTGTGAAGCTTTTTATTCACACATAATTGGACTTCACAGGTCATTTTGCATTTCAGACAGGGCCTTTTTAGAACTGCTCGCTTTCCATCTGAGCAAACAAAGAGAAACAAAGGTACTGAGAGGTGAATAATAATTGTGGCTGGGCCCTTCCTTCCTACCTTCCTTCCTTTCTTTCTTTCTTTCTTTCTTTTACCACTGATTTCTCCTCGAGTGCACAAATTCCATAGATTTCTGCCAAGTGGCACATTTGGAAACAAATTGAAAAGCATCTCCGATTCTGTTGCCTTCCAGAATCAAGCCAAGAGCTTGTCAACCATCGGTGCATCCTGTACTGCTTCCGAGAATATGAGATTTACATTTTCTTAACATTCCATGAGATGACATTTCAAATGGAATTTGCTCTGTGCTTTGCACACGTCTGAGAAACATGCACAAAGGTAGTACAGCTGAGACAGAAAGTGTCAACTTCTGATAATGAAATCTAATTCTGATTGTACAGACTGACCAAACAGTTACTGCACCCACTCAACCATCACTCCCTCACACAAAACATGGGAGTTGCAGTTATTGGGCCAGATCTTGCTGTAAAAGTAACCGCATGTTAACGACGAATGGTGTTATTAAAGAGCAAATCGTCCAGCAAGTTCAGGAGATTAAGTGATATGCCGTGAGTTGCGAATCTCCAGAAGTTGCTGGTCGCACAGACAACATTTCGCCCTTAGCCTTCACGTTATTGTTAAGAACCTGTTGGATTTGCACATTAAGTTTAAGTCTGGTAATTAACAGCGTAAGTACCTTTATAACAACATGATAATTGTTAATACAATGCCAATCAACCTCGATGAAATTGAACATTTTAACTGTGGAGTCTCATTCCTTCAGGTGATAAATTGTTGCTAGAGATTTTATAAATGTCAACTTTTAAAGTTTACATTTTTTTGTTAGTTTCCCTTTCTGTCTCTTTTTTCCCTCCCTCTTAATCCTATCTTACTTTCCCTCCCTTTATTTTTCATTGTGTACCTGATTTGACTCTAATTCAACCTCCTCCTCCGCCATTCCTCTGTTTCTTTCTCAATCATTCAATCTCATTGGTTAAGGGAATAGACGGTTGGTCCCATCAGTCACTGAGGTCCCAGATGCCCTGTTGCCCTTGCCACGCTGTTACCAGCTCACACTTCCAGCAATTTACGGTGCAAAAACATTTTGAGCTGAAGGGTGTAGTAAAAAGTCTAACAAACAGCGTACGCTGCGAGATGGTATACAGTCAGGAAGGATTGGCCCTGGGAGTCTTCAACATTGACTCTGGACCCCATGAAGTCTCAAGGCTTCAGGTCAAGCATGGGCAAGGAAACCTCCTGCTGATTACCACCTACCGTCCTCCCTCAGCAGATGATTCAGTACTCCTCCATAATAAAAACAGAAAATGCTGGAAATACTCAGCAGGTCAGGCAGTACCTGTGGAGAGAGAAACAGAGTTAACGTTTCAGGTCGATGACCCTTCGTCAATCTGAAACTTTAACTCTGTTTCTCTCTACACAGATGCTGCCTGACCTGCCAAGCATTTTCTGTTTTTATTTTAGATTTCCAGCATCCGCAGTATTTTGCTTTTGTATCAGTACTCCTCCATTTGAAAACCACTTGGAAGAAGTACTGAGAGTAGCAAGGGCACAGAATGTACTCTTGGTGGGGGACTTAAATATCCATCACCAAGAGTGGCTCGGTAGCACCACTACTGACCGAGCTGGCTGAGTCCTGAAGGGCATAGCTGCCAGTCTGGGCCTGCAACAGGTGGTGAGGAAAACAACACGAGGGAAAAACCTACTTGACCTCACCAAACTACCTGTTGCAGATGCATCTGTCCATGACAGCATTGGGAGCAGTGACCACCGCAAAATCATTGTGGAGACAAAGTCCCGTCTTCACACTAAGGACAGCCTCCATCATGTTGTGCGGCACTACCATCGTGCTAAATGGGATAGATGGAGAGCAGATCTAGCGGCAAAAACTGGGCATTCATGAGGCGCTGCGGGCCATCAGCAGCAGCAGAATTGTATCCCACCACAATCTGTGAACTCATGGCCCGGCATATCCCTCACTCTATCATTACCATCAAGCCAGGGGACCAACCCTGGTTCAATAAGAAGTGTAGAAGAACATGCCAGGCGCAACACCAGGTGTGCCTAAAAATGAGGTGCTAACCTGAGGAAGCTGCAACACAGGACTACATGCATGCTAAAAAGCGGAAGCAGCATGCTATAGACATGGCTAAGCGATCCCACAATCAACTGATCAGATCAAAGCTCTGCAGTCCTGCCGCATCCAGTCATGAATGGTGGTGGAACATTAAACAACTAACAGGAGGAGGAGGCTCCATGAATATGCCCATCCTCAATGATGGTGGAGCCCAGCACGTGAGTGCAAAAGACAAAGCTGAAGCATTTGCAACCTTCTTCAGCCAGAAGTGCCGAGTGGATGATCCATATCGGCTTCCTCCTGAGGATCCCAACATCACAGAAGCCAGTCTTCTGCGAATTCGATTCACTCCACGTGATATCAAGAAAGTCTGAGCACACTGGATACAGCAAAGGCTATGGGCCCCAACAACATCCCAGCTGTCGTGCTGAACTCTTGTGCTCCAAAATTGCCGCACCTCTAGCGAAGCTGTTCCAGTACAGCTACAACACTGGCATCTACCCTATATATGTGGAAAACTGCCCAGGTATGTCCTGTCCACAAAAAGGAGGGAAAATTCAACCGGCCAATTACCGCCCTATCAGTCTACTCTCAGTCATCAGAAAAGTGATGGAAGGTATCATCGACAGTGTTATTAAGCGGCACTTATTCACCAATAACCTGCTCACTGATGCCCAGTTTGGGTGCCATCAGGACCACTCAGCTCCAGACCTCATTAATGCCTTGGTGCAAACATGGACAAAGGAGCTGAATTCCAGAGGTGAGGTGAGAGTGACTGCCCTTGACATCAAGGGAGTATTTGACCGAGTGTGGCATCAAGGAGCACTAGTAAAACTGAAGTTATTGGGAATCGGGGGGAAACTCTCCACTGGCTGGCATCATACCGAGCACAAAGGAAGATGGTTGTGGTGGTTGGAGGTCAATCATCACAGCCCCAGGACATCGCTGCAGCAGTTCCTCAGGGCAGTGTCCTAGGCCCAACCATTTTCAGCTGCTTCATCAATGAACTTCCCTCCAACATAAGGTCAGAAATGGGGATGTTCGCTGATGACTGCACAGTTTTCAGTGCCATTCGCAACTCCTCAGATAATGAAGCAGTCCATGCCCGCATGCAACAAGACCTGGATGACATTCAGGCTTGGGCTGATAAGTGTCAGTTAACATTCGTGCCAGACAAGTGCCAGGCAATGACTACCTCCAACAAGCGAGAGTCTAATCACTGCCCCTTGACATTCACGGGCATTACCATCGCCGAATCCCCCACCATCGACATCCTGGGGGTCACCATTGACCAGAAACTTAACTGGACCAGCCACATACATATTGTGGCAACAAGAGCAGGTCAGAGGCTAGGTATTCTGCAGCGAGTGTCTCACCTTCTGACTCCCCAAAGCCTTTCCACCATCTACAAGGCACAAGTAAGGGGTGTGATGGAATACTCTCCACTTACCTGGATGAGTGCAGCTCCAACAATACTCAAGAAGCTCTACACCATCCAGGACAAAGCAGCCCGCTTGATTGGCACCCCATCCACCACCTTAAACATTAACTCCCTCCACCACCAGCGTACCATGGCTGCGGTGTGTACCATCGTCAAGGCTTCTTTGGCAGCACCTCCATACCCATGAGCTCTACCACCTAGAAGGATAAGGGCAGCAGGCACATGGAAAAACGACCACCTCCAAGTTCCCCTCCAAATTACACACCATCCTGACTTAGAAATATATCGCCGATCCATCATCGTCACTGGGTCAAAATCTTGGAACTCCCTGCCTAACAGCACTGTGGGAGTACCTTCACCACATGGACTGCAGCGGTTCAAGAAAGTGACTCACCACCACCTTCTCAAGAGCAATTAGGGATGGGCAATAAATGCTGGCCTTGCCAGCGATGCCCAGATCCTATGAACTAATCAAAATAAAGAGATGCCCCGCTCCAAGATCTGGCCCAACTGTCTTATTGGCACGTTGCTACAGTGTTGTTTTTTTAAATCCCCAATTTTCTTACTCCCTGTTCAAGCCTCATTCTAGGGTATGACTCATTAGATATCAGCAACCTTTCACTACATTTCCCAAGTGATCATGCATAAATCTACACAGCAAGCGTTTACAACTGTGGGAGTTATCCCACTCAAGGCTAATCTTTTCATGGTCTATGATGTCACCAGAATTATTTGACTGAATTACTGGCTTATGCCTCAATGCTCCGTCTGATTTTATCATAGAATCATAGAATCATACAGCACAGAAGGAGGCCATTTGGCCCATTGTGTCTATCCCAGCTCATTGAAAGAGCTCTCCAATTAGTCCCATTCCCCTGCCCTTTCCCCATAGCTCTACAAATTTCTCCCCTTCAAATATTTAGCGAATTCCATTTTGAAAGTTATTATTGAATCTGCTCCCACCACCCTTCAGGCAGTGCATACCGGATCACAAAAACTTGATGTGTAATAAAATTCTCCTCATCTCGTCGCCGGTTCTTTTGCCAAACAACTTAAATCTGTGTCCTCTGATTCCCGATTCTCCTGCCACCGGAAACAGTTTCTCCTTGTTTACTCTATCAAAACCCTTCATGATATTGAGTGCTTGTATTAAATCTCCCCTAAACCTTCTCTGCTCTAAGGGAACAACACCAGCTTCTCCAGTCTCTACGCAGCTGGAGTCCCTCATCCCTGGTACCATTCTAGTAAATCTCCTCTGCACTCTCTGCACGGTCTTGATATCCTTCCTAAAGTGTGGTGCCCAGAATTGGATATAATACTCCAGCTGATGCATAACCATTGACTTATAAAGGTTTAGCATAACTTCCTTGCTTTTGTACTCTTTGCATCTTTTCGTAAAGCCAAGGATCACATCTGCTTTTTTAACAGACTTCCCAACTTGTCCCACAACCTTCAAAGATTTGTGTACATAAACCCCCAGTTCTCTCTGTTCCTGCACCCCCTTTAAAATTGTACCATTGAATACTTCCTACCAAAATGCTTCATTTCACACTTCACTGTGTTAAATTTCATCTATTGGCCCTGAAATTAGGATCGGGTGCTTGCCGCGCGTGCAAGCCCCCGATCTGCACTCACCCTGCGCGCCGACATCTGAAGCCCGGGCCTGCTTGCATTTTCTGTCACTGGCCCGGTTCAGATGTTGGCGCGATGTGCTTACCTGATCCAGCGACGTAGTTAGTGCGATGTGACGGCTGGGATCAGGTGAGCACTGTGCAGCCAATCAGGGGAGGGGAAACTCATTCATGAGTTTGACAGAAAGAGCTGTCAAACTCATGAAAACTCCTGGCCCCAAAACACTACTTAAACCTGAAAGAAAATTTAAAAAAACATTGCACTACTTAAATGAACAATAAAGAACTCTGAAAAACTATTTTAAACAATGGGCCAGAAATTCCGGAACGGGGCTTGCAGCGCGTGCAAGCCCCGTATTTGCACTTACCCCGCGCTCCTGCCGATCAGCTTCTGGGACGCCTGAACTTGGAGAAATTGAAAGCACGTTCCCGGGCAGCGTATGACGTCACGCCGCCCAGGAGTGCAGCCAGCGCGGACCCAGGAGCGTGCAGTGTAAGTGAGACACACCCCTTGAGGTCTCAGTTTCACTGGACACGCCCCCAATGTTTCTGTCAAGCTGCTTTGCTTTTTTACATGCAAAGCAGCAGTTTAAATAGGTTTTTGGAAGTTTTTTGAAGATTTTGGTAACTTTTATAAACTTTTTAAAATGTTTACATTATTTTGAGTAATCTGAAGTAGTTTTAAAGAGAATTAAAGCAATTTAAAGACTTTTAAAAGCCCTAAAAGAATTTTTTAAATTCCATTTATTTATTTAGCAATGTCGTCGTCATACGTGCCTTCACACTGTTCCCTTTGGGGAACTGTATGAAGTGGTGGAAGGATTTATGGCCGTGATTAACGCTTATTCCGTGACCGTAACCATCTTTGAACCAGCCATTAGGGCGGTTAGTCCTATGGCGGGTGGGTTTTACGGGCTCCCACAAGCTATACAAGGAGGGGGGGCCACCCACACCCACGGACGCAAATATCCCACTGGATGTCAACCCAGAATTTAGAGCCGGAGCTCCGACTCCACTTGCCGGGACTGTCTGGAGCGGGGTTCGAAACCCTACCCTGATCTGGCCCAGCGGCGGGGATCCTACCGCTATGACAAACGCCCAATCCGATTAGCTACGTGAAATGGCAGCATAGGGCTCCAGTCACGGGGAGGGAAAAGGCGCAGGAAACGTATGGGTGTCACCTTTTGTGCGGAGTGGGCCTTTTGCGTAGCAGTAAGCATCCCCGCCGTTGGGCCAGAAGGAGTAGGGTTTTGAACCCCACTCCAGACAGTCCCGGCAAGTGGAGTCGGAGCTCCAACTTTAAATTCTGGGTGGACATCCAGCGGGATACTTGCGTCCGTGGGTGTTGGTGGCCCCCCCCCCTCAGATGGGTTGTGGGAGCCCGTAAAACCCTCCCGCCATAGGACTAACCACCCTAATGGCTGGTTCAAATATGGTTACGGTCACGGAATGAGCGTTAATCACGGCCATAAATCCTTCCACCACTTCATACAGTTCCCCAAAGGGAACATTGTGAGGATACGTGCGATGATGACCTCTTGCGCAATGCACCTCCTTGGACCCTCAGTCGCAGATGCGAGGGGGCAAGTCGTGCAAGTGTTAAATTTTTTATTTTATTGACATGTAAAATGTTGGCCCAATAATTCCCTTCCAAATGCACTAGTACGGTCGGGGTACTTACGCATCTGGCCGGATGAAATGCCGGTTTTCAGCATGCACAGTGCATGTGGGGAAAACCGGCATTTCCTGTCCTCTGAACGAAGGGGTTCAGAGGCAGAACGCGTGCGACTGCACAGGCAGCGCGTGCGCAGTATAATTCGCCGCTTTCATTAATGCTTTCAGTGTGGTCCAGTCATTACAACTTACACATGAAAAAAGCATGGGTACAGTTGCTACAGAGGCTGCGGAGGAAGATATTTCTTATCGTGGAGCTTCTGAAAGTATGTATGTCTGTATATATTCCTTTGCATGTTATGTATATATTCCTTTACTTATGTGTATGAATGTATTATTTAATTATGACTTTCAGAGAAAGTAACTTATTGGAAAATCATAATTAAAAACATACATTCATAGTAAAGGAATATAAAACATACATACATATACGTAAAGGAATATATGTGGACATACATACATAACTCATTCTCACATTCCATTCACACAGCCACAATTGCTCCTTCTACCTACCGTTCTGAAAATCCTTTAAAAAAAAAAAATTTTTAATTTTAAAACTTACTTAAAATTTCTTAAAATAACTTCCCTCCCTTTCCCAAACAAAAATATTGCATTTCAAAAGCTCCGCGATAAAATATATCTTCCTCCGCAGCCAATGAACCACTTTACACTTGCTTTTTTTCAGTGTAACTTCTAAGGACTTAACCTCACGGATTTCATGAATGAAATCCACGAAGTTCACTGCGCAAGCGCTGCCTGTGCAGTCGCACGCGCTCGAGGTCTGGAAATGCCGGCGTTCCCCGCATGCGCTGTTCATGTTGAACGCCGGCATTTCCAACGGCCAGAAGCGTGAGTAAGCCAACCGCACTCACGCTTCTGGCCTGGAATTTCTGGCCCAATAATTTTAAAATTTGAAAAAAAAATTTTTTTTTTAATTCGGTGCTAAAACTAAACTTACCTTACTGTAAATTCTTTAAAAATAACAAACCTGTGGAAAAAAAAATTCTCAATTGTACTAAAAGCCCACTTACCTGAAAAACTAAGTATTTACGTGTGTTTTTTCTATGCGTAAAGACCAGAGGCCTTTACAAACGCGCAACTCTGAAAAAAAAAAGGCATTTCACTGCGCATGCACTGCGTTCTGCTTCTTAACCCCTTGGGTCAGAGGACAGGAAATGCCGGTATTCAGCGCATGTGCTGTGCATGCTGAAAACCTGCAATTCCGTCGGGCACACGTGTGAGTACCCCATCCTTACTCACACGTTGTGCCCGGAATTACTGGGCCATTATGTTTCTGCCCATTTCACCAGTCTGTCTATGTCCTCCTGAACTCTGTTACTATCCTCCTCATTGTTTGCTACATTTCCGAGTTTTGTATCATCTGCAAACTTTGAAATTGTGCCCTATATACCCAAATCCAGGTCGTTAATATATATCAAAAAGAGCAGTGCTCCTAATACCGACCTCTGGGGGACACCACTGTAAAGTTTCCTCCAGTCTAACAAAAACAACCATTCACCACTACTCTCTGCTTTCTGCCCCTTAGATAAATGTGTATCTATGCAGCCACTGTCTCTTTAATACCATGGTCTTCAATTTTGCTAACAAATCTATTATGTGGTGCTTTGTCAAACACCTTTTGAAAGTTCATATACACAACATTCCTGAATACCTTGTAGCCAGGTATATTATGCTCCCAATTCTTCCCTTGTTTGAGCCAGGTTAAGACTATATCATAATTCCGTGTGGCAATTTGTGCCGACAGCTCACCAACCTTACTTACCACACTCCATGCATTTATGTGCATGCACTCTAAGCGCATGCTAGCCTGCCTTGAATTTTCCCCGTCTGGGAGATGTAAAGATCCCACAGCACTATTTAGAAGACGAGAAGGTGAGTTCTCCCAGGTGTCCTGGCCAAAATTTATCCCTCAACACAACACCTATAAAAACAGATTATCTGGTCATTATCACATTGCTGTTTGTGGGACCTTATTGTGTGTAAATGGGCTGTCCTACTCTGCAAAAAAAAGTACTTGATTGGCTGTAAAGTGCTTTCAGACATCCCTGAGTTCTGAAAAGTGCTATCGAAGTCTTTTGTTCATTTTTTTCCATTTTCGTTAAATAGAATCTCAACGAACAAACCATTCCCATTTGCCCCCTATGTATAACATCCCAACAGGTGAAGCCATCTCCTCTGTATCCCCATTGGTCCCATCACCTTCCATTTATTTCCAGAACATTAAAGGAGCCAATTCAACACCTGTTTATTATACTGAGTCTCACTGGACTACACCATGTCCTATTTATCTCCATTCTGCAGAATCCCATTGGACCAAATCATATCCAATTCCCTTTACATGGAGTTTGGAAGGATCCCAATTTACCATTTCTCCCTCTTCATGCCATTGTATGGGCTGCTCATTCTTAAATGTGCAAGATGCTGATTTAAACTCAACATTTTCCCCAATTATCATATTTTCAATACTCAGTGCACAGAATATTGTCCATCTATTGCCTAATTTAACATTCTTTAAGCCCATCTAGCTGGCTAATTTTTCATGCATTAATATCTGCAATAAATCATGATTTCTTTGATTTTTTTCATACAATTTCAAAAATATTCAGCCACAAAATCATTGATTACATAAACTGAGGCAGAAATACTGCAAATGTGTAGTTTTCTTTGAAGCTGCAACGAATCCTAACTTAAGCGTATTCCTTGCTGAAAGACCTGCGGTGCCAATAACAGGCATTGGCCTAGGGGCTTTTCAATAGGAATACTGATAGGAATCTAGGCCTTTGTCTCTATTGTGGGATGATTTTCAGATACAGCCAGGAGTAGCTTGCCAACCATAGCGCGCGTGATCACTCCAGGGCCCTCTGCTGTGAAGGCCCCCTTGGCTGAGGTCCTAAGCATAGGCTTGGCTTTCATCACTTTCATGCTCTGGACATCTTTAATACTAATCCACAGTGGTCCATCTTCTCTGGAGTAACCAGCTAATGCAGAGATTCAACAACCTCATTGCCTCCCACTGGCCTGCTGCCACTCTAATCTCCGGCCATGCTGAGGTAGCTGCCCAGCAGCAGGGGAATGGCAGAAGTTGGCATGAATAGCAGAGGACTCTCTCAGGTCAACACACCACACTTGTTCAAACGTGCCGGATAGGGTGAAGGCCCAAGCAGCTATTGAAGCAATACCTGTGGCATGTAACTGCAGGATCCGCCACCAGGAGGCAGTGGGCCTCTCTCCACGGCAGCCATGCCCCTCACTTCCTCCTCTCACTGGGGTCCCTCTTGCAAGGAAGTTAAAGAGGCACATCAAACAAGTTCAGAATGCGGAAATAGCCACGGTAAAACACAGTGAAGCAATGACCATAGTAGTATTGAGAAAATAAAGGCTGAGGTGGGGAAAAAGAAATACTGGAGGCTGGGGATGAGAGAGGAGATCACCTCTCTGATGATGAACTTCTTGTTGTATCAGGAAGACTTTAAGAGATGCTTTGCATTGGAAGTGAAAGGAATACTTACATTTATGTTGTATAATATCACGTGTTTCAATCATCACAAGAAGGTGTTTCAAAGGATCATCAGATTGCAGTGATTGCTTCACCAGTGGAATCCTACCAAATACTACTTTAACAGCATTGAAACAAAGGGTCCTTTCTGAGATTTGCTTAGCAAATACAGCACTCTGTGGGTTAACCTGCCTACCGTATTAAAAAAGGAATAAAATGCAATTACCATGAAGCTACTGGCCTGTTATTATATCATTAGCGCTAATGCCATTAATTTAATATTGTAACTGATGGCTTGTACAGTAGAACCAAGAAATTCAAATTAAAATTAGAATTGAAATTACAAATTAAAATTTCCCATATAAAAAAAACACCTTCATGTCAATGGTATAGATCACATTTTGTTTAAAACAATGAGGAAGGTAGCTGTTAGTGTTTAAAAATAGAAAGTGATTAATTTTAATTAGAATTGTAATTACTCTCAGCATTATTAGTTTTTCAGGCCAACCAAAGTTTTCAGTGTCAGAAAGTGGATTATCTGAAGTAAGGTTCTGCAAACTCAGAGCGAGCTTTTTAAAAAATGGTTGAAATGCCCAGCTGAAGGCCATTGGTGCAGGGTCCCACCAAGATAGAATGACAAGGGGAAGAGTATTAAAAGAATCAGGAAGATCGTTCAGTTCCAACGTGGCAGCTAAATATCACATCAATGCCAAACCCAGACTACATCTGAGCAATGCCAGGGGAGGTCAGCTAGTCTAGTAATATGATTAGCCATTAAATACTACACACAGTGGCCCCCTTAATCACCTTCATCCTAGAGTGTAAACCCTAGCTTCCCGAAACTTTACCTTCTCTGTCCTCTCCACAGATGCTGACTGACCTGCTGAGTGTTTTGTGCATTGGCCTTAAGATATGTTTGCCTTGTGATGGGTGTGAACCAAAAAAGGCGACTATTTAGGATTAAAAGAGGCTAGAAGAGGCAGAGCTGAGAGCTCATATTAACGACTATGTGTCCACAGACAGTACTCGCTTTCCAATGGAAAATAAAATCGGCTGTGTGTTTTCCGGACTGCTGATTCACTATTGCCCGTTTCACACTATCACAGAAAACGAATTTCACCCACTTTATGTTTAATTCTACTAGACTGTATCCAATATAGACACCATTGCGCAGCCTCAGCAGATTTACATCTCAAGTTTCTTTCTTTGTGGAAGGATTTGGCCTTTAATGGGCAGTGCCTGGAATGATGGTGACACCAGGCAAATAAAGCCCCTTCCTTGCCCCTTACATAAGAACATAAGAACTAAGAGCAGGAGTAGGCCATACGACCCCTCGAGCCTGCTCCGCCATTCAATACGATCATAGCTGATCTTCAACCTCAATACTTTCCCACCCTATTCTCATATCCCTTGATTCACCCAGAGTCCAAAGCTACCTATCTCAGCATTGAATATACTCAACAATTCCACATCCACAGCCCTTTGGGATTGAGAATTCCAAAGATTCACAACCCTCTGAGTGAGAAAATTCGTCCTCATCTCAGTCTACAGTCCCAGGGGACATTGAAAGCTGTGGAGGCATCAATACTCCTGGTTTGTGCAATGATAATCACAACAGACTGCTGTACCAATGATTTTCACTTTTATTTAGTTCAAAGCAGTGCTGGTGCTCTGACACAAAACAACAGATACTGTCATTGTAACTCCATGTAAAGCAAAGCCCCTGGGGGTATATCATCATCTTCACTTCCTGGGCACTAATCTGGCAGGTTGGAGCACCCACCCTTTATAGAACCCACCCCTAATTTTCAATGCAATGATAATCGGGTGGGTTTTATAAAGGGCGGCCACTCTGCCAGATTTACACCCAATCAAAATGAACTTGGCTCATCATGCGGCATTTGTTTCAAAGAGGAAGACCACGAGAAGAAAGTTGGTACTGTGGGATCTAATGAGTTTGAATGGGAAGCACTTGGGTAACAACAACAAAAAACAACTTGTATTTATATAGCGCCTAAACAAAGTAAAATGTTCCAAAGCTCTTCACAGGAGCATTATCAAACTAAATTTGACACCTAGCCACATAAGGAAATATTAGGGCAGATGACCAAAAGCTTAGTCAAAGAGGTAGGCTTTTAGCAGTGTCTGAAAGGAGGAAATAGAGCTAGAGAGGCCGAGAGATTTAGGGAGGGAGTTCCAAGGCTAAGGGCCTTGGCAGCTGAAGGCATGGCCACCAATGCTTGAATGATTAAAATCAGGGATGCTCAGTGTTATGTTAATTAATAACTAGTCATTTTATTAAGAACAGCTAGCTTTTGCAAGACACTTTATTGAGCACATGTGGACTAGGTACAGTGTCTGTAGAGGCCTCCATCTTGACTGCTGCCTTTTGGCTAGCCTAGTGCATCGTGGGTAGCCCACTCTTATATACATACAGCACCACCTAGTGTACCATTCCAGAATGACAGGTTATTACTGATCATTACATCCCCCTTTCATCGAGGTTAAACAAAATCAGTATCAATCAATATCAATCAATAACAACATGAACATCTTCAACAGTCAATATATTTTCAATGTAGTTTTGTTTGTATTCAAAGATTAAGTCTATCTGGCTTTTTTACTTTACGTGTGGATCTTCTCAGCACAGGTAAGTCTGATGTGTTTTCATGAGAGCCTGTATGTGTATTTGTGTTAGATTGTTCTGGTGGTGAGTGACAAGATTCAGTTGCGGCATTGTCATCGATTTGCTCTTCAATAGTCTCTTGTGTTATTAGGAGGGAACGGCGGTTCCTCCTGAGAATCTGTCCTTCCTCAGTTCTAACAGTGTATGACCTTGGTCCTACTTCCTCAAGAACTGTAGCTTTCCTGTTCCATGCATCTGGATCCTCAATCCTTACAACATCATCCCTTGTCAATGATTTCAGAGTTTTGGATGACTTGTCATAGTATGATTTCTGTTTCAGCTTTAACAGTTGAAGTCTTTGACTCAGTTCCTTACTCTGCTTTTCTTTTGCACAGCAGGGTAGCGTGGTAGGCAACTTGCGACCCATTAGGAGTCCAGCAGGTGAAGAACCAGAGTCTAAAGGTGAGGCTCGGTAGCTCAGCAGGGCGAGATAAGGATCAGACTTGCTTTCTGTCACTTTCTTCAGCAGTTGCTTGAGAACTTGAACACCTTTCTCTGCTTTAACATTTGACTGAGCATACAAAGGACTGGATGTGATGTGTTGAAAGTCATAATGTGCTGCAAACTGTTGCCACTCCTTACATTTGAAGCACGGACCATTGTCGCTAACGGCAATCCTGGGAATTCTATGTCTGGCGAAGATGGATTTCACATGCATTATGACACTGCTTGCTGTGGTGCTTGAGAGCAGCGCCATCTCAGGATAGTTAGAATAGTAGTCAATCACTATTAGATAGTGTTGAATCCGTGATTCTTAAAGTATGATGTTTTCCAATAACTAGACGGAGTCTGTAAATTAACAATCAATAGGTGTTTACTGGAGGAGGGTAGTCTAAAGACTTACAGTACAGAGGCATGCTCAAGGCTTATATACAGGTGTGGTCACTGCCGGTACTACAGTATACAGGAGCTGTAAATGTAGTTCTCTCTTAAAGGTACATACACGACAATTCCTCCCCTTTTAGATTAGCAGTACCCATAACATTCAAATAACAGTTAACACTTTAACATGCACATTTAACTGAAATAGTCCATTTATAGATTCAGTCTTTGGATCGGCTTCCTGATCCTTTCCTGAGGTTCTTGTTCTTGGTGCGGAGGCGATTCTGGCCCCCTTTCGTCGGATAGATCATCAGTTTCTGCTGCTACTGTTTCTGAGGTAGATGCTACTGGTCTGTCGGGTTCATCCCCAGGTACGCGAGGCATGGGGTTGACTCGTTCCTGTGACGCTAGGATCTGGTCGATGTGGCATCTCACAATGTTCTCCCCGACATCCACTGTGTAGATTAGTGGCCCCTGCCATGTGCATATCGTTCCAGGTTGCCATTTCTCTGTTTGGTAGTCGCGGGCCAAGACTGGTTGTCCTACATTGAAGCTCCTTGTCGGCTTCTCATTGATGTTCTGGAATTGCTTATCCTCAACATTTCTTCGCACATTTGGTCTGAGCAAATCCAGACGAGATCTCAACCTTCGGTTAAAGAACATCATGGCCGGGGTCTGGTTGGTAAATGCATGTGTCGCATTTCTGTAGGCTAACAGGAAATTGCCCACCTTATGCTGTAGTGGAATGTCATTGCCGCACATGGCCTTTACTGCCTTTTTAAAGGTTTGTACGAACCTCTCAGCCAATCCAATTGTGGCTGGATGATACGGGACGGATGTGTAATGCCTTACCCCATTCCTTCTCATAAATTTCTGAAAATCTTCGGACACAAACAGTGGTCCGTTATCAGAGCAAATCTGCTCTGGCAAGCCGTTCCTGGCAAATATTGTCTGCAGGACTGCAATCGTTTTCTCTGTAGCAGTGGAGGACATTTTGATCACCTCAGGCCATTTCGAGTGCGCATCCACTGCTATTAAAAACATTGAGTCCATGAATGGACCAGCAAAATCAATTTGCACCCGTTGCCATGATGAGGAGGGCCACTCCCATGGGTGTAGGGGGGCATGTGGTGGTGCATTTTGGACCTTTTGGCATCCTGAGCAGCTCTTTGTTAGGTCCTCGATTTGTTGATCGATCCCCGGCCACCACACATAAGCCCTAGCAAGGCTTTTCATTTTCACCCCTCCCAGATGGCCTTCGTGAAGCTCATTGAGCACTCTCTCCCTTAACTTGGGTGGAATTACCACTCAGGATCCACACATCACTGTCCCCTGGCATACTGACAGCTGTTCTCTTCTGGATGAGAATGCTGGCAACAGTGAGTCGCTCGTGTTGGCCATCCCTCCACCGTCAAATCATATACCCGGGACAGTGCCGGATCATTTCTGTAGTGTATGTACCTTTAAGAGAGAACTACATTTACAGCTCCTGTATAATGTAGTATCGGCAGTGACCACACCTGAATATAAGCCTTGAGCATGCCTCTGTACTGTCAGTCTTTAGACTACCCTCCTCCAGTAAACACCTGTTGATTGTTAAGTTACAGCCTCCGTCTAGTTATTGGAAAACATCATACTTTAAGAATCACAGATTCAACAGTGGTGACGAGGTCGATTCGAATCTGCCTGCAACTCTGCATTTCCTTTCAACGATTTGCTCCGGGAGGGTGATGGAAGAAAGTCGAGGCCAGAAGCACGGGCGTCGACCACGAGCAACCGCCCAGCCATCCGGCAGAGAGTGATCATCGCAGGGGAGGCTGTTGAGAGCCGGGCTTGGTTCCCCAGCCACGACGATCCAGCAACAGACAGGCAACAGGTACAGCGCAGACCCTTCCCAGACAGCGGCGGCTGGAGCCGACCGACGGCACAGAAAAGGCCGAGCAGCGTCGACGGGGTAAGAGAGAGGGTGAAGCGCACGGGGCGCAGCCGGGGGTTGAAAACCGAGCGGCGTCGAGGAAAGCAAAAAAGAGTGCGAGAGCGTAAAGCAGCAGCCGGGTTCAGGACCGAGCGGCGACGGGAGAGGCGCACAGGAGAACGCGCAGAGCACAGCCAGGGCTCAAGGGCTGAACAGCGTCCGTGGGGGAAAGAATGGAAGCGCGGGAGACGCCATTGAGCCACGGAGAAGAAGGGAGAGCGCGGGAGCGGCCATTTTAGAAGCCGCAGCGGAGAAGAAGGGCGAGCGCGGGAAGAAAGGAAAGCACGGGAGACGCCATTTTGTGCCAGCGGAGAAGAAGGGAGAGCGTGGGAGATGCCATTTTAGACAGTTAAATCACACCCAGGGATGCCGAAGAGTGGCAGTATCACTGCGTTCGACAATGAAGTCGAAGATTGGGCGACATATGTGGAACGCATTGAGGTGTACTGCAGGGCGAATGAAGTGCCAGATGCTAGGAAAACACTGGTTTTGTTAAATTCCATGGGTGCAAAAACTTATGGCTTACTGCGAAACCTAATAACCCCAGAGAAGCCCGTGGATAAGAATTTCGAAAGCATAGTGGAAATCCTACAGGACCACTTAAACCCCACACCGTTGCTGATAGCAGAAAGATTTAAGTTCCACAAGAGGAACCAGCATAAAGACGAAATAATGCTGAGTACTTAACGGAACTGCGCAAGCTATCAAAACACTGCCAGATTGGATTGGGACTAGCAGATACGTTAATCACAGAATCACAGAATCCCCACAGTGCAGATAGAGGCCATTTCGGCCCATCGAGCCTGCACCAACACATATCCCACCCGATCCCCGTAACCCCACGTATTTAATCCCCCTAACACTAAGGGTCAATTTATCATAGCCAATCATCCTAACCTGCACATCTTTGGACTGTGGGAGGAAACCGGAGCACCCGGAGAAAACCCACGCAAACACGGGGATAATGTGCAAACTCCACACAGACAGTCACCCGAGGCCGGATTCGAACCCGGGTCCCTGGCGCTGTGAGGCAACAGTGCTAACCACTATGCCACCGTGCTGCCCCGTTAAGGGTCAAGTTTGTGTGTGGGCTTCAAAGTGAAGGAACCCAGAAACGGCTTCTATCAGAAAAGGATTGTACGCTGGACAAGGCTTTCAGCATGGCAGTATCACATGAAGCAGCCGCACGGGGTGCTGCAGAGATACAACGGAGACCGCAAGAATATGGCACCAATGAAATGTCATATGGTGCAGGGGAGTGTTATCGCTGCGGCAGAACAACACACGACCAGAAGGATTGTTGGTTCAAGGACCAAGTGTGCAGACAGTGTGGAAAAGCAGGACACATAGCAAGAGTCTGCAGGTCAGTGAACAAAACCAGCAGCAAGAAATCTCCACAGGAAAAGGACAAAAAGGTACACAAGGTGATGGACAGCTCAGACGAACAGAAAAGTGATGCAGACTCCGGAAGCAAGGAGCTGGGTGGTCTGAAACTACATAAGGTAATCAAAATGGAGGATCACCAGACTATCTGGGTCACGCTCAAGATAGACGGAGTCCAAGTGAAAATGGAATTGGACACAGGATCAGCCCTAACAGTCATAAACCAAAGGGACTACAAGCGGCTATTTTCACATATATATTGAAAGCTACAGAGATTGTCTTGAAGATGTACACGGGGCAAAAAGTCTACCCCAAAGGAAAAATAAGGGTGAAAGTGATACACAAAGGCCAGGAAATACCTAAAATGGACCTATATGTATTGCCAGATGGAGGACCACCACTACTAGGACGTGAATGGATCCGGAAGATACAATTAGATTGGCATTCCATACAGGCACTGAAGGTTGAGGCCAAAAAGGATGATGACGTCACACCTGGATGACTGTCCAAAATGCTAACTGATGCATAAGAAGTGTTCCAGGAGGGACTCGGAACACTAAAAGGCATAACAGCGATGATTAAAATAGAGGAAAATGCAAGCCCAAAATTTTTAAGGCCAGGCCGGTGCCTTATGCGATCCGACCAGCCATCGAAGCAGAACTGGAAGGGTTGGAACGTTCAGGAGTACTGTCCAAAGTAGACTGGAGAGAGTGGGCTACAGCCATCGTTCCTGTAATGAAGAGGTCATTGAGTAATACGCCTGGGGAACCAAAGAAGGTCCGCATCTGTGGGGATTTTAATGTGACAGTGAACCCAGTCCTTCACACGGTACAATATCCGCTTCCACGGATTGAGGATATTTGCGACTCGCTATCTGGAGGTAAACGCTTCACCAAAATTGATCTGGCCGAGGCGTACTTGCAAATGCAGGTAGAAGAAGCCTCGAAACAATACCTCACGATCAACACTCATAAAGGTCTCTACCAATACAACCGGCTGGTGTTTGGGGTAGCATCGGCTCCGGCTATTTGGCAAAGGGCAATGGATCAAGTCCTGCAAGGGATTCCAGGGACCCAGTGTTATTTGGACGACATCCTGGTCATGGGCGAAAATGATAGTGATCACCTCGCCAACCTGGAGAAGGTGCTCACTAGATTAAAGGAATGTGGGCTACGAGCTAATCGCCGCAAGTGCGAGTTTTTCCAGAAGCAGATTTCGTATTGTGGCCACGTCATTGATGAAGAGGGGTTATAATTCCCCTGAAAAGATTGAGGCAGTAGTCAAGGCTCCAGCACCGGAAAATGTGTCACAACTGATGTCGTTCCTCGGGCTGGTGAACTATTACCATAAGTTCTTACCAAATTTGTCTACAGTATTACACCCACTGAACACCCTACTGCAAATGGGGGTACCATGGAAGTGGAATGACAAATGTAAGCGAGCTTTCCAGAAGTGCAAAGAATTGATCACATCAAAAGAGCTGTTGGCCTATTTCAAACCAGCACTACCAATTCGGTTGGCATGTGATGGATCACCCTATGGTATTGGAGCGGTGCTGTCGCACAAATTCCCAGATGGGTTGGAGAGGCCAGTAGCCTTTGCGTCTCGGTCACTAACCTCAGCCGAGCGCAACTACGCCCAGATCAACAGGGAGGCCCTCAGCCTAGTATGGGGAGTAAAAAATTCGACCACTATCTGCATGGGCAGAAGCTCATCTTGCTGACTGACCACCAACCACTTGTTTCCATCTTTAATCCAAAGAAGGGCGTTCCGGTGATGACTACACAATGGCTACAAAGATGGTCCCTTTTTCTAGGGGTGAACCAATATGAAATAGAGTATAAAGGCATGAAACAGCATGGAAATGCTGATGGGCTATCACGCCTGCCACTGCCTACTGTGGAGGAAGCACCAGCAGTGGACCCTATCGAAATATTTTATTCGTCGATAATTGAACGATTGCCAGTAACTAACGCGGATATAGAGAAGGAGACCCGCAATGATCCGACACTGTCTCGGGTATATGATTTGACGGTGAAGGGATGGCCAACACATGGCGACTCACTGTTGCCAGCATTCTCATCCAGAAGAGAGCAGCTGTCAGTATGCCAGGGGACAGTGATGTGTGGATCCCGAGTGGTAATTCCACCCAAGTTAAGGGAGAGAGTGCTCAATGAGCTTCACAAAAGTCATCTTGGAGGGGTGAAAATGAAAAGCCTTGCTAGGGCTTATGTGTGGTGGCCGGGGAGCGATCAACAAATCGAGGACCTTACAAAGAGCTGCTCAGGATGCCAGAAGGTCCAAAATGCACCACCACATGCCCCGCTACACCCATGGGAGTGGCCCTCCTCTCCATGGCAACGGGTGCATATTGATTTTGCTGGTCCATTCATGGACTCAATGTTCTTAATAGCAGTGGATGCACACTCGAAATGGCCTGAGGTGATAAAAATCTCCTCAACCACTACGGAGAAAACGATTGCAGTCCTATGGACCATAATTGCCAGGAACGGCTTGCCAGAGCAGGTTTGCTCTGATAATGGACCACAGATTCTGTCCGAAGAGTTTCGGAAATTTATGAGAAGGAATGGTGTAAGGCATTATACATCCGCCCTGTATCATCCAGCCACAAATGGATTGGCTGAGACGTTCGTACAAACCTTTAAAAAGGCGATAAAGGCCATGTGCAATGATGAAATTCCACTACAGCATAAGGTGGACAATTTCCTGTTAGACTACAGAAATGCGACACATGCAGTTACCAACCAGACCCCGGCCATGATGTTCTTTAACCGAAGGTTGAGATCTCGTCTGGATTTGCTCAGACCAAATGTGCGAAGAAATGTTGAGGATAAGCAATTCCAGCACATCAATGAGAAGCCGACAAGGAGCTTCAATGTAGGACAACCAGTCTTGGCCCATGACTACCGAACAGAGAAATGGCAACCCGGAATGAGATGCACACAGCAGGGGCCATTAATGTACACAGTGGATGTCGGGGAGAAAATTGTGAGACGCCACGTCGACCAGATCCTAGCGTCACAGGAACGAGTCAACCCCATGTCTCGTGTACCTGGGGATGAACCCGACATACCGGTTGCATCTACCTCAGAAACAGGAGCAGCGGAAACTGATGAACTAACCGACGAAAGGGGGCCGGAATCGCCTCCGCACCAAGAACAAGAACCTCAGGAAAGGCGCTATCCAGAAAGGATCAGGAAGCCGCCCCAAAGACTGAAACTATAAATGGACTATTTCAGTTTAATGTGCATGTTAAAGTGTTAACTGTTATTTGAATGTTATGGGTACTGCTAATCTAAAAGGGGAGGAATTGTTGTGTATGTACCTTTAAGAGAGAACTACTTTTACAGCTCCTGTATACTGTAGTACTGGCAGTGACCACACCTGTATATAAGCCTTGAGCATGCCTCTGTACTGTCAGTCTTTAGACTACCCTCCTCCAGTAAACACCTGTTGATTGTTAAGTTACAGCCTCCGTCTAGTTATTGGAAAACATCATACTTTAAGAATCACGGATTCAACAATTTCAAGTCTCCTTCTCTATATCCGCAGCGTTCAATTATTGACGAATAAAATATTTCGATAGTGTCCACTGCTGGTGCTTCCTCCGCAGTAGGCAGTGGCAGGCGTGAGAGCCCATCAGCGTTTCCATGCTGTTTCGTGCCCTCATACTCTATTTCATATTGGTTCGCCCCTAGAAAAAGGGACCATCTTTGTAGCCGTTGTGCAGTCATCACTGGAACGCCCTTCTTTGGATTAAAGATAGAGACAAGTGGTTGGTGGTCAGTCAGCAAGATGAACTTCTGCCCATGCAGATAGTGGTTGAATTTTTTTACTCCCCATACTAGGCTGAGGGCCTCCCTGTAAATCTGGGTGTAGTTGCGCTCGGCTGAGGTTAGTGACCGAGATGCAAAGGCTACTGGCCTCTCCAAACCGTCTGGGAATTTGTGCGATAGCACCGCTCCAATACCATAGGGTGATGCATCACACGCCAACCGAATTGGTAGTGCTCGGTTGAAACGGGCCAACACCTCTTTTGATGCGATCAATTCTTTGCAGTTCTGGAAAGCTCGTTTACATTCGTCATTCTGCTTCCATGGTACCCCCGTTTGCAGTAGGGTGTTCAGTGGGTGTAATACTGTAGACAAATTTGGTAAGAACTTATGGTAGTAGTTCACCATCCTGAGGAACAAACTCAGTTGTGAAACATTTTCCGGTGCTGGAGCCTTGACTACTGCCTCAATCTTTTCAGGGGACTTATGTAACCCCTCTTCATCAATGACGTGGCCACAATATGAGATCTGCTTCTGGAAAAACTCGCACTTGCGGCGATTAGCTCGTAGCCCATATTCCTTTAATCTAGTGAGCACCTTCTACAGGTTGGCGAGGTGATCACTGTCATTTTCGCCCGTGACCAGGATGTCGTCCAAATAACACTGGGTCCCTGGAATCCCTTGCAGGACTTGATCCATTGCCCTTTGCCAAATAGCCGGAGCCGATGCTACCCCGAACACCAGCTGGTTGTATTGGTAGAGACCTTTATGAGTGTTGATCATGAGGTATTGTTTTGAGGCTTCTTCTACCTCCATTTGCAGGTACGCCTGGGCCAGATTAATTTTAGTGAAGCGCTTACCTCCAGATAGTGAGGCGAAGATATCCTCCAGCCGTGGAAGTGGATATTGTACCATGTGAAGGACTGGGTTCATTGTCACCTTAAAATCCCCACAGATGCGGACCTTCTTTGGTTCCACAGGCGTATTACTCAACGACCTCTTCATTACAGGGACAATGGGTGTAGCCCACTCGCTCCTGTCCACTTTGGATAGTACTCCTGAACGTTCCAAACCTTCCAGCTCTGCTTTGACGGCTGGTCGGATCGCATAAGGCACCGGTCTAGCCTTTTAAAACTTTGGGCTTGCATTTTCTTCTGTTTTAATCATCGCTGTTATGCCTTTTAGTGTTCCGAATCCCTCCTGGAAAACTTCTTGTGCGTCAGTTAGCATTTTGGACAGTCGTCCAGGTGTGACGTCATCATCCTTTTTGGCCTCAACCTTCAGTGCCTGTATGGAATGCCAATCTAATTGTATCTTTCGGATCCATTCACGTCCGATTAGTGGTGGTCCTCCATCTGGCAATATATATAGGTCCATTTTTGCTATTTCCTGGCCTTTGTATACCAAGTTCACCCTTATTTTTCCTTTGGGGTAGACTTTTTGCCCCATGTACGTCTTCAAGACAATCTCTGTAGCTTTCAAAGGTATGTGTGAGAATAGCCGCTTGTAGTCCCTTTTGTTTATGACTGTTAGGGCTGACCCTGTGTCCAATTCCATTTTCACTTAGGCTCCATCTATCTTGAGCGTGACCCAGATAGTCTGGTGATCCTCCATTTTGATTACCTTATGTAGTTTCAGAAAACCCAGCTCCTTGCTTCTGGAGTCTGCATCACTTTTCTGTTCATCTGAACTACTGTCCATCACCTTATGTACCTTTTTTTACTTCTCCTGTGGAGATTTCTTGCTGCTGGTTTTCTTCCCTGACCTGCAGACTCTTGCTATGTGTCCTGCTTTTCCACACTGTCTGCACACTTGGTCCTTGAACTAACAATCCTTCTGGTCGTGTGTTGTTCTGCTGTAGCGATAACATTTCCCTGCTCCATATGACATTTCATTGGTGCCATATTCTTGCGGTCTCCATTGTATCTCTGCAGCGTCCCATGCGGCTGCTTCATGTGATACTGCCATGCTAAAAGCCTTGTCCAGCGTAAGATCCTTTTCTGATAGAAGCCGTGTCTGGGTTCCTTCACTTTGAAGCCCACACACAAACTTGTCCCTTAACGTATCTGCTAGTCCCAATCCAAACTGGCATTGTTTCGATAGCTTGCACAGTTCCGTTAAGTACTCAGCATTACTTTCGTCTTTGTGCTGGTTCCTTTTGTGGAACTTAAAACTTTCTGCTATCAGCAGCGGTGTGGGGTTTAAGTGGTCCTGTAGGATTTTCACTATGCTTTCGAAACCCTTATCCACTGGCTTCTCTGGGGTTATTAGGTTTTGCAGTAAGCCATAAGTTTTTGCACCCATGGAATTCAACAAAACCAGTGCTTTCCTAGCATCTGGCACTTCATTCGCCTTGCAGTACACCTCAATGCATTCCACATATGTCGCCCAATCTTCGATTTAATTGTCGAACGCAGTGACACTGCCACTCTTCGGCATCCCTGGGTGTGGTTAAACTGTCTAAAATGGCGTCTCCCACGCTCTCCCTTCTTCTCCGCTGGCTGAAAAGGGCATCTCCCGCGCTTCCCTTTCTTCCCGTGCTCGCCCTTCTTCTCCGCTGCGGCTTCTAAAATGGCGTCTCCCGCGCTCTCCCTTCTTCTCCGCGGCTCAATGGCGTCTCCAACACTTCCTTTCTTTCCCCGCGGATGCCGCTCAGCCCTTGAGCCCTGGCTGCGCTTTGCGCATTCTCCTGTGCACCTCTCTTGTTGCCGCCGCTCAGTCCTGAACCTCGGCTGTGCTTTACTCTCTCTCTCTTTTGTTTTCCGTCGACGCCGCTCGGTCTTCAACCCCCAGCTGCACCCTGTGCGCTTCAGCCTCTCCCTTGCCCCATCGAGGCTGCTCGGCCTTTTCTGTGCCATCGGTCGGCTTCAGCCACCGCTGACCGGGAAGGGTCTGCGCTGTACCTATTGCCGTCTGTTGCTGGATCATTGTGGCTGGAGAACCGAGCCCAGCTCTCAAAAGCCTTCCCTGCGATGTTCACTCTCTGACGGATGACTGGGCGGTTGCTCGTGGTCGACGCCCGTGCTTCTGGCCTGATCTTTCTTCCACCGTCCTCCCGGAGCGAATCCTTGAAAGGAAATGCAGAGTTGCAGGTAGATTCGAATCGACCTCGTCGCCACTGTTGAATCCGTGATTCTTAAAGTATGATGTTTTCCAATAACTAGACAGAGGCTGTAAATTAACAATCAACAGGTGCTTACTGGAGGAGGGTAGCCTAAAGACTAACAGTACAGAGGCATGCTCAAGGCTTATATACAGGTGTGGTCACTGCCGGTACTACAGTATACAGGAGCTGTAAAAGTAGTTCTCTCTTAAAGGTACATACACTACAGATAATCTTTACCATTTAAATGAAAAAGGTCCATACCAACCTTTTCCCATCATGCTGTTGGTATATCAGCTACTATCATTGGTTCCTTTGCTTGTTTGTTTTGGTGTTTCTGACATGTCTCACATTTGCCTATCATGTTCTCAATGTCCTTAGTTATGCCAGGCCAATAAACTGTGTCTCTTGCTATCCTTTTGCATTTTTCAATTCCGAGGTGTCCCTCATGAATCCTTTTGAGCATGTCTTGAGGTAGAGCCTGTGGAATGACTATTCTGTTCTGTTTTAGTAATAGTCCACTTGCGACACTCAATTTTGACCTTATGTGAAAATATTTTGGACAGGAAACTTTTGGCCAACCATGATGAATGTTCTCTATTACTGTTTGTAATACTGTATCTTTTACTATTTCTTCTGCTATTTGCTTTGATTTTGTGTCTGACACGGGCAGCGCAGCAGTGACCATACTCACATGAACATCCATGTCTTCTTCAGTAGAGCTCACATGACTCATGGTGGGTGCTCGGGATAGTGCATCTGCTAACACTATGGCCTAGAAATTCAGTTCGGACGCGATTGCGGCGCTAAAGTCGGGCGCTCGGCAAATTTAGCGGCCGCCGGAAAGTGCAGGCGAGCTCGCCGAAATTCAGTAGATTTGGCCAACTTTTTGGCCGAGCGCTGCAAAAGGCGTTGGAACCCTGTGTTCAGGCGCTAATCCGGCGATGCAGCCTGATAACGCCGATTCCGGGCGCAGCGCAGGTGCGATCATGTGGTGAGTGTCAGCAGACACCCTGACGCCGGCCAGCTCTTAAAGGGGGAAGGGTGAACTTTGACTGCAGCCACGCCCTGCATGCTGTAGCCCTGCAACTAGGCCTCAGGACTGGTTGTGTACCAAATCAACGCCTGGAGGTCATGGAGAGGGCCCGTGAAAGAGCCCAGCGGTTCTCTGAGCATGCGCTGGGTGTGCTCCTTCATGGGGTACGCAAGAGAAGATGGGTCGTGTGCCCGGCTAGTGGCAGGAAGGCTCCCAGGAGCCAGTTCAGGGAGGCGTGGACCAAAATTGCCCGGAGGGTCTCCTCCAACTCCGATGTTCCCAGGAGTGCGGACCAGTGCCGCAAGAAATACAATGACCTATGCCGGCTGGTCAAGGTGAGTACCCTTTCCAGTGTCCCCCTCATCCTTGCATGTGCACCTCCCATTAGGGCCAAAGGGACATCAAAGGTCTAATGCCCAGCCCTGCTGCCGCTGCAATGGCACTTGCATGTTAATCAATAGCTCTTTCTGCACTTATCACACTGTGCAAGCTATTCCACCATGGGAGGCCTCACACACAGCAACAGGGCACCACACTGTGCAAGCTATTCCACCATGGGAGGCCTCACACACAGCAACAGGGCACCACACTGTGCAAGATATTCCACCATGGGAGGCCTCACACACAGCAACAGGGCACCACACTGTGCAAGCTATTCCACCATGGGAGGCCTCACACACAGCAACAGGGCACCACACTGTGCAAGCTATTCCACCATGGGAGGCCTCACACACAGCAACAGGGCACCACACTGTGCAAGATATTCCACCATGGGAGGCCTCACACACAGCAACAGGGCACCACACTGTGCAAGCTATTCCACCATGGGAGGTCTCACACACAGCAACAGGGCACCACACTGTGCAAGCTATTCCACCATGGGAGGCCTCACACACAACAACGGGGCACCACACTGTACTTAGACGCCCTCCTTTCTCTTGCAGGCCAAGCTGGCGAGGAACGCCAGGAGCCTGCGTGTC
This sequence comes from Somniosus microcephalus, assembly GCF_052327205.1. Lineage (NCBI taxonomy): Eukaryota > Metazoa > Chordata > Chondrichthyes > Squaliformes > Somniosidae > Somniosus > Somniosus microcephalus. Next base: position 150,634,980 of record NC_140992.1, on the reverse strand, counting down.
ACTGGTGGAGGCCCTCGCGATTACCAGGAGCTAACGGTTCTGGAAGAGAGGGTGGCCCGACTGCTGCGTCACCCGGTGATTGGGCCTGTGGCGCTCGGCGATGCCGACCCTATACTGGAACACACTGGTAAGGACAGGACCGGGTGCACCTCTCTCCTTGCCCTCGCGCATCAGATCTACATCCTTCCCCACTGGCCGAAAAATGCGCATAATGCACCAGTGCGGCCTCCCTCGCTGTCGGCCTGTCCTCACTCTAAAGCTACACTTGTGCCTTCCTGCTTTCAGCTGGTGAGGAGGAGGTGCTCCCTGAAGCCCAGACAGCCAGGCCCTCGGAGGAGGAGGACGTCGAGGAGCAGCAGGAAGGCGCCACCTCGGGGGAACCCTCCTCCGCTCCAGGAGATGGCAATGAAGGGGAGACGTCTGGCGTGCCGGAGAGCCAGGGGGAGGCGGGGGAGGGGAGCCCCGAACCTGGTCCCAGTGGCATGGACGCATGCGGCAAGGCTCCGGCGGCACACCAGCCTTCTGCCCAGAGGGGGGAGGCGGTGGAGGGGAGGGCAGAACCTGGTCCCAGTGGCGTGGCCGCACGCGGCAAGGCTCCGGCGGCACGCCAGCCTTCTGGCCAGAGGGTGGAGGCGCCCTCCAGTCCGGACTCGGACGTCGCCCAGGAGGTGCGCCTCCTGGACGAGATGTCGGCGGCATCGGAGCGGCGGCACGTCGAATTCATGGAGGTGGTGGCACAGATGCCTCACGCCATCGAAAGCCTCGCACAAAGTGTGGTGGCTTTCGGCCAATCCCAGGCCAGGGGCCTAGAGCAATTCGCAGCAGCGCACGCCAGGGGGGTGGAGCTCCTTGTGGCAGCGCATGAGAGGGGGGTGCAACAACTCGAGGCAGCGCAGCACGCCAGTCGCCAGCTGAGAGGTGCTGTGCAGACAATGGCACTGCAGATGCGGGCACATGCCGGCGCAGTTGGGGCACTGACTTCTGCCACCCTCGCACTGGCGCGGAGGCGTCGCCAGGCCAGCCGCCGCCCTGCTGCCGCACACCGGTCTGGCGACCAACAGTTTGGCGCGCTTGCTCCCCGGCCAGGCCGCCCGAGTGCACATGTGTCTGGCGACCAGCGCGCGCCTGGCATCACCCACCTTGTCCCCATTGGTGCAGGCGAGCCTGCCACTCCCCCAGCCAGGATGCAAGGAGCTGCTGCAGGCAGTGAAGAGGGCCACCCACAGCTGCAGCAGCCACCAGCCGGCCCCTCCCAGGCCCGCCCTCGTGTAGGCCGACCCCCAAGGGCATCTGGCGAGACGCCTTGTCGCCCTGAAGATCCTTCCCCCAGCCTCGCCACAGCCTCACGGCCCAGCTTGAGGCACAGCAGCAGGACGGGCCGGGGCAAAAGATGGCTGTCGACAGACTCGCCCTCTCGCCACACCGAATAGAGTGTGTTGAGCGAGGGTTTGGGTGATGCGGGGGCTTCTGTTCTGGGGGGCATTATGTTGTTTGGTTTTATGGGAGTGTTTGTTTTGTGGGGGGGTCTTGTTTTTGTTAGGCCAGTGAGGAAGGCCATTTGGATGGTGATGTTTTGTTAGTCCTCCCCAGGTTTTGGGAGTGACAGAAGTTTGTGACTGTTTTTTGGGGGTTTTCTCTGTTTTGCTCTTCCATGTGGGAAGGGCCCTGAGTTTTTGAAATAAAGATGTTTATTTATTCACCATGTGCAGGTGTCATGTTTCAAGTGGTTGTTGGGTTAACCGGCTGAGGGCTTGCGGAGCGGCTGCGTTCAGTGGCCCAGGCCATTCCTTGACAGGGGGCCTAGAAGTGTCGAGCAATAAGCCCCCGGCGGACGGCCCTTGGACCTTGTCGCTCCCTCCTGGCCTGGTGCTCCTCCTCCTCAGGGTCCTCCTGCTCGTCCTCCTGAGGTGGTGGGGCAATGTCAGGTGGCAGTGCCTGAGTCCTGCAGATAGCCAGGTTGTGGAGCATGCAGCACACCACGACGAACTGGGAGACTCTATCCGGGGAATACTGAAGAGACCCGCCCGAACGATCCAGGCAACGGAACCGTTGCTTGAGGACGCCTATCGTTTGCTCTATTAGGTTCCTTGTGGCTTGATGGCTTTCGTTGTATGCCAGCTCCGCTGGGGTCCTGGGCGCGCGGAGCGGGGTCATGAGCCATCTGCACAAAGGGTAGCCCTTGTCCCCGATAAGCCATCCCCTTGGTGGAGGCTGTGCCTGGAACATGTCAGCCACAGTAGTCTGGCACAGGATAAAGGCATCGTGGCTGCTTCCTGGGAAGCGGGCATTGACAGATAATATGCGCTGCCTGTGATCACACACCAGCTGCACATTTAGGGAATGGTAGCCCTTCCGGTTGCGGTATTGCTCGGCATTGTGGATAGGTGCCCGCATAGCCACATGCGTGCAGTCAATGGCGCCCTGCACCATGGGGAAGCCCGCGATCCTGGCAAATCCGACTGCACACTGCTCCTGCTTGTGTTGGGTCATGGGGAAGGAGATGAATTGGTGCCTCCTCGCGAAAAGTGCTTCGGTGACCTTTCGGATGCAGCGATGCATGGCGAACTGGGAGATGTTCGCAATGCCCCCAGCAGCGGCTTGGAAGGAGCCGCTTGCATAAAAGCTGAGAGCCACCGTGACCTTCACTTCCACCGAGAGAGATGCCCTGGACATGAGCTGTGGCTGCAAATCTGCATGAAGCAGCTGGCAGATCTCTCCAACCACCTCCCTTCTGAAGCGCAGCCTCTTAACACAATGCGCCGCAGTCATGGTGAGATATGAGACCTGCTCCCGGTATTGCCTGACTGGGTAAGGCCTACGTTGGCAACGCCTAATGGCCCCTCTGCGTCTAGGCATGCCTGGCCCTCTCTCAAAGCGTCTGCGAGCCCTTCGCACAAAATGTAGCAACTGAGGGTTGGCCCCCCATGCAGCCCCCATTACAAAGTTCCAAACAGCAAAATCACAAGGATGCAAATGTCAAAGCACTGGCTAGAAGCCAAAAATAGCTCTCCTATGGTGTCCGAAATCAGTAATCTCTGTGCCTTGCTCTCTGTGCAGAAATCCAAACCAGTCAAGTCATTGCAGCGAAATGGCTGGCTTTTATGGGTGAGTGGATGTGCCCTTTAATTAGCGCTCCCCGAATCCCACAGGGCCTCTGTTGAGTTCCATTTCACAGTTCTTAGCAGCGCCACGCCCATATCGGCCGGGCGCCACTGAATTTCCGGTTTGGGGCGCACAAACGGCGTTGCACGACGGAATGACGTCATAAGATGCGCGCACAGCTGAGCGGGCGCTAACACTTTGCGCCGGCGCTAAAGCCCAGCTGAATTTCGGCGTAGGCGCAGATCCGGCGGTGCCCGGGCGCTAAGTGGATAGCGCCGGAAATCTGGCGCTAACGGCTGGCGCAAACAGCTGAATTTCTAGGCCTATGTATTTGCCTGGTGTGTAGATCAGTTCAAACTCATATTTATGCAGCATCAACATGAGTTGTTGAATCCTTGGAGACATCTCATTCAGGTACTTTTTTATGATGGCAACCAATGGGCTGTGGTCTGTCTCAACTGTGAAGGTGGGAAGTCCATATATGTAGCCATGAAACTTTTCTAGTCCAACTACCAAGCCTAGATATTCCTTTTCAATCTGGGCGTATCGACACTCAGTATCAGTCATAGACCTGGAGGCATAGGCAACAGGCTTCCAATCTTCACCCTCTGCTTGTAGCAAGACCGCACCTAGGCCATCTTATGATGCATCCGTTGACACTTTGAGTCTTTTTGTTGGGGCAAAGAAGGTGAGTACAGGTGTGGTTGTCAGCACTGTTTTGAGGTTTATCCACTCTTGTTCATTTCTTTCTGTCCATGCAAACTCATTTGTTTTACGTAGCATGTCTCACAGACAGGCTGTCTTGGCTGACAAGTTAGGAATGAACTTTCCAACGAAGTTTATCATCCCCATGATGCATAGCACTCCTTTTTTGTCAGTGGGTCGGGGCATTTTGAGTATGGCGTTTACTTTTTCCATATCTGGCTCTATTCCTTTACCAGATAGATTATCTCCTAGGAAAGTGACTTCCTGGATGCCAAACTGACACTTGGCTTTGTTGAGCTTCAGTCCATTCTGGCGTATGCTCTGAAGCACTTTAGTCAGTCTCTCATTGTGTTCTTTCAGTGTGGAGCCCCAGATGATGATGTCATCAACATAGACCCGAACTCCTTTCAGACCTTCAATGAAGTGTTCCATCGCTCTATGAAATATTTCAGATGCAGATATTATCCCGAAAGGCATTCTGAGGAAACAGTACCTGCCAAATGGTGTGTTGAAGGTACAGTATTTGGTGCTCTCTTCATCCAGTTTTAGTTGCCAAAATCCTTCTGAGGCATCGAGCTTTGTAAAGTATCTGGCACCTGACATTTCACTGGTGATTTCTTCTCGCTTGGGAATCTGGTAGTGTTCACGTTTTATGTTTGCCTTTACGCCCTTTGGATCCATGCATATTCTTACATCATTGTTCTTTTTCTTTACACATACCATGCAGTTAACCCAGTCTGTTGGCTCTTCGACTTTCCTGATGGCTCCTAGTGTGGTCATTCTGTCCAGTTCATTCTTGAGCCGGTCACGCAGGGGTGCTGGAACTCTTCGTGGAGCATGTACCACTGGCTGAGCATCCTCCATTAGCTGGATCTTGTAAGTGAATGGTAGAACTCCAAATCCTTTGAACACATCCTGGAAATTATTCACTACAGAATCCACCGAGTCATCTGGTCTGCTTATGACACAGTTTATACGGTAGACTCTCTTGACCAGTTCTAAGTCGTCACAAGCTTTGTCACCCAGTAGTGAATCAAGTCCTTTCAGGCACAACAGAAAACATGAGATGATGCACTTTGTCTTTGACTGTCACTTTAAGTCTGCATACACCTAAGCTATCAATTTTCTGTCCATTAAAGTCCTTCAGTAGTACTGACTTTTTCTGTATTTGGGCTTTTCTTTCATACTGGTAATGTCACTCATACTGATTAAGTTTGCTTTTGCCACAGTGTCTAGTTTCAATGTAACTAATGCTCCATTTACCTGCAGTGGGATCATCCATTTGTCCTCTGTTACTGCACTAACTTTATGTTCAGCATTGTTAATTCCTGAGGGCTGCACATTTTCTGTATCCTATTTGATATTGTCACATGACACCATTCCTGCAAAACATGTCTCACTTAAATCAGTGTCCTCAATTACATTAACTCTTTGCCCTTTCTTAGTTTTTACTTTTGAAAAGCATTGTTTGGCAAAGTGATTCTTTCCATGACATTTTTGCACATTTTTCCAAAGGCTGGAAATTGTCTTAAGTGGTGTTTGTAACCACAGTGTTTACAATTAAAAATTCCTTCCTCCGATTGCTTTTCACTTCTGTTCTGCCCATGTTTCTTCCCCTTGTAGGACACAGCACCGACAGCAGCACTTACTCCAATCGCATCATCATTGATTTCACTGATAGTCTTGGCATGCTTTTGAGCTAGCTCGCTAGCTTGGCATATTTTCACAGCAATTTCCAATGTTAGTTCGGTTTCTCTCAACAGACATTCCCTGACTTTTTTTATCATGAATACCAAACACAATCTGGGCACGAATCATGGATGCTTTCAGCTCAGAGAAATTACATGTCTGTGCTTTCAGTTTCAGATCAGTCAAAAAGCTATCAAAAGTCTCATTTTGCTGCTGTGCCCGAGAACGGAAGATGTACCTCTCATAGGTTTCATTCTTTTTGGGAGAACAATGTGTATCAAACTTCTTTAGCATATCGTCTAATTTTTCTCTGTTCTCCTCTGGATTAAATACAAATGTATTAAATACCTCTATCACCTGTGGGCCTGCAACCGTGAGCAGCAATGCTATTTTCCTTGCATCTGTCTTCGTACCGTACCCGATGGCAGCAATGTAGAGTTTGAATTTTTGTTTAAATGTCTGCCAATTGTAGTCGACATGTCCTGTGAGTTTCAAATGCTCTGGTGGCTTCAAATTCTCCATGTCGCTTTGCACAATATTCAGCAGATCTTGCCAATCCTGGTACCATGTTATGTTCATTAATAACTAGTCGTTTTTATTAAGAACAGCTAGCTTTTGCTAGACACTTTTTTGAGCAAATGTGGACTAGGTACAGTATCTGTAGAGGCCTCCATCTTGACTGCTGCCTTGTGGGTAGCCTAGTGCATCATGGGTAGCCCAATCTTATATACATACAGCACCAACTAGTGTACCATTCCAGAATGACAGGTTACTTACTGATCATTACACTCAGGAGGCCAGAATTAGAGGAGCACAGATAGCTCAGAGGGTTGTGGGGCTGGAGGAGATTACAGAGATAGGGAGGGATGAGGCCATGGAGGGATTTGAAAACAAGGATGAGAATTTTAATATCAAGGATTTACTTAACTGGGAGCCAATGTAAGTCAGCAAGCACTGAGGTGATGGGTGAACAGTGTGAAGGAATAAGCAATCAGCCATATTCAGAAAAATACACCATTCTATGCAACATTCTGACTTTATTAAAACATGACAAACTAGGTTTGAAAATCTAAAAGCCTCAACAATCTAAGATAAGTTGTTGACACTGAGGCAACAGCCTTAACGAAACAGAAAGTTAGAGGTTCCAGGAGGTCTGAAGCCTTGGAAAGAACACAAACCATACCCTCTTAAAATGTCTTAAACCAACACTTTGGAAAAAAAGCACATAAATTAAAAAAACATATGCCTTCATAAAAATGACAACAAATGAAACACAGAGACACGATTATGTGTTGCAACCAACTGAGGTAACTAAGAAGACAATGGTGCAAGAACTCATAAATTCAATCTCTGTACACTCTTTGGTGAGGGGTTGCAGAATTCTGCGGGAGTTTTCCGGACCCTCATAATATCCGGAAGGTTACAGTCTAGCTAAACTTATTAAAAGTGCTATCTGGAGGACGGTAACATCTTCAGGTCATTCCTTTAGGGAGAGATACTCTGGAACTTTAGACCCAATTAAGCATCTTTAAGATTCGGCTACCTCTAACTTTAGTTGAAAGTGAATGTCTGGGGAATACGCCTGATCCGGGGTAGCCCTACAGGGGCTAGGACAAGTAATAATCCATTTCAACGGGACTTGGTGTGAGTTAGGGCATGGGCAAAAGAGTTTTAGATGACCTCATGTTTATAGAGGGTAGAACATGGGAGGCCATCCATGAGTGCATTGGAACAGTCACATCTAGAGGTGACAAGGGCATTGGTGACTGTTTCAGCAGCAGATGAGTTGAGGTAGGGGCAGAGTTGGGTGATGTTACAGAGGTGGAAATAGGAAGTCTTAATTATGCTGTGGATATGTGGTCGAAAGCTCATTTTGGAGTCAAATATGAAACCAAGGTTGCAAACAGTGTGGTTCAGCCTCAAACAGTTGGCAGGGAGAGGGATGGAGTTGATGGTGAGGGAATGGATTTTATGGCAGGGACCAAAGACAAGGGCTTCAGTCTTCCCAATATTTAGTTGGAGGAAATTTCAGCTCATGTCGGAAAAGCAGTCAGGGAATTTAGAGACATTGTGTGGAGATGCCAGAATTGGACTGGGGTGGACAAATGTAAGAAGTCACACAACACCAGGTTATAGTCCAACAGTTTTCTTTGAAATCACAAGCTTTCGGAGCGCTGCTCCTTCGTCAGGTGAAGTGGAGAGATGCATAAAGACGCAGCTTATATAGTCAGAGAATAATGCCAGATGATTACAGGTAATCTTTCTAACTGCCATTTATCACACCTCGGCAGAGAGATAATCACAGCGATCAAAGGTGTGAATGGTGTCCAAACAGGTTAGTCAGGAAACATTACATCAAAGAACAATGAGGTGGGGTCACAAGGGGTCAAATGTTGCAGAGGCTGGGGTCTGTATGAAAAACAAAAAACAGAAAAAAAACATTTTTTTTTTGCTGGAAATCACAGCAGGTCCGGCCGCATCTGTGTAGAGAGAACAAGCCAACGACGACTCGAGTCTGGGTGACCCTACATCAGGTGGGGTTACATGTAGTGTGACATGAACCCAAGATCACGGTTGAGGTCGTCCTCATGAGTGCGGAACTTGGCTATCAGTTTCTGCTCGATGATTTTGTGTTGTCGTGTGTCTTGAAGGCCGCCTTGGAGAATGCTTACCCGAAGATCGGAGGCTGAATGTCCTTGACTGCTGAAGTGTTCCCTGACTGGGAGGGAACACTGCTGCCTGGCGGTTGTTGCGCGGTGTCCATTCATCCGTTGTCGCAGTGTCTGCATGGTCTGCATGCATCCTTTCCTGCAACGTATGAGGTAGACAACGTTAGCCGAGTCACATGAGTATGTACCATGTACCTGGTGGGTGGTGTCCTCATGTGTGATGATGGTATCTGTGTTGATGATCTAGCATGTCTTGCAGAGGTTGCCGTGGCAGGGTTGTGTGGTGTCGTGGTCGCTATTCTCCTGATAGCTGGGTAATTTGCTGCGAACGATGGTCTGTTTGAGGTTAGGCGGCTGCTCGAAGGCAAGTAGTGGAGGCGTGGGTTTGGCCTTAGCAAGGAGTTCATCATCATCGATGACATGTTGAAGGCTGCGAAGAACATGGCATAGTTTCTCTGCTCTGGGGAAGCACTGGACGACAAAGGGTACTCTGTTGGTTGTGTCCCGTGTTTGTCTTCTGAGGAGGTCTATGCGATTTATTGCTGTGGCCCGCCGGAACTGTCGATCGACGAGTCGAGCATCATATCCCATTCTTACGAGGGTGTCTTTCAGCATCTGTAGGTGTCCATCGCGTTCCTCCTCATCTGAGCAGATCCTGTGTATTCGCAGGGCTTGTCCATAGGGGATGGCTTCTTTACCGTGATTAGGGTGGAAGCTGGAGAAGTGGAGCATCCTGAGGTTGTCCGTGGGCTTGCGGTAGAGTGAAGTGCTGAGGTGTCCATCTTTGATGGAGATTCGTGTGCCCAAGAATGAAACCGATTCTGAGGAGTAGTCCATGGTGAGTTTGATGGTGGGATGGAACTTGTTGATGTTATCGTGTAGTCTTTTCAGTGATTCTTCGACGTGGGTGCATAGGAAGAAAATGTCGTCGATGTATCTCATGTATAGCGTTGGTTGGAGGGCCTGTGCAGCGAAGAAGTCTTGCTCAAACTTGTGCATGAAGGTGTTGGCGTATTGGGGTGAGAATTTGGTCCCCATGGCTGTTCCATGTGTTTGGGTGAAGAACTGGTTGTCGAAGGTGAAGACATTGTGGTCAAGGATAAAGCGGATGAGTTGTAGGATGGCGTCTTGAGATTGGCTGTTGTTGGTGTTGAGTACTGAGGCTGTCGCAGCGATGCCGTCATCATGGGGGATACTGGTTTAGAGTGCCGAGACATCCATCGTGGTGAGGAGTGTTCCTGGTTCAATTTGTCCGTGGGTGCTGAGTTTCTGTAAGAAGTCTGTAGTGTCACGACAGAAGCTGGGGGTTCCCTGTATGATGGGTTTCAGGATGCCCTCGACGTATCCAGAGAGGTTCTCACACAGGGTTCCGTTGCCTGATATGATAGGACATCTGGGTGTGTTGGTTTAGTGTATCTTTGGGAGGCAGTAGAAGTCTCCCACGTGGGGAGTACGTGGAATGAGAGCGCGTATGATGCTTTGAAGGTCTGGATCGAAGGTCTTGATCAGTCTGTTGAGTTGGCGGGCATGTTCTTTGGTCGGATCTGCGGGTAACTGTCTGTAGTGTTCCTGGTTGTCCAGTTGTCGGTATGCTTCTTTGCAATAGTCCGTTCTGTTCTGTATGACGATGGCTCCTCCTTTGTCTACTGGTTTGATGATGATGTTGCGGTTGGTCTTGAGAGCATGGATGGCGTTGTGTTGTGCTCGGGTGACATTCTGGACTGTCTTGTGAGTGCGGCTGATGAATCTGGTGTTGATGCATCTCCTGACAGCTTAAGCATATTTGTCAAGCTTAGGGCAGCGACCCTCCGGAGGGGTCCAATTTGACTTTCTTTTTCGGTTGCTGATCCCTCTGTCTGCTGTTCCGGATCATTGGTTGTCTCATTGGGTTCACTGCTGACATCTTGGGATTTGTGGAAGAATTCCTGGAGCCTTATTCTCCTGATGAATTCCTCTGTGTCTACCGCGAGACCAATGGGGTCCATTTTGGTGGTGGGGCAGAAATTGAGCCCTCGGCTGAGAACTTCAATTTCGTCTGGTTGCAGGGTGTGGTCGGACAAGTTGATGATGGACTTCCCTGTGGTTTCAACCGTGGTACCGGGGGAGGCTTGGTTGCTGCTGGTGGTGATGCCGAGTTTCTCAAGCTTCCTGTTCTTGGTGTGCATGTAGGCAGTGTAGTTCCGTTGCCTCATCTGTTTGGTGGTGTCTCATAGCTGGTCTGCAGTGTCCTGAGCACAGGCTGAGAATGTGGACTCTATCTCGGTTTCGAGGTTGCGGTGTCTGCTGTAGAGCTGGTGTACGAGATGGTTGAGAAGTGTGCGAGAGGTACGATGGCAGAGTCTCTCAGCGTAGTCTGTGTTGTAGGTCGACTTGAGTGGGTTCGTGATCTGTAGTCCTTTCGGGATCTTGTCTGCTTTCTTGCATCTCTGTAGAAACTTGGTGTCTGTGTCGATATGCGCGATCTTCTTGGAGATCCTCTCCACTTTGAGCCGGCAGTTTGTGGTGTCAATAGTAGCCATGGTGTGGAGATGCCGGAGTTGGACTGGGGTGGACAAATGTAAGACGTCACACAACACCAAGAGTGGTTCCAAAAACCACAGGGAACCGTGGATGTCAGGGGATATACGGGAATGGATTAGGAAAAAAAGGAGGGCTTTTGGTAGATACAAAAGGCTAAAGACGGAGGAAGCCCTAGAGGAGTACAAAAAGTGCAGGGGGATACTTAAAAAAGAAATTAGGAGATCAAGGAGGGGCCATGAAATAACACTGGCGAGCAAAATAAAGGAAAATCCGAAGATGTTTTATAAGTATATTAAGGGTAAAAGGATAACTAGGGAAAAAATAGGGCCCATTAGGGACAAAAGTGGCAATCTGTGTGTGGAGCCGGAAGATGTAGGAGGGGTTCTAAATGAATTTTTTGCATCTGTTTTCACTATGGAGAAGGACGATGTAGACATAGAAATAGGGCGGGGGGACTGTGATATGCTCGAACATATTAACATCGAGAGGGAGGAGGTATTGGCGGTTTTAGCTGGCCTAAAAATGGATAAATCCCCAGGCCCGGATGAAATGTACCCCAGGCTGCTGTGTGAGGCAAAGGAGGAGATTGTGGGGGCTCTAACACATATATTCAGGACCTCTCTGGCCACAGGGGATGTGCCAGAGGACTGGAGAACCGCTAATGTAGTACCATTATTCAAGAAGGGTAGTAGGGAAAAACCGGGGAACTACAGGCCAGTGAGCCTAACATCAGTGGTAGGAAAATTACTGGAAAAAATCCTGAGGGACAAAATTTGTCTCCACTTGGAGAGGCAAGGATTAATCAGGGATAGTCAACATGGCTTTGTCAAGGGAAGATCATGTCTGACTAATTTGATTGAATTTTTTGAGGGGGTGACTAGGTGTGTGGATGAGGGTAACGCAGTGGATGTGGTATACATGGATTTCAGTAAGGCCTTCGATAAAGTCCCGCACAGGAGACTGGTCAAGAAGGTAAGAGCCCATGGAATCCAGGGTGCCTTGGCACATTGGATACAAAACTGGCTTAGTGGCAGAAGGCAGAGGGTGATGGTCGAAGGTTGTTTTTGTGACTGGAAACCTGTGGCCAGTGGGGTACCACAGGGATCGGTGCTGGGTCCCTTGCTGTTTGTGGTCTACATTAATGACTTGGATATGAATGTAAAGGGTATGATCAGTAAATTCGCGGATGATACTAAAATTGGTAGGGTGGTAAATAGCGAGGAGGGTAGCCTCAGTCTGCAGAACGATATAGATGGGTTGGTCAGATGGGCGGAACAGTGGCAAATGGAATTTAACCCGGAAAAGTGCGAGGTGATGCACTTTGGGGGTTCTAACAAGGCAAGGGAATACACAATGAAGGGAAAGACCCTAGGCAAGACGGAGGGTCAGAGGGATCTGGGTGTGCAGGTGCACAGATCCCTGAAGGCGGCGGAACAGGTGGATAAGGTGGTAAAAAAGGCATATGGGATACTTGCCTTCATTAGCCGAGGCATAGAATATAAGAGCAAGGAGGTTATGATGGAGCTGTATAAAACACTGGTTAGGCCACAGCTGGAATACTGTGTGCAGTTCTGGTCGCCACACTACAGGAAAGATGTGATCGCGTTAGAGAGGGTGCAGAGGAGGTTCACCAGGATGTTACCAGGGCTGGAGCGCTTCAGCTATGAAGAGAGACTGGGCAGATTGGGTTTGTTTTCCTTGGAGCAGAGGAGGCTGAGGGGGGACATGATTGAGGTGTACAAAATTGTGAGGGGCATAGATAGGATGGATGCTGAGGAGCTTTTCCCCTTAGTAGAGGGGTCAATAACTAGGGGGCATAGATTCAAGGTAAAGGGCGGGAGGTTTAGAGGGGATTTGAGAAAGAACTTTTTCACCCAGAGGGTGGTTGGAGTCTGGAACTCACTGCCTGAAAGGGTTGTGGAGGCAGAAACCCTCACAACATTTAAGAAGCATTTGGATGAGCATTTGAAATGCCATAGCATACAAGGCTACGGGCCAAATGCTGGAATATGGGATTAGATTAGACAGGGCTTGATGGCCGGCATGGACACGATGGGCCGAAGGGCCTCTATCCGTGCTGTATTACTCTATGACTCTATGACTCTATGACTCTATGACCAGGTTATGGTCCAATAGATTTATTTGAAATCACAAGCTTTCGGAGCGCTGCTCCTTCGTCAGGTGAAGTGGAGAGATGTGACACACGAATCTCCATCAACGATGGACACCTCAGCACTTCACTCTACCGCAAGCCCACGGACAGCCTCAGGATGCTCCACTTCTCCAGCTTCCACCCTAATCAAGTTAAAGAAGCCATCCGCTATGGACAAGCCCTGCGAATACACAGGATCTGCTCAGACGAGGAGGAACGCAATGGACACCTACAGATGCTGAAAGACGCCCTCGTAAGAACGGGATATGATGCTCGACTCATCGATTGACAGTTCTGATGGGCCACAGCAAAAAATCGCATAGACCTCCCCAGAAGACAAACACGGGACACAACCAACAGAGTACCCTTCATCGTCCATTACTTCCCCGGAGCGTAGGAACTACGCCATGTTCTTCGCAGCCTTCAACATATCATCGATGATGATGAACACCTCGCTAAGGCCATCCCCACACCTCCACTACTCGCCTTCGAACAGCCGCCTAACCTCAAACAGACCATAGTTCACAGCAAATTACCCAGCTTTCTGAAGAACAGCGACCACGACACCACACAACCCTGCCACGGCAACCTCTGCAAGACATGCCAGATCATCAACACAGATACCATCATCACATGTGAGGACACCACCCACCAGGTACATGGTACATACTCATGTGTCTCGGCCAACGTTGTCTACCTCATACGTTGCAGGAAAGGATGCCCCAGAGCATGGTACATCAGCGAGACCATGCAGACACTGCGACAATGGATGATCGGACACCATACAACAATCGCCATCAGGAGTGTTCCCTCCCGGTCAGGGAACACTTCAGCAGTCAAGGACATTCAGCCTCCGATCATCGGGTAAGCATTCTCCAAGGCGGCCTTCGAGACACACGACAATGCAAAATTGTCGAGCAGAAACTGATAGCCAAGTTCCGCACTCATGAGGATGGCCTCAACTGCGATCTTGGGTTCATGTCACACTACATGTAACCCCACCTGACGTAGGGTCACCCAGACTCGAGTCGTCATTGGCTTGTTCTCTCTACACAGATGCGGCCGGACCTGCTGTGATTTCCAGCAACAACAAAAAAATGTTTTTTGTCTGTTTTTTGTTTTTCATACAGACCCCAGCATCTGCAACATTTGACCCCTTGTGACCCCACCTCATTCTTCTTTGATGTAATGTTTTCCTGACTAACCTGTTTGGACACCATTCACACCTTTGATCGCTGTGATTATCTCTCTGCCGAGGTGTGATTAATGGCAGTTAGAAAGATTACCTGTAATCATCTGGCATTATTCTCTGACTATATAAGTTGTGTCTTTATGTATCTCTCCACTTCACCTGATGAAGGAGCAGCGCTCCAAAAGCTTGTGATTTCAAATAAAACTGTTGGACTATAACCTGGTGTTGTGTGACTTCTTAAATTTAGAGACAGTGGAAGGGTGGAGAGAAGTGGTGGTAGGGTGGAGAGAAGCGGTGGTGAGTTAGAGCTGGGTTTTGCCTGTGTATTTGTGGAAACTGATGCTGTGTTTTCGGATGATGTCGCTGAGGGGCAGCATGTAGATGAGAAATAGGAGGGGGGCAATGAAAGATCCTTGTGGGACACCAGAGGTAACGGTGCGGAAGCAGGATGAGAAGCCATTGCAGGTGATTCTCTGGATAAGATTACATAGATAAGAATGGAACCAGGCGAGTGCAGTCCCACTCAGCTGGAAGGCTGTGGAGAGAAGTTTATAGGAGGATGGTGCGGTCAACCATGTCAAAGGCTGCAGAGTGGTCATGAAAGAAGAGAATGAATAGTTTACCTTTGTCACAGAAGAGAAGCCATTGCAGGAGACTCGTTGGCTATGAATAGAATGGAATCAGGTGAGGGCAGTCTCACCCAGCGGGACAACAGAAGAGAGGCATTGGAGAAGTATGGTGTAGTTAACCATTTCAAAGGCTGCAGATGGGGTGAGAAGGATGAGGAGGGATAGTCCACCACAGTCACCATCACAGTCACAGAGCATGTCATTTGTGACTTTGATAAGGGTCGTTTCAGTGCTGTGGCAGGGGTGGAAACCTGATTGGAGTGATCCAATCATGGATTTACAGGAAAGATGTGCATGGAATTGGGAGCTGACAATACGTTCAAGGACTTGAGAGGAAATGGAGGTTGGAGATGGGGCAGTAGTTTGCAAGGACAGAGGGGTGAAAGGTGCATTTGTGGGGGTTTGATGATGGCTTTGAAGGGGAGGGGAACAGTAGCAGAGTAATCTGAATTGCAATATCAGCTAACATAGGGAACAGGAGTAGAAGTTGTGTGGTCAGCAGTTTGGTGGGAATAGGGTCAAGGGAACAGGAGGGTGGGTCTCATGGACAAGATGAGCTCGGAGAGGCCATCAGTGGAGATAGGAGAGAAATAGGAGAAAGATCTGAGCTCAGGGCTAGAGTGGGGTGAACTGTAATGATCAGTAACCTGTCATTCTGGAATAGTACACTAGGCAGTGCTGTATGTATATAAGATTGGGCTACCCACGATGCACTAGGCTACCCACAAGGCAGCAGCCAAGATGGATGCCTCTACAGATACTGTACCTAGTCCACATGTGCTCAATAAAATGTCTAGCAACAGCTAGCTGTTCTTAATAAAAACGACTAGTTATTAATGAACATAACATGGTACCAGAATCGGTAAGATCTTCTGAATATTGTGCAATGCGACAGGGAGAATTTGAAGCCACCAGAGCGTTTGAAACTCACAGGAAATATCGACTACAATTGGCAGACTTTTAAACAACAATTCGAACTCTACATTGCTGCCATCGGGTACGGTACAAAGCCAGACGCAAGGAAAATAGCGTTGTTGCTCACGGTTGCAGGCCCACAGGTGAAAGAGGTATTTAGTACATTTGAATTTGATCCAGAGGAGAACAGAGAAAAATTAGACGATGTGCTAAAGAAGTTTGATACACATTGTTCTCCCAAAAAGAATGAAACCTATGAGAGATACATCTTCTGTTCTCGGACACCGCAGCAAAATGAGACTTTTGATAGCTTTATGACTGATCTGAAACTGAAAGCACAGACATGTAATTTCTCTGAGCTGAAAGCATCCATGATTCATGAACAGATAGTGTTTGGTATTCATGATAAAAAAGTCAGGGAACGTCTGTTGAGAGAAACCGAACTAAGATTGGAAATTGCTGTGAAAATATGCCAAGCCAGCGAGCTAGCTCAAAAACACGCGAAGACTTTCAGTGAAATCAATAATGATGCCATTGTAATGAGTGATAATGCTGCTGTTGGTGCTGTGTCCTACAAGGGGAAGAAACGTGGGCAGAACAGAAATGAAAAGCAATCGGAGGAAGGAATTTTTAATTGTAAACGCTATGGTTACAAACACCAATTAAGACAATGCGCAGCATTTGGAAAAATGTGCACAAAGTGTAATGGAAAGAATCACTTTGCCAAACAATCCTTTTCAAAAGTAAAAACAAAGAAAGGGCAATGAGTTAATATGATTGAGGACACTGATTTAAGTGAGACATGTTTTGAAGGAATGGGGTCATGTGACAATATCAAAAACGACACAGAAAATGTGCAGCCCTCAGGAATTAACAATGCTGAACATAAAGTTAATGCAGCAAAAGTGGACAAATGGATGATCCCACTGCAGGTAAATGGAGCATTAGTTACATTGAAACTAGACACTGTGGCAAAAGCAAACTTAATCAGTATGAGTGACATTAACAATATGAAAGAAAAGCCCAAAATACAGAAAAAGTCAGTACTACTGAAGGACTATAATGGACAGAAAATAGAGAGCTTAGGTGTATGCAGACTTAAAGTGACAGTCAAAGACAAAGTGCATCATCTCATGTTTTCTGTTGTGGCTGAAGGACTTGATTCACTACTGGGTGACAAAGCTTGTGAGGACTTAGAACTGGTCAAGAGAGTCTACCGTATAAACTGTGCCATCAGCAGACCAGATGACTCGATGGATTCTGTAGTGAATAATTTCCAGGATGTGTTCAAAGGATTTGGATTCTACCATTCACTTACAAAATACAGCTAAAGGAGAATGCTCAGCCAGTGGTACATGCTCCATGAAGAGTTCCAGCACCCCTGCGTGACCGGCTCAAGAATGAACTGGACAGAATGATCACACTAGGAGGCATCAGGAAAGTCGAAGAGCCAACAGAATGGGTTAACTCCATGGTATGTGTAAAGGAAAAGAACAATGATGTAAGAATATGCATGGATCCAAAGGACTTAAATGCAAACATAAAATGTGAACACTACCAGATTCCCAAGCGAGAAGAAATCACCAGTGAAATGTCAGGTGCCAGATACTTTACAAAGCTCGATGCCTCAGAAGGATTTTGGCAACTAAAACTGGATGAAGAGAGCACCAAATACTGTACCTTCAACACACCATTTGGCAGGTATTGTTTCCTCAGAATGCCTTTTGGGCTAATATCTGCATCTGAAATCTTTCATAGAGCGATGGAACACATAATTGAAGGTCTGGAAGGAGTTCAGGTCTATGTTGATGACCTCATCATCGGGGGCTCCACACTGAAAGAACACAATGAGAGACTGACTAAAGTGCTACAGAGCATAGGCCGGAATGGACTGAAGCTCAACAAAGCCAAGTGTCAGTTTGGCATCCAGGAAGTCACTTTCCTAGGAGATAATCTATCTGGTAAAGGAATAGAGCCAGATATGGAAAAAGTAAATGCCATACAGAAAATGCCCCGACCCACTGACAAAAAAGGAGTACTACGCATCATGGGGATGATAAAATTCATTGGAAAGTTCATTCCTAACTTGTCAGCCAAGACAGCCTGTCTGCGAGACCTGCTATGTAAAACAAATGAGTTCGCATGGACAGAAAGACATGAACAAGAGTGGAAAAACCTCAAAACAGTGCTGACAACCACACCTGTACTCACCTTCTTTGACCCAACAAAAAGAATCAAAGTGTCAACGGAGGCATCATAAGATGGCCTAGGTGTGCTCTTGCTACAAGCAGAGGGTGAAGATTGGAAGCCTGTTGCCTATGCCTCCAGGTCTATGACTGATACTGAGTGTCGATACGCCCAGATTGAAAAGGAATGTCTAGGCTTGGTAGTTGGACTAGAATAGGTTCATGGCTACATATATGGACTTCCTACCTTCACAGTTGAGACAGACCACAGCCCACTGGTTGCCATCAAAAAAAAGAACCTGAATGAGATGTCTCCAAGGATTCAATGACTCATGATGAAGCTGCAAAGATATGACTTTGAACTGATCTACACACCAGGCAAATACATAGTGTTAGCAGATGCACTATCCCGTGCACCCACAATGAGTCATGTGAGCTCTACTGAAGAAGACGTGGATGTTCATGTGAGTATGGTCACTGCTGCCCTGCCCGTGTCAGACACAAAATCAAAGCAAATAGCAGAAGAAAGAGTAAAAGATACAGTATTACAAACAGCAATAGAGAACATTCATCATGTTTGGCCAAAAGGTTCCTGTCCAAAATATTTTCACATAAGGTCAGAATTGAATGTTGCAAGTGGACTATTACTAAAACAGAACAGAACAGTCATTCCACAGGCTCTACATCAAGACATGCTCAAAAGGATTCATGAGGGACACCTCGGAATTGAAAAATGCAAAAGGAGAGCAAGAGACATTGTTTATTGGCCTGGCATAAATAAGGACATTGAGAACATGATAGGCAAATGTGAGACATGTCAGAAACACCAAAACATACAAGCAAAGGAACCAATGAGAGTAGCTGACATACCAACAGCACCATGGGAAAAGATTGGTATGGACCTTTTTCATTTAAATGGTAAAGACTATCTAATTGTGATTGACTACTATTCTAACTATCCTGAGATGGTGCTGCTCTCAAGCACCACAGCAAGCAGTGTCATAATGCATGTTTAATCCATCTTCGCCAGACATGGAATTCCCAGGATTGCCGTTAGCGACAGTGGTCCGTGCTTCAACTGTAAGGAGTGGCAACAGTTTGCAGCACATTATGACTTTCAACACATCACATCCAGTCCTTTGTATGCTCAGTCGAATGGTAAGGCAGAGAAAGGTGTTCAAATTCTCAAGCAGCTACTGAAGAAAGCGACAGGATGCAAGTCTGATCCTTATCTCGCCCTGCTGAGCTTCCGAGCCTTACCTTTAGACTCTGGTTCTTCACCTACTGAACTCCTAATGGGTCACAAGTTGCGTACCACGCTACCCTGCTGTGCAAAAGAAAAGCAGAGTAAGGAACTGAGACAGAGACTTCAACTGTTAAAGCTGAAACAGAAATCATACTATGACAAGTCATCCTAAATTCTGAAACCATTTACAAGGAATGATGTTGTCAGGATTGAAGATCCAGATGCATGAACAGGAAAGCTACAGTTCTTGAGGAAGTAGGACCAAGGCCATACACTGTAAGAACTGAGGAAGGACAGATTCTCAGGAGGAACCGCCGTTCCCTCCTAAAAACACAAGAGACTATCGAAGAGCAAATCGAAGACAATGCCGCAACTGAATCTTGTCACTCACCACCAGAACAATCTAACACAAATACACATACAGGCTCTCATGAAAACACATCAGACTTACCTGTGCTGAGAAGATCCACACGTGAAGTAAAAAAGCCTGATAGACTTAATCTTTGAGTACAAAGAAAACTACGTTGAAAATGTATTGACTGCTGAAGATGTTCATGTTGTTATTGATTGATATTGATTGATCACTGTGGGGTTTCTGTGATTCTGTGATTCTGTGATACTGATTTTGTTTAACCTCAAAGAAAGGGGGATGTAATGATCAGTAATAACCTGTCATTCTGGAATGGTACACTAGTTGGTGCTGTATGTATATAAGAGTGGGCTACCCATGATGCACTAGGCTACCCACAAGGGAGCATTCAAGATGGATGCCTCTACAGATACTGTACCTAGTCCACATGTGCTCAATAAAGTGTCTAGCAAAAGCTAGCTGTTCTTAATAAAAATGACTAGTTATTAATGAACATAACACGAACCTTAGGGGAAATTTGGTCTGGTGGGCTAGGGGAAGGGAAGGATTCTTCTTCTTAGGCAGTCCCTCGGAACCGAGGATGATTTGCTTCCACATTAAAAATGAGTTCGCAGGTGACTGATGAGTCCAATGCGGGACCTACAGTCTCTGTCACAGGTGGGGCAGACGGTGGTTGAAGGGGTGGGTGGATGGGGTGCTTGGGTTGATGTGCGCTCCTTGCACTGCTGGTGCTTGCCGCTTGCTCCTGGCGAAGAGCCTTAAGGTGTTTGGCGCCTTCCCAGATGCTTCTCCTCCACTTGGTGCGGTCTTGGCCAGGGATTCCCCGGTGTTGGTGGGGATGTTACACTTTTTCAAGTAGATTTTGAGGGTGTCCTTGAAGCGTTTCCTCTGCCCACCTTGGGCTCTCTTGTTGTGCTGGTGCTCCAAGTAGAGCGCTTATTTTGGGAGTCTCGTATCGGGCATGCAAATAATGTGACCCATCCATCAGAGCTGATTGAGCGTGGTCAAAGCTTCAATGCTGGGAATGTTGGCCTGAGCAAGCACAATGACGTTGGTGCACCTATCCTGCCAGTGGATTTGCAGGATCTTGCAGAGGCAGCGTTGGTGGTACATCTCCAGTGCTTTGAGGGGCCTGTTATACATGGTCCATGCCCCTGGGGCATACAGCACTGCTGCTCTGTAGACCATGAGCTTTGTGCCAGGCTTGAGTTCCTGGTCTTCAAACACTCTCTTCCTCAGGCAACCGAAGGCTACACTGGCACACTGAATACGGTGTTGGACTTCGTCATCAACGTCTGCCCTTTTTGACAGTAGGCTCCCGAGGTATGGAAAGTCGTTCACATTATCAAATTCCATGACAAGGCCTTGGACAATCAGGGGGCAGTACTGTGTGGCGGGGGCAGGTTGTTAGAGGATTTTTGTCTTACGGATGTTTAGTGTAAGACCCATGCTCTCGTACGCTTCAGTGAAGGTGTTGATGATGGTTTGGAGTTCGACCTTCGAGTGAGCGCAGACGCAAGCATCGTCTGCATACTGTAATTCGACGACAGAGGATGGGATGACCTTGGATCTGGATTGGAGGCAACGGAGGTTGAACAGTTTCCCGTTTGTTCTGTAAATTAGCTCCACTGCAATGTGGAGCTTACTGAGGGTGAGATGGAGCATTTCAGCATGGAAGATCAAGAAGAGCGTTGTTGCGATGACACAGCCTTGCTTGACCCCGGTGCGTACGTGAATTGGGTCTGTGGTGGAACCGTTGGTCAGGATCACGGCTTGCATGTCATCGTGAAGCAGGCGGAGGGTGGTGACAAACTTTTGAGGACAGCCAAATTTGAGGATGTGGTAGTGGCAGCTGAATGGAAGATCTCAAACTTAGTGACAAAGAGGTCCATGAGCTCCTTGCACTTCTTGTTGGAGGTGAGGGTGGTGGGGGCATGGCAGTGGTGTTTACAAAGATGGTTGGTAGTGGAGAAGAGAAGCAGTGTGTTATCTTTATATTCCAGGATGTTCCTGGAGTAGGGAGCAGTTTTGGCAAAGGAGAGCAGGAGGCAGGACCCCAAAGTGCTTTCTGTGGTCAAGACAGATCTGGTGATGAATGACTGAAGACAGGAGACAGGAGGGAGCAGGAGCAGCTGGGAGATGAGGCAGAAGGATGGCATTGCACAGGAGGCCATAACCACAGCGGGTCTTCAAGGAGGAGTCCTCATACCTTAACTTTACTGAGAAACAATATCTGAGGCGCCTTCGCTTCACCAAGGAGGCTGTCACCGAGCTGTGTCACTCATTGCACCCACAACTCCACCCTCGCTCCAGGGTGGGGACAGCACTGCGTGCGGTTGTCGAGGTCTCCCTGGCCCTTAGCTTTTATGCCACAAGGTCATTCCAATCTGCAGCCCCAGCGATATATTGCAGTTTCCTGTGTACCGCAGTATCAGGGAGGTCATGGACATTCTCTACATCAGGAGGAACACTTACATCTTCTTTTCTATTGATAAAGCAATGGCAGGCTTCCTCATGGTCCAAGGTGCTACAGATTGCACACACATTGCATTGCATCTTCCATATCACCAACCTGGCACCTTTCTCAATAGGAGTGAATTCCACTCCCTGATTGTGCAGCATGGTTTGCAACCACAGGCAGCACATCATGCAGGTCTGTGCCTTTTTTCCTGGCAGAATTCATGACGGCAGACAGCGGAATTTTGGCCTGGGCCAAGTCCGTTTGGCCCATTGCCTGCACGGCAATAACAAAGGCACTTCTAGAGTGGGTAGCGAGGGAGCAGATATGTGGAGAGAGAACAGTAGCTGCCTCTCCCATGGAGCCAAGGCCACTCTCCTGGAACTGCGCCTCAGCATGCCTAGGGCTGTGTTGGAGAACAGAGTGAAGGAGTGAGGTGATGCTGTCACCACTGGCCCCCAAAGCCAAGATGGCAGTTGTCTGAGCTTCCAAGGCAGCAGTGTGAGCTGCCATGGAAGCTGCTGGAGCTGTCAGCTGAAGCTCCATCATGGTGTTCATGGAGCTGACTACTCACCCCATGTTGGATAGAATGGTCTCCGTGAAGCCCCGATACATGTTGGATCTGGATTCCTCCATGGTCGGAGATGTGTCTCTGTCCTGAGGTCTTGGTGGGAGGGGGGTCAGTCAGAGATCACAAACGAGATGATACCCACCAAGAATTAGACTTTAAAAAGTAACTCTTATGCATCATGTGATATTGGATTTCAGAATACTGTGGAAATATTACTGCTGGCTGCAGTGTTTCCATTTTGATGGAAAGAAAGTTTATTGTGTTTTGCTGTTTGAGAACGAATGACTTGCATTTCTGTAGTGCCTTTCACGACATCCCAAAGTGCCTTACAGCCAATGAAGTACTTTTTGAAGTGTAGTCACTGTTGTAATGTAGGGAAAAGCAGCAGCCAATTTGCGCACAGCAAGCTCCCACAAACAGCAATGAGATAATGACCAGATAACTGCTTTTAGTGATGTTGGTTGAGGGGTAAATTTTGACCAGAACATCAGGGATAACTCCCCTGCTCTTCAATATAGTGGCCATGGGATCTTTCACATTCACCTGAGAGGGCAGACAGAGCCTCGGTTAAATGTCTCATCTGAAAGACGGCACCTCCAACAGTGCAGCACTCCCTTGGTACTGCACTGCAGCGTCAGCCTAGATTTTTATACTCAGGTCTCTGGAGGGGGATTTGAACCCACAAACTTCTGGCCTCAGAGGCAAGAGTGCTCCCCACTTTTTTTTTAATTAATATACTTTATTGAACATTAAGGACATTTACAACATCGTGACCATTTCATTGTATGAAACAAATCAATTCCGCTGCTCTGCACAGCCATTCCGCCACCACATTTTAACATCAAAACCTGAAGTTTAATTTGCCTCCTGCAACATATATTAATTGATTGTACTTTAAAAATTGGTTGTAAAATACTATCCTTAAATTCCTTTCTGAATAAAACATCCACAGAGCCTTATAATGATCTTTTAGCTTATATTTAAAATACTCTTTTAGATTGATTCTCCTCCCCTTAAAAAACAGAGCATTCCTTCTTTGCACAATCACGAATCTAGCCAAACAGAACATT
This sequence comes from Somniosus microcephalus, assembly GCF_052327205.1. Lineage (NCBI taxonomy): Eukaryota > Metazoa > Chordata > Chondrichthyes > Squaliformes > Somniosidae > Somniosus > Somniosus microcephalus. The sequence continues at coordinate 150,611,506 of NC_140992.1, read as the reverse complement.
AAATTAATTGCCGCTCCGCTAGACTCGGGCAGACTCTCCTGCAATCCCCATCTCAAAATTGAGTCCCACGGGATTCCCATTCTTGCTCTTCGGTCCCCACCCAGCAAAAAAGCTTCACACAACTGTCGAACATAGTACTTAAAGTCATTTAACTGCAGACATAAGACCAGTGGGACAGATTTTCATCCCGTGTGCCAAACACTGGGCAAGTTGCCCCTTCCACTCGTCCAATCTTGCACAAGACCGTCATGGTAAAAATCCGGTTATGAGCCAAATTGAAATCCAGTTCAATCCATTCTGGACATTTAAAATGCGCCTACACTCCCTTCCAAATCCTGTTGAAGTCCAGCTGTGGGTATATACACTGCCAAAACTCCTGACCAGCAGGTGTCTTGAATCTCCATTCTCTAAATACCTCATAGAAATCTCGAGTACTACAGTTGTCAAATTGGACCAACTCTCCCCCTTTCTCCAGTACGAAGCTTGGAAAAGCAGGACCCATTTTACTTCCTTTGGAGATTTCCGCATTTATTTCTTCCATCCAATCCTGTGGCATTGCCCTCACAATCTTCTCATACATGATTCCTATTGCTTTTTCCTCTACCTCCTGATCCTCCTCCCACACGATGTCCCTCACTATCGCTTCCGGCAACCAATCTGGAATTACCTCGTATAATACATCTTTCACAGATATAATCCCAGCTTTTATAAAGCTTGATTAAATAAAACCTCTCCTTCGATGTTGACCCACCTGTTCAAAAATAAGGGCTGTTCTAAAAATTCCTCAGCCCCCTTGGGCATAAACTGCACACTTTTAAAAAATTGGGCCCAAGTCTCTACAACCCCCTTATAAAACCTAGGGAGAAGTTTAATCGGTTTCAAAAACATATTATTGTATTCCATATACAATATCCCCTGCCCTCCTATCCCACTTTGTTTTTAAAAATGCACAAAACAACTCTTCCAAAAACTTGTATTTGACTTCTGGAGAAATCTCTTCACCCATTTGATTCTAAAGGATTTTTTCTTCAAATCAATATCTGGGAAATTGAGTCCTCCCTGATTTCTCCGTCCAATGATGGTATTTTAAGCCACCAAGGCTGGTTTTCCTTCCCATAAAAACCTCACACAAGCCTCTATAAATGGATGTTTCCACCCACTCAGGAATATCCTCCAACGTCAATAAGTACCATAGCTTAGATAGCAGGAGAGCAGACACCACTGTCACTCTTCCTTGTACTTTCAACCACCTTCTTTCCCATCTTCCCAAAATCTATTTCATTTTCATAACCTTCAGTTCCCAATTTAATCGATCCACTTCATCCCTGTCTTTCTTGCACCCCATATGCACCCCCAGAACTTCCAAAATCTCCACCACCATAAAGGGACATTCCCCCAACCCTTCGCCCCTACCCTTCCCTGCAACCAGGCATGGGGACTTACTATAAATCACTCTGGCTCCTGAAGCTCTACAATATTCCTCACTGACTCCCAATTTCTCAGTGTTAAGGTTGTGTCATCTGCATATTGGTGTATCACCGACACCAGCCCAGAACTGGAGACCACAATCCCAACTTGATGCGCTATCAATTACTCAAAAGACTGAGGTTAAGCGAGTAACTAACAGGCTTTTATTAACAAGAGAATGAAGGTGTGCCTCGAGTGGTCGAACAGTCCAGAATACAGAGGGACTGTGGAGCAGTCACCTTTATACCTGGACTCGTGGGAGGAGTCAGCCGAGGCATGTACAGACATGTACACAGTGGAATACAAACACCCACACAGGCAGGTATAACAGTGGTTTACCACATTCACCTCTTGTTTAAAAATGAGTCCGGCGGGGTGAAGTGTATTAAAAGTTTGTGTATTGGAGTCTCTCCGGAGGTCTTGTCTGCCGCTGTGATCGACGTGGCGACGGCAGGGGTAGTGAAGCTTCCGGCGTCGAGTCCCGTGTAGGCTGGGGCACTGGTGTGTAGTCCTCGTAGGTTTCAAGCGGGTCGCGGGGCCCAGGCGTGCCATCTGCTGGGGTTGGATATTGGATCGTGGGGGGGGTGGTAGTGGGTAGTGGGTTACTGGGGCCCCCGAGGGTGCGAGGTCTCGTATGGAGACTGTGTCCTCCCGCCCGTCCGGGTACGCAATGTAAGCATACTGGGGGTTGGCGTGGAGGAGGTCGACCCTCTCGACCAGGGGGTCCATTTTATGGGTCCTCATGTGTCTTCTCAGTAGGACCGGCCCTGGGGACGTCAGCCATGGAGGTAGCGATGTCCCCGATGTGGACTTCCTTGGGAAGACAAACATTTTCTCATGAGGGGTGGCGTTAGTGGCAGTGCAGAGCAGTGACCGAATAGAGTGGAGCGCATCGGGGAGCACATCCTGCCAGCGGGAGGTCGGAAGGCCCCTAGACTTTAAGGCTAGCAGGGCGGCCTTCCAAACCGTCACATTCTCTCTTTCCACCTGTCCGTTCCCCCGGGGGTTGTAACTGGTGGTCCTGCTTGTGGCAATACCCCTAGCGAGCAGGTACTGGCGGAGTTCGTCACTCATAAACGATGAGACCCGGTCGCTATGGATATAGCTGGGGAAACCGAACAGGGTGAAGAGGTCGTTCAGACATTTAATGACCGTGGCACTGGTCATGTCCGGGCAAGGGATGGCGAGCGGGAAACGGGAGCACTCATTAATAATGTTGAGGAAGTACACATTGCAGTCAGAGGAGGGGAGAGGCCCTTTAAAATCAACGCTCAGGAGCTCGAAGGGGCGAGTGGCTTTTATCAGGTGAGCCCTGTCTGGTCTATAAAAGTGCAGTTTGCACTCAGCGCAGACTTGGCAGTTCCTGGTCATGGTCCTGACCTCCTCAATAATAATTCAACTTTATTGTCATTGCACAAGTACATGAACAACGAAATGTGATCTTGCAAGCTCCCATGACTGGGAGAAGCAAAGCCGCTGCGTCGGTGCGCGCCGCCATTCCATTTCCACCATTCCTCCTATCTTCAGCCCAACACCCGGGCCTGCTCACCAGCCGCTCCTCCTTCCGTGACCTTCTCACCAACCGCCCCTCCTTGGGGCTCCTTCCGTGACTTTCTGTACCTGGTCTTCCCTGATGGTCACCCCTGCCAGGTACTAACCAGGCCTGGCTCTGCTTAGTTTCCAAGCCTTGCCAGTGACCCTGTCCCTAGTCCCAGGAACAGGGCTAGTGGAGTAAGGCAGGTTGCGGGCCTTGATGAAGTGGAAGAACCTGGTGACCCGCGGGTGGCAGAGGTCATTGTGGAGGGCCCGCAGTCTATCAATCTGCGCGCTGGCGCAGGTGCCACGCGATAGAGCATCCGGGGGTTCATTGAGCTTCCCGGGCCGGTACAAGATCTCGTAATTGTAGGTGGAAAGTTCGATTCTCCACCTCAAGATCTTGTCGTTTTTGATTTTGCCCCTCTGCTTGTTGTTAAACATAAAAGCAACTGAACGCTGGTCAGTGAGCAGGGTAAATCGTTTTCCGGCCAGGTAGTGCCTCCAATGACGCACAGCCTCCACAACAGCCTGGGCCTCCTTCTCAACAGCGAAGTGTCTGGTCTCCGGGCCCTGGAGGGTTCGTGAAAAGAAGGCCACTGGTCTCCCCGCCTGATTAAGGGTAGCGGCAAGGGCAAAGTCGGACGCGTCGCTTTCCACCTGGAAGGGGATGGATTCGTCCACTGCGTGCATGGTGGCTTTGGCAATGTCTTCCTTGATACGGTGGAAGGCTAAGCGGGCCTCTGCCGTCAAGGGAAAAGAGGTGGACTTGATCAGCGGACGGGCCTTGTCCGCATAGTAGGGGACCCACTGGGCGTAATAGGAGAAAAACTCTAGGCACCTCTTCAGGGCCTTGAGGCAGTGGGGCAGTGGGAGTTCCATAAGGGGGCACATCCGGTCGGGGTCGGGACTGATGACTCCGTGTTCCACAACATAGCCAAGGATGGCGAGGCGGGTTGTGTGGAATATGCACTTCTCCTTGTTATATGTCAGGTTCAGGAGTTGGGCGGTGCAGAGGAATTTTTTGAGGTTTGCGTCATGGTCCTGCAAGTCATGGCCGCAGATGGTCACATTGCCCAGATATGGGAAAGAGGCCTGCAACGCATTTTGACCGAACATCCGGTCCATCTCCCTTTGGAAGACGGAGACCCCGTTGGTGACGCCAAAGGGAACCCTAAGGAAGTGATAGAGGCGGCCGTTTGCCTCAAAGGCAGTATACTGGCGGTCCTCAGGGCGGATAGGGAGCTGGTGGTACGCTGATTTCAGGTCAATGGCCGAGAAGACGCGATACTGCGCGATCTGGTTGACCATATCAGCTATGCGGGGGAGTGGGTAAGTGTCCAGCAGGGTGTAGCGATTTATTGTCTGGCTGTAGTCGATGACCAGGCGCTGCTTCTCGCCGGTCTTAACGACCACAACCTGGGCTCGCCAGGGGCTGGTGCTGCCCTCAATAATCCCCTCCTTCAGGAGCCGCTCCACTTCGGTTTTAATGAAAACCTGTCCCCGGCACTGTATCGCCTGCTCTTTGTGGTGATGGGCTTACAGTCGGGGGTGAGGTTAGCAAACAGTGGGGGGGGGGTGACTCTGAGTGTGGAGAGGTTGCACCTGGTGCGCGGCGGGCAGTTTGGAAGCTGCTGGCTGCGGACTGTGAGTGGGGGGAGGGGTCCACCGTACGCCATCGTAACACTTTTAAGGTGGCACTGAAAATCTAACCCCAGTAGAACGGCAGCGCAGAGGTGGGGCAGGACCAGAAGTTTAAAATTATCATACACAGTCCTGTCTACTAAGAGTGTCACCACGCAGTAGCTGCCAATGTCCGCCGGCTGGGACTCGGAGGCCATAGAAATCCGCTGGTGCGCAGGCAGGACTGGGAGAGAGCAACGCCGCACCGTGTCGGGGTGGATGAAGCTCTCCGTGCTCCCAGAGTAAAAGAGGCAGGTTGTTTCGTGACCATTTACCTTAATGTTCATTGTGGACTGGGCCAGTTGGTGCGGTCTCGCTTGGTCCAGCGTAACAGAGGCCAGCTTAGGGGTCGGTGTGTCGCTGCGGGTATCAGATGAGGCGGTGTTGGGGGCCTGCTGCGTCCCGGCTGGCGTCCAAGATGGCGGCGTCCATGATCCCCATGTGGCTGGAGGCGTCCAAAATGGCTGCTGTTCCGGTGGTTCGCACATGGCTGGGGAGGCCCAAGATGGCGGCCCGCACGGCCCACACGTGGCGCTGCTGGGGTTCGGGGTGGCTTTGGCCCTGCAGACCCTGGCGTAGTGTCCCATCTTCCCGCAGCCCGAGCAGATCGCATTTTTCGCCGGGCAGCGCGCTCTGGGGTGTTTGGCCTGGCCACGGAAGTAGCATTTCTGGCCTTGGGACACTGCTGCGGTAGTTGGGCTGTTGCTGGGATGTGGCTGGGGTGGCACGGCGCTATGAGACAGTCCTACCGTGTCCCAGGCTGTCGTTCCCCGTGGCGTCCACGGTGCAGAGGAGTAGGCATCCATGCCCCGGTAGGCTGCGTCCAATGATAGTGCGAGTTCAGAGGCCTTGTTGAGGTCGAGGTCACTCTGCTCCAACAGTCGCTGTTGGGTGTAATTAGACCTGTGGCCCGCTACAAAAGCGTCCAGGATAAGTTCCTCTGTGTACACAGCGGCCTTTACATCCTTACAACCACAGGCCCAGCCAAGCACAGACAGTGCCTGAAGGTATTCCTCGGTCGATTCCCCAGGTTGTTGTTTACGACTCCTCAGGAGGTGCCTGGCGTACACCTCGTTCACTGGGCGTGTGTACTGGTCCTTGAGGAGCTTGAGAGCAGCCGTGTACGAGGTCGCGTCCTGGATGACCGAGTACGCTCGGTGGTTCACTTTGGAGGTCAGGGCATCCAGTTTGTCCTCATCTGATTTGACTGTTGCAGCGGAGGCGATCAGGAATCTTTCAAAGCACCTAAGCCAGTGAGCAAACTTGGTGGATGCGTCCGCCTCCCGATGGTCTAAGTCCAGGCATGCTGGTGTGAGGATCTTCTCCATTATAAAAAAATCTTGTTAATAAAATTGATGTGCTATCAATTACTCAAAAGACTGAGGTTAAGCGAGTAATTAACAGGCTTTTATTAACAAGAGAATGAAGGTGTGCCTCGAGTGGTCGACCAGTCCAGAATACAGAGGGACTGTGGAGCAGTCACCTTTATACCTGGACTCGTGGGAGGAGTCAGCCGAGGCATGTACAGACATGTACACAGTGGAATACAAACATCCACACAGGCAGGTATAACAGTGGTTTACCACACAACTACACCTTGTTTCTTTCGCATCATGTAACCTAATGGTTCTGCTACCAATGTGTACAATAATGGGGGCAGGGGACAACCCTTTCTCACTGATCTCTGTATCAGAAAATACTTGGATAAAAAACCATTACATTTAACACAGCTAAATATGTTTGAATAAAAAATCCTTATCCACTGAATGAAATTTTCCTTGAAACCAAATGCTTCCAAAACCTTCAATAAAAACTCATGAGAGACCCTATCAAAGGCTTTCTCTTGATCTATCTTTAATACATAAGCCTCTCTCCCACTCTCTTCCATGAGCTCTATCGCATCTTGGATTGAGACCACAGAGTCTGCGATGTCCCGGCCTATGACTCCATAGGACTGAGAGGGCAAAACTATCTGCGGTAACACCTCCTTCAAACGATTTGCCATAACCCTCGCCAAGATCTTATAATCCACATTTAATAATGTGATGGGCCTCCAATTCTTCAGATCCTGTCTATCCCCTTTTTTTTTATATAAGCTAAGCTTATGATAACTCTCCTCATAGATGGGGCCAGGCTTCGCTCAATTTTAATTTCCTTAAAAACTTCTAAGAGCAATGGACTTAAAATGTCAAAAAATTCTTTATAAAATTCTGCACTTAGCCCATCGGACCCTGGGCTTTCCCCCCCCTTCATTCCACTTATTGCCACTTTTGTTTCTGCTAATCCTACTTCTTTGTCACACATGCTTCTCTCATCCTCCTTTAAACCCTCTTCAATAAAAGCAGTAACCTTCTCCATCGCCAAATTGGAAATGTCTTATTTTGTATATAACTCTTGATAAAAGCTACTAGCCAGCTCTAAAATCTCCCCACTTTCATGAATGATCTTCTCCCCAACCTTGAACTCTTCAATTAACCATAATCTCTGTCGCAGCTTCTCTTGCTCTAGAAAATATCTAGTGCATCTTTCGCCCTCCAATGCATCTCTAGCCTTTGCATGGAGAATGGCCCCCTTGCATTTTTCATCTTGCAATAATTCCCACTCTTCCTTTAGCACCCGGAACATAGTCTCCGCTCCCTTATCCCCTCCGTCAACTGCTTTACAGACATCCATAAACCTTTTGTTTATATTCTCTTCTCGACGCCATTAGCTGCTGCCCTCTTTTTCCCATAACATACCGAAAAAACTTTTACCTCATATTTGAAATTGCCCCACCAAACTCTTCTTTCTTTCAAGAACAAAGGTTCCTTCCGAGCATTCTTTATTATATTTATAATCCCTTCTTTATAAGCAATTTCTTTCAGGTATTGATTGTTTAAAATCCACACCCCTGAACTGATCTTAACTCTGGTGTTCCTAATTCTAAGAACCAAAGCCGAGTGATCACTAAAAAATACTTTATAATGAATCTCAATCACCTCAGAACTTATCCCTTCCCGCATTAACACAAAATCTATTTGGCTCTGTTTTAAAACATCACCCACCCAACCTGATCTGGAGAACGCCCTTTTTATGGGGTTCCGGTCCCTCCATAAGTCTCTCAAATTTAAATTTGCCATCATTTTTACAATCATCCCTCTGGAGTTATTATCCTTAAAGGTCATCTGGGCTGAAATGCCCATCCGAGATAAAAATACATTAAAACCCCCCACTATACAAGGATTTGCCACCTCTGCCGCTTCAGTGAATAACCCCAGAAGAAACTCGCGACGCTTGCAATGGTCATTCGGTGCATAGATATTAAAGAGATCGCAATTAAATCCCTCCATTTTTACCGTCAGCCGTAAAAATCTCCCCTCAGTGTCCTTTTCCACCAAGGCAACGTTCTCTTTTATGGACAGACTCACCAAAACAGCCACCCCTCTACGGTTATTGCTTGCACAACTTGCAAACACCTCTCCCTTCCAAACCTTCTGAACTTTTTCTCGGATATCCTCATCCCAAAAGGTTTCTTGCAGACACAACAAGTCCGTACCTTTAAAACCCTGCAACAACTGGTGCAATTTCTTCTCACCCCTCAGTCCGTTCACATTAATCGAGACCCATGTAATCATGGCTCCAAAGAAGGGAAGTATGCCTGATATTCTCCCCATCATTTAATCTCTGGCCCTTCACACCTCACATGCTCCTTCCCAACTTTTCGGCCAGCTGTTGCTTTTTCCTGCAGCCTCCAACTCTTTTTCACCTCCTGTTTGAACTTTCCCTGCTGTTTTAGCCTCTTCCTTTCATTAAGTTTGGGCCCAGGAGCTGCCCTTTCACCCTCCTTCTGCCCCTCACTAACCTTTCCACATGATGCCACCCCACCCCCGACTTCCATGTCTCTGTCCCCCTCTAATTCCTCACTCTCAAGCTCTTCTGCAACCTGCTGTGCCTGCTCCGCGTCAGATACATAATCCTGCTCCCCATCAGATAGATCATCTCCCATAGAGAGTCTTCCTGCTATTGCGGTTTCTCCAACAGTGCCGCTCCCTTCGACCTCATCTCCACCTCTGACCCTTGCTCCCTGATCCTTCTCTCTATGGGACAATGGCACACCTATATTGTTCCCTTCTGGCGTCTTTGTTTCACTGATCCTGTCCTGCTGCCCCTTTAAGGCTCCTGCCTCTTGCACCCTCTCCTTGTCTTGCCCCCTCCTGCTCACTGAGATGTCCGACTCCCCGTCTTTCTTTGGAGTACTTACATTTACCAGGCACCCCGCTCCTGCCTCCTCTCCCCCCGCGGACACCAGATTCTTTAGGGAGAGCTGAACCATATTAAGGCTCGAGTCTGCACTCGACCCTTGCTGCCCGCTGCTGTCTTTGTTCTTTTCCACTGTACTTGGTGTGTTTTCCACCATCTCCTGTTCTCTGCTTCGCAATGTTCTGCCTCTTCCTGTGCTCTTTTCTCCTTCAATTTACCAGCTGTGTACTCTCCAACTGCTCCACTCCTCCCGCTGTTCCATTCACACCTCCTGCTCCTTCTCCCATCTCCTCATCACTCATAGAGTTTCCTTCTGCCTCACACTCACAGCTCCGAGTGACGTGTCCAGACTCACTGCTATTATAACAGTACAAGTCTGGACAGTTTCTTACAAGATGGTCGTGTCCAAAACAATAATAGCAAACCTTCACTTGGTTATCATGCAGTACTCGAAAGTACTGCACTCCTTCCAGTGTCTCAAATTTCATGCTGTACGGTAATGACCTCACAACCTCTGGGAACCATACCTTTACGTAACGGGTTCCATCTGCTACCCATGTTCCTGGACAGTACCTCCTCTTTATTGCTGAGCAAATCTTAATGTCCCACAACTTCAACTTTTTGATTAGCACTTCATCCTCAATATAAACTGGCAAGTTTAAGAATGAGACCACCAACTCTTCCGAATATAGCAGAGATACCTCCAAGAATTTATCGCCAACTTTCAGGCTGAGTAAAAGTCTTTCAACTTCCTCTCAGTCATTGACCGTCACCTCGAACCCAACATTCGGATTTGGTCAGCAGGCAAAGCAGCTTCCCTCGCCACAATCCTCATGTACCACTTGGATAATATCCCAAGCTCATATCTCCTTATCCTCGCACTGAACCACCACCGTGTTTTCTTTTCCAAATCTCCTGGGGTCCCGGCCCAAATCTTTGGGCCTTTTACATTCCCTTCCAACCACAGTTTCTTCCCTAATTAAATTCCTCTTGGGAAGACTGTCCTCTGAGGTGCCCGGCACTCAGGACCCCTCAGCAGCCATCTGGCTGCTTTTGTGGGCCAAAAAGGCCCAAAAACCTGAAAACAAAAACCCCAAAACCCACCACCAATTTTTACAAACTCACTCCAACTCCCTGCTGCAATCAGGCAACCAGTAACACCTGGTTCACTCCTAGCCCCTCCCACCTAGAGTGTGCTACCTACTGAGCCACAGCTGGCCTTTTAACTTCACAGCAGTTGCATCTGTCAATGGAGCACATTAGCATGGTAGGAGCTTGCTTCAATCAAACGAAGCCTCCCAGTCCATTGTTGTGCTGTAGGAACGGCTAGATTCCTAACTAAAGGACTGAGATCAAGTCAGCCTATTAAACAAATGATGTTTAACACTAATAAACAGAGTTTAACACTAAAACAATGGAAAGCTGAATAACAGGTCTGTAATGGTTGCTAGCTCCACGAGGACTGACTAGAGCCCCTCCCTGGTCGGATGTTATGACACCATCACGTTTTCCCACCACTGGAGGATCACGTGATCAATGTGATGATGTCATCGCGTTGGGTCTCAGTCTTAACGGGACCGCGTTATGTACATGCAATAATATGAACAGAGATACAGATTCATTCTGTAGCTAACAATTAGTTAAAGATAATTATGGACATAAGATCAGAGTCCCCTTGGTGGCTCTGCCACATGCACCCCCTGAGAATTGTCTTTAACAGTAAAAGTCAATCGACTAGGAGGTCTGACAAGCCTGTCAGAGCAACTCCTGTATTCTCAGAGTGAACGTTGTTGAACAGCGGGCGGGCTGGCGGATGGGAGCCTTCGGACTGGTGTGGGTGCAGCTGGAGGATGGCCACTGCATGCCGGCTGTGCATTCTCTGCTGGCCGGTCGATGTCCAGATGTGCCGGTTTGAGACGATCAATGGAGATGTGGTCTGGTTTACCACCGATGTCAACCGAGAAACTCTTGTCGCCGGGCCCTATTATGCAGAAAGGTCCTGTGTAGGGAGCCTTGAGCGGATCCCTATGGGCATCATGCCGAATGAATATGAATTCAGCATTTTTTAGCTCTGCTGGAACGTGCGAAGATGGCAGGCCATGAAGCAAAGTCGGAATGGGCGCGAAAGCCTTGGCCATTTCCCGGCGGTTGCTGAGTTGGTCGGCTGCAGACCATGGGCGGTGGGAAGTGGCAGGAAATCTCCCGGTACACGAAGCGGCTGGCCGTACATGAGCTCTGCGGCAGACGATTGCAGGTCCTTTTTGGGTGCCGTGCACAGCCCCAACTTGACCCATGGAAGCTTATCCACCCAGCCGGCGCCTTGGTGGCTGGCTCTCAGCGATGCCTTTAATGATCAGTGGAAACGTTCGCACAAACTGTTTGCCTGTGGGTGATAGGCCGTAGTGCGGAGGAATTTGGTGCCAAGACCCTGGGCCACAGCGTTCCAGAGCTCGGACGAGAATTGTGGACCATGGTCTGAAGAAATATCCGCCGGAACGCCGAAATGTGCGACCCATGAGGAGAGGAACGCTCTGGCTACATCGGCAGACGTAGTAGACGCCAAAGGTACTGCCTCGGGCCATCTGGTAGTACGATCGACCATGGTTAGAATGTGTGTGAAACCCTGGGACGGTGGCAGCGGTCCGACGAGATTCACGTTGACGTGGTCGAATCGCCATTCTGGTACAGCGAACATGGCCAATGGGGCCCTGACGTGGCGCTGCACCTTAGACTTTTGACAGACGACGCAGGTGTTAGCCCAGTCGCGGATATCCTTACGCATTCCTCTCCAGACGAACTTAGCAGACAGTAATTTTTGGGATGCTTTCACACCCGGGTGCGAAAGCGCACAGATGGCATTGAAGACTTGGCGGCGCCAGGCAGCTGGAACGATCGGGCGAGGGTCCCCCATGGAGACATCGCAGAGCAATGAGGTGCCTGCTGCATGGAATTGCACATCGGCCAGTTGGAGGCTAGAGGTGTTGGCACGATACGACTGTTTCAGGGTCCGATTCTTGGTCGGTGGCCATGAGGGCATAATCGATGTCCAACTAGACTGCCCGTACGGGCACGCGAGAAAGGCAATCGGCTACCAAATTGTCCTTGCCAGATACGTGCTGGATGGCTGTCGTGAATTCCGAAATGTAAGTTAGCTGTCTCTGCTGTCGGGCCGACCACGGTTCGGTGGTCTTGGCCATTGCAAAAGTCAGTGGTTTGTGATCTACAAATGCGGTGAAGGGACGTCCCTCCAACAGGAAACGAAAATGGCGAATGGCCAGGAACAGTGCCATCAACTCACGGTCGAAAGTACTATATTTGCGTTCGTTGCGCCGGAGTTGGCGGCTGAAGAATGCCGGTGGCTGCCATGACCCGTTGACCCACTGTGCTTGCACGGCGCCTATGGCATAGTCGGAAGCGTCCGTGGTGAGGGCGATGGTGGCTCCTGGCAGAGGGTGCGCCAACATAGTTGCATTGGCTAGAGTGGTTTATGTGTTGTCAAAAGCGTCGTCCATTGCTGCCGTCCAGGTTATTGCATCCTTTCCCATCTTGCCTTTGAGGGCCTCGTAAAGGGGCTGCATGAGTTGTGCTGCCTTCGGCACAAAGCGGTGATAGAAGTTCACCATGCCCAGGAAATCTTGGAGGGCTTTGGTGGACTGTGGCTTCGGGTATGCTGAAATTGCTTCGGCCTTTGTCTGCAGCGGGATTGTACCCTCCTGGGTAATGCGGTGGCCCAAGAAGTCAATCTGATGTAGGCCGAACTGGCATTTGGCCGGGTTGATTATGAGGCCATGCTGGCTGAGGCAACGAAAAAGGGTGCAGAGATGGTCGACGTGCTCCGCTTTGGTGGAGCTGGCTATCAGGATATCGTCCAGATAGACAAATAAAAACTGAAGATCTCGCAGGACCGAGTCCATGAGTCGTTGAAAGGCCTGCGCGGCATTCTTCAGCCCAAAGGGCATTCTGAGGAACTTGAACAGTCCAAAGGGAGTAATAACCGCAGTTTTTTGGATGTCCTGCTGGTGTACAGGGACCTGATGGCAGCCCCGGACGAGGGCGACCTTGGAGAAGATTGAGTTTCCCGCCAAATGGGCGGAAAAGTCTTGAATGTGCGGGATCGGGTACCGATCGGGCGTCGTTGCATCATTCAGTCGACGGTAGTCCCCACATGGCCGCCATCCGCCGCCGGGCTTTGGAACGATATGTAGGGGCGAGGAGCAGGGGCTATTCTACCGGCGAATAATCCCCAGCCGCTCCATCATGGCAAACTCGGCCTTCACTGCCGCGAGCTTACTGGGTTCTAGTCGCCGAGCTCGTGCGTACACTGGGGAGCCAGTCATAGTAATGTGGTGTTGGACACCATGCTTAGCTGCCGAGGCAGAGAAAGTGGGCTTGGTCAGCTCCGGGAATTCACTTAGTAGGCAGGTGAATTCGCCCGGCGAGGGTAACACGCAGGAGACAGTATGGGCCGGTGCGGAACTGCGGAAGCACGGAATGGAATGGAAGGTCGCCGCGTTGACCAGTCGACGGTTTTGGACATCTACCAAGAGGCTGTTGGCGCATAAGAAATCCGCGCCGAGGATGGCTTGTGAAAGTTTGGCTGTGATAAATTCCCACAGAAACCGTTGTCTGCCGAAGCACACCCGGACCTGCCGTTTGCCAAAGGTACGAATGGCCCCGCCATTAGCTGCCTTGAGGGCGGGACCGTGCCTCCCAGACTGGATGTCAAGTGCTGAGGCGGGAAGGATGCTGCACTATGCCCCGGTGTAGCATAAAAAGCGCCGGCCCGAAAGGGAATCGGTAATGTAGAGGAGCTACCCGGAATTCCCAATCGCCATCGCGGCCGCGGCCCGTACCTTAAACTCGATCCTCCTTTTCTGGGGCTGCTGCCGGGGATGCTGTTTCTTTTCAGGCGCGAAACTGCAAGGAGTGCGGCAGCTTCTGGCTTTCGCGCCGAAACAGGCGTGGTAAAAACACAAGCCGGGGGATGGAGGCATCGGGGCAGTGTCCGCGGAGGAGGGTTGTCTCGTGGCGGAGCAGTATTGCTGCGTTACCGCATAAACCGTGTCTGCCTCTGCAGCCAGTGTTGCACAATCCGCGGTGTCCAATCTAGTGAGAGCGGCTTGAACCTGTTCAGGGAGTTGACTCAGGACTAACTCCCGAAAAAGGAAGCATTGGGGTTCGGAGCCCAGGAGCGTGAGCATCTGGCTCATTAACTCAGATGGCTTGGAATCGCCCAGGCCGGGCATAGCGAGCAGCCGGCGGGCCTGCTCTGCCTTCGTGAGTCCGAAGACCTGTATTAACCACGCTTTAAGAGCACCATACTTGCTGGCCTCTGGGGGGTTTTCGAGCAGGCTGATGATCCATGCGGCCATGGAGCTGTCGAGTGTGGAGACCACGTGGAGGTAGTGGGTCTGATCCAAGGCGATGTTACGGAGTTCGAATTGGGCTTCTGCTTGGACGAACCAGGAGGCAGCATGTTGTTCCCAAAACTGTGGGAGCTTCAAAGCCATGGCGTGTGCTTCCATGTTTCGTTACGCTTCTTTCGCGAAATTTGTCCACGAAAATTCGGGGTCACCACTGTAGGAATGGCTAGATTCCTAACTAAAGGACTGAGATCAAGTCAGTCTATTAAACAAATGATGTTTAATACTAATAAACAGAGTTTAACACTAAAACAATGGAAAGCTGCATAACAGGTCTGTACTGGTTGCTAGCTCCACGAGGACTGACTAGAGCCTCTCCCTGGTTGGACGTCATGATGTCATCACATTTTCCTGCCGCTGGAGGATCACGTGATCAACGTGATGACGTCATCGCGTTGGGTCTCAGTCTTAAAGGGACCGTGCTATGTACATGCGATAATATGAACAGAGATACAGATTCATTCTGTAGCTAACAATTAGTTAAAGATAATTATGTACATAAGATCAGAGTCCCCTTGGTGGCTCTGCCACAGTGCCATATATTGCAGCAGCGTGCTTTATTTAATTATAGCTTTTAAAATCACTTGTAATTTCATTGATCCTATTAGGCAGCCTGTAGCGCAGTTTAATTAACTATTATCGTGCAGTCAGCTTTGCAGCTTTAAGGTCTTTGTTCCTTTTTCGGTTTGTATTAAGAACTAGGTGACTGAAAGGAATTATGATGGTTCCTGATTTTTAATTGAAGGTCTAAATAGAAATTGAATTTCCCAGTCATGTTAACAAATTGTTTAGTTTTCCTGCCATATTCAAATCAAAAGTGACTGAGCTTATCTGTAGATTATTCTTTGAGAATAAATTAAGGCAATCAATTGCATTGGTTCCCATATGATGCTACTCTTCACTATCCCATTTACAGATAGGTTGGAAAACTCAACATCAGTGTTACAGACCATTGGGGGCGTTTCTTGACTCTCCCCTGTCCCATTTACATCTAAAAATAAACATCGCTCAGAAAATGTGCCGCCGGCGTACCAGTACATTTCCGCCAGGTCGGATATTCTGGTGGTCCTCGATTAGGCAGCGACAGCTCCCTCAGAAACAGGCAGGAGCCTCATTAATATAAACAAATTGGGGTCAAACAGCATAGGTTAGATCCAATGGTATTTTTATCTCTATCCACATTACTACCAGCAGTTCCTCAACCCGCCTACAAACCATGGACGGTTTTGTGTATGTATCTTTAAGGGAATAACTGGTCTTAGACTGCAGTACCGGCAGTGATCACCCCTGTATAAAAGGCCCTAGCAGGTTTCTGTAGTTTCAGTTTCAAGCTGCCTCTTGTTCAGTAAAGTACCTGTTAACTGTTCTCCCGAAGTCCATGTATTATTGAGGCGCGGACTTTACAGTGGCGACGAGTAAGTTCGAACTCACCTGCAGTGTATCATCATCTCACGGGGATCTCGCCTGAAAGGAAGGTCCTGGAAGGTCATAGTCTGAGCAACGGGCGTCGACCGAGGGCAACCGCCCAAAGAATCGATCGGTGTTTGGAGAATTGCGGGAGAGACTGTGGTTCCAGCGAATCGTGCTCGTAGCAGGTAGCGCACTGACCCTTCCGGACTGCGGCGGGCTCAAGCTCGATCGAGCGGCTCTACAAATCGGGCCGCGCAGCGTCGCCGGGAAAAGAAAACAAGAGAGAGAGGGTGGAGCGCACAGGGCATGGTCGGTGCTCGAGAATAGGACAGCGGAGAGAAACCAAATGGGGGGGAAGGAAAGCGAGACGCGCCGAAGCAGCGGGTCGCCGCCATTACCCCGTAGAACGCTAGGAGCAGCGTGGCAGTAAGGGGAAGAAGCAAAAGCGCGGGAGGCGCCATTTTATCCCGATGGGGAAGAAGCAAAAGCACGGGAGGCGCCATTTTATTCCATTGGGGAAGAAGCAAAAGCGCGGGAGGTGCCATTTTAAATCGCCCAAGATGCCGAAAAGTGGCAGTATCACTGCTTTCGACAATGAGTTGAAGACTGGACCACGTATGTAGAAAGAATCGAAGTGTACTGCAAGGCAAATGAGGCGGCCGATGGAAAGAGGGCGTCGGAATTATTAAATCTGATGGGTGCGAATACGTACGGCCTATTGCGGAATTTAATTACCCCAGCTAAACCAATGGAGAAAACTTTTGAGGAGATTGTTCATATCTTACAGGAACACCTAAGCCCTACACCACTGCTGATAGCAGAAAGATTCAAGTTCCATAAAAGAAACCAGCACAAAGATGAGAGCAATGCTGACTATCTTACGGAACTACGCAAGTTATCGAAGCACTGCCAGTTTGGAGCAGGACTGGCAGACACCTTACGGGATAAGTTTGTCTGCGGGCTCCAGAGTGAAGGAACCCAGAAACGACTACTTTCAAAAAAGGACCTGACGCTTCAACAGGCTTTCAGCGTGGCAGTATCCTAGGAAGCAGCAGCACGGGGAGCTGCGGAAATACAACAGAAACCACCAGAATACAGCGCTAACGAAATGGCGTATGGAGCCGAAAAGTGCTATCGCTGCGGCAGAACAACCCATGAGCAGAAGGACTGCTGGTTTAAAGGAAAATATGCAGGCAATGCAGAAAAATGGGACATATAGCAAGAGTCTGCAGGTCGGGAAAGAAGACCAACACAACAAGAACTACTAAGGAACAGTACAGGAAAGTAAAGAAACTGACAGATAGTAGTTCCGAAGATCAGGAGAGTGATAAGGACTCCGGGAGCAGGCGACTAAGTTGTTTAAAATTACACAACGTGATCACAAAAGAAGATCACCGAACCATTTGGGTCACCCTCATGATAGCAGGGTCCCCAGTGAAGATGGAATTGGACACAGGATCAGCCCTAACTGTCATGAATCGACGAGACTATGAACAGCTATTCTCACACATACCCTTAAAGGACACGTCACAGAAGACACAGAAACCCTACAGTGCAGATAGAGGCCATTTCGGCCCATTGAGCCTGCACCGACACATATCCCACCCAATCCCTGTAACCCCTACACCAACACATATCCCACCCTATCCCCGTAACCCCATGTATTTAATCCCCCTAACACTAAGGGTCAATTTATCATAGCCAATCAACCTAACCCGCACATCTTTGGACTGTGGGAGGAAACCGGAGCACCCGGAGGAAACCCACGCAAACACGGGGAGAATGTGCAAACTCCACACAGACAGTCACCCGAGGCCGGATTCGAACCCGGGTCCCTGGTGCTGTGAGGCAACAGTGCTAACCACTATGCCACCATGCTGTCCATTGTATTGAAGACATACACGGGGCAAAAGGTCTACCCCAGAGGAAAAATAAGGGTGCCAGTTCAATATAACGGAAAGGAAACACAGAAACTATACTTGTCTATACTACGAGATGGAGGACCACCATTATTGGGATGTGAATGGATCTGAAGACTACAATTGGATTGGCATTCCATTCTGGCACTAACTGTGACTGACAAAAAAGATGATGACGTCGCACCCGGACGTCTGTCACAAATTCTATCTGACGTGGAAGAGGTGTTCCAACAAGGACTTGGGACTCTAAAAGGAGTAAAGGCAACCATAAAGATTGAGGATAAGGCAACCCCAAAATTTTTCAAGGCCAGACCGGTGCCATACGCGATACGCCCAGCTGTGGAAGCTGAACTGGAGAGTCTGGAGCGTTCGGGGGTGCTGCCTAAGGTGGACTGGAGCGAGTGGGCCACACCCATCATTCCTGTAATGAAGAAAGCACTGAGCAGCACGCCTGGGGAGCCAAGGAAGGTTCGCATCCGTGGGGACTTCAAGGTGACTGTGAACCCAGTCCTGCACACAGTACAGTATCTGCTTCCGCGGATAGAAGATATTTTCGCCTCACTATCTGGAGGAAAATGTTTTACAAAGATTGACCTGGCTCAAGCGTATCTACAAATGGAGGTGGAAGAAGCATCTAGGAAATACCTCACGATAAACACTCACAAAGGCCTTTACCAGTACAATCGGCTGGTATTTGGGGTAGCATCGGTCCCGGCTATGTGGCAGAGGGCAATGGAACAAGTCCTGCAAGGGATCCCGGGGACCCAGTGTTATTTGGACGACATCCTGGTTAAGAGCAAAAATGACAATGAACACCTTGCCAACCTGGAACAGGTGCTCACGAGATTGCAGGAATATCGGCTACGAGCCAACCATCCCAAATGTGAGTTCTTCTGGAGACAAATCTCGTATTGTGGCCACATGATTGATGAGGAAGGGTTGCATAAGTGGACAAGATTGAGGCTGTAGTCAAGGCTCCAGCACCAGAAAATGTGTCACAACTGAGGTCGTTCCTCGGGTTGGTGAACTACTACCATAAGTTCTTGCCAAATTAATCTAAAGTTCTGCACCCACTGAACGCCCTCCTTCAAACTGGTGTAACGTGGAAATGGAGTGATGAGTGTAAGTGTGCCTTTCAGGAATGTAAATGCCAAATCATTCAAAAGAAGTATTGGCCCACTACAACCCAACACTACCGATTCAGTTGGCATGTGATGCGTCACCTTACGGCATTGGAGCGGTGCTGTCACACAAATTCTGTGACGGTTCAGAGAGGCCAATAGCCTTTGCATCGCGCTCGCTAACCTCAGCCGAGCATAACTACGCCCAGATTGACAGGGAGGCCCTCAGCCTGGTGTGGGGGGTGAAGAAGTTCAATCACTATCTGCACGGGCAGAAATTCACACTACTGACTGATCATCAACCCCTGGTCTCAATTTTTAACCCAAAGAAGGGCGTTCCGGTGATGATGGAGCAACGGCTGCAGAGATGGTCACTTTTTCTAGGGGCACATCAGTATGACATAGAGTACAAAGGTACGAAACAACATGGAAATGCTGATGGGCTGTCGTGCCTTCCATTGCCTACGGCGGAAGAAGCATCTGCAGTGGACCCTGTGGAGATATTCCATGCGACCACAGTTGAATGTTTGCCTGTTACAAACGCAAGTATTTAGAAGGAAACCCGAAATGACCCGACACTCTCTCGGGTCTATGATTTGACGGTGAAGGGATGGCCAGCATATGGCGATTCACTGTTGCCAACATTCTCGCCAAAGAGGGAACAGCTGTCAGTGTGCCGGGGAACCTTGATGTGTGGATCCCGAGTGGTAATTCCACCCAAGTTGAGAGATAGAGTACTCAATGAGCTTCACGAGGGTCATCTGGGAGGGGTAAAAATGAAGAGCCTAGCCAGGGCATTTGTGTGGTGGCCGGGAATCGATAAAGAAATCGAGGATATGACCAAGAGATGCACAGGATGCCAGAAGGTCCAAAACGCTCCACCACAGGCCCCGCTACATCCATGGGAGTGGCCCTCATCTCCATGGCAATGGGGACACATTGATTTCACTGGTCCATTTATGGACTCAATGTTTCTAATCGCTGTGGACGCCCATTCGAAATGGCCAGAGGTCATTAAAATGTCCTCCACCACCACGGAGAAAACTATTGCAGTCTTAAGGACCATCTTCACCAGGAATGGGTTGCCAGAACAGATCTGTTCCGACAATGGCCCACAGTTTGTGTCTGAGGATTTCCGGAGGTTCCTGAAGAATAATGGGGTGAAACATTACACATCTGCCCCATATCATCCAGCCACAAATGGATTGGCTGAGAGGTTTGTTCAGACCTTTAAAAAGGCCATAAAGGCAATGTATAATGACGACATGCCACTACAACACAAGGTGGATAACTCCCTGTTTGCTTACACAATGCGACACATGCAGTAACCAAACAAACTCCAGCCGTACTGTTTTTCAACCGGAGACGAAGATGTCGCTTGGATTTGCTCAAACCAAACATAAGATGAGATGTTGAGGATAAGCAGTTCCAGCACATAAATGAGAAGCCAACCAGGAGCTTCAAGATAGGGCAACCAGTCTTGGCCCGCGACTACCGAACAGAAAAATGGCAGCCAGGCACGATATGCACACAGCAGGGACCACTAATGTACACCGTGGACGTTGGAGAGAGCATCGTGAGACTCCATGCTGACCAGATTCTAGAGTCACAGGAACAAGCCAAACCTGTACCACAAGCATGTGCACCTGGTAATGAGCCCGAAGTACAGATTGCGTCTACCTCAGAAGCAGGGGTATTGGAAGCTGACGAACCAACCAATGACAATGAGCCAGAATTGACTCCACCGCCAGAACAGGATACTCGAGAAAGGCGCTATCCAGTCCGGATCAGGAAGCCTCCTCAAAGACTGAACTTATAAATGACTATTTCAGTTGATGTATATATTACTGAGAAAATTGTAATTGTAATTAGTTATTATTTAGTTGTTAAATGAATGTTATGTACTGTTTATCTAAAAGGGGAGGAATTGTTGTGTATGTACCTTTAAGGGAATAACTGGTCTTAGACTGCAGTACCGGCAGTGACCACCCCTGTATAAAAGGCCCTAGCAGGCTTCTGTAGTTTCAGTTTCAAGCTGCCTCTTGTTCAGTAAAGTACCTGTTAACTGTTCTCCTGAAGTCCGTGTATTATTGAGGCGCGGACTTTACAGACGGCACAAAGCAGGAGGTGGCCATTTCCCGTGGTACTTAAAGGGATACTTTTACGCGGTAGCAACTGGAAAGGCTTTTTTAACTACGCGAAGAGTCAATGTACTGTCAAAGACTGTATTGGGCTGTTGAAAGGTGCTCAAGCACAGGTTAGAAAGGACTGTCAGGGTACGATGGAGGTACTAAATGAATACTTTGCATCAGTCTTCACTCTTGAAGATGATGCACAACTGCACAGCAGTAAGTGCTGCTGTTAACAATAAAATTGCTAATATTAACATAGATGTGGATATTGCTTTAGAGAGAATAAGGAACCTTACAATAGATATGGCTGCCATCCCAGATGATATACACCCCAGGATCCTTAAGGAGGAAATTGGTCTTGGGCGGTGGTGCAAAATGGGTGGTATCAGATCGGCCACCCGCTATACGCAGCGCCTGATATTGAGTGTGCACCATCTACATGATGTACTGCAGCAACTCATCAAGGCTTCTTTGACAGCACCTCACAAACCCACAACCACTACCACCTAGAAGGACAAGGGTAGCAGACACATAGGGACCCCACCACCTGCAAGATCCCCTCCAAGTCACACACCATCCTGATTTAGAAATATATCGGCCGTTCCTTCATCATCGCTGGGCCAAAATCCTGAAACTCCCTCCCTAACAGCACTGTGGGAGTATCTTCGCCACACGAGACTGCAGTCGTTCAAGAAGACAGCTCACCACCACCTTCTCAAGGGCAATTAGGGATGGACCTTGCCAGTGACGCCCATATTCCAGGAGTGAAAAAACGTAGGCCTTTTGCTGTCCATCATTTTCATATACTCTTGGTTATGGCCATGGCTCTGAATCCAGCATGACATTAACAGAAAGAAAATCTTGTCCAGAGTTCATCATCGCTGTAAAGTAACTTGACTAAACTCAAAGTTGACCAAATTTAATGGACTGGCATACCTTGAGAGACTGAGCACCGTTACTAGGCAAATTCCTTAAAACTCACAGATAAGGAACCGGGCTTTGAGGGTTCTGTAAAACAAACATTTGAGCCATTGTTAACAGGAACTTCTTCAGTCAATGGCGTAACTGATCTTGAGGTCCACTGACTAGCAGATAAGGAGAGGAGAAAGAAAAACAACATTGTTAACGTGGTCTGGGACACATATGCTATGTTTTGGGGTATAAAAAGTGCAGTCGAAAGACATTAGGGGCTGCTGCAGTGAGGCAGACAACTTGATCAGTCACACAGAGAAGAGAACCCACTCGTCACTGCCGAACTGATCACTCACTGGTGTTAGTATGCATGTATGCTTGTACTTGTTTGTAATTGCTGTTGATTTTAAGTAAAGAATAGTTACCCTGAAATCTTTATCTTGAGTTGTCTGTTCCAATACGGGTCAGAACTCTAAGTTCTGTTAGACTGGAGTAAAAATTTACATGTCTTATAGATTTTTTCACCCGAACAGGGACCCGCTCGGAATAAACAATGGCCACGACGATGGATGAGTTAGTCATGAAATACGTGACAGGGAAGTTACCCCTCATGGAGGAATGGATACGGGTCATAATAGACGGGGATAACCCAGTCTCTGAGGCTGAACAATGGACACAGGTGTCCACGTGTCATCCAGGGACAATGAAGGGTCTCTGGTTAATGGCGTACCAGAGACAGTTTAAACACAATGGGCTGGATTTTGTCAATGGGGACATGATGGAGGTGGGACTCCCAGTTTTTGGGTTGTAGTCCTGCCTCCATTGACTTGTGGCCAACCCACGCTATTTTCCCTTGATTGACCTTGTTAAACCCGCCCAGCTGGCTCAGCAGGCCAATTAAGAGACATCTGGTTACTGGTGACATCAGTGATTGATATTTCATCTGTCAAGAGTTTTTGACAGGTGAAAAATCAATGTTTGACAGCTCTTTGAAGCTGTCAAACACTGACAACCTGTCTTCTAACTTGTGTCCTTCTACACAGACTCAGTTAGAGGTCTCTCTAGACCAGAAAGTTGAATGCTGCAGATTTTGACATTTCAGCGGCCATTCTGCTTTCTGTGCCGGTGAACTGAGGGACTCCCGAGAACTGAAGTGAGGAAGCCTGCAGGAGAAACTAAAGGTAAGTTAAACTTATTAAAATACTTTACACTTACCTCACACTTTTACCTCTGCACACATGCACCCATCACTCACCTGCACAATGAACATCTCGACCCCTCCAACCCCTTCAGACCGACGCTCCGCCTCGCTAACTTGGCGTGGCTCGGAGCCTTTGGGAAGCCCACACTTCAGGGCTAAAAATAGGGATAGGCAAAAAACTGCCTGTTAACTACACGTTAACAGGCAGTTAATTGGCACTATTCCCCTTCCCGCCTCGGGGAGGTGGCTCCCAGCACAGGTTGGATAACCGCCTTCTGGGACATTGGCATGGAGGTGGGTTGGGGGCGGGATGGGTTCCCCGATTCTGCAATTTCCCCACCACTCCCGCCTCCAAACCTGCCTCCACGGGGCTTGGAAAATCCAGCTAAATGAGTGTACGAAAATTAAGATGCTAAAGGAGATAGAAGATCTGTTCCTGGGACTAGGGACAGGGTCACTGGCAAGGTTTGTGAAGCTAAGCAGAGCCAAGCCTGGTTAGTACCTGAAGGAGTGACCATCAGGGAAGACCAGGTGCAGAAGGTCATGGAAGGAGCCCCAAGGAGGGGCAGTTGGTGAGAAGGTCATGGAAGGGGCCCCGGGAGGGGTGGCTAGTGAGCAGGCCTGGGCGTTGGGCTGAAGATTGTCAGACAGGAGGAATGGTGGAAATGGAATGTCGGCGCACACAGATGTAGCGGCTTTGCTTCTCCCAGGACGGTGCTATTTACGTTTAATGTTAATGTTATTTGTGCTGGACTCATGGGAGCTTGCAAGATCACATTTCATTGTTCATGTACTTGTGCATTGTACAATGACAATAAAGTTGAATTATTATTATCTGCCGAATAAGGCCAGCGATAGAGAAGCGGTGGTAAAACGACTTCTGAGGGAATTAGAAGAAGAAAGGGTAAGTAGGAAAAGGCTCATAGAGAAATTTGAAAAGGAAAAGAGAGATGATGTAATAAGGAACTGTGCCTTGAGAGCCAGTGTATGAATAACCAGGATCGGTGTGATGTCTGGTCGGAGGAGATGTCCAAGCAGAGACATTGGGCAGAGCAGGCAGGAAAGGTCAATGAGGACCTGAATGTTACATTTAGGGTCACCCAGACACAGGCTCTAGATGAACAGAGTGCCCGTGGGGATCATACCGAAAGTAATTAGCGGATTAGAGAATTGGAGGAGAGGTTGCAGATTCAAAGAGGCATTGTATGTGCCATGACCATCTCGTTTGGGAAGGATGAACAGGATAGCGAAGAAAGTGATGGTGAAGCTGATGAAGGGTTGATGAAAAATCAGATAAGGGACCAGGGAACGCCCCATCGGAGGGATCTCGGCCTCCACCCATGAACTCGATGCACCAAAGGCAGTACCTGGCGCCTGGTGAATGGGGAGGGGATCGGGGTGCATTAGATCGGGAATTCAAGGTCCCATATAATATGGAAGAGTTAAGGAAAATGTCTTGTGATTTGAAGAAGTTGGAGCAGGGAAGGGACCCCCAAGGGCATTATCTGAAGTAGAACAGATGGCCGCTCTGAACGGCCTGGATGCGGAGGAGAACAAGTGCTTGCTGCTATTCACCCTAAGTCCCAGTGTCTTTTGCCTTTCTCCCACCGGAGAGCAAAAGGGCAGAAGGCACTTATGAGGTATTGAAGTCGAGGTTTGCCCAGGTGATGAGGCAAGGAAGAGGAGAAACTTTTAAGGCCGTGGCGGACGTGGAACAAGGGCAAAATTAACACCCGGCGGCATTCGCCGACAGGCTATGGCCGACCGATAATGCAGCTATGGGATGGTAAGGAGAGCAGACCTGAACGGAGAAGCGCATATCCATTGGTTGCTGACTCTGATCTCCCACAGTTTGCCCTATTTGCAAGCCGCGATGGCGGATTTTGACCCGGAGAATGCGGCAAATATTGATGCCAGGGCCTTGAGGGAAATGGCCCTGCGATTCATTACGCACCAGGTAAATAAAAGGAATACCACGGTGATCAATAAGCCAAAAGGCAAGGTCTGCAAAATGAAGGACAAGGGACCTGATAAAGGGGGCCCCCCTCGGAAGTGGCAACAAGAAGCGATTACCCCGAAAGGGGGAGCCCAGGAACAGGAATGTTACAATTGTGGGGGTGTGGGACACTTTGCGCGTAGCTGTCGGCACTCAAGGAAAGGAAAGTCGGAGGCCCCCAAATCGGAGGTCTATTAAGCACCCCTACCCAAGAAGATATGACCATGTTAGTTACAAGGTGCGTGAAAGAATGCCTGAGGGAATTACGGAATGAGACGCCCCGGGGGAAAGTCCATGTGATAAAGTGGGGAGGTAGCGTGGAATTCCAAGCACGAAGGGTCCATGCCCAGCCCGAGTACCTGTGTCCACTCAGGTACGATGATTTGGAAAACCTTGCATGGACATCATTGTAGAGGGAGAGAGAGGGAACTATTTAGTAGACACTGGAGCATTGAGTACGATAGTCCACTCTCCCTCCCCAATGAGGTCTCCCTGGTCAAGTGGAACCCCCTAAGTCCTAGGAGGTTTTACAGGTGATTCAACAGCGGGGGCAGTGTCAAAACATTTCAGTTTTAATGTAGGGCCCCTCCAAACAAAGTGGACATGCATATTAATAACATGGGATCAGCCAGGGCTGGGAGTGTTAGTTTCAGACTGGATGCTGGCCCACAATGTCAGAGTGGACATGGATAACAACTGTCTGTGGGGTGGGGTGGGGTGGGGTGGGTAATAAAGAGGAAATAGTTGTAATACCCCTGTGACATGGGGAAGCGGGGGTGGTAGAGCCTGCCGGACCTTACGACTCGGAAACGTTGGTGGCCAGGTTGCCCAAAAGACACCAAGCTGTAGTCCAGAATGCAAAGGAAGCTTTTGCTACCCACAAACACGACTGTGGCAGGGTGGCAAGAGTGGAGGTGCACATGGAGGAAGAACCGATGCCCAGGCCACAAAAACAATACACATTCCCCAAGGAAGCAGAAAGAGATTTGGAAAAGGCAGTTGCGTCCTTGGTGGAACAAGGGGTACTGAGGCCCCTCGCGACACCTGTCAATTCCCCCATTTGGCCAGTCAACAAACCAGATACTTCTTGGCGAATGACTATCGATTACAGAGCCCTGAATAAAAACACAGCGCCTGCGCTCCCACAGTAGCCGCCGTGCTTGACTTGACCGGTAATATCCACATTCTGCCACCGTGTTCACAGCACTAGACATACCCAACAGGTTCTGGTTGATTCCCTTACACCCAGAGGATCAATATAAGTTCGCTTTTACCTTCAAAGGGCAGCAATATACGTGGACTTGCCTACCACAGGGATTCCACAACAGCAGTCCATTTTTCACCAGTGCATGGCCAAGTGCCAGGCCAACTTGTCCAATACGTGAACGGCTTGTTGATGTTCTCAGATAGTGAGGAGGAACATGAGGGGCTACTGGAGAAACTGTTAGAGTTGCTGAAAGCAGCAGGTTTTAAGGTAAACCCCAAGAAGGCTCAGATAGGGCAGGAGGAGGTTCAGTTTCTCGGACTGACTCTTCAACAGGGAGAGCGTGCGATAGATGAGGCAATGTGCAAAGCGATCCAGGAGTTACACCGTCCAGTTTCGGTATCCACTCTTAGGTCATTCCTGGGTCAGGCAGGTTACTGTAGGGAATTCATAGAGAATTACGCTGCCATGGTAGCTTCCTTATTAAAGTTGTTGTTGAGTCTGAGTGTTCCAGATATGCTTAATATAAATCACTGGACACAGACAACAAGAATAACTAAAACAGGTCTTTACTAATCGAAGGTCAGGGCTGAACTGCTTAGCAAATTACTACACAGAGTTTATATACCGGTGTGGTCACCACCGGTACTACAATATACAGTAGCCAAGAGAAAGTAGTCCATCTCTTAAGGTAGTCTCTTAAGGTGGTACAAGTTACATACACAACAATTCCTCCCTTTTTAGCTTAACAGTATACATCCCAATTTAACCGTTACATGGATAACACATATACAACTTCATGCAAATCTGTTCAAAGATTCAGTCTCTGAGGAGTCGGATAACATATATACAACTTCATGCAAATCTGTTCAAAGATTCAGTCTCTGAGGAGGCCTCCTGATCCGAGATGGATAACGCCTTTCAGGGGTCTCCGGTTCTAGTTGCTGGGGTGACTCATCCATTTGATCTCTTATGGATTGGACATCATCAGATACATTGGCGTCTGAGGTAGATGTTTCAGGTTCAATAATTTCTTCCACTGGTGTCTCTGTCGTAGTCATGGGTTCGACCCTTGTTCTCGATTCTACAAGTTGGTCAGCATGACGTCGTATTACGTTTTCACCAATATCTACCGTGTACATCAGGGGTCCTTGTCTGGCACGAATTTTTCCAGATTGCCATTTCTCATTCTTATAGTCCCGGGCTAACACTGGTTGTCCTATTTCGAAACTCCGAGTGGTCTTGTTATTTATATGCTGGAACTGTTTGTTTTCTACTTCCCTCCGCACATTTGGTTTTAACAAGTCCAACCTGGACTGCAACCTCCTGTTATAAAACATCATGGCAGGGCTTTGATTTGTCACTGCATGAGTGGCGTTTCGATATGCCATTAGGAAATTGTCCACCTTGTGTTGTAGTGGAATCTGGTCTTTGCTCATGGCCTTTATCGCCTTTTTGAACGTTTGTACAAATCTCTCGGCCAACCCATTTGTAGCCGGATGATATGGGGCAGAGGTATAATGTTTCACCCCACTCTTCTTCATGAATTTCTGGAATTCATCTGACACGAACTGCGGTCCGTTGTCTGAACATATTTGTTCTGGCAATCCATTTCTTGCGAATATCGTTCTTAGCACTGCGATCGTCTTTTCCGAGGTAGTGGTCGCCATCTTAATCACTTCTGGCCATTTAGAATGTGCGCCTACCGCAATTAAAAACATGGAGTCCATGAATGGACCTGCAAAGTCAATATGTACACGTTGCCATGGGGTTGAAGGCCATTCCCATGGATGCAGCGGTGCAATTGGAGGTGCATTTTGAACTTTTTGGCACCCTGAGCAGCTTTTAGTCAGATCCTCTATTTGTTGGTCGATGCCTGGCCACCACACATAAGCCCTAGCAAGGCTTTTCATCTTGACTCCCCCCAGATGACCTTCATGCAGTTCCTTTAGAACTTTCTCCCTTAATTTAGGAGGAATAATCACCCGTGTTCCATACATCAATGTTCCTTGACAGACGGACAGCTGTTCTCGTCTGGCTGAGAATGCTGGTAACAGTGGTTCACCATGAGCTGGCCATCCTTTCACTGTCAATTCGTAGACCTGAGACAGTGTCGGGTCGTTCCTGGTTTCTCTTTCAATACTTGCATTGGTGACTGGTAAACATTCGATGATGGTTGAGTGAAATAACTCAACAGGGTCAACTGTCGGTGCCTCTTCCGCTGTAGGTAGTGGCAGGCGCGACAGCCCATCAGCATTACCATGTTGCTTTGTACCTTTGAATTCGACCTGATATTGATGTGCCCCTAGGAAAAGGGACCATCTCTGGAGCCTCTGCGCTGTCATCACCGAAACACCCTTCTTAGGGTTAAAAATGGAAACCAACGGCTGGTGGTCTGTCAGCAGCGTAAACTTTTGCCGTTGCAGGTAATGATTAAATTTTCCTACTCCCCACACAAGGCTGAGAGCCTCCCTATCTATCTGAGCATAGTTGCGCTCAGCGGAGGTCAATGATCTGGATGCAAATGCGACTGGTCTTTCCAAGCCATTTGGCAACTTATGTGAGAGCACTGCCCCAATACCATATGGAGAAGCATCACAAGCTAACCGAATAGGCAGCGTGGGGTTAAAGTGAGCCAACACTTCCTTAGAGGTGATCAATGCCTTGCCTTTGTGAAAGGCCCGCTTACAGTCCTCGCTCCACTTCCATGGCACTCCCTTCTGCAAAAGAGCGTTCAGCGGGTGTAGCACCATGGATAAATTTGGCAGAAACTTATGGTAATAGTTAATCAACCCTAGGAACGACCTCAACTGGGATACATTCTCTGGAGCGGGAGCCTTCACAACAGCTTCGATCTTGTCAGGTGACTTGTGAAGCCCCTCCTGGTCAATGACGTGACCACAGTATGATATTTGCTTCTGAAAGAACTCACATTTCTGGTGATTAACTCGAAGTCCATATTCTTGCAATCTGTTGAGCACCTGTTCCAAATTTGCAAGGTGTTCCTCATCATCATTTCCTGTAATCAGAATGTCACCCAGGTAACATTGTGTGCCTGGAATTCCCTGTAATACCTGCTCCATGGCCCTTTGCCAAATCGCTGGAGCTGATGCCACTCCAAAAACCAGTCTATTATACCGATATAAGCCCTTATGCGTGTTGATCGTGAGATACTGGCGTGACGCTTCATCAACTTCCATCTGTAAATACGCCTGCGCCAGGTCTATCTTGGTGAAGTGTTTCCCGCCAGCCAACGAAGCGAAAATATCCTCAATCCGTGGAAGCGGATATTGCACTGTGTGAAGCACCGGATTAACAGTGATCTTGAAATCGCCACAGATGCGAACCTTCCCCGGTTCCCCCAGTTTGTTACTCGATGAATGCTTCATGACGGGAACAATGGGCGTGGCCCATTCACTCCAGTCCACCTTTGACAGTACTCCGGAACGTTCTAGTCCTTCCAGCTCAGCTTCCACAGCAGGTCGTATCGCATAAGGTACCGGTCTGGCTTTGAAAAATTTCGGGTTTGCATGTTCTTCAACTTTGATGGTTGCCGTAATTCCTTTCAGTGTTCCCAGTCCCTACTGGAACACCTCTTTAGCATCATCCAATATTCTGGACAATCGTTTAGGTTTGACATCTTCCTTTTTGCCGGAATCTACAGTTAGTGCTTTTAAGGAATGCCAGTCCATATTTATTCTCCTGATCCATTCCCGTCCCAGTAATGGTGGACCTCCCTCAGGTAACACATACAAGTCCATTCCTCGGCTTTCTTTATCCTTGTGGACCACCTTTACCTTTATCTTTCCAATGGGGTATACTCTTTGCCCTGTGTATGTTTTCAAAACAATCTCCGTATCCCTTAAGGGAATGTGTGGAAATAACCTTTTGTAATCTTGCTTATTCATGACCGTCAATGCTGATCCAGTGTCCAATTCCATCTTCACTTGGACTCCTGCTATCTGAAGTGTGACCCAGATAGTTTGGTGGTCTGCTGTGTTACCCACATTATGTATTCTTAGACAACCCAGTTCCTTACTACTGGAGTCTGAATCCGTCTTCTGTTCATCCGAACTGTTCTCTGTCACCTTGTGTACCTTTTTGCACTTTTCCTGTGGTGACTTTTTGCTGCTGGTCTTCTTACCTGATCGGCATACTTTAGCTATGTGACCGAGCTTGCCACATTTTCTGCATTCCTGATTTTTGAACCAGCACTGGTTCTGATCGTGCGTTGTCCTTCCGCAACGATAACACTTTACTGCACCCAATGCCATTTGATTGGTGCTGAGTTCCGATGACCTTAGTTGCATTTCCACGGTGCCTCTTGCTGCGGCCTCGTGCGATGCTGCAATGGTGACAGCTTTTTCAAGCGTAAGGTCCTTTTCTTCTAGCAGACGCTTTTGTATTCCTTCTTATAATAATCCACACACAAATTTATCTCTCAGAGCATCTGCTAGTCCTGTACCAAACTGACAGTACTTTGATAGCTTACGCAGTTCAATTAAGAATTCAGCGTTGCTTTCCTCTTTCAGCTGCGTTCTGCTGTAAAATTTAAATCATTCCGCTATCATCAGCGGCGTGGGGTTTAAATGTTCTTGCAGGATCGTAACAATTTTCACGAAAGTCTGATCCGCCGGTTTATCTGGTGTTATCAGATGCTTCAATAACCCATACGTCTTCGCCCCCATTGAGTTTAATAATGTTATTGCTTTCTTATCATCTGGTACTTCATTTGCT
Organism: Somniosus microcephalus; assembly: GCF_052327205.1. Classification (NCBI taxonomy): domain Eukaryota; kingdom Metazoa; phylum Chordata; class Chondrichthyes; order Squaliformes; family Somniosidae; genus Somniosus; species Somniosus microcephalus. The sequence goes on along the minus strand of NC_140992.1, from coordinate 150,580,529 downwards.
GTACAATAAACTCCAATGCGTTCTACATACGTGGTCCAATCTTCAACATCACTATCAAAAGCAGTGCTGTTACCGTGTTTAGGCATCCTTGAATTTAAATTTTTTTTTTTTTTTTTTCCCAAGATGGCGGCTTTTCCCGCGCTTGTCTTCTTCCCCCGCCGACTACAATGGCGGCTTCCCGTGCTTGGCGGCTTTTCCCACGCTTGTCTTCTTCCCCCGCTGGCTACAATGGCTCTGACCGCGCTGTTGCCGTTCTCGCCTCCCAGCGGTTCTTACTTTCCCCCGACGCTGCTTTTGCTCCCCCGCGGTTCTCATGGCCTCAACGCTTCCCTCGTTGCTGCGCTTCTCAGCCCCAATTGCAGCCCGGCCCTTTACACTGGCTGCGGTCAAGTTCTCCGCGGTTCTCGTGGCCTTAACGCTGCCCTTGTCGCTGCGCCTCTCGGCCCCGATTGCAGCCCGGTCCTTTTCACCGGCCGCGGTCGAGTTCTCCGCCCTTTTTCCTCCGGTTTCCCTCCCCTTCTCCACTGACAACGCGGCCGACTTTCTGCCCGTGTCGCTAGATCGGCTTACCCACCACCGTGGTAGAAGGATGATCACTGCCTGTCGCTGATGGAGGACTTCGTGGTCAGTAATTTCCCCGGGTTCTCGATGCCTCCCGTGCGAATGCGGTGCTCAGCAGGATGATGAGGGCGGATGCCTCTTCTCGACGCCCGTTCTGGGGATGAAGCTGCCTTGGATGCAAACTGCCGCAGGGTAAGATCGGACTCGTTGCCACTGTTGAGTCTGAGTGTTCCAGATATGCTTAATATAAATCACTGGACACAGACAACAAGAATAACTAAAACAGGTCTTTACTAATCGAAGGTCAGGGCTGAACTGCTTAGCAAATTACTACACACAGTTTATATACCGGTGTGGTCACCACCGGTACTACAATATACAGTAGCCAAGAGAAAGTAGTCCATCTCTTAAGGTAGTCTCTTAAGGTGGTACAGGTTACATACACAACAGTTGTTAACGAAAGGAGTAGAATGGGAGTGGAACAAGAACTGCGAAGAGGCATTTGTGCAGCTGAATAGGAACTTACAGACAGCCCCAGCCCTAGGAGCTGTGGGCTCTAAAAAGGGCTTTTGTCTTGAAGTGGCGGCAACAGGTGCTAGTTTGAGCGCTGTCCTTATGCAGGAAACTAATGGGCATTTGAGACCGGTAGCTTATGCCACCATGGTATTATCTGAGGTAGAAAAAGGTTATTCTACCTGTGAGTGGCACTTGCTCGCCACCTTCTGGGCAGTAAAGCATTTTGCGGTATTCACCGGAACACAGCCTATCACCCTCCTCGCCCATCACACACCAACCCGTCTCTTGTTGGAAGGTCTGATTAAGGAGAGGATGGTGTCGAGCACTCGGATTGCTAGGTGGACACTGCAACTAGAAGGGATGGACCTGAGGGTAAAAACAATAAGTGACCCAAAGTTAGCGGCCAACATCAATTATCAGGGGGAACCCTACACCTGTACAGTCAAAGGGGTGTGGGAAATGGGTGGCAGATTTAAATCCGGCATCCACCCAGAGGGTGGTTGGGTCCAGTTTTGTGGAGAAATGGCAACACAAAACAGGGTGCAAGATCTATGACCCACAGAAGGAGGTGGAGTTGGCAGCCGTAACCTATGTGGTAGCGCATCCCACAGAATTCCCCCTGCCTTATACAATCTGTTCTGACTCAATGTTAACCTGTAACTCTTGCACGGAGTACCTGCCGATTGGCGCCAGGAGAGGTTTCAAGTCAGCAGACGGAAAGCCATTGGTCACTGCACCAATGCTGGCAATCATAGTGGAAGTATACCGAGAGGAATTCATGCAGCTAGCTCATAGGGGACCGGGGGCTGGACACCCCGGCCTGGAGATGACCTGGAAACGGGTGGAGGAAGTGGGATGGTGGCCTCACCTGAGGGAAGACATAGAGGATTTCTGTAAAAATTGTTTGGTATGCGCAGCTAACAATCCAGACCCGCACAAGTAAAAGGCTCCTCTAGGACATACCCGTCGGTCTGAGGGACCATAGCAGTGTGTTCAGATAGACTTTATTGGACCTCTCTCTACCACCAAGAAGGGCAATAAGTATTGTCTAGTCCTAGTGGACAATTTTATCAAGTATATAGAAGACTTCCCATGCAAGCCGGCCAGAGCATTGTAGATGGCCAAGACCCTAGTTAGGGTGGTATTTTCCAGATAGGGGCTCCCTTGAATGGTAGAGTCATACCAAGGGAGTTATTTCACAGACCAAGTGATGCAGGCCATTCTAAAGTTGTTTGGGTTTGAAGGGAAATGGCACATGGCTCACAACTCGCAGTCATCAGGAATTGTGGAAAAAATGAACCGGACATTGAAATTGGCTTTGCATTAAGAATTGAATGAAAGCCCCACCAGGTGGGATGAGGTACTTCCCCTAATCCTTATGGGAATATGCAGTAAAGAGTCCAAAGGAACAGGTCACTCCCCACATGGATTGGTAACAGGGAGACCCATGCAAATCCCCACACATCTGTTGGTCCCCACTTTGACAGACAAGCAGGTGGGGGAGGTGACCAGGGGTAAATTCCTGAGCGACCTTTGGGAAACTTTAAAGGAGGTAAGCCTGAGGGCCGCCCACAACATTGGGCAGGCTCACCGACACAACCGGCTACACTTGGCTCCGAGTAAACCCCAGGAGTGGGAATTAGGAAGCCAGGTGATGGTACGAAACTATATGAGGGTGGGAGTCTTTGAACCCCTCTACAAGGGGCTGTATAGCATTGTCGACAAAGTCAGTCCTATGGTGTACGCAGTTCAGTTACCTAAGAAAATCAAATGGTTACACATTAACCAGATGAAGCTTTTTCAGCCCACCAGCAGGTCCAGAAGAGAGTAAGCCATGATCATGAGCATGGTGAGGCTATCTCATTCGCTCCAGTGGGATGATGGAGAAGGGGTGCCCAACAGGGAACCCCCACCCAATGAGGCACCTCTGCCTGGCGCGGTGCCTCCGCAGGTACAGTGTGGTTACAATCTGAGGCAACGGCCCAGGAGTGGCTAAGGAGTGAAAGCTAATAGTTAGAATAGATCTTGAGCAGACGATGGTAGGGTGAAGGGATGCAGGACCGGGAGTAACACTCCGCTTTTGTTCCCTTCTCCCACAGGCCAGAACCAGGCAGAGAAAAGTTGGGGAGACTATTTTGGTTGCTGTGTGGCGGAGTGCTCTACGGCGGAATGATAGTAATGACGGTGGAGCTTATATATGAAAGTAGGCCCGGCGGTCTCAGTTACGGCAGTCAGATTACCATTGCCCAGTAATTTCACTGCACGGTACAGCTAGGGTGGTTCTCCTCCGCTCCATCTCGGGCATGTGTGAAATAGTTTCTCAGGAATAGTACAGGTAACCACGTGTGAAGCCCAGGAAGGGAGGGCGATATGTGTAAAGTATAAGAGTGAGTCTGCAAGTCAGCCGCGTGTATGGTTTATCCAAGTGAAGGCAGGTAACAACACAAGGTACCATCAGATAGGGGATCCTAGGGGGAACCACAGGAGCCCAACTCATTCAGAAGGTGACAGTGAGCCCATGCTATGTTGGCCACAATGGTGGCAGGAACACGAGGGAATCTACGGGGTGTGTAAGACCCCCGGGGATACTGACTGTTGAGATGCCCCCACAGGTGGAATTCCCATCAAACTAGACAGCGACAGCAAAATCGTGCCCTACCAATGGCACATTCAGGAATGACGGTCATGCCAACACAATCATCATCCCAACTGCGCTATGACCTATCATGTGCAGGAATGTAGCAACGGAATAATACACATGGTGGAATTGAAAGTCCGTCCTAAACTTCCCCTCCCTACGAATAAAACACAGAAGGCCCAGGAAAGTTGCCCCAAACACACCCTGGGGGCCAACAAATGGGCTGGTGGTGATCCCCACTCGAATGGTGCTGTACCTTGACATGCACCATGAGGTCGTACCAGTAATGTTGAATCTGACCAAATTGGGGCTGCCTGGTTGGTGCATGCCTGAAACAACACAATTGTACAGAAAAATGATGCAGGAACTGATAGTGGGATTTGGGGAAAAGGCCAGTGAAACACTGGCGGAATCGGAATTGGAGCCATTATACCACATTGATCTTTGAGGCCCACTGACTAATAGATAAGGAGGAGAAAGTAAAACAACTACTGGCCATTGTTAACATGGTCTGGGACACGTATGCATTGGGCAGCCTGCTAGTTTTGTGGTATAAAGGGTGCAGTCAAAACACACAAGAGGCTGCTGCAGTGAGTCAGATGACTTGATCGGCCAGACAGAGAAGAGAACCTACCAGTCACCAGTGAACTGATCACTCGATGGTGTTAGTACGGGTGTATGCTTGTACTTGCTTGTAATCACTGTTGATTTTAAGTAAAGAATAGTTACCCTGAAATCTTTGTCTTGAGTTGTTTGTTCCAATATGGGTCCAAACTCTAAGTACTGTTAGACTGGAGTAAAAATGTACACATCTTCCAGTTCAGATACGTCCCAGGACAGACCCTGGTATCCACACCCTCCTACCCAAGAACACAATCCCCTCCAGCTTCCTCCCAGCGCTTAGCCCTCTTCCAGGCTGAGCAACACCTCTTCACTACCGGCCCCCCAACCTAGGCCCCATCCCACAGTTTCTCTATCACCCATGAGCACTGTATTAACTCCGAGATGACCTTTCTCAGCCAAGCCCAACAACAGCCTCACCTCACTTGGCCCCAGTATCCAACTCTCAATTAGTACATGTTGGCTGTCACCTTGCTGTGGGTGCTGGCTTTTAATAAAGATATAAGATGCAAATGGAGTAACTCAGTGAGGAACTAATGTGAGTGGTGTGGCGACACACCACCACTGGACATAATCCGCTCACGGCGGCACAGACAGTCTAAGCAGAAGCCCCCAGCCGGGGGCCCTTTCCTCCAGCAACTTGTTTCCCGCAGGGACAGGCTGACAGGAGCACTTCCTGTCTGGGAAATATTTAAGTGGATGCGCGGGCTTTTCTATTTCCTGTTTGTCATGTGGTTGGAATAAAGTAGTTGTGTTTTCAATAGCTCTGGTCTCGACTCCTACGTTTGCCGCGGTATCGCAACACTGGTGACCCCGACGCTCAGGACAAATCCGAAGCTAGCATGGCGGATACAAACGCAGTCACGGTTAAATTACCAGGCTTTTGGGAGAACCTCGCCGAAGCCTGGTTCGTTCAAGCTGAGTCTAGATTCCGGCTGAAAGGCATTACAGTCGACGCCACGAAGTATGACTACCTCGTCGCCTCGCTCACCTACGCTACAGTCCCCAAGGTTTGGGCAGCGCTGCAGAATCCACCAATGGAGGGCAAGTACGAACATCTGAAGGCTGCGCTACTTAAAAAATTTCAAACGTCCTCTTACCAGCGCCACTGCCAACTCCTGGACCTGCCCGGCCTTGGTGACGCTTCACCATCAGACCTGCTTTCCCACATGCTGTCCCTCTCAGACGACAAAAATCACGGCGCCCTTTTTCGCACGCTTTTCATTCGGCAGCTCCCCGCCAGCATCCGCCCGCTCATTGTGGAGTCTGACTCTACGGACCTGAATGATATAGCCGAAAAGGCCGACCGGCTGCTCTCTGCACAGGCCGCTCGCGACGTCGCGCCCGACCTCACGGCAACGACCACGCGGTCTTCCCGGGCCGCTAGGCCCGACCGCCCTACCACTCCGGGTCACTGCTACTACCACACCCGTTTTGGCGCAAGGGCTCAACGCTGCATGCCACCGTGTTCCTTCAAACCCCCCCCCGCACCGGCCCCCGCGATGGCCGCGGGGCAGAAGGAGCCCCTACTGTACGTCACTGACGAGAGAACCAACCGCCGATTTCTGTGCGACACAGGGGCCCAGCACAGCATCACGCCCGCCTCCGTCCTCGAGATCCAACGCGGTACACGGGGTATCACACTGGCTGCAGCCAACGGCTCTGAAATCCGCACATATGGCACCCGCATGGTCACGCTCGACCTCGCGGGCCGCCGCTACCGCTGGGAGTTCCTCACAGCCAAGGTCCTCTGCCCACTCATCGGCGCCGACTTCCTACGCACCCACGGACTCCTTGTCGACATTCCGAGGCACCGCCTCATCGACATCAGCACTATGGCCCCCATCCCCGGCGCCTTTACCCCGGCCCGTTCGGCCGGCCTGACGACCTACTGCCTCGCCAGAGCCACGGACGACTACTCGGCACTCCTAGCTGAGTTTCCCGCCCTCACTAACCCGACCTTTTCGGCCAAAGCCGCCAAGCACGGTGTGGAACACTATATCCCCACCACCAGCCCCCCAGTTTCTGCCCACGCCCGCAGACTCAACCCGGCCAAGCTGGAAATCGCGCGGGCCGAGTTCACCAACGTGGAACAACTCGGCATCATCCGCCGCTCCAGCAGCCCTTGGGCCTCGCCCCTCCACATCGCCCCCAAGCCCGGCGGAGGCTGGTGCCCTTGCTGGGACTACCGCCGCCTCAACGACGCCACCACCCCCGATCGATACCCGGTGCCACACATCCAGGACTTCTCGGCCCGACTGGCCGGACGAACCATCTTTTCCAAAGTCGACCTGGTGCGCGGTTACCACCAAGTCCCCGTACACCCTGCGGACATCCCCAAAACGGCCGTCGTCACCCCATTCGGCCTGTTCGAGTTCCTGAGGAAGCCCTTCGGCCTCAAGAATGCAGCACAGGCTTTCCAGCGCCTTATGGACTCAGTCCTCCGGGACCTGAACTTCCTATTCGTCTATCTAGACGACATTCTCGTGGCCAGCTCCTCCAAACAGGAACACCTCGAACACCTTCGCATCCTGTTCGGGCGCCTAGCCCAACACGGGCTCATCCTCAGCCCGGCGAAGTGCCAATTCGGCCTAACCGAGATCGATTTTCTCGGTCACCACATCACCCCTGCTGGGGCCGTCCCCCTGCCCAACAAGGTGCAGGCCGTCCAGCAATTCCCCCGCCCCACAACCATCAAGGGCCTCCAGGAGTTCCTCGGGATGGTGAACTTCTACAACAGGTTCATCCCCAGAGCCGCAGCCCTCATGAAGCCCCTATACGACTCCCTCCAAGGAAAATCCGGCAAGATGGACGTAGCCTGGACCACTGACACGGCAGCCGCCTTCGACGCCACCAAAAACGCGCTCGCCGACGCCACTCTGCTCGCGCACCCGAGGGCCGATGCCCGGGTCGCGCTCACCACCGACGCCTCCGACCACGCGGTCGGGGCCGTGTTCGAGCAGTGGGTCAATGGCGCGTGGCAGCCACTTGCCTTCTACAGCCGCCAACTGCGCCCCCCGGAGGTCAAATACTCCACATTCGACCGCGAGCTTCTCGCACTCCACCTGTCGGTCCTCCATTTCAGGTTCCTCCTGGAAGGCCGCCCCTTCACCGCGTATGTGGACCACAAGCCACTCACATACGCGATGGCCAAGCACACCGAACCCTGGTCCGCTAGGCAGCAACGCCAGCTCGCGGCCGTCTCCGAGTTTACTACGGACATTCAGCATGTCTCCGGTAGAGACAACGTGGTCGCTGACTGCCTTTCCCGTCCCGCCGTCTGTGCGAATCACCTCGCGGTCGACTACGCACAATTAGCAGCGGCCCAGCTCATGGACCGAGACCTCCTCTCGGCGGCTACCAGCCTGCCAGGGCTACGCCTAGCCAAGGTCGCGCACGGTCCCGAAGCCACGGCAGTCACGTGCGACGTCTCACTCGGCCAACCCAGGCCGGTCGTCCCTGAGACCTGGCGCCGCCGCGTCTTCGACGCGCTCCACGGGCTCTCTCACCCGGGTTCCCGCGCATCCATCAAACTCCTCTCCAAGCGCTTCGTCTGGCGCGGCCTCAGCAGAGATGTTCGGACTTGGGCCACCTCCTGCCTCGCCTGCCAATGGGCTAAGGTACAACTGCACACCAAAGCACCCCTGGGAGACTTCGAGGTACCCAGCCGCCGCCTCAACCACGTACACGTCGACATCGTCGGTCCCCTGCCGCCATCGCAAGGCCAAACTTATCTCCTCACGATGGTCGACTGCTACACATGCTGGCCTGAGGCAGTGCCGCTGACCTCCACCACCACAGCCGACATCGCCAGGGCGTTCATTAACACCTGGGTTGCGAGGTTCGGCGTACCGGCTGACATAACCTCTGACAGAGGCGCCCAGTTCACCACCGAACTCTGGACGGCCACAGCACGCAACCTCGGGGTGACACTCCACCGCACCACGGCGTACCACCCGCAGGCCAACGGACTTTGTGAACGCTTCCACAGGTCACTCAAGGCCTCACTCTGCGCCGGCCTGCAGGACAGTACCTGGACTGACCGCCTACCGTGGGTGCTACTCGGCCTACGCACCGCGGTCAAGGAAGACCTCCCGTCCTCGGCAGCGGAGTTAGTCAACGGACAACCGCTGCACGTCCCAGGCGAATTCCTTCCGGAGCCTACCAAGCCTTGGTCGGCCGAACAGCAGCGGCTCGACTCTTTCTCTTCCGCTCAGCAGTTCGCCCCACTTCCGGTCAACCGACACGGCGAACTCGCACCTCACGTCCCGCCAAATTTACAGCAGGCGCGCTTCGTCTTCGTGCGACACGACGCGCACCGTGGGCCCCTGCGACCCCCGTACGACGGTCCGTACGAGGTACTACAAACCGGGGACAAGGTCTTCAAGCTGCGACTCGGCGACAGGGTCGAGACAGTCTCCATCGACCGGCTCAAACCAGTACACACAGAACCAGGGGAACAGGTCCCCGTGGCCCAGCCTCCAACTACAGGCCGTCCCCCCGGCAAGCCAGCACAGCCGACGGCAAACCGCCCGACCCAACCAACTAGACCGGCGACCACTCAGAGCCGCTGCGGCAGAACCATTAGACCACCGTCACGACTCGTCCACTCCTCCTAAGCGGATTCTGGGGGGAGCTCTGTGGTGACACACCACCACTGGACATAATCCGCTCACGGCGGAACAGACAGTCTAAGCAGAAGCCCCCAGCCGGGGGCCCTTTCCTCCAGCAACTTGTTTCCCGCAGGGACAGGCTGCCAGGAGCACTTCCTGTCTGGGAAGTATTTAAGTGGATGCACGGGCTTTTCTAGTTCCTGTTTGTCATGTGGTTGGAATAAAGTAGTTGTGTTTTCAATAGCTCTGGTCTCGACTCCCACGTTTGCCGCGGTATCGCAGTGGCATACAATGGCACAGAGAGACACACAGAAAGGAAAGGGGAGGGAGGCCGGGATCAGGAGTGGGAAGAAAGGTTGTGAATCAAATCAAATCAAATCAAATCAAATCAACTTTTATTGTCATTGTTACTGCACAAGTGCAGTACAACGAAATGTAGGCTTGCGGCTCCCGAGAGTGTACAATTTGGATTCGGACACTTAAACATTTCAACATACATTTGTACATATATATTAGCATAAATCTGACCATAATAAAGTGCATCGGCAGATGTGCAAGCTTTAGTGTTTATTTGTGGAGTTCAGTAGGATGACAGCCCTGGGAAAGAAGCTGTTCCTAAATCTGGTCGTACGGGTGCGAATGCATCTGTAGCGTCTTCCAGGTGGTAGGAGGGTGAACAGACTGTGGCTGGGGTGGGTAGGGTCTTTGATGGTGGTCCGTGCCCTCTGTAGGCAGCGTTTCTGATATATATGTTCTATGGTCGGTAGCCGGGTGCCGGTAATGCATTGGGCAGTTTTGACTACCCGCTGCAGGGCTTTCCGGTCATGGGAGCTACAGCTGCCGTACCATACCGTGATACAGTTTGTCAGGATGCTCTCTAAAGTGCAGCGGTAGAAGTTAGAGAGGATCGGGGTTGACAGATTACATCCCTTCAGCCTCCTCAAGAAATATAGGCGCTGCTGGGCCTTCTTCACCAGAGAGGAGGTGTTGAGGGACCAGGAGGGGAGGGGGCGGGGAGAGGCATGGCTCTCTTGCCCATCCTGACCCCGGTCTCTCTCCCTGCTCCCAAACGAGGCCTCTCTCCCCTCTCCTGATTATGGCTTCTCTCCACCCTTCCGATTATGGCCAACTCCCCACTCCCAATTCTCTCTCCCACCCTGATTGCGGCCTCTTTTCTCCCTCCCGATCCCGGGCTCTTTACCTCTTCCTGATTCCAGGCTGCCCATTTGGCCGGCAGCCGGGCGGAAAAGGGAGCTAAAATATTGATGAGGCCATTCGGTTAAATTCGGCAGGACATCCGCGTCACCGGTCTTGCCGGCCCTTTTGCTGTTTTAAACCAATTTTCCGGTAAATATCAGGGGCCAATCGTTCATTTTCTTTTTCTTTGAGGATCAACTGGTTAAATGAAAAAAAATGAGATAAAGAGTGGTGATAAACGCAAGAGTGAATTAATAGTGGAGACAATGCAAATGAGAATAAAATGAAAGGGGGGCAAATGAATCACATGATTAAAAAGAGAGGAGCTAGATGACAGACAGTGAAGATTTCCTCAGAATCTGTTTGTTGGGGTACGAAGCCAAATACACCATAATTTCCCCGGATCCCTGGCTGGTCTGTGCTGAGGGAGCTGATCGCAGACAGGGCAGAACAGTGATCGCGCCTCTACAGTGCTCCTGTGCTGGGGAGCGACAACAATCAGTTGGGGTTTTCTGCTCTTTCACTGTTTTGATGGAAAGTGGAATGGGTTGGCGGTTGCTGACTTAATCGGCTTTAATTGTGATGCTTCCTGAGGCCAAAAAGCCTCCTGACACTGACAGTTCAATCACCAGAATGACTGCTTGGGCGAGGTTTGGAAAGGCAACTGATTGTTGGGATGCATAAGGCAGGAGAGGAGGTGAGAAAACTATGGGAACACATATAGCTAAAAAATAAAAGACCTATTTATTTTAAAATAAACTTTCCTTCAGCATTTTCCAGCTCAGCTGCCAAGTTCCATAACTTGCCAGACTTGTTTGATTAGACCCCTCTCTACATTACCATCAGAGGAACAAGAGACTGTCTGGACAGCTGGCTTGGAGGCATGGACTGCGGCTGGAATGTACAGTGGGTTCAATTAGTCACACTCCGAGATGTGGACAGTGCTATCCATTAATTCGCAACTTCAAAGCAATGTCTGACAAAAGAGTTCCGTTCCTTTATTTTCGCTCTTTTCTCCAACTATACAGATGTGGGAACACTTTACAACATTATCGCAGCACAGCCCACACAGGTGAAGCTGCAGCACTCACAAAGCAAAAGGTTTTAACTAATGAATATATATTAAAAAAGCAAACAAAGCACTGGGGTTCATCTCTAGGAGGATAGAATTGAAAAGTAAAGTAGTTATGTTAAACTTCTATAGAACCTTTGTTAGACCACAATTGGAGTACTGTGAACAATTCTCATCTCCATATTACAAAAAGTGTATACAGGCACTGGAGAAGGTATAAATGATGATACCAGAACTGGGAGGGTATAACTATTGTAGGAATCGACCTATCTGTAACTGAAGCACTGAAGTCAAGTCAGTTCAATAATTCAACTGAATTTAATCAAACAAGTGAACAAAACAAAAACATGCAGGAGAAACAGCAAACAGGTCTTTTCAGCAGCTTGTTACACGAGGTCTGGTCTTAGAACCTCCCACTCTCTGACGTCATGACGTTATCACGTTTCCCGCCGTTTGGGGCATCACGTGACCAACATGATGATGTCATCACATTGTTTCAGGGCTTTTGCTGAAAGTTTATTTACACTCAGCCAACAAACACAGATGCTGTAGCATTGGGTTAAAGACAGTTATGCATTTGTACAGAAGATCATTGGTGGTTTTGCCACATGCGCCCCCCCAGAAGTGTCTTTAATCGCAAAGGTCAATCGCAGAGGAGGTCGGACAATCCTGTCGGAGCGACTCCGATATTCCTGGAGAGGAGTGGATGGTGCAGGAGATGAGCTGGGTTGCGGGGCCAACGGGCCAGGTGCGGCGCTCGCGGGCGGTCGGCCACGACGTGGCGGCTGCGCTGCCTCGACTGGCTGCTTGAGATCCAGGTGTGCAGCCTTGAGGCGGTCCACGGAAATGTGGTCGGGTTTACCTCCGATGTCCACTAGAAAACTCTTGGCACCCGCCTGCAGTACTCGGAAAGGGCATGCGTATGGAGGCATGAGAGGACTACGGTGGGCATCCTGTCGGATGAAAACAAAGTTAGCCTTCATAAGCTCCAGCGGAACAAGTGACGCGGGCAGTCCGTGCTGTGAAGTCGGAATGGGCCAGAAAGAGTGCGCCGCGGCCTGGTGAACCTTCAGTTGTTCAGCTGCTGACCACGGACACGTCGGTGATGGAAGAAAGTCGCCGGGCACCCTGAGCGGCTGGCCATAAACTAGTTCAGTGGCCGATGCTTGCGTTCCTCTTTAGGCGCAGTGCGCAACCCGAGCATCACCCATGGCAGCTTATCCACCCATGCGGTCACTTGGAGGGTGGCCTGCAGCGACGCCTTCAAAGAGCGGTGAAAGCGTTCGCATAACCCGTTGGCCTGCAGATGGTAAGCCATGGTCCGATGGAGCTTGGTGCCCAAACCTGAAGCCATGGCGTTCCACAAAGCAGACGAAAACTGCGGCCCGCGGTCCAACAAAATGTCCGATGGAACGCCAAAACGAGCAACCCAGGACAAAAGAAAAGCTCGGGCAACATCCACGGAGGTGGTGGACATTAAAGGAATGGCCTCTGGCCGCCTGGTGGTACGGTCGACGATTGTCAGAAGATGCGTAAACCCTTGTGACGGCGGTAGTGGGCCCACGAGGTCGACATGAACGTGATCGAATCACCGCTCCGGTACCTCGAAAATGGCGACAGGAGCTTTGACGTGGCGCTGTACCTTCGCCCTCTGGCACACAATGCAGGTCTTGGCCCAGTCGCGCACATCTTTTCTCATTCCCCTCCAGACGAATTTGGACGTTAACAATTTCTCTGAAGCCCGCACGCCAGGGTGTGCAAGTCCGTGAACGACATCGAATACTTTCCTGCGCCAGGACAACGGAACGATCGGGCGTGGGTCTCCCAGGGAGACATCGCAGAGCAAGGAGGTGCCGGCCGAATGGAAAGGCACATCTGCTGGCTGCAGGCAGGACGAATCAGAGCGGAAAGCTTGCGTTTCCGTGTCAGTCGCTTGGTCAGCTGCCATGAGCGAATAATCGAGCCCCAGTTGGACGGCCTGGACAGTCGCACGTGAGAGGCAGTCGGCAACCACGTTGTCCTTCCCAGCCATGTGCCGGATGTCGGTGGTAAACTCAGAAATGAAGGTGAGTTGTCGTTGCTGCCGGGCTGACCATGGCTCAGTCATCTTGGCCATGGCAAACGTCAGGGGCTTGTGATCGACAAATGCGGTGAATTGGCATCCTTCCAATAAAAAGCGAAAGTGGCGGATGGCCAGGAACAACGTCAACAGCTCCCGGTTGAACATGCTGTAGCTATGCTCGTTACTACGCAGCTGACGACTAAAAAACGCCAGCGGTTGCCATGTCCCATCGACTCATTGCTCTTGCACGGCGCCGACGGCATAGCCTGACGCATCCATCGTGAGCGCGATGGTGGCACCAGGCAGCGGGTGCGCCAACATGGTCGCATTGGCGAGGGCCTCCTTCATGTCCCCAAAAGCACAGTCCATCTCCGGCGTCCAAGACACAGGTTCTTTCCCCGGCTTCCCTCGGAGTGCCTTGTAGGGCGGCCGCATGAGCTGTGTGGCCCGGGGGTCAAATCGATGGTAAAAATTTACCATGCCGAGGAATTCTTGGAGCGCTTTGACGGATTGTGGCTGTGGAAACGCAGCGATGGCTGCCACTTTTGCCCGGAGTGGCAGTGCCCCTTCTGCCGTGACGCGGTGGCCCAGAAAATCGATCTGCCTCAGTCCGAATTGACACTTGTGTGGATTAATTATAAGGCCATGCTCCTCGAGGTGGCGGAAAAGGATGCGCAGGTGTCGTAGATGCTCCTCCTTTGAAGTGCTGGCGACGAGGATGTCATCAAGGTACATGAAAATGAATTTGAGGTCCCGTAGCATCCAATCCATGAGGCGTTGAAACGCCTGCGCCGAATTTTGAGAGCGAAAGGCATTCGTAAAAATTTGAAAAGTCCAAACAGGGTAATGACCGCCATCTTCTGGACGTACTGGGGGTGGACGGGCACCTGGTGGCACCCCTGGATGAAGTCGATCTTGGAAAAAAACGAATTGCCTGCTAAATGAGCGGAAAAATCCTGGATGTACGGCATCGGGTACCGGTCCGGAGTCGTGACCTCATTGAGGCGCCGATAATCGCCGTAGGGCCGCCACCCACCGCCTGGCTTTGGCACGATATGCAGCGCAGACGACCAGCGACTATTGGACCGGCGAACGATGCCCAACCACTCCATTGTAGCGAATTCCGCCTTCGCGGCCTCGAGTTTACTGGCCTCCAAACGTCGAGCGCAGGCATAAACCGGGGGGGCGGTCGTCGCGATGTGGTGCTCAACATCATGTTTGGTGGTCGTCGCCGAGAAGGTGGGTCGAGTGAGCTCCGGAAATCCCTTGAGCAGGCGGGTGAAGTCGTCGGGTGTCGACTCGGCGCAGGCGAGCGCGGGGGCCGCGCCTGAGCCCCGAAAACAGGGGATGGGGGCCCATGAAGCGGCGTGAATCAGGCAGCGATTACATACGTTGACCAGTAGGTTATTAGCACAGAAAAAGTCAGCGCCGAGGATTGCTAGTGGTATTTTGGCGGTTATAAACTCCCAGTGGAAGAGTTGCCCGCTGAGGCACAACTGGATTCACGCATCCCAAATGTACGGATAGCGCTGCCATTGGTGGCCTGTAGTGGAGTACCATGCCTCCCGGACCTGACGTCGAGGGGCGAAGCGGGGAGGATGCTGCACTGGGCGCCTGTGTCGCACAAGAACCACCGGCCCGAAATGGAGTCGGTGATATACAACAATTTCCCGGAATCACCAACCGTCATTGTGGAAGCGAACCTGACCTCTGTGTCGTTCTTCCGTTCTCGCGCACGGTTTTGCTGCTTTCTCGGTGCCGGTGGCACGAAACTACATGGGGGTCGGCAGTATCTGGCTTTCGGTCCGAACCAGGTGTGGTAGTAACAGAGGCCGGTCGGTGGAGGCGCCGAGGCGGGGTTCCTCGAGGCGGGACGCTTCGAAGTGGCACAGTACTGTTGCATCACCGCGTGAATGGTGTCGGCTTCGGCCGCGAGCGCTACACCGTCAGTAGCCTCCGACCTGGCGAGGGCTGCTTGTACCTGCTCAGGGAGCTGGCTCAGGAACAGTTCCCGAAACAGAAAACACTGTGGCTCAGACCCGAGGAGTGTGAGCATTTGGCTCATCAACTCGGAAGGCTTAGCGTCACCTAACCCGGGGAGTGCGAGCTAACATTGTGCGCGCTCCACTTTCGTGAGACCGAATATTTGCATAAGGCGCGCCTTAAGCATTTCATACTTGTCATCCACGGGTGGGTTCTCCAGCAGCCTGATGATTCGGGAAGCCGTCGAGCTGTCCAGTGCAGACACCATGTAAAAGTAACGGGTCTGATCCAGCACGATGTTCCGAAGTTGGAACTGAGCCTCCGCTTGCACGAACCAGGAGGCTGCCTGTCGTTCCCAAAATTGAGGGAGCTTCAAACTCGCTGCATTCACATCCATCTTGTTCTCGAACTTTCCTCCGTGAAAATCGTCCGCGAAGCTTCAGGGTCACCAATGTAGGAATTGATCTATCCCTAACTGAAGCACTGAAGCCAAGTCAGTTCAATAATTCAACTGAATTTAATCAAACAAGTGAACAAAACAAAAACATGCAGGAGCAACAGCAAACAGGTCTTTTCAGCAGCTTGTTACACGAGGTCTGGTCTTAGAACCTCCCACTCTCTGACGTCATGATGTCATCACGTTTCCCGCCGTTTGGGGCATCACGTGACCAACATGATGATATCATCACATTGTTTCAGGGCTTTTGCTGAAAGCTTATTTACACTCAGCCAACAAACACAGATGCTGTAGCATTGGGTTAAAGACAGTTATGCATTTGTACAGAAGATCATTGGTGGTTTTGCCACACTATCAGGAAAGACTGAACAGGCTGGGACTCTTCTCTAGAAAAGAGGTGAGCGGTGATCTGATAGAGGTCTTGAAGATTATAAAAGGGCTTCATAGGGTAGACATAGAGAAGATGTTTCCACTTGTGGGGGAGATCAAAACTAGGGTCCATAAATATAAGATAATCACTAATAAATCCAGTAGGGTATTCAGGAGAAACTTCTTTACCCAGAGAGTGGTGAGATTGTGGAACTCGCCACCACAGGGTGTAGTTGAGGTGAATAGCACAGATGCATTTAAGGAGAAGCTAGATAAACACATGAGGGAGAAAGGAACAGAATGATATGTTGATAGCGTGAAATAAGTAAGGTGGGAGTAGGCTCGTGTGGAGCATAAAACCCAGCATAGAACAGTTGGGCAGCATGGACAGTTTCTGTATGGTAAAATCGAAATCATTCCATGTAAAACAACAGATTCCATTCTTTTTAAAGAGTGAATTCAACAAAACCCTATTCAAAACTCAAACTATCGCTGACTCCTTGACTTTTTTCTCTCCGCTGGTTTTTTTCTTCCCCTCCAATTTTCTGACTGAAGATACCGACTCAACAAACATTTTCTTTCTGGTACCTCAGCCAATGGCCACCTTTCAAGAGACAGCCGAAATGATGAGAGTTGGGCGGACATTTCCATGATGCATGTCACCACAGCCGTGACCGATCCTGGTCTCACCCGATGCCCACATATTCCAACAGAGTCACTGAATAGCAATAAGAAACTATAGCTTCTCCTGGCCTAGCCCAAAGGCACCCTATTGCTCTGCAGGCTGAGATGAGTTGACTCAGCATGGAGCAGGGACTGAGCATGGACCTTCCTGCTCTGTATGATTCTGTCCACTTGCTAACTGACCCATAAAAGGACAATTTATTTTCTTTCCAGTTCTGTCAATTTCCTGAAAATTGGTTAGTGCTGATAACATCAGAGTGGGCAGACACACTTGTAGGAATGATTTGGGAAGTTACTGAACCTGAGAGTGCAAAGCAGCCATATTTAGTTACAGGTTTGAAGAGACTCAATTGTTGAGGGATCCTGGGTTGATGAATGCTAACTGATGATTCAGCTCTCACACTGACAAGCTCGGCAGATGATCGAAGCCAGAGCCAAGGTTGAGTTTGCTGATCTCTGCTGCAATTGTCCTCAGTTCCAGAACCTGGGAGGAGAGAAGAGAAACAGAAAGTACATCTAATAGTGTAGAAAAATAGAAAACAAAGACATGGGCACTTTGAGAGCCGGCTGAAGGAAACAAGTAATATTTCTGATAGGTGACAAGCAAAGTAATGTCCAGGAATAAAGGGAGCATTCCTAAAGGTGTGTCTGATCCATCATTCATTCATGTGTGATGGATCGGACATTCCTACAGGTGTGCCTGATCACTGATTCCTACTGTTGTGTCTGATCCCTCATCCTACAGGTGCGTCTGATCACTCATTCTACAGGTGTATCTGGTTATTCATTCCGACAGGTGTGTCTGATCATTCCTAGAGATGTGACTGATCACACATGACTGATTCCTGCAGGTGTTTCTGATCACTCATTCCTACAGTTGTACCTGATGACTAATCCTACAGGTGTGTTTGATCATTCCTGCAGGTTTGTCTGATCAATCATTCCTACAGGTGCATCTGATCACTCATTCCTACAGGTGTGTCTGATCACTAATTCTTTCAGGTATGTCTGATCACTCATTCCTACAGGTGTGTCTGATCACTGTTTCCTACAGCTGTGTCTGATCATTCCTACAGGTGTGCCTGATCACTCATTCTTACAGGTTTTCTGATCAATCATTCTAACAGGTGTGCCTGATCACTCATTCTAACAGGTGTGTCTGATCACTCATTTCTAGAGGTGTGTCTGATCACTCATTCCTAGAGGTGTGTCTGATCACTCATTCCGACAGGTGTGTCTAATCACTCATTCCAACAGGTGTGTCTAAACACTGATTCTGACAGGTGTATCGGATCACTCATTCCTACAGGTGTGTCTGATCGCTCATTCCTACAGATATGCCTGATCACTCATTCCTACAGGTGTGTCTGCTCACTCATTCCTACAGGTGTGTCTGGTCACTCATTCCTACAGGTGTGCCTGATCACTCACTCTTAAAGTTGTGTTGGAACACTCATTCTGTAGGGTGGGCTTCTTTTAACTGGTTTAAGGTAATTCACCTGGTCTGCAGCCTTTGCCTGCACTCTGACCAATTCCAAATAAACCAATTTTAAAACAGCGGTTTCGAATCACTACCCCACCTTCCAGTTCTGACTGCAGGACTTATAATTAATGATATTAAAATAGACACATGGTTTGGATGAGAGAAAAATCAAGTTTTATTAATTAAAAGAAACTATAATCAAATATCAAGCTATACCACACGAACACAGTAATTACAGTAAAATTGCTTAAATGGAGAAATGCAGACAGTAAAAACGAGGGGTAAGTGACTACAATGTTAATTAAACAATCTTAGCAATATCCCCTTAATTACCACCCCTAACTCCTTACTAGGTTGCTTTGCTGAGGAGTCGGAAACTCTGCTCATATGTGGTCCAGCGAAGTGAGAGAGAGAGAGAGAGAGAGAGAGGCTCACCTGTGGTCCCAGGAAGTAAAGAGAGAGTGATAGCTTCTCAGGAGCTATCATATATACATTGTGAGCCCCCCCAACCCACCCTCTGCTGTTTGCCTGTCTGGAAAATGTGCGCCAAAATGTTCCAATTCACAAGAGAAAAGCTGTGATAGGCTAACTCAAAGTGGTTGGACTGGGTTAGTGTGTCTGCACTGTGGGGCCAAAATGTTCCCGCCCACATCTGGAGCCCACCTGGGCTAAAACAAAAGGGAAATTCAACTGCTCTATTGTCCAGAATGATGGGTGATTTAAACCCATTCAATACTTAAATGGTTGCAAATCGAAATCTGTTCCATGATTTCAGTCTATCATTGTCTAAGAGTGTTCTGAATGGTTGTGTAAACAGAAGCAGTTTCAAATAGATTGTCCTGTCGTCAATTCTCAAGTGGGCAATTGCTTAAGTCAATAAACAACTTCAAGTGCTTCGAAGGGAACCTCCCTTTGATTGGCAGGTCTGACTCACAGCCACTGCATCCTCCCACTTTTTCACACAGACAACTCGAGCTGCTTCTTTGTCCTTTTTGCCAAGCTTTCTGTGGCCATTTTAAAACTTTTGTGATTGCCCAAACTCCAGGGAACAAATTTATTACTAAAAGCACTGTCTTAAGGTGTGTGAATATTTTCCACAGAGCTCTACGACTCCGGTGTTGTCCACATTCTGTCCATCTCAGAGCAGTCTTTGGTGGTTCTTGGCACATTTTAAAACACTGCAGACCAGTCACATCACCCATTTCTTCGTCCACAATGTGGACCAATATTTTCAATCTTCAGGGAAATGGGGGAAATTTTGCAACCCCTACAATTCCCACAGATGCGTCTGATCAATCATTTCTACAGATGATTCTGAACACTCATTCTTACAGGTTTGTCTGATCACTCATACTTACAGGTGTGCCTGATCACTTATTCATTCAGGTGTGCCTGCTCACTCATCCCGCAGGTGTGTCTGATCATTCCTACAGGTGTGTCTGATCACTCATTCCTACAGGTGTGCCTGATCAGTCATTCCTACAGGTGTGTCTGATCATTCATTCCTACAAGTATATCTGACCACTCATTTCTACTAGTCTGTCTGATCACTCTGTCCTACACATATGTCTGATCACTCTTCCTGACAGGTGCATCTGATCACTCATTCCTGCAGTTGTGTCTAATCACTCTTCTCTACAGGTGTGTCTGGTCACTCTTTCCTACAGGTGCATCTGATCACTCATTCCTACAAGTATATCTGATCACTCATTCCTACGAGTTTGTCTGATCAGCCAATCCTATAGCTGTGTCTTATCAGTCGTTCCTGCAGGTGTGTCTGATCAGTCTTTCCTACAGGTGTGTCTGATCATTCTTTCCTTCAGGTGTGTCTGATTACACATTCCTGCAGGTGTGTCTGATCTCTCATTCCAACAGATGTATGTGATCACTCTTTCCTACAGGTGTGTATGATTACTCATTCCTACAGGTGTGCCTGATCATTCTTTCCTACAGGTGTGCCTGATTACTCATTCCTACAGGTGTGTCTGATCACTCATTCCTACAAGTGTGCCTGATCACTCATTCATTCAGGTGTGTCTGAAAACTCATACTACAGGTGCATCTGATCACTCATTCGTTAAGGTGTGTGTTAAATCTGTGAATTATTTAGTTAATTAAGACACAGACTAATGAGTAACAATAAAAACAGGTCTTTACTGGTTGGAGGTAGGGACTACACTGAATACAAGATTACTGCACAGTGCTTATATACCGGTGTGTTCACCCCCGGTATTACGTCTACAGCAGCCTGAGAAAGTAGTACATCTCTTAAGGTGGAACAGGCTTAAGCTCTCTTAAGGTGGAACAGGTTACATACACAACACTCCTCCCTTCTTAGCTTTATAGTCATCCCCCCCATTTAACATAACGTAATAACATATATACATATATAACTTCATGTTTAACGTAACATATCACAGATTCAGTCTCTGCGGAAAACAGTTCACAGATTCAATCTCTGTGGTGCAGTCGGTTCACGTTACTCATTCAATAGTCCTTTCATGGATTTAACAGCTTGAACTTCCGAACTGATTTGGCTCCGTTCGGAGGGACCATGTGTGTGATCTGGTAGAGGTGATAATGGTTCAGATGGGTCATCTTCTGTTTTTACTTTTCCTTTTCTGCTTCTTGGAGACTCTCTGGGCTCCATTGTCAGCTGCCACAGCTGCCAGCTGCATGCGCAGTTCCTCCTTCTCTTCCTCCTGTTTCCGTCATAGAGCCAGCTTCTCCCGATGTTCTGTAGACTTTTGGTGCTCCTCCATGATTTCTGCACTTTGGGAGTCGAAGTTACAAGCTGGGCAGGACAGGACATCGTAATATTCGGTGTCGTCCACCAGGTCATGGTAATATTCGGTGTCATCCTGAGCTAGGCCAGTGAGAGGGTCGTCTATTTCCTCCATACCCAGCTGGACATTAGCCAGCTCTTGTTCCAAATCCAGACATCTTTCCTGAAGAGACTTCTTCATGTGTACCTCTGCATCCAGCTTTTTCTGGGCTTTCAGCAAGTCGTTTACTGGTGACCTCATTTGTGATTTTAATACTTCAACTTCCTTTGGAGATTGATTGATCGGACTATGCAATCCCTCTACCGGAGCAGCTGTTTCAGCGGTCTGTTGTTCTACATTGACGTGAGTCAGCGTACTTTTGCATTCAATGGCTGCTCTGTTGCAGTCGTTTCAGTCTGTGTCATCACATCAGCCATCTCAATGACTTTTGAGAGCTCCAAACCCTTTTCCTTTGAAGATCGCAGCTCGTGTTCAAGTTTTTCCCATTTCAGAGTCTTGTCCCTCAGCATATGAAGGAGTTGGCTGACCGTTAACTCTTCTGACACCAGATTATGGCACGCACCTTCAGAACCTGAATCAGCTTTGATTCGTTCGGCCTCCTCGCGCAGATGGTTGGTGTGCTCCTGCTCCATTTTCTCCATCAGTTGCTTCTGTTGCCTTTCCAGATTCTCCCACTCTGTAACAAAGAACTTTTTTATTTCATTCATCTCTTGCTCAAAACGGCGAATCATTTGTTCTAATTGCTGTTGTAGTTTGAAATGGAGTTGAGTTCGAGCCCAGTGTCCCTCAAAAATGTGCATATCAGTAGACTTGACAGACTCAGAATTCTCTGTTAAACTATGTTGTTGTTGCTCAGTGGAATTCTGTGCTGAAACTTTGTCTTTTGCACATGGATTGGTCTTACCATCATCAGTTCGAGAGTCTGGGCTGATTATCTGCACCGAGTTCTCACTCTTTATGGCTTTTAGCGAATGCCAGTCCATATTTATGTTTCTAAACCACTCCCGGCCTAGTAGTGGTGGACCTCC
Source organism: Somniosus microcephalus (assembly GCF_052327205.1). NCBI lineage: Eukaryota > Metazoa > Chordata > Chondrichthyes > Squaliformes > Somniosidae > Somniosus > Somniosus microcephalus. Next base: position 150,558,459 of record NC_140992.1, on the reverse strand, counting down.
CTCCGGTAGCACATATAAGTCCATTATTTGACTTCCTTCGCCCTTGTTGGCCACTGCAACCTTTATTGTCCCGATGGGGTACACTCTCTGCCCCGTGTAGGTTGTCAATATAATCTCCGTATCCTGTAGGGGAATATGTTGGAATAACCTTCTGTAATCTTTCTTATTCATGACCGACAATGCCGATCCAGTGTCCAATTCCATTTTTACTTGGACTCCTTCTATCTGAAGAGTAACCCAAATTGTCTGGAGGTCTGCACCCTTACCAACGTTGAGTACCCTTAAGCTAGCCAGTTCAATACTGCTTGCGTCTGAATCGGACTCCTGTTCGGCCACCTTGTGTACCTTTGCGTATTTCCCTTGCGGTGACTTCTTGTTGCTGGTCTTCTTCGCTGACCTGCATACTCTAGCTATATGTCCAAGCCTACCACAAGTTCTACATTCTTGGTTTTTAAACCAACACTGGTTCTGATCATGCGTTGTCTTTCCACAACGATAACATTTGCCAGAACTCACACCCAATTTGTGTGCACTGAGCTCCGGTGACCGTAGCTGCATTACTGCCGTGCCTCTCGCTGCGGCTTCGTGTGCTGCTGCCATAGTGACCGCCTTCTCAAGCGTCAGCTCATTCTCCTCGAGCAGTCGCTTTTGTGTATCTTGTTTAAATAAACCACACAAAAATTTGTCTCGTAGTGCATCTGTCAGTCCCGTTCCAAACTGACAATATTTCGCTAATTTATGCAATTCCAGCAAATATTCAGCATTGCTTTCATGCTGTAGCTGCCTTCTGTCATAAAATTTAAATCGTTCCGCTAGCATCAGCGGCGTGGGGTTGAGATGATCTTTCAGGACAGTAACAATCTCATCGAACGTCTTATCCGCCGGTTCATCTGGTGATAACAGGTGTTTCAATTGACCGTATGTCTTCGCACCTATTAAATTTAATAATGTTAGAGCTTTATCTTGGTCACGAATTTTATTGGCCTTACAATAATTTTTTACTCTTTCAACATATATGGCCCAATCTTCGAGGTCACTATCAAAGGTGCTAATATTCCCGTGTTTAGGCATTGTAGATTTGCAATTTCCCAGATTTTATTTTCTTTACTTGTTATCAAAGATGGCGGCTTCCCGCTCTTGCCGTCATCCTCCGCCCACAAAATGGCGGTTTTCCCGCGCTTGGCGGTCTTCACCCGTCCCCCGACACCGTCTCCCTTCAGCCCCCGAGTGCGGCCCTTATCTTCGCCGCGATCGCCCGATGTGTGGCCCTTATCAGCGGATGCGATCGATGGCCCGGCTGCGCCTCGCACTTGAAAGCGGCCCGGCCCTTATCTGCCGATCGCTATCGCCCTGTACCTCTGTCTTCCCCAGCCCTGTCTTCTACTCCGGTTCACAAGCTGATGGAGGCTTCAGGGTCCTAATGCCTGTCGCTTCCAGTGGGGTGCTGTGGTTTGAAACCTCTCTTCAACCGCTGTGGAATAACTGCCGCAGGGTAAGAACCTGACTCGTCGCCAGTGTTAAGTCTGTGAATTATTTAGTTAATTAAGACACAGACTAATGAGTAACAATAAAAAGAGGTCTTTACTGGTTGGAGGTAGGGACTATACTGAATACAAGATTACTGCACAGTGCTTATATACCGGTGTGTTCACCCCCGGTATTACGTCTACAGCAGCCTGAGAAAGTAGTACATCTCTTAAGGTGGAACAGGCTTAAGCTCTCTTAAGGTGGAACAGGTTACATACACAACAGTGTGTCTGATCACTCATTCCTACAGGTGTGTCGGATTGCTCATTCCTACAGTTGTATCTGATCACGCTTCCCGACAGGTGTGTCTGATCACTCATTACTACATATTTGTCTGATCACACATTCCTACAGGAATATCTGATCAAGCATTCCGAGAGGTGTGTTGGATCACTCATCCTACAGGTGTGGCTGCTAAATCATTCTTACAGGTGTGTCAGGTCACTCAATCCTACACATGTGTCTGATCACACATCCTACAGGTGTGTCTGATCACTCATTCCTACAGGTGTGTCTGATGGCTCATTCCAACAGGTTTGTCTGATCACTGATTCATACAGGTGTACCTGATCATTGCATCAGAAGTTTCTGATCACTCATTCCTACTCGTGTGTCTGCTCACTAATGCCTACAGGTGTGTCTGATCATTCCTTCAGGTGTGTCTGATGAATCTTTCCTACAGATGTGTCTGATCACTCATTCCTACAGCTGTCTCTGATCATACATCCTCCAAGTGTGTCTGATCACTCATCCTACAGGTGTGTCTGATCACCCATTCCAACAAGTGTTTCTGATCACTCATTCCTACAGGTGGTTCGCAACACTCATTTCTACAGGTGTGCCTGATCACTAATCCCCACATATATGCCTGATTATACATTCCCAGAGGTGCATCTGATCACTCATTCCTACAGCTGTGTCTGATCACTCAAATCTACATGTGTGTCTGATCACTCTATCCTACAGGTGTGTCTTATCACACATTCCTACTGGTGTGACTGATCACTGCTTCCTACAGGTGCGTCTGATCACTAATTCCTACAGGTGTGCCTGATCGCTCATTCCTACAGGTGCACCTGATCACTCATTCTTACAGATTTGTCTGATCACTCATTCCTACAGGTGAGTCTGATCACTCTTTCCTACAGGTGTGTCTGATCACCCATTGCTACAATTGTGGCTGATCACTCATTCCTACAGGTGTGTCTGATCAATCATTCCTACAGCTGTGTCTGATCACTCATTCCTGAGGGTGTGTTTGATCATGCATTCCTGCAGGTGTGTCTGATCACTCATTCCTACAGGTGTGTCTGATCACTTATTCTGACAGATGTGTCTGATCACACATTCCTACAGGTGTGTCAGTTCACTCCTTCCTACAGGCATGTCAGACCACTCTTTCCAGCAGGTGTGTCTAATCATTCTTTCCAAAGGTTTATCTGATCACTCATTCCTAAAGGTGTGTTTGATCACTCATTCCTACAGGTGTATCTGAACAGACATCCCTACAATTGTGTCTGATCATTCATCTTACAGGCGTGTCTGATCACTCATTCCTACAGGTTTGTCTGAGCATTCATTCCTACAGGTGCGTCTGATCACTCATTCCTACAGGTGCGTCTGTTCACTCATTCCAACAGGTTTTTCTGATCACTCTTTCCTGCAGGTGTGCTTGATCACTCCATTTCTTCAGGAGTGTCTGATCAATCTTTCTTACTGGTGTGCCTGATCACTCATCCAAAAGGTGTGCCTGGTCATACATTTCTACAGGTGGGTCTGATCGCACATTTATACAGGTGCTTCTGATCACTCTTTCCTACAGGTGTTTCTGATCATTCATTCCTACAGGTGTGTCTGATGACTCATTCCTACATGTGTGTCTGATCACTCATACCTACAGGTGTGCCTGGTGACTCATTCCTACAGGTGTGCCTGAACACTCATTCCTGCAGGTGTGTCTGATCACTCATTCCTTCAGGTGCGCTTGATCACTCATTCCTACAGGTGTGTCTGATAACTCATCCTAGAGGTTTGTCTGATGATTCCTACAGGTGTATGTGATCACATATTTCTACAGGTATGTCTGATCACATATCCCTATAGTTGTGTCGGATCATTCATTCTACATGTGCTTTTGATCACACATTCCTCCAGGTTTGTCTGATCACTCATTCTTAACTGTGTGCTGGATCACTCATTCAACAGGTTGGTCTGATCACACATTTCTACAGGTTTGTCTGATCACTCTTTCCTACAGGTATGCCTGAACACTCATTCATTTAGGTGTGTCAGATCAGTCATTCATGCAGGTGTGTTTGATCAGTCATTCAACAGGTATGCCTGATCATATATTTCCACTGGTGGGTCTGATCTCACATTCCTATAGGTGTGTCTGATCACTCTTTAATACAGGTGTGCCTGATGATTCTTTCCTACAAGTATATCTGATCGCTCTTTCCTGCAGGTGTGTCTGATCATTCATTCCTAAAGTGCGTCTGATCACTCATTCCTACAGCTGTGTCTCTTCATTCTTTCCTACAAATGTGTCTGATCATTCATTCCCACTGCTGTGTCTGATCACTCATTCATACAAGTGTGCCTGATCATCATTCCTTCAGGTGTGCATGACCACTCATTCCTACAGGTGTGTCGGATCACTCAATCCTACAGTTGTGTCTGATCACTCACTCCTGCAAGTGTGTCTGCTCACTCATTCCAACAGCTTTGTCTGATCACTCATTCCTACTGCGGTGTCTGATCACTCATTCATACAGCTGTGTCTGATCATCATTCCTTCAGGTGTGTCTGATCACTCATTCCTACAGGTGTGCTGGATCACTAATTATTACAGGTGTGTCTGATCACTCATTCATACAGGTGTGTCTGATCACTCATTCCTACAGGTGTGTCTCATCACTTTTTCTGACAGGTGTGTCTGATCACACATTCCTACCGGTGTGACAGATCACTCATTCCTACAGATGTGTCTGATCACTCATTCATACAGGTGTGTCTGACAACTCTTTCCTACAGGTGTGTTTGAGCACTCATTCCTACTGGTGTGTCTGGTCGCTCATTCCTACAGGTGCACTTGATCACCCATTGCTGCAGGTGTGTCTGATCACTCATCATACAGGTGTGTCTAATTACTCATTCCTACAGGTTTGTCTGATCGCTCATTGCTACAGGTGTGTCTGATCACTCATTCCTGCAGGTGAGTCTCATCACTCATTCCGACAGGTGCGTCTGTTCTCACATTCCTACAGGTGTGTCAGATCACTCATCCATACAAGTGTTTTTGTTCACTCATTCCTACAGGCATGTCTGACCATTCTATCCTACAACTGTGTCTGATCACTCATCCTACAGGTGTGCCTGATCACTCATTCCAACAGGTTTGTCTGATAACTCTTTCCTGCAGGTGTGCCTGATCACTCATTCCTTCAGGTGTGTCGGATCTGTCATTCTTACAGGCATTTTTGATCACTCACCCAACAGGTGTGCCGGATCATACATTTCTACAGGTAGGTCTGATCACACTTTCCTACAGGTGTTTCTGATCATTCACTCCTACAGGTGTGTCTGTTCACTCATTCCTACAGATGTGTCTGATCACTCATTCCAACAGGTGTGTCTAATCACTCATTCCTACAGGTGTGTCTGATCACTCACTCCTACAGGTGCGTTTGATCGCTCATTCCTACAGGTGTGTCTGGTCACTCATTCCTACAGGTGTGCCTGATCACTCACTCTTAAAGTTGTGTTGGAACATTCATTCCCACAGGTGCGTCTGATCAATTATTCCTGCAGATGTTTCTGATCACTCATTCCTGCAGGTTTATCTGATCATTCCTACAGGTGTGTCTGGTCACTCATGTCTACAGGTGTGCCTGATCAGTCACTCTTAAAGTTGTGTTGGAACACCCATTCTGTAGGGGGGGGGCGTCTTTTAACTGGTTTAAGATAATTCACCTGCTCTGCAGCCTTTACCTGCACTCTGACCAATTCCAAATAAACCAATTTTAAAACAGCGGTTTTGAATCGCTACCCCACCTTCCAGTTCTGACTGCAGGACTTATAATTAATGATATTAAAAAAGACACATGGTTTGGATGAGAGAAAAATCAAGTTTTATTAACTGAGAGAAACTATTGTAGGAATCGACTGATCCCTAACTGAAGCACTCAGTTCAAGTCAGTTCAATAAATCAACCGAATTTAATTGAACAAGCGAACAAAACAAAAGCATGCAGGAGCAACTGCAAACAGGTCTTTACAGCAGCTTGTTACATGAGTTCTAACTAAGGGACCTCCCACTCTCTGACGTCATGACGTCATCACGTTTCCCGCCATTTGGGGCATCACGTGACCAACGTGATGATGTCATTGCGTTGTTTCAGGACTTTTACAGAAAGCTTATTTACACTCAGCAAACAAACATAGATGCTGTAACATTGGGTTAAAGACAGTTATGCATTTGTACAGGAGTCCATTGGTGGTTTTGCCACATGCGCCCCGCCAGAAGTGTCTTTAATCATAAAAGTCAATCACAGAGGAGGTCAGACAATCCTGTCGGAGCGACTCTGATATTCCCGGAATCACCAACTGTCATCGTGGATGCGAAACCGACCTCAGGGTCTCTCTTCCTTTCGCGCAATCGGTTTTGCTGCTTTCCCGGTGTCGGTGGCACGAAACTACATGGGGGTCGGCAGTATCTGGCTTTCGGACCAAAACAGGTGTGGTAGTAGCAGAGGCCGGTCTGTGGAGACGCCGAGGCGGGGTTCTTTGAGGCGGGATGCTTCAAGGTGGCACAGTACTGCTGCATCACCGCGTAAATGGTGTCAGCTTCGGCCGCGAGCGCTACACCGTCTGTAGCCTCCGAACTGGCTAGGGCTGCTTGCACCTGCTTGGGGAGCTGGCTCAGGAACAGTTCCCGAAACAGAAAACACTGCGGCTCAGACCCGAGGAGTGTGAGAATTTGGCTCATCAACTCGGAACGCTTAGCGTCGCCTAACCCGGGGAGTGCGAGCAAGCGTCACGCGCGCTCCGCCTTCGTGAGACTGAATATTTGCATAAGGCGCGCCTTAAACATTTCATACTTGTTATCCACGGGCGGGGTCTCCAGCAGGCTGATGATTCGGGAAGCCGTCAAACTGTCCAGTGCGGAGACCTTGTAAAGATAACTGGCCTGATCCAGCATGATGTTCCGAAGTTGGAACTGAGCCTCCGCTTGCACGAACCAGGAGGCAACTGTTGTTCCCAAAATTGAGGGAGCTTCAAACTCATTGCATTCACATCCATCTTGTTCTCGAGCTTTCCTGCACGAAAATCGTGAGCGAAGCTTCGGGGTCACCAATGTAGGAATCGACCGATCCCTAACTGAAGCACTGAGGTCGAGTCACTTCAATAAATCAACTGAATGTAATTAAACAAGCGAACAAAACAAAAGCATGCAGGAGCAACAGCAAACAGGTGTTTACAGCAGCTTGTTACGCGAGGTCTAACTAAGGGACCTCCCACTCTCTGACGTCATGAAGTCATCACGTTTCCCACCGTTCGGGGCATCACGTGACCAATGTGATGACATCATTGCGTTGTATCAGGACTTTTACAGCAAACTTATTTACACTCAGCAAATAAACATAGATGCTGTAACATTGGGTGAAAGACAGTTATGCATTTGTACAGGAGTCCATTGGTGGTTTTGCCACACTATAATCAAATATCAAACTATGCCACACAAACACAGTAATTACAGTAAAATTGCTTAAAGTGGAATGCAGACGGTAAAAATGAGGGGTAAGTGACTACAATGTTAATTAAACAATCTTAGCAATATCCCCTAAATTAGCACCCCCTAACTCCTTACTAGGTTGCTTTGCTGAGGAGTCAGAAACTCTGCTCACATGTGGTCCAGCGAAATGAGAGAGAGAGAGAGAGAGAGAGGCTCACCTGTGGTCCCAGGAAGTAAAGAGAGAGCGATAGCTTCTCAGGAGCTATCATATATACCTTGTGAGCATCCCCACCTCCCCCCCTCTGCTGTTTGCCTGTCTGGCAAATTTGCGCCCAAAAAGTTCCAATTCACAAGAGAAAAGCTGTGATAGGCTAACTCAAAGTGGTTGGACTGGGTTAGTGTGTCTGCACTGTGGGGCTGAAATGTTCCCACCCACATCCGGAGCCCACCTGGGCTAAAACAAAAGGGAAATTCAACTGCTCTATTGACCAGAATGATGGGTGATTTAAACCAATTCAATTCTTAAATGGTTGCAAATCAAAATCCATTCCATGATTTCAGTCTATCATTGTCTAAGAGAGCTCTGAATGGCTGTGTAAACAGAAGCAGTTTCAAATAGATTGTCCTGCGGTCCATTCTCAAGTGGGCAATTGCTTAAGTCAATAAACAACTTCAAGTGCTTCGAAGGGAACCTCCCTTTGATTGGCAGGTCTGACTCACAGCCACTGCATCCTCCCACTTTTTCACACAGACAACTCGAGCTGCTTCTTTATCCTTTTTGCCAAGCTTTCTGTGGCCATTTTAAAACCTTTTGTGATTGCAACAATTTTATTACTAAAAGCACAGTCTTATGGTGTGTGAATATTTTCCACAGAGCTCTACGACTCCGGTGTTGTCCATGTTCTGTCCATCTCAGAGCAGTCTTTTGAAGTTCTCGGCACATTTTAAAACACTGCAGACCAGTCACATCACCCAATTCTTCGTCCACGATGTGGACCAATATTTTCAATCTTCAGGGAAATAGGGGAAATTCTGCAACCCCTACTTTCCAGCCTTTTGATACTCCCAACTTGCTTGTAGTATCAACTCGAAGGAGTGAGCAAAATTTTCAGACCCCTCACAAACAACCATCCGCTGTATTTACCTAACAGCTATCTGCCACTGATCCCCCAAACCATCCTTTCCCCTAAAATTCGAGTAAAACCGTGGTACGGTAGGCATCTTACAGATACATCAGTTTAGAAAAAGGGTCTCATACCCCTACATGCTTGTAAAATTACAATGCAATCAAAATTTACAATCACTTTTTACATTATAACTTATTACAAAATGTTACAATCTTAGTTACACAATGTAATCAAAATGATCCTAAGCACGGAGAGGGTCCTACGCCTCTGCTCAACTTGGAGTTGTCACAAAATGATCCCAAGCACGGAGAGGATCCTACGCCTCTGCTCAACTTGGGGCTGTAACACAAAATACAAAAAAACTTGTACAACATGCTTAAACAAACCCTGACCATCATGTGCCAATGATGGGTCACAAAATTCGAGTGGGTGTTGCCCCTCCCACCTAGGCAGTAAAAGTACCTCCCACCCTGAATGGCAGGCAGTAACAAGTGGGGTACCACAGGGATCTGTCCTGGGCCCCCAGCTGTTCACAATTTACATTAATGACCTGGATCAGGGAGTCGGATGCAGCATTTCCAAATTTGCAGACGACACTAAACTAGGAGGGGGGGTGGGCTCAGAGGAAGAGACCAGGAAGCTCCAGAGCGATTTGGACAGACTGGGCGATTGGGCGGATAAATGGCAGATGCACTATAATGTGGACAAGTGCGAAGTTATCCACCTTGGGTGCAGGAACGGGAGGGCAAATTATTATTTAAATGGCAATAGATTGGGAGAGGGGGAAGTACAGAGAGACCTGGGTGTTCTTGTACACCAGTCACTGAAGGCGAGCATGCAGGTGCAACAGGCGGTCAAGAAGGCAAACGGTATGCTGGCCTTCATAGCAAAAGGGTTAGAATACAGGAACAGGGATACCTTGCTGCAGCTGTACAGGGCACTGGTGAGACCACACCTCGAGTACTGTGTACAGTTTTGGTCGCCTCATCTGAGGAAGGATGTTCTTGCCATGGAGGGGGTGCAGCGGCGATTCACCAGGCTGATACCAGGAATGGCGGGAATGACCTATGAGGAGAGACTATGTAGTTTAGGGATGTACACACTGGAGTTTAGAAGATTGAGAGGGGACCTCATAGAAGTGTATAAAATTCTGACAGGTCTAGACAGACTGGATGCAGAAGGAATGTTTCCCTTGGCGGGTGAGAACAGAACTAGAGGACATAATTTAAGGATAAGGGCTAAACCATTTAGGACAGAGATGAGGGGGAATTTCTTCACTCAGAGAGTGGTGAACCTGTGGAACTCATTGCCACAGAGGGCAGTGTACACCAGCTCATTAAATATATTTAAGAGGGAATTAGATATATTTCTACGGGCAAAAGGGGTTAAGGGTTACGGAGAGAAGGCGGGGACGGGATACTGAATTAAAGGATCAGCCATGATCTCATCGAATGGCGGAGCAGGCACGAAGGGCCGAATGGCCTACTCCTGCTCCTATCTTCTATGTATCTATGTATCTATGTACCCCACTTTGATCGTCTTAAACTTTAAAACAGACAGAGTGGATTTACAGACCAGCCTGCTCCGCCAGCCCCGAGCCGTTCCCTTGTCCTTTTGTGTGGAGGCAGGGTACCCCTCATGTTTAAAATTACCTTGGCACAGACCGTGACCCGGGAGTATGGGATCATGGCTCCCAGTCCCTCCACCTCCCGTCTTCCCTCGACTGGCTGCAGAAAATGATGGGTCCCTGTGTGGCAGCTCTCCCTGGCCCCACACAAACTTGGATCCCAGATCCGGCCACCCACTCATCCTTCCCAGCCACACTTACACTCTTTGCCCATGGGCCCCCAGGTGAGTTCCTCCCTCCCCCGAATGCACCCACACAACTCTTGGGTATCCCCCTCCCCTATGCAATCCTTCCTGGGCCATCACCACCCACCCCCGGGGAATGCTTCCCTATCTGACAGGGTGCCCGCGCTACCCCATCATGACTCCTCAACAGCGAGGTCTCCTGCAAGTGAACTTCGGTCAGGATAGTGCTGGGTTGGGGCCATGCCCCACCCAGCTGGGGCCATCTCTTCTGCGTAGGAGGAGTAGGCAAGTTCCTCTGGAGCCTGTTTAGTTTTTCCCGAAGGTCGCTGCAGGGTCTCCCTCTGGATTCGTCCGGTGGCGAGGTGATCCCCAACATTCCATATCCATATCTTCATTCGGTGCCCAGCTCGTGCTGGGCGAACAGGGCTGCTTCATTTTCCAATCTCCTGCAAAAAGTTAAAAGGACATGCAGCCAAGTCTCACTGACATGCTGCCATAGGTGGAGACATGGTCGGGTCCCTTGACCTCAGACCAAAATACAAACGTTTGGCACACATGTAAACTTAAACTCTTATAAACTTAAAACTTTTGAAACATTCTAAACTTAAAATACAAACCTTAAAAGCACGCTATATACACACATAGCTATAATACAAATGCCGCCCATCTCCGGATGACCAGGCTAATCTCTAGCATGGTCACAGATTGCTGCTGGCTGCAGCAAAGCTGGACTGCCTCCTGTCTCTGGTCCCCTGCAGCTTATGGCCTTTGAGTGGGGAACCCTGCCCTTTGGCTTCTCCCCGGTTTGGGAGATTGCTCTTTGTGGCAGGTACCCTGGTGACCACCTTTTCTTGGGCTTGCGGGCCCGCTGAGACCTTCTGAGGGGTGTCTCAGTGGGGGAAACTTTGGCTGGAGGACCCTGAGCCAGGGTCGCAGCCTTAGCTGGCTGGGAACCTTCTGCCCCATGTCCAAAACCTGTTACCAGGCCCCCTGCAAGAGGAATTGCTATCTGTTGTGTCCGTGTGTTAATGGAGACATGGAATGCAGGAGTTGGTTTCACAGGTGTTTACTGAACAAAGTCTGGAGGTGAACTAACAGATACAAGACACTATACAGGCTTATATAGCCCAAGTGGCCATTACCGGCATTACAGTAGACAGGGGGCTCTTAAAGGCACATACACCACAAATCCTCCCCTTTTAGACAACCGGTACATAACATTTTAAGTAATCATTAATTAACATGTTACAAGAACAATAATCTACACATTTGCTGCAGTTAATCAATTATAAGTCAGTCTCTCTGGAGGCTTCCTGACTCGGTCCGGATAACGCCTTGGTGGTGTAGTAGTTTTTGGTGGTGTAGTAGGTTCTTTTGGCAAGGTCGATTCGGCTTGAATGCCAGTGTCGGGTTCATCTGGTTCCAGTATCACCGGATCGGAGGTAGATACTATGGGTATCTTTACTTCATCATTAGGCGTATAGAGTTGTAGTGTAGGTTGTCCCTTTTCGGATGACTCTATGATCTGGTCAATTGGCGCCTTATTATGCTTTCTCCAATGCCCACGGTATACATCAGCGGTCCTAGTCGTGTGCAAATAGTTCCAGGCTGTCATTTCTCGGTATGGTAGTCCCGGGCCAAAACTTATTGACCTATCTGGAAGGTTCTAGTTAGCCTTTCATTCATGCCTTGAAATTGCCGGTTCTCCACGTCCGTTCTGATGTTTGGCTTGATCAAATCCAGCCGGTATCTTAGGCTTCTATTAAAGAACATCATGGCGGGAGTTTGGTTTGTAACCACATGTGTTGCATTCCTGTATGCAAACAAGAAGTTATCTACTTAATGCTGTAGATTTATGTTTTCATTACCCATGGCCTTTATGGCCTTCTTGAAGGTCTGGACAAACCTTTCAGCCAATCCATTGGTGGCGGGATGGTATGGGGCGGATGTGTAGTGCTTAACCCCATTGTTTTTTAAGAACTTCCTGAATTCTTCGGACACAAATTGCGGTCCATTATCAGAACAGATCTGTTCAGGCAGCCCATTCCTGGCAAATATGGTCCTTAATACTGTGATGGTTTTTTCCGTGGTGGTGGAGGACATCTTTATTACCTCCGGCCACTTGGAGTGTGCATCAACCGCGATTAAGAACATTGAGTCCATAAATGGACCAGCAAAGTCGATGTGTACCCTTTGCCATGGAGATGAGGGCCACTCCCATGGATGTAGAGGGGCTTGTGGTGGGGCGTTTTGGACCTTCTGGCATCCTAGGCAGCTCTTGGTCATTTCTTCGATGTCTCCATCGATACCTGGCCACCACACAAACGATCTGGCTAGGTTCTTCATTTTCACTCCACCCAGATGCCCCTCGTGAAGCTCCTTTAGCACTTTATCCTGGATTTTGGGTGGAATCACCACTCTGGATCCACACATCAAGGTTCCTCGGCACACTGACAGCTGTTCTCTTCTTTGCGAGAATGTTGGCAACAGTGGTTCGCCATGTGCTGGCCATCCCTTCACCGTTAAATCGTAGACTCGTGAGAGTGTCAGGTCATTTCTCGTTTCCTTTTCAATGGCAGAATTTGTTACTGGTAGACATTCCACTATGGTTGAGTGGAACATCTCCACTGGGTCCACTGTAGGTGGGTTGAGTGGAACATCTCCACTGGGTCCACTGTAGGTGCCTCTTCTACCGTTGGCAATGGTAGGCGCGATAAACTGTCAGCATTCCCATGCTGTTTTGATCCTTTGTATTCTATGTCATATTGGTGTGCCCCTAGGAAAAGGGACCACCTCTGTAGCCTTTGCGCTGTCATAATGGGAACACCCTTTTTAGGGTTGAATATGGAGACGAGGGGTTGATGGTCAGTCAAAAAGGTAAATTTTTGTCCGTGAAGGTAATGGTTGAATTTCTTCACTCCCCATACCAGGCTGAGTGCTTTCCTGTCGATCTGGGCATAGTTACGCTCAGCTGAGTTCAATGAGCGTGACGCAAAAGCTATCGACCGCTCCGAGCCATCAGGGAATCTATGCGATAATACCGCTCCTACGCCGTAAGGGGATGCATCGCACGCCAGTCTGATTGGCAGTGATGGGTTGTAATGAGCCAAAACTTCCTTGGACGTGATCAAGCCTTTGCATTTATGGAAGGCACGTTTACAGTCTTCGCTCCATTTCCAAATTACTCCCATTTGTAGCAGTTCGTTAAGAGGGTGCAGAAGAGTTGACAAGTTCGGTAAAAATTTATGATAGTAATTTATCAATCCCAGGAACGACCTTAATTGTGAGACATTTTCAGGTGCTGGGGCTTTTATGACCGCTTCAATATTTTCAGGTGACTTATGCAACCCTTCCTCGTTAATTATGTAGCCACAATATGATATTTGTTTCTGGAAAAATTTGCACTTGGGGCGATTTGCTCATAGGCCCCGTTCTCTCAGCCTAGTGAGCACCTGCTCCAAATTGGCAAGGTGCTCATTGTCGTTTTCTCCTGTTACAAGAATGTCATCTAGGTAGCATTGAGTCCCCGGAATCCCTTGCAGGACTTGCTCCATAGCTCTTTGCCAAATAGCTGGAGCTGATGCTACTCTGAAAACCAGTCGATTGTACTGGAACAGGCCTTTGTGTGTGTTTATCGTGAGATACTTTTTAGAGGCCGCATCAACCTCCATCTGTAGATATGCCTGTGACAAGTCAATTTTGGTGAAACGTTTCCCTCCAGATAGTGAGGCAAATATATCTTCTATCCTCGGAAGAGGATACTGTACCGTGTGAAGGACTGGGTTTACAGTCACCCTGAAGTCCCCACAGATGCAAATTTTTCTCTGTTCTTCAGATTTATCATTATTCAACGTTTTCTTCATGACCGGGACGATGGTTGTTGCCCACTCGCTCCAATGTACCTTGGATAACACGCCTGCCTTTTCCAAATTCTCCAGCTCTGCCTCGACTGCTGGACAAATTGCGTATGGCACCGGCCTTGCCTTAAAAAACTTGGGAATTGCCGCATCTTCCACTTTTTTGAGGCAGTGACGCCTTTCAAGGTTCCTCGTTCCTGTTGAAACACTTCCTTGGCATTGGCCAAGATGTCTTTTAATCGTTCAGGTATGATGTCATCATCATTTTTTTTCTTACTGTTCACCGTCAGTGCCTGAATGGAGTGCCAGTCTAAACGTATCTTCCTGATCCATTCACGTCCCAACAGCGGTGGACCACCATCTTGCAGAACGTATAACTACAACTTCTGTATTTCCTTGCCATTGTATACAACAGGCACCTTTATTTTCCCTTTGGGGTATACTTTCTGCCCCGTATATGTTTTCAAGATAATGGATGTGTCTTTCAACGGTATATGCGGAAATAGCCGCTCGTAATCCCGTCGACTTATGACGGTCAGAGCTGATCCTGTATCTAGCTCCATTTTAACTGGGGACCCCGCTATCGTGTGGGTAACCCAAATGGTCTGGTAATCTTCTTTGGCAATTACATTATGTAATTTGAGACAGCTTAGTCTCTTGTTTCCTGAGTCGCTATCGCTCTTCTGGTCTTCAGAGCTACTGTCTGTCATCATTTGTACCTTTCTGTACTTTTCCTTATTGATTTTTTTTCTGTCCATGGATTTTTTATGTCCAGATCGGCATACACGTGCAATGTGTCCAATCTTTCCACATTGCCTGCATGCTTTGTCCTTGAACCAGCAGTCCCTTTGGTCATGGGTGGATCTGCCGCAGCGATAACATCTCTCGAAACCCTGTGTCATTTCATGGGTGCCGGCGTCCTGTGGCTTTTGCTGTATCTCTGCAGCTCCTCTTGTGGCTGCTTCGTACGATACAGCCATACTGAAAGCCTTGTTCAGTGTCAAATCTTTCTCAGAAAGTAGCCTTTTCTGTGTTCCTTCACTTAGGAGACCGCATACGAATTTGTCTCGAAGAGAATCTGGCAATCCTGCCCCAAATTGGCAGTGCTTTGACAGCTTCCTTAATTCAGTGAGGTAATCAGCGTTACTTTCATTCTTGTGCTGATTCCTCTTGAAGAATTTGAATCATTCCGCTATCAGCAGCGGTGTTGGGTTTAAGTGCTCCTGTAGGGTATCAACAATCTCCTTAAAATTCTTGTCCTTTGGTTTGGCTGGAGTGACTACGTTTCGTAACAGCCCGTATTTCCTTGCGCCCATTAGATTTAGAAGTACTGATGCCTTTTTATCATCTTCTATTTCATTTGCAGTGCAGTATACCTCCACTCTTTCCACATATGTGGTCCAATCATCTATATCACTATCGAAAGCATTAATATTGCCAGCCTGAGGCATCCTGAAAAAAAAATGGCGCCTCCCGCGCTTTCCTTTCTTCCCTGCAGAAAAAAATGGCGCATCCCGCGCTTTCCCGCCGCTGCTGCTGCTGACAACGCTGTTCTCCGCGGTTTTTATTTACATAGGTTTTTTCAATAGGTGGAGACTCGTTCCCGCCAGACAGTTCGGGGGAGAGCAGCAGCGGAGGAGGTGAGCCCGGTATAAAAACCGGCGCCAAGGCAGAGGCCCGACCAGTTCGGGGGAGAGCAGCAGCGGAGGAGGTGAGCCCGGTATAAAAACCGGCGCCAAGGCAGAGGCCCGACGAGTTCGGGGGAGAGCAGCAGCGGAGGAGGTGAGCCTGGTATAAAAACCGGCGCCAAGGCAGAGGCCCGACCAGTTCGGGGGAGAGCAGCAGCGGAGGAGGTGAGCCCGGTATAAAAACCGGCGCCAAGGCAGAGGCCCGACCAGTTCGGGGGAGAGCAGCAGCGGAGGAGGTGAGCCCGGTATAAAAACCGGCGCCAAGGCAGAGGCCCGACCAGTTCGGGGGAGAGCAGCAGCGGAGGAGGTGAGCCCGGTATAAAAACCGGCGCCAAGGCAGAGGCCCGACCAGTTCGGGGGAGAGCAGCAGCGGAGGAGGTGAGCCCGGTATAAAAACCGGCGCCAAGGCAGAGGCCCGACCAGTTTGGGGGAGAGCAGCAGCGGAGGAGGTGAGCCCGGTATAAAAACCGGCGCCAAGGCAGAGGCCCGACCAAATCAACAGCAGAGGAGAGAGGTAAAAAGTAATCAGTGTGTGACGTCACCAGGGAGCAGGTAAGTGATTGGTTGGTGAGTAGTTCTCTCTTTTCAATACAAGCTTGACTTCTGTGGTGTTAAATTTCTAGGGTCTCTGGTGTAGTGGGGACAGTTGGTAAATAAAGCGCCCTAGAGTATACCTGTAACTGGGGTATTGAATAAATTTTTTAATTAATTAAAGGAGTAAGTCATGGGAGGAGAGCTCAGACCCGTGTTCTGCTCCTCTTGCTCCATGTGGGAAATCAGGGACGCTGCCAGTGTCCCTGACGACCATGTGTGCGGGAAATGCATCCAGCTGCAGCTACTTGCAGACCGCATTGCGGCGCTCGAGCTGCAGGTGGATGAATTTTGGAGCATGCGCGATGCTGAGAGGCTCATGGATAGCACGTTTAGCGAGTTGTTCACGCCTCAGGGCAGGGCAGCACAGGGGCTGACCATCAGGCGGAGCAACAAAGGCAGGCAGGTAGTGCAGGGAACCCCTGCGGGCATCCCCCTTTCAAACAAGTATACCGTTTTGGATACTGTTGAGGGGGATGACTCACCAGGGGAAGGCAGCAGCAGCCAACTTCCTGGCACTGGGGGTGCTCCTGCTGCCCAGGAAGGGGGGAAAAAGAGTGGGAGAGCAATAGTGGTAGGGGATTCTATAGTAAGGGGAACAGATAGGCGTTTCTGTGGCCGTAGACGTGAATCCAGGATGGTTTGTTGCCTCCCTGGTGCCAGGGTCAAGGATGTCACTGAGCGGCTGCAGGGCATTCTGGAGGGGGAGGGTGAACAGCCAATGGTCGTGGTCCACATTGGTACCAACGACATAGGTAAAAAGAGGGATGAGGTCCTGCATCAAGAATTTAGGGAGCTAGGTAACAGATTAAAGAGCAGGACCTCAAAGGTTGTAATCTCTGGATTACTCCCAGTGCCACGTGCTAGTAAGTATAGGAATGGGAGGATAGAGCAGATGAATGCGTGGCTAAAGAGTTGGTGTAGGGGGGAGGGTTTTACTTTCCTGGATCACTGGGCCTGCTTCTGGGAAAGGTGGGACTTGTACAAGTCGGACGGGTTGCACCTGAACCAGAGCGGGACAAATATCCTTGCGGGGAGGTTTGCTAGCACTGTTGGGGGGGGTTTAAACTAACTTGGCAGGGGGATGGGATACAGAGGGGAGCTGAAATAGGGGGGGATGTGCTGCCAATTATAGAGAAAAAAACAAGTCAGCTTGGTAGACAGGGCAAATATATAAGGGCAAGGCTGGATGGCATCTATTTTAATGCAAGGAGTCTTGCAAATAAGGTGGATGAACTGAAGGTGTTGATAAACACGTGGGAGTATGATATTGTTGCTATCACGGAGACATGGTTGAGGGAAGGGCAAGACTGGCAGCTCAATATTCCGGGGTACAGAATCTTCAGGCGAGACAGAGGGGGAGGTATAACAGGAGGGGGTGTCACAATATTAATTAAGGAGTCAATTACTGCAGTAAGGAGGGATGATATATTAGCAGGGTCCTCTAATGAGGCCATATGGGTGGAGCTTAAAAACAAAAAGGGGGCAAGCACTTTGCTGGGAGTGTACTATAGGCCTCCAAACAGTCAGGGGGAGATAGAGGAACAGATATGTAGGCAAATCTCAGAGAAATGTGCAAATAATAGGGTAATAATAATGGGGGATTTCAACTTCCCCAATATTAACTGGGATAGTCAGAGTGTGAAAGGCTCAGAGGTTGTAGAATTCTTAAAGTGCATCCAGGAGAGCTTTTTGAGCCAGCATGTAGAAAGTCCTACAAGAGAGGGGGCGGTACTGGACCTAATTCTAGGGAATGTGGCCGGCCAAGTGGAAAAAGTGCTAGTAGGTGAGCACTTTGGTGATAGTGACCATAATATGGTAAGATTTAAGGTGGCCTTGGAAAAGGACAGGGATGGGCCGGAAATAAAGGTTATAAATTGGGGGAAGGCCGATTTTAATAGGATAAGGCAGGATCTGGCCAAAATGGACTGGGATCAGCTACTTGTAGGAAAATCCGCATCGGAGCAATGGGAGGCTTTCAGAAGGGATATTGAGATCATACAATGGCAACATGTTCCCGTAAAGGTCAAGGGTGGTTCCAAAAACCACAGGGAACCTTGGATGTCAGGGGATATACGAGAATGGATTAGGAAAAAAAGGAGGGCTTTTGGTAGATACAAAAGGCTAAAGACGGAGGAAGCCCTAGAGGAGTACAAAAAGTGCAGGGGGATACTTAAAAAAGAAATTAGGAGATCAAGGAGGGGCCATGAAATAACACTGGCAAGCAAAATAAAGGAAAATCCGAAGATGTTTTATAAGTATATTAAGGGTAAGAGGATAACTAGGGAAAAAATAGGGCCCATTAGGGACAAAAGTGGCAATCTGTGTGTGGAGCCGGAAGATGTAGGAGGGGTTCTAAATGAATTTTTTGCATCTGTTTTCACTATGGAGAAGGACGATGTAGACATAGAAATAGGGCGGGGGGACTGTGATATGCTCGAACATATTAACATCGAGAGGGAGGAGGTATTGGCGGTTTTAGCTGGCCTAAAAATGGATAAATCCCCAGGCCCGGATGAAATGTATCCCAGGCTGCTGTGTGAGGCAAAGGAGGAGATTGCGGGGGCTCTAACACATATATTCAGGACCTCTCTGGCCACAGGGGATGTGCCAGAGGACTGGAGAACCGCTAATGTAGTACCATTATTCAAGAAGGGTAGTAGGGAAAAACCGGGGAACTACAGGCCAGTGAGCCTAACATCAGTGGTCGGAAAATTATTGGAAAAAATCCTGAGGGACAAAATTTGTCTCCACTTGGAGAGGCAAGGATTAATCAGGGATAGTCAACATGGCTTTGTCAAGGGAAGATCATGTCTGACTAATTTGATTGAATTTTTTGAGGGGGTGACTAGGTGTGTGGATGAGGGTAACGCAGTGGATGTGGTATACATGGATTTCAGTAAGGCCTTCGATAAAGTCCCGCACAGGAGACTGGTCAAGAAGGTAAGAGCCCATGGAATCCAGGGTGCCTTGGCACATTGGATACAAAACTGGCTTAGTGGCAGAAGGCAGAGGGTGATGGTCGAAGGTTGTTTTTGTGACTGGAAGCCTGTGGCCAGTGGGGTACCACAGGGATCGGTGCTGGGTCCCTTGCTGTTTGTGGTCTACATTAATGACTTGGATATGAATGTAAAGGGTATGATCAGTAAGTTCGCGGATGATACAAAAATTGGTAGGGTGGTAAATAGCGAGGAGGGTAGCCTCAGTCTGCAGGACGATATAGATGGGTTGGTCAGATGGGCGGAACAGTGGCAAATGGAATTTAACCCGGAAAAGTGCGAGGTGATGCACTTTGGGGGGACTAACAAGGCAAAGGAATACACAATGAATGGAAAGACCCTAGGCAAGACGGAGGGTCAGAGGGATCTGGGTGTGCATGTACACAGATCCCTGAAGGCGGCGGAACAGGTGGATAAGGTGGTAAAAAAGGCATATGGGATACTTGCCTTCATTAGCCGAGGCATTGAATATAAGAGCAAGGAGGTTATGATGGAGCTGTATAAAACACTGGTTAGGCCACAGCTGGAATATTGTGTGCAGTTCTGGCCGCCACACTACAGGAAGGATGTGATCGCGTTAGAGAGGGTGCAGAGGAGGTTCACCAGGATGTTACCAGGGCTGGAGCGCTTCAGCTATGAGGAGAGACTGGGCAGGTTGGGTTTGTTTTCCTTGGAGCTGAGGAGGCTGAGGGGGGACATGATTGAGGTGTACAAAATTATGAGGGGCATAGATAGGATGGATGCTGAGGAGCTTTTTCCCTTAGTAGAGGGGTAAATAACTAGGGGGCATAGATTCAAGGTAAAGGGCGGGAGGTTTAGAGGGGATTTGAGAAAGAACTTTTTCACCCAGAGGGTGGTTGGAGTCTGGAACTCACTGCCTGAAAGGGTTGTGGAGGCAGAAACCCTCACAACATTTAAGAAGCATTTGGATGTGCACTTGAAATGCCATAGCATACAAGGCTACGGGCCAAATGCTGGAATATGGGATTAGATTAGACAGGGCTTGATGGCCGGCGCGGACACGATGGGCCGAAGGGCCTCTATCCATGCTGTATTACTCTATGGCTCTCTATGACTCTATGACTCTCTGGGACTTTTCCCTCCCTCTGCTTGGTCCGAACGCCAACCTGCTTTGCAGCGCCGGCCGTCTCCCGAGTGCTCCCCCCCTCTGTCTCTGTTTGCCTCTGCCTTCGCTGCTCAGCCCCGCTGCAGAGCCAGCTGATGGAGCCCCAGCCCACTGCCCAGGAAGGATTATTGCAGTACCTGCCACCAGCTCGGCTAGCTGGTGAAACCACAGTTTGTTTTTTGTTTTTTTTCTTGTTTTTCTTCGACTTTTGTCTGAGGAATCGATCTCCTTGAGGTGCTGCCGAATTGCAGGTAAGTCCATTTCCAATTTGTCGCCACTGTTGTGTCTGTGTGTTAATGGAGACATGGAATGCAGGAGTTGGTTTCACAGGTGTTTACTGAACAAAGTCTGGCGGTGAACTAACAGATACAAGACACTATACAGGCTTATATAGCCCGAGTGGCCATTACCGGCATTACAGTACACAGGGGGCTCTTAAAGGCACATACACCACACTGTCCCTGCCCCCCCAGGGTCCCACATCATGGGGGGAACCATTCTAGAGGCTGGCTGGGAAGCTGGTCCCTTTAACCAGGCGAGTGCGCCTGCGTGAATCTCCTCCCCGGAGTCCCGTGGCAGAGGCTGTGAAACCTGTGTATTCAAGCAGGCGAGTGCGCCTGTGCAAACCTCCTGGAAAAGAGCCACACTGGTCCCGCCGGCAACTGCGCTTGTGCAAACCTCCTTTCGTGAGTTCCCCAGCAGAGGCTGTGAAACCTCTGTATTCAAGCAGGCGGCCGCGACTGTGCAGACCTCCTCCTCTTTGTCCCACGGCAGAGGCTGTGAAGCCTCTGGCTTCAAACAGGCGATTTTGCCTGTGCAGGAAAACAGAAGAGGGGCCGCTGGGGTCCCGCAGGCAACCGCGCTTCTGTGAACAATTTGTTTGAAAAGGGTTGGAAGAACCGCTGAGTCTTCCAAGCAGGCCTGTGCGCCTGCGCGTAAAAACTGAGCAGCAGGGATCTTTAAATGGCCGACTGCGCCTGTACGCTCGGCCTCACTGTGCGCAAGAGCCGCTGAGGGTTCTGGGTTCGTGACTGCGCCTGCGCGAACCCGGTGTTGAGAAACCCTTTCCCTCAGTCGCACAGCTGCGCCTGCGCGGCCCTCCTGTTGGTAAAGCTCTCCCCTCAGGCGCGCAACTGCGCCTGTGTGGGAAAACTGAAAAGGAGCTGCTTGGGGTATGGGCTGGGAAACCGCGCCTGCGCTGGCAGTTTCATTGAATGGAGTGGCAGCAGCCTGCAGATTTCTGATCCCAGGCTGCTGTTTCTCCATCTTTAAGCTACCTAACTCGCTCAAATTCAAACTTTGGTTAAAATTAGGGTCTCACTGGGGTAGGGAAGTGTCCCAATTTTTGGGCTGGACAACTTTTCTCTGGGAACAAGCCACAGTGCCTGTCTTTACCTTCAGTGAACCTGAACTTGTCTGGTGGGCAAACTCATGTTCTGTTACCCGGGTGGCTTTAAATGGGGAATTTTGGACTTGGACCTGCTTTGGTCTGGGGCCAAAACTATCCCCTGTGTGCCTCTCTTGTCCCGGATTTCTGCTACTGGACCTGCTCTACAGGGGTCCCAGAACTCTCCTTCCCTGTTCCCTGGCATAAACAGCTTACTCTGCCTAGGAATGGCTCCTCCCCCCACAAAAGCCACAGCACTTGCCTGTGAACTTGAACCTACTGTGGGCTGAGGATTCCTATTCTCAGGTTCACTCCTCACGGGCAGATCATACCTCCATTGTCGGAGGGGGTACACTGGTCCTGGTCCCCGCCTGCCTAGCGGGACCTACTGGCATTCTCCTACCACCCCATTGTCCACCCCTCCTTGCTGCCAGAGCACCTCAGAACCTGGAGCTGTGGGCTGCTGTCTTGGGATCTCTAATTCCCTAGCCAGCCTTTCGCTGGGTGTTGCCTCTGGGGTGGTTTGATTTTGGCTGCCAGTAAAATCCAGCTGACCTGCCTTCGGGCTGATCAGGCAAATCATTCTCCTTGCTACCTTTAAAGCCACGTTAAGGCTTTCTATCTCTGCCCTACAGGGGCCCTGATCTGCTTCAATAAACCTTTGGGCGTAGGCCAGCTTATAAGCTGTCCTTGCTTCTCTAAACCTTTGCTCCTGCTCTGTAACCTCTGACATGAGGCAGACATTCTCTTCCCGCAGTCTCATCTTGCTATCTCTGGCCTCAGTGACCTCCTGCACAATGCGCTCTATCTCTGCCTGGCATTTCTCAAACTGGGACTCCTGATTCTTGACCTCTTTAAACTCCTCCTGCTCCCTCACCTCATCCTTCCTAAACCAGCCACCTATACCCCGATAGGTCAGCCTACACACTGCCGCTAAAATTTGCAGGGCTACCCACATACTGAAAACGAGAGAAACAAGAGCTGGTACTTTCTCCAGATCCAAACCACTCATCAAATCAAAGAAGGCCTGCAGTCCTGCCGCGGCCGCCATTTTGTAGGGGGGGCTTCTTTTAACTGGTTTAAGGTAATTCACCTGGTCTGCAGCCTTTGCCTGCACTCTGGCCAATTCGAAATAAACCAATTTTAAAACAGAGGTTCCGAATTGCTACCCCACCTTCCAGTTCCGACTGCAGGACTTATAATTAATGATATTAAAATGGACACGTGGTTTGGATGAGAGCAAAATCAAGCTTTATTAGCTAAAAGAAACTATAATCAAATGTCAAACTATACCACACGAGCAGAATAATTACAGTAAAATTGCTTAAATGGGGGAATGCAGATGGTAAAAAAGAGGGGCAAGTGACTACAATGTTAATTAAACAATTTTAGCAATATCCCCTTATTACCATCCCCTAACTCCTTACTAGGTTGCTTTGCAGAGGAGTCAGAAACTCTGCACACATGTGGTCCAGCGAAGGAAGAGAGAGAGAGAGAGAGAGGCTCACCTGTGGTCACAGGAGGTAAAGATAGAGTGATAGCTTCTCAGGAGCTATCATATATACCTTGGGAGCCCCCCTCCCCCCACTCTGCTGTTTGCCTGTCTGGAAAATTTGCGCCCAAAAAATTCCAATTCACAAGAGAAAAGCTGTGATAGGCTAAAGCAAAGTGATTGGACTGGGTTAGTGTGTCTGCACCGTGGGGCCGAAATGTTCCCGCCCACATCCGGAGCCCAACTGGGCTAAAACTAAAGGGAAATTCAACTGCTCTATTGTCCAGAATAATAGGTGATTTAAACCCATTCAATTCCTAAACGGTTGCAAATCGAAATCCGTTCCATGATTTCAGTCTATCATTGTCTAAGAGAGCTCTGAATGGCTGTGTAAACAGAAGCAGTTTCAAATAAATTGTCCTGCAGTCAATTCTCAAGTGGGCAATTGCTTAAGTCAATAAACAACTTCAAGTGCTTCGAAGGGAACCTCCCTTTGATTGGCAGGTCTGACTCACAGCCACTGCATCCTCCCACTTTTTCACACAGACAACTCGAGCTGCTTCTTTGTCATTTTGGCCAAGCTTTCTGTGGCCATTTTAAAACCTTTTGTGATTGCCCAAACTCCAGGCAACAATTTTATTACTAAAAGCACTGTCATAAGGTGTGTGAATATTTTCCACAGAGCTCTACTACTCCGGTGTTGTCCACGTTCTGTCCATCTCAGAGCAGTCTTTTGCGGTTCTCTGCACATTTTAAAACACTGCAGACCAGTCACATCACCCAATTCTTCGTCCACGATGTGGACCAATATTTTCAATCTTAAGGGAAATAGGGGAAATTTTCCAACCCCTACAATTCCCACAGGTGCGTCTGATCAATCATTCCTACAGATGATTCTGAACACTCATTCTTACAGGTTTGTCAGATCACACATACTTACAGGTGTGCCTGATCACTTATTCATTCAAGTGTGTCTGCTCACTCATCCCGCAGGTGTGTCTGAACATTCCTACAGGTGTGTCTGATCACTCATTCCTACAGGTGTGCCTGATCAGTCATTCCTACAGTTGTGTCTGATTAGTCATTCCTACAAGTATATCTGATCACTCATTTCTACTAATCTGTCTGATCACTCTGTCCTACGCAATATGTCTGATCACTCTTTCTGACAGGTGCATCTGATCACACATTCCTGCAGTTGTGTCTAATCACTCTTCTCTACAGGTGTGCCTGATCACTCTCTCCTACAGGTGCATCTGATCACTCATTCCTACAAGTATATCTGATCACTCACTCCTACCGGTTTGTCTGATCACCCAATCCTATAGCTGTGTCTTATCAGTCATTCCTACAGGTGTGTCCGATCACTCATTCCTACAGGTTTGTCTGATCACTCTTTCCTTCAAGTGTGTCTGATTACACATTCCTACAGGTGTGTCTGATCACTCATTCCTACAGGTGTGTCTGATCACTCATTCCTACAGGTGTGTCGGATCACTCATTCCTACCGTTGTGTCTGATCACTCATTCCTACAGGATTGTCTGATCACACATTCCTACAGGAATATCTGATCATGCATTCTGACAGGTGTGTTGGATCACTCATCCTACAGGTGTTTCTGATAAATCATTCTTACAGGTGTCAGATCACTCAATCCTACACAGGTGTCTGATCACACATCATACAGGTGTGCCTGATGGCTCATTCCAACAGGTTTGTCTGATCACTGATTCATACAGGTGTATCTGATCATTGCAACAGCAGTGTCTGTTCACTCATCCCTACAGGTGTGTCTGATGATTCCTTCAGGTGTGTCTGATGAATCTTTCCTACAGATGTGTCTGATCACTCATTCCTACAGCTGTGTCTGATCAGACATCCGCCAAGTGTGTCTGATCACTCACCCTACAGGTGTGTCTGACCACTCATTCCTACAGGTGGTTCGGATCACTCATTCCTACAGGTGTGTCTGATCACTCAAATCTACATGTGTGTCTGATCACTATCCTAAAGCTGTGTCTTATCACTCATTCCTACTGGTGTGACTGATCACTGCTTCCTACAGGTGCATCTGATCACTCATTCTTACAGGTATGTCTGATCACTCTTTCCTACAGTTGTGTCTGATCACTCATTCCTACAGGTATATCTGATCACCCATTGCTACAGGCGTGGCTGATCACTCATTCCTACAGGTGTGTCTGATCATTCATTCCTAAAACTGTGTCTGATCACTCATTCCTGTGTATGTGTTTGATCATACATTCCTGCAGATGTGTCTGATCACACATTCCTACAGTTGCCTCTGATCACTCATTCCGAGAGGTGCGTCTGTTCACTCATTCAAACAGGTTTATCTGATCACTCTTTCCAGCAGATGTGCCTGATCACTCCATTACTTCAGGAGTGTCTGATCACTCTTTCTTACTGGTGTGCCTGATCACTCCATTACTTCAGGAGTGTCTGATCACTCTTTCTTACTGGTGTGCCTGATCACTCCATTACTTCAGGAGTGTCTGATCACTCTTTCTTACTGGTGTGCCTGATCACTCATCCAACAGGTGTGCCTGGTCATACATTTCAACAGGTGGGTTTGATCACACATTTCTACAGGTGCTTCTGATCACTCTTTCCTACAGGTGTTTCTGATCACTCATTCCTACAGGTGTGTCTGATGACTCATTCCTACATGTGTGTCTGATCACTCATACCTACATGTGTCTGATGACTCATTCCTACAGGTGTGTCTGATCACTCTTTCCAACAGGTGTGTCTGATCATTCCGCCCTACAGATGTGTCTGATCACTCATTCTTACAGGTGTGCCTGATCACACTTTCCTACTGGTGCGTCTGACCACTCATTCCTACATGTGTGTCTGATCGCTGATTCCTACAGGTGTGTCTCATCAATCTTTCCTAAAGTTATGTCTTGTCCCTCTTTCCTACAGGTGTGTCTGATCAATCTTTCCTACAGGTGTGTCTGACAACTCTTTCCTCCAGGTTTTTCTGATCACTCATTCCTACAGGTGTGCCTGATAACTCATCCTAGTGGTTTGTCTGGTAATTCCGACAGGTGTATGTGATCACACATTTCTACAGGTATGTCAGATTACATATCCCTACAGTTGTGTCGGATCATTCTTCCTACATGTGAGTTTGATCACACATTCCTCTAGGTTTGTCTGATCACTCATTCTTACCTGTGTGCCTGATAACTCATCCAACAGGTGTGTCTGATCACACATTTCTACAGGTTTGTCTGAACACTCATTCCTACAGGAATGCCTGATCACTCATTCCTTTAGGTGTGTCAGATCAGTCATTCATGCAGGTGTGCTTGATCACTCATCCAACAGGTGTGCCTGATCATACATTTCCACTGATGGGTCTGATCACACATTCCTACAGGTGTGTCTGATCACTCTTTCCTACAGGTGTGTCTGATCATTCTTTCCTACAAGTGTGTCTGATCGCTCTTACCTACAAATGTGTCTGATCACTCATTCCTAAAGTGCATCTGATCACTCATTCCTACAGCTGTGTCTCATCATTCTTTCCTACAGGTGTGTCTGATCACTTATTCCTACTGCTGTGTCTGATCACTCATTCATACAGGTGTGTCTGATCATCATTCCTTCAGGTGTGCATGATCACTCATTCCTACAGGTGTGTCAGATCACTCTATCCTACAGATGTGTCTGATCACTCATTCATACAGCTGTGTCTGATCATCATTCCTTCAGGTGTTTCTGATCACTCATTCCTACTGCTGTGTCTGATCACTCATTCCTACAGGTGTGTCTTATCATCATTCCTTCAGGTGTGTCTGATCACTCATTCCTACAGATGTGCCGGATCCCTCATTACTAGAGGTGTGTCTGATCACTCATTCATACAGGTGTGACTGCTCACTCATTCCTACAGGTGTGTCTGATCACTCATTCCTACAGGTGTGTCTGATCACTCATTCCTACAGGTGTGTCTGATCACTCATTCCTACAGATGTATCTGATCACCCATTCATACAGGTGTGTCTCTTCACTTCTTCTGACAGGTGTGTATGATCACACATTCCTACAGGTGTGACAGACCACTATTTCCTGCAGGTGTTTCTCATCACTCCTTCGGACAGGTGTGTCTGGTTATTCTTTCCTACAGGTGTGCCTGATAACACTTTCCTACAGGGGTGTCTGATCAATCATTCCTGCAGCTGTATCTGTTCGCTCATTCCTACAGGTGTGTTACATCACTCTTTCCTAAAGGTGTGTCTTATCACTCTTTCCTACAGGTGTATCTGATCAATCTTTCCTACAGGTGTGTCTGACAACACTTTCCTACAGGTGTGCCTGATCACTCATTCCTACAGGTGTGTCTGATCACCCATTGCTGCAGGTGTGTCTGATCACTCATCCTACAGGTGTGTCTATTTAATCATTCCTACAGGTTTGCCTGATCACTCATCGCTACAGGTGTGTCTGATCACTCATTCCTACAGGTGAGTCTGATCACTCATTCCGACAGGTGTGTCTGATCACACATTCCTACAGGTGTGTCAGCTCACTCATTCATACAAGTGTTTTTGGTCACTCATTCCTACAGGCATGTCTGACCATTCTATCCTACAGCTGTGTCTGATCACTCATTCCTACAGGTGTGTCTCATCACTCATTCGAACAGGTTTGTCTGATCACTCTTTCCTACAGGTGTGCCTGATCATTCATTCTTACAGGCGTTTTTGATCACTCATCCAACAGGTGTGCCTGATCATACATTTCTACAGGTAGGTCTGATCACACTTTCCTACTGGTGTGTCTGATCACACTATCCTACAGGTGTTTCTGATCAATCACTCCTGCAGGCGTGTCTGATGACTCATTCCTACAGGTGTGTCTGATCCCTCATTACTAGAGGTGTGTCTGATCACTCATTCCTACAGGTGAGTCTGGTCACTCATTCCTACAGGTGT
This sequence comes from Somniosus microcephalus, assembly GCF_052327205.1. Classification (NCBI taxonomy): domain Eukaryota; kingdom Metazoa; phylum Chordata; class Chondrichthyes; order Squaliformes; family Somniosidae; genus Somniosus; species Somniosus microcephalus. The sequence continues at coordinate 150,530,152 of NC_140992.1, read as the reverse complement.
GTCTGATCATTCATTGCTACAGGTCTGTCTGATCACTCATTCCTACAGATGTATCTGATCACCCATTCATACAGGTGTGTCTCTTCAATTCTTCTGACAGGTGTGTCTGTTCACACATTCCTACAGGTGTGACAGATAACTATTTACTGCAGGTGTTTCTCATCACTCCTTCGTACTTGTGTGTCTGGTTATTCTTTCCTACAGGTATGCCAGATAACACTTTCCTACAGGGGTGGCTGATCAATCATTCCTGCAGCTGTATCTGTTCGATCATTCCTACAGGTGTGTTACATCACTCTTTCCTACAGGTGTGTCTGATCAATCTTTCCTACAGATGTGTCTGATCAATCTTTCCTACAGGTGTGTCTGACAACACTTTCCTACAGGTGTGTCTGATCACTCATTCCTACAGGTGTGTCTGTTCGCTCATTCCTACATGTGCACTTGATCACCCATTGCTGCAGGTGTGTGTGATCACTCATCCTACAGGTCTGTCTAATTACTCATTCCTACAGGTTTGCCTGATCACTCATTGCTACAGGTGTGTCTGATCATTCATTCAAGCAGGTGTGTCTGATCACACATTCCTACAGGTGTGTCAGATCACTCATTCATACAAGTGTTTTTGGTCACTCATTCCTACAGGCATGTCTGACCATTCTATCCTACAGCTGTGTCTGATCACTCATTCCTACAGGTGTGTCTCATCACTCATTCGAACAGGTTTGTCTGATCACTCTTTCCAACAGGTGTGCCTGATCATTCATTCTTACAGGCGATTTTGATCACTCATCCAACAGGTGTGCCTGATCATACATTTCTACAGGTAGGTCTGATCACGCTTTCCTACTGGTGTGTCTGATCACACTATCCTACAGGTGTTTCTGATCAATCACTCCTGCAGGCGTGTCTGATGACTCATTCCTACAGGTGTGTCTGATCATTCCTTCCTACAGGTGTGTCAGATCAATCATTCCTACAGGTGCATCTAATCACTCATTACTACAGCTGTGTCTCATCATTCTTTCCTTCAGGCGTGTCTGATCACTCATTCCTACAGGTGTGCCAGATCCCTCATTACTAAAGGTGTGTCTGATCACTCATTCCTACAGGTGAGTCTGGTCACTCATTCCTACAGGTGTGTCTGATCATTCATTGCTACAGGTCTGTCTGATCACTCATTCCTACAGATGTATCTGATCACCCATTCATACAGGTGTGTCTCTTCAATTCTTCTGACAGGTGTGTCTGTTCACACATTCCTACAGGTGTGACAGATAACTATTTCCTGCAGGTGTTTCTCATCACTCCTTCGTACTTGTGTGTCTGGTTATTCTTTCCTACAGGTGTGCCAGATAACACTTTCCTACAGGGGTGGCTGATCAATCATTCCTGCAGCTGTATCTGTTCGATCATTCCTACAGGTGTGTTACATCACTCTTTCCTACAGGTGTGTCTTATCACTCTTTCCTACAGGTGTGTCTGATCAATCTTTCCTACAGGTGTGTCTGACAACACTTTCCTACAGGTGTGTCTGATCACTCATTCCTACAGGTGTGTCTGTTTGCTCATTCCTACATGTGCACTTGATCACCCATTGCTGCAGGTGTGTGTGATCACTCATCCTACAGGTCTGTCTAATTACTCATTCCTACAGGTTTGCCTGATCACTCATTGCTACAGGTGTGTCTGATCATTCATTCAAGCAGGTGTGTCTGATCACACATTCCTACAGGTGTGTCAGATCACTCATTCATACAAGTGTTTTTGGTCACTCATTCCTACAGGCATGCCTGACCATTCTATCCTACAGCTGTGTCTGATCACTCATTCCTACAGGTGTGCCTGATCACTCATTCCAACAGGATTGTCTGATCACTCTTTCCTACAGGTGTGCCTGATCACTCATTCTTACAGGCGTTTTTGATCACTCACCCAACAGGTGTGCCTGATCATACATTTCTACAGGTAGGTCTGATCACACTTTCCTACAGGTATGTCGGATCACACTATCCTACAGGTGTTTCTGATCAATCACTCCTACAGGTGTGTCTGATGACTCATTCCTACAGGTGTGTCTGATCATTCATTCCTACAGGTGTGTCAGATCAATCATTCCTACAGGTGCATCTGATCACTCATTACTCCAGCTGTGTCTCATCATTCTTTCCCACAGGTGTGTCTGCTCACCCATTCATAAAGATGTGTCTGGTCACTCTATCCTACAGCTGTGTCTCATGATTCTTTCCTACAGGTGTGTCTGATCACTCATTCCTACTGCTGTGTCTGATCACTCATTCATACAGGTGTGTCTCATCAGTCATTCCTTCAGGTGTGTCTGATCACTCATTCCTACAGGTGTGTTGGATCACTGAATCCTACAGGTTGGTCTGATCACTCACTCCTGCAGGTGTGTCTGTTCACTCATTCCAACAGGTTTGTCTGATCACTCATTCCTACTGCTGTGTCTGATCACTCATTCATACAGTTGTGTCTGATCAGCATTCCTTCAGGTGTGTTTGAGCACTCATTCCAACGGGTGTGTCAGATCACTCATTCCTACAGGTGTGTCTGATCAGCCATTCCTACAGGTGTGTCTGATCATCATTCCTGCAGGTGTGACTGTTCACTCATTCCAACAGGTGTGTCGGATCACTCATTCCTACTGCTGTGTCTGATCACTCATTCATAAAGGTGTGTGTGAGGGTGCCGATTAGTTCCCTCAGTAACCCCTAGATGGCACCTTCACTTGTTTTTTTCCCTTTGCTAATTGTTACTAGTTTATTACTGTGTTTATTACTTAACTGCCTTTTATCAGGTTTATTGGTCTCACCTGTTTTTGCTTGTATTTAAGTTCTGTGGTTTCTTCCTCTGTGCTCAGTCTTGACAAGCCTTTTGCCTGGTGGTAGCTTGTCTTGAGCTCCTATGTTTGTAACTGTTTACCTGTGTGATTCTAGTAAAGTACTTTTATTTAAGACTGCATACCTGCTTCTCGCCTTGTCTGTCTGCACTTGGGTCCAGAACCAGCCTTGCCCTGACAGCAAGACTGAGCCAGTATGGACCCAGCAGTGAAGGAGGAATTTTGTTCTATTCTCTCCCATCAAGGTGCTTTCCTCAGCCGCCTTGAGCAACTTCTCCAATGCATTTCGGACAAGGCAAATTCGTGGGCTCAGACCATTCAACACCCAGTCGCTGTGGCTTCTGCTCAGGATGTTCCTCCTCAGTCAGTTCTTTTGGGTACTACCCCACCGGTCGCCGACCTCCAGACTCACCAAGAGCCTCACCTACCTGTGCCAGAGCGCTATGACGGTCATCTGGGCAAGTGTCGTGGCTTCGTGACCCAATGCTTCCTAGTTTTTGAACTCCAACCATCCATGTTCCTCTCACCCCGCTCTAAGGTAGCATTCATCATATTATTACTCTCGGGAAAAGCTCTCGCCTGGGCTACTGCTATCTGGGAGCAGCAATCTTTCATCTGCTCGGACATTCTCCTTTTCGCCGAAGAGATGAGCAAAGCCTTTGACCATCCTGTGAGTGGACGGGAGGCAGCTAAGTGAATTTTGAATCTCTGCCAGGGCAACTGCAGCGTAGCCGGCTTCGCCATTCAGTTCCGCACACTCGCTGCGGAAAGCCGCTGGAACACCGAGTCCCTTCTCTCCATGTTTCTTCATGGCCTTTCCAAATCTATCAATGATGAACTGGCGACCAGAGAGGTTCCGGAGGACCTTGACATGCTCATCTCCCTTGCCATCAGACTGGATAACCGCCTCCAGGAGCATGGTAGAGGGAGGTGATTCACTACTTCCACAGAGGTGAGATCTTCCGGTGTTTCAAATCTGACCAAGAGTTTCCAAGTACCCCCGAGCCCACCTGTTAGCACTGAAGAGGAACCTATGCAACGCGGCAGAACTCTGCTCTCCCAGTTTGAGAGACAGAGGAGATTGAGAGATGGGCGTTGTCTTTACTGTGGCCTGTCTGGCCATCTCAGTGCCACATGCCCTGAGCTTCAGGAAAAAGCCAGGAGGATTGGGAAAATACTGACAGATCAAATCCCTTCTCCTACCCCTTCAGTCTTCCAAACCCTGCTTCCCGCACATCTCTCTTGGGAGGGACAACAGTACAACCTCCAGGCGTTTGTTGACTCCGGGGCCGCTGGCTGGTTTATCGATGCCACCCTTGTGCGCAGCCTGAAAATTCCTTTCTCCAGCCTTGACAAGCCTTTACAAGTCACCGCCCTCGATGGCAGGCCCCTTGGTTCTGGGCGCATTCATCATATCACCGGCGTATTACATGTCCGAGTAGGGGAGAGACACCAAGAGTTGCTGCAGTTTCACCTTATCGATTCACCTGAGCTCCCTCTCGTTCTTGGACATCCGTGGCTCTCTCTTCACAACCCTCACATTGACTGGACTACCGGGACTGTGCTGGAGTCGGGTCCTTCATGTCTAGCCAACTGTCTTAAGGTCTTCCCTAGTCTGCCCCGTCCTTCCTCTCCCGAGCCAGCTGATCAGCTGGACCTTGCTGATGTGCCCCCTGAATATTCGGACCTCCATGCTGCGTTTAGTAAGAGGCGGTCCACTACACTCCCCCCGCACTGGTCCTATGACTGTGCCATTGATCTCCTGCCTGGCGTAGGCCCCCCTTGGGGTCAGCGCTACTCTCCCTCTAGCCCTGAGAATGTTTCCATGGAAGAATACATCAAGGAAGCCCTCACTACAGGTTTCATTCACCCTTCCACCTCCCCAGCGGGTGCTGGCTTCTTTTTTGTAAAGAAGAAGGATGGTGGTCTCAGGCCTTGCATAGACTATCGGGGGATTAACAAAATTACCATTAAGAAACGCTATCCTCTCCCTTTGATGTCTTAAGCATTTGAGCAGCTGCAGGGAGCTACCATCTTCTCCAAACTTGACCTGCGCAACGCGTACAACCTGGTCCGCATTAGGGAGGGGGATGAATGGAAGACTGCCTTTATCACCCCTAGCGGTCACTGGGAATACCTCGTCATGCCCTTCGGTCTCACTAACGCTCCTGCTGTCTTCCAAGCCCTGGTCAATGACGTGCTCCGGGACCTGTTGAACCAGTTCATGTTTGTTTAATTGGATGACACTCTCATCTTCTCAAAGTCCCCCAGCAGCATGTCCAACACGTCAGACGGGTGCTGCAGAGGCTCTTGGAGAACCGTCTCTTTATCAAATCCGAGAAATGTGAATTCCACATCTCTAAGGTCACCTTCCTGGGCTATGTCATCTCCTGTGGAAGCGTCCAGATGGATCCTAGCAAGCTTCAAGCCGTCTTGAAATGGCAGCATCCCACGTCGGTTAAGCAGGTTCAGCGGTTCCTGGGATTCGCCAACTTTTACAGACGCTTCATCCGCAACTTCAGCTCCCTTGCCGCCTCCCTCTCCACATTGACCAAGGGCTCGTCTTTATGGTTCAGTTGGTCTTCTGAAGCGGAACGGGCCTTCCAGGAGCTCCAGCAATGCTTCACCTCTGCTCCCATTCTGGTACACCCTGACCCCACCCTGCCCTTTATCATAGAAGTGGATGCCTCGGATATTGGAGTTGGGGCTGTCCTGTCCCAGCACTCCCCTAAGGACCAAAAGTTACATCCCTGTGCCTTATTTTCCCATCACCTGAAGCCAGCAGAGAGTAACTGTGATGTCGGCAACAGGGAGCTCTTGGCAGTTAAGTTGGCCTTGGAGGAGTGGAGACACTGGTTGGAGGGAGCAGAGCATCCTTTTGTCGTCTGGACCGACCATAAAAATCTGACATATATCCAGGACGCCAAGTGCCTCAACTCTCGGCAGGCCAGGTGGGCTCTCTTCTTTAACCGGTTCAACTTTCTCCTGTCTTACTGCCCAGGGTCTAAGAACCTCAAACCAGATGCCCTTTCTCACCAGTTTGACCCCTCAGAAAAGGACCGGACCCCGGAACCTATCATCCCCAGTTCCTGCATCGTTGCTCCCGTCGCATGGGAGATTGAGACTGTGGTGCGAGGGGCCCAACATCAGGAGGCTGATGGTGGAGGAGGCCCTTCTCATAGCCTTTATGTTCCCAGTCAGGTGCGCGCCCAGGTCCTTCAATGGGGGCACTCTTCTCGATTGACTGGTCATCCTGGGATCCGTCGGACTCTCGAGTTCCTTAAGAGGAGGTTCTGGTGGCCCTCTATTGAAGCTGATACCCGGGCCTTTGTCTCCGCTTGTCCCGTCTGTGCCCAGAACAAGACATCCCAACAACCTCCGCTTGGTCTGCTGCATCCCTTGCCCATCCTCAACCATCCCTGGTCTCATATTGCCCTGGATTTCATCACCAGGCTACCACCGTCTGAGGGATTCACTACCATCCTAGTTGTGGTCGATCGCTTTTCCAAGGCTGCTCACTTCGTCCCTCTTGTCAAGCTTCCCTCTGCCAGAGAGACTGCCCAGCTGGTTGTCCAGAATGTCTTCCGCCTCCATGGCTTGCCCCTGGATGTCGTCTCTGACCATGGTCCCCAGTTCTCATCCAGGTTCTGGAAGGCTTTTTGTTCCCTCCTGGGCGCTTCCGTCAGTCTCTCCTCTGGGTTCCACCCACAGTCTAACGGCCAGATTGAGAGAACCAACCAAGATCTGGAGAGGGTGCTAAGAAGCTTTGTGTCCTCCAATCCTTCCACCTGGAGCAAGTATCTGGTCTGGGCGGAGTACGCGCACAATACCCTTCAGAGTTCCTCCACTGGCCTCTCACCTTTCGAATGTCAATATGGCTTCCAACCACCACTCTTCCCTGAACAGGAGAGGGAGGTAGGAGTCCCAGCTGCCCAGGGGTTCGTCCAATGCTGTCGCCGTACCTGGAGGAGGGCCCGATCCGCCTTGCAGCTCGCTTCTTCTCGACAGAAAGTGCAGGCTGACCAACACCGCCACCCAGCTCCTGGGTTCTGGACCGGACAGAAGGTCTGGCTGTCTACCCGGAATCTTCCGCTCCATGTGGAGTCCCACAAGTTGGCTCCCCGGTTCATCGGACCATTTAGGATTTTGGAAAAGGTAAACCCTGTGGCCTGCCGGCTCCTCCTTCCTCGGTCGATGAAGATACATCCCACGTCCCATGTCTCTCACCTCAAGTCGGTACTTACCAGTCCCTTGGTTCCTGCTTCCAGACCCCCCCCGCCCCGCATGATTGACAGTCAGCAAGCCTACACTGTCCGTCACCTCCTTGATAGTCGCCGGTTTAGGAGGAGCATTCAATACCTGGCCGACTGGGAGGGTTATGGTCCTGAAGAGCATGCCTGGGTTCCGGCCCGGGACATTTTGGATCCTGAACTCATCAGGGATTTTCGCCGCCGCCACCATGATCGTCCGGGAGGAACATCAGGAGCCGTTCCTAGGGGAGGGGGTCCTGTGAGGGTGCTGGTTAGTTCCCTCAGTAACCCCTAGATGGCACCTTCACTTGTTTGTTTCCCTTTGCTAATGCTTACTAGTTTCTCCTGTGTTTATTACTTAACTGCCTTTTATCAGGTTTATTGGTTTCACCTGTTTTTGCTTGTATTTAAGTTCTGTGGTTTCTTCCCTCTGTGCTCAGTCTTGACAAGCCATTTGCCTAGTGGTAACTTATCTTGAGCTACTATGTTTGTAAATGTTTACCTGTGTGATTCTAGTAAAGTAATTTTATTTAAGACTGCATACCTGCTTCTCGCCTCATCTGTCTGCACTTGGGTCCAGAAGCAGCCTTACCCTGACAGTGTGTCTGATCATCAATCATTCAGGTGTGTCTGATCATTCATTCCTACAGGTGTGCCGGATCACTCGTTACTTCAGGTGTGTCTGATCACTCATTCATACAGGTGTGTCTCATCAATTCTTCTGACAGGTGTGTCTGATCACACATTCCTACAGGTGTGACAGATCACTCTTTCCTGCAGGTGTTTCTCATCACTCCTTCGTACAGGTGTGTCTGGTCATTCTTTCCTACAGGTGTGCCTGATAACACTTTCCTACAGGTGCGTCTGATCAATCATTCCTACAGCTGTATCTGATCACTCATTCCTATAGGTGTGTTACATCACTCTTTCCTACAGGTGTGTCTGATCACTCTTTCCTACAGGTGTGTCTTATCACTCTTTCACAGAATCACAGAAACCCCAGAATCACAGAAACCCCACAAGTGCAGATAGAGGCCATTTCGGCCCATCGAGCCTGCACCGACACATATCCCACCCGATCCCCGTAACCCCTACACCAACACATATCCCAACCTAGCCCCGTAACCCCACATATTTAATCCCCCTAACACTAAGGGTCAATTTATCATAGCCAATCAACCTAACTCACACATTTTTGGATTGTGGGAGGAAACCGGAACACCCGGAGGAAACCCACGCAAACACGGGGAGAATGTGCAAACTCCACACAGACAGTCGCCTGAGGCCGGATTCGAACCTGGGTCCCTGGCGCTGTGAGGCAACAGTGCTAACCACTATGCCACCGTGCTGCCTACAGGTGTGTCTGATCAATCTTTCATACAGGTGTGTCTGACAACTCTTTCCTACAGGTGTGTCTGATCACTCATTCCTACAGGTGTGTCTGATCACTCATTCCTACAGGTGCACTTGATCTCCCATTGCTGCAGGTGTGTCTGATCACTCATCCTACAGGTTTGCCTAATTACTCATTCCTACAGGTTTGTCAGATCACTCATTGCTACAGGTGTGTCTGATCACTCATTCCTGCAGGTGAGTCCGATCACTCATTCCGACAGGTGTGTCTGATCACACATTCCTACAGGTGTGTCAGATCACTCATTCATACAAGTGTTTTTGGTCACTCATTCCTACAGGCATGTCTGAACATTCTATCCTATAGCTGTGTCTGTTCACTCATCCTACAGATATGTCTGATCATTCATTCCTACAGCTGTGTCCGTTCACTAATTCCTAAATGTGTCTTTGATCACTCATTCCTACAGGTGTGCATGATCACACATCCTACAGGTTTGTCTGATGATTCCTACAGCTGTGTGTGATCATTCTTTCCTACAGGTGTGTGTGATCACACATTCCTACAGGTGTGCCTGATCACTCATCCAAAAGTTGTGTCTGGTCACAGATTTCTACAGGTGTGCCCCATCACTCATTCCTACAGGTGTGCCTGATCACTCATTCCAATAGGTTTGTCTGATCACTCTGTCCTACAGGTGTGCATGATCATTCATTCCTTCAGGTGTGTCGGGTCAGTCATTCTTACAGGCATTTTTGATCACTCATCCAACAGGTGTGACTGATCAAACATTTCTACAGGTAGGTCAACCTACAGATGTGTTTGATAATTCCCACATGTGTGTCTGATCACTCTTTCCTACAGGTGTGTCTGATCACTCATTCTTACGGGTGTTTCTGAGCACTCGTTCCTACATGTGTGTCAGATCACTTTTTCCTACAGCTGTATCTGTTCACTCCTTCCTGCAGGTAAATCTAATCACTCATCCTATAGGTTTGTCTGGTCTCTCATTGCTACAGTTGTGTCTGATCATTCATTCTGCAGATGTGTCTGATCACTCATTACTACAGGTGTGTCTGAGCACTCATTCATAAAGGTGTGTCGAGTCACTTATTACTACAGGTGTGTCTGATCGCTCATTCCTACAGGTGTGTCCATTCACCCATTCCTACAGGTGTGTCTCATCGCTCATTCCTACATGTGTGTCTGATCGCTCATTCCTACGGGTGCTTCTGATCGCTCATTCCTACACACGTTTAGGATCACTCATCCTACAGGTGTGTCATTTCACTCAATCCTACACATGTGTCTGATCACACATCCTACAGGTGTGTCTGATCACTCATTCCTACAGGTGTGTCTGATCACTCATTCCTACAGCTGTGTCTGATCACTCATTCCTACAGATCTGCCTGATCACTCATTCCTACAGTTGTGTCTGATCGTTCATCCTACATGTGTCTGATCATGCAGCCTACAGGTGTGTCTGATCATTCATTCCTACAAGTGTGTCTGATCACTCATTCCTACAGGTGCATCTGATCACTCTTTCCAGCAGGAGTGTCTCATCACTCTGTCCACATGTGTGTCTGCTAACTCTTTTCTACAGGTGCATCTGCTCACTCATCCTGAAGGTGTGGCTGATCATTCATTCCTACAGCTGTGTCTGATCACACTTTCATACATTTCTGTCTGAGCACTCATCCTACGGGTGTGCCACATCACTCATCCTAGTGATCTCTCTGATCACACATTCCTACAGGTGTGTCTGACCATTCATCCTACAGTGGTGTATCACTCATTCCCACAGGTGTGTCTGATCACTCATTCATACAGGTGTTTCTGATCACTCATCTTACACGTGTGTCGGATCTCTCATTTCTACAGGTGAGACTGATCACTCATTCCTACAGGTGTGTCTGATCACTCATTCCTACAGGTGTGTATGATCACTCATTCCTACGGGTGCTTCTGATCACTCATTCCTACAGCTGTGTTGGTTCACTCCTTCCTAAACATAGAAACATAGAAGATAGGAGCAGGCCACTCGAGCCTGCTCTGCCATTCAATGCGATCATGGCTGATCATCCAAATTCCGTACCCGGTCCCTGCTTTCTCCCCATCCCTTTAGCCTTAAGAAAAATATACAACTCCTTCTTGAATATATTTGATGAATTGGCCTCTACTGCCTTCTGTGGTAGAGAATTCCACAGGTTCACCACTCTCTGGGTGAAAAAATTCCTCCTCATTTCTGTCCTAAATGGCTTAGCCCTTATCCTTAGACTGTGACCCGTGGTTCTGGACTCCCCGACCATCGGGAACATTCTTCCTGCATCTAGTCTGTCCAGTCCTGTCAGAATTTTATACGATTCAGTGAGATCCCCTCTCATTCTTCTAAACTCCAGCGAGTACAAGCCCAATTGACCCAATCTCTCCTCATATGTTATTCCTGCCATCCCAGGTATAAGCCTGGTGAATCTTCGCTGAAGTCCTTCCATGGCAAAAACATCCTTCCTCAGATAAGGTGACCAAAACTGCACACAATACTCAAGATGTGCAACGGCATCAATACATCCTTGTTCCTGTACACAAACCCTCTCGCTACGAAGGCCAACTTACCATTTGCCTTCTTAAACGCCTACTGCACCTGCATGCTTACCTTCAGCAACTGGTGCACAAGGACACCCAGGTCTCATTGCACTTCCCCTTCTCCCAATCTATTGCCATTCAGATAATAATCTGCCTTCCTGTTTTTGCTACCAAAGTGGATAACCTCACATTTATCCACGTTACATTGTATCTGCCTTGCTTCTGCCCAATCACCCAACCTGTCCAAATCATCCTGAAGTTTCTCGGCATCCTCCTCACAGCACACGCGCCCACCCAACTTTGTGTCGTCTGCAAATTTGGAGATATTACATCTACTGCCCTTGTCTAGATCATTAATATATGTTGTGAATAGTTGTGGTCCAAGGACCGATCCCTGCGGTACCCCACTAGCCACTGCCTGCCACTCGGAAAAAGACCCGTTTATTCCAACTCTTTGCTTTCTGTCTGCCAACCAGTTCTCTATCCAAGTCAGTACCTTGCCCCCAATCCCATGTGCCTTAACTTTACACGCTAATCTCTTATGCGGGACCTTATCGAAAGCCTTCTGAAAGTCCAAATACACCACATCCACTGGTTCTCCCTCATCTAATTTACCAGATACATTCTCAAAAATTTCCAGTAGATTAGTCAAGCACGATTTAACCTCTGTAAATTCATGTTGACATTGTCCGATCCTGTCACTGTTTTCCAAGTGCTCTGTTATTACATCTTTTATGATGGACTCTAGCATTTTCCCCACTACCAATGTCAGGCTTACTGGTCTGTAATTCCCCATTTTCTCTCTACCACCTTTTATGAATAGTGGGGTAACATACTGTTCCAGATTCCATCAAATGTTGGAAGATGATCAGCAATGCATCTACTATTTCTAGGGCCACTTCCTTAAGTACCCTAGGATGTAGATTATCAGGCCCTGGGGATTTATCGGCCTTCAATCCCATCAATTTCCATAACACCATTTCCCTACAAATACTGATTTCGCTCAGATCCTCCCTTTCATCAGACCCCATGTTCCCCGACACCTCTGGGAGGTTATTTGTGACCTCCTTTATGAAGACAGAACCAAAGTATGTATTTAATTGGTGTCCCATTTCTTTGTTCACCATTATAAATTCCCCTGATTCTGACTGCAAGGGACCTATGCTTGACTTCACCAATCTTTTTCTCTTCACATATCTATATAAGCTTTTACAGTCAGTTTTTATTTTCCCTGCAAGCTTACTCTCAAATTCTATTTTCCACTTTTTAATTAATCCCTTTGTCCTCATTTGTTGAATTTATATGTCCTCTCCTTGGATCTTATGCTATCCCTAATTCCCTTGTTAGCCACAGTTGAGTCACCTTTTTTGTTTTATTTTCATGCCAAACTGGGAGGAAAAATTTCTGTAGTTCATCCATGCGGTCTTTGAATGTTTGCCATTGCCTACCCACCATCAATCCTTTGAGTGACATTCCCCAATCAATCCTATCAAATGCGCACCTCAGAGCATCGTATTTTCCTTTGTTTAAATTCAGGACCCTAGTCTGTGAGCCAACAACTTCATTCTCCATCTTAATGAAGAATTCTATCATATTATGATTGCTCCGACCCAAGGGTCCTCGTACAACAAGATTGTTAATTAATCCTTTCTCATTACATAATACCCAGTCTAAGATGACCTGATCTCTGGTTGGTTCCTTGACATATTGGTCCAGGAAACCATCCCGTAAACACTCCAAGAATTCCTCCTCCACAATATTTTTACAAATTTGGTTAGCCCAATTTATATATGGATTTAAGTCACCCATGATGACTGCTGTGCCCTTATTGCATGCTTCTCTAATTTCCCTTTTAATACCATCCGCAACCTCTGCATTACTGTTTGGAGGTGTATATACCACTCCCACTAACGTTTTCTGCCCCTTGCTATTTCTCAGTTCTACCCATACAGATTATACATAATCAGAGCTAATATCCTTCCTTACAATTGTGTTAATCCCTTCTTTAACTAGCAATGCTACCCCACCTCCCTTTCCTTTTTGCCTATCTTTCCTGAATATTGAATACCCCTGGATGTTGAGTTCCCAGCCTTGGCCAACCTGGAGGCATGTTTCTGTAATCCCAATCAAATCATAATCGTTTACCTCTATTTGCGAAGCTAATTCATCCACCTTATTACGAATGCTCCTCGCATTAAGGCACAAAGCCTTCAGGCTTGTTTTTTTAACGCTCTTAGACCGATTAGAATTCTTATTTACTGTGGCCATGTTTGATTTAAACCGTTGATTTCTCTGGCTGCCACTTTTGTTTTTCTCCTTCCTATCTTTTTCTTTTATCCTTGCTTCCCTTTCCTCTGTCCCCCTGCTCAGGTACCCAACCACCTGCCATTTTAGATTAAACCCTCCCCCAGAGCACTAGCAAACACTCCCCCTAGGACATCGGTCCCGGCCCTGCACAGGTGAAAACCGTCCGGTTTGAACTGGTCCCACCTCCCCCAGAACCGGTGTGTTGGATCACTCATTCCTACAGGTGTGTCTGATCACTCATTCCTACAGGTGATTCTGATCACTCATTCCTACAGGTGTGTCTGATCACTCATTTCTACAGGTGTGTCTGATAACTCATTCCCACAGGTGTGTTGAATCAGTCATTCCTACAGGTGTGTCAAATCACTAATTCCTACAGGTGTGCCTGATCATTCATTCCTACTGATTTGTCTGTTCACACTTTCCAACAGGTGTGTGTGGTCACTCATTCCTACAGGTGTGTCTGAGCACTCATTCGTACATGTTTCTCTGATCACTCATTCCTACAGGTTTGTCTGATCACTCATTCCTACAGGTGTGTCAATTCACACATTCCTATAGGTGTGTCTAATCACACATTCATATGGGTGTGCCAGGCCACTCATTCATAAGTTTGTCTGATCATTCATTCCTACAGTTGTGTCTGATCTATCATTCCTACAGGTGTGGCTGATCATTCATCCTAAAGGTGTGTCTCATCACTCATTCCTACTGCTTTGTCTGATCACTCATTCACACAGGTGTGTCTGATCAATCAGTCCAAATGTCCGTCTGCTCACTCATTCCTACAGGCATGTTTGACCACTTTTTCCAACAGCTATGTCTCATCACTCTTTCCACTTATGTGTCTTATAACTCTTATCTACAGGTGCATCTGATCCCTCATCCTACAGGTGTGGCTGATCATTCATTCCTACAGCTGTGTCTGTTCACTCATTCCTAAAGATGTGTTTGATCACTCATTCCCACAGGTGTGTCTAATTATTCCTACAGGTGTGTGTGGTCACTCATTCCTACAAGTGTGTCTGATCACTCATTCCTACTGGTGTGTCTAATCACACATCCCTACAGTTGTATCTGGTCATTCATCCTACAGGTGAGTCTGATCACTCATTCTTCCAGTTTGGTCTGATCACTCATTCCTACAAGTGTGTCTAATCACACATCCCTACAGTTGTATCTGGTCATTCATCCTACAGGTGTTTCTGATCACTCATTCCTACAGGTGTGTTGGATCACTCATTCCTACATGTGAGACTGATCACTCATTCCTACATGTGTATCTGTTCACTCATTCCTACAGGTGTGTCAGATCACTCATTCCTGCAGGTGTGTTGGATCACTCATTGCTACAGGTGTGTCTGATAACACATTTCTACAGGTGTGCCTTATCACTCATTCCTGCAGGTGTGCCTGATCACTTATTCCAACAGGTTGGTCTGATCACTCATTCCTACAGGTCTGCAAGATCACTCATTCCTTCAGGTGTGTCGGATCAGTCATTCTTACAGGTGTGCTTGATCATTCATCCAACAGGTGTGCCTGACTGCACATTTCTACAGCTTGTTCTGAACAAAAATTCCTACAGGTGTGTCTGATCACTCTTTCCTACAGGTGTTTCTGATCACTCACTCCTACAGGTGTGCCTGATGACTCATTCCTACAGTTATGTCTGATCATTCATTCCAACAGGTGTGTCAGATAAATCATTCCTCCAGGTGTGTCTGATCACGCAATCCTACAGCTGTGTCTCATCATTCTTTCCTACTGGTGTGTCTGATCACACTTTCCTACAGATATGTCTAATCACTCACTCCTACAGGTGCATCTGATCACTTATTCCTGCAGCTGTGTCTCATCATACTCTCCTACAGGTGTGTCTGATCACTCATTCCTACTGCTGTGTCTGATTACTCATTCATACAAGTGTGTCTGATCTGCCATTCCTACAGGCATGTCTGATCACTCATTCCTACAGGTGTGACAATTCACACATTCCTACAGGTGTGTCTAATCACACACTCATTCGGGTGTGCCAGTTCAGTCATTCATAAGAGTGTGTCTGATCATTCATTCCTACAGTTGTGTCTGATCTATCATTCCTTCAGGTGTTTTGGATAACTCATTCCTACAGGTGGGGTGGATCATTCATCCTAAAGGTGTGTCTCATCACTCATTCCTAGTGCTTTGTCTGATCACTTATTCACACAGGTGTGTCTGATCAATCAGTCCAACTGTTTGTCTGCTTACTCATTCCTACAGGCATGTATGACTACTTTTTCCAACAGATGTGTCTCATCACTCTTTCCACATGTGGGTCTGATAATTTTTTCTACAGATGCATCTGATCCCTCATCCTACAGGTATGGCTGATCATTCATTGCTACAGCTGTGTCTGTTCACTCATTCCTAAAGATGTGTTTGATCACTCATTCCTACAGGTGTGTCTAATTATTCCTACAGGTGTGTGGGGTCACTCATTCCTACAAGTGTATCTGATCACTCATTCCTACTGGTGTGTCTAATCACACATCCCTACAGTTGCGGCTGGTCATTAAATCTAAAGGTATGCCTGATCACTCATTCTTCCAGTTTGGTCTGATCACTCATTCCTACAAGTGTGTCTGATCACTCATTTCTACTGGGGTGTCTGATCACTCATTTCTGCAGGTGTGTCTGATCAATCTTTCACACAGTTGTGTCTGATCATTTATCCTACAGTTGTGTGTCACTCATTCCCAAAGGTGTATCTGATCAATCCTTCCTACAGCTGTGTCTGATCACTCATTCCTACAGGTTTGTCGGATCACTCATTCCTAAAGGAGTGTCTGATCAGTCATTCTTATAGGTGTGTCTGATCACTCACTCCTACTCATGTGTCTGATCACTCATTCATAAATGTGTGTCTGATCAGTGATTCCTATAGGTGTGCCTGGTCACTCATTCCTACAGGTGTGTCTGATCACTCAATCCTACAGGTGTGTCTGATCACTCATTCCTACAGGTTTATCTGGTAACGCATTCCTACAGGTGTGTCAATTCAATCATTCTTACAGGTGTGTCGAATCTCTCACTCATACAGGTGTGCCTGATCACTCATTCATAAGGGTGTGTCTGATCATTCATTCCTACAGGTGTGTCTGATCTATCATTCCTTCAGGTGTTTCTAGATCACTCATTCCTACATGTGTGGCTGATCACTCATCCTAAAGGTGTGTCTCATCACTCATTCCTACTGCTTTGTCTGATCACTCATTCACACATGTGTGTCTGATCAATCATTCCTACAAGTGTGTCTGCTCACTCATTCCTACAGGCATGTCTGACCACTCTTTCCAAAAGGTGTGTCTCATCACTCTTTCCACAGGTTTGTCTGATAACTCTTTTCTACAGTTGTATCTGATCACCCAACCTACAAGTGTTTCTGATCATTCATTCCTACATCTGTGTCTTTTCACTCATTCCTAAAGGTGTGTCTGATCACTCATTCCTACAGGTGTGTCTGATGATTCCTACAGGTGTGTGTGGTCACTTATTCCTACAGGTGTGCCTGATCACTCATTCCTACTGGTGTGTCTAATCACACACCCCTACAGTTGTGTCTGGTCATTCATCCTACAGGTTTGTCTCAGCACTCACTCTTCCAGGTTGGTCTGAATGCTCATTCCTACTGGTGTGTCAGATTATTCATTCCTACAGGTGTGTCTGCTCACTCATAGCTACAGGTGTGTTGGATCACTCATTGCTACAGGTGAGACCTATCACTCATTCCTACTGGTGAGACCTATCACTCTTTCCTACAGGTGTGTCTGATCTCTCATGCCTACAGTTGTGTATGATCACTCATTCCTACAGGTGCTTCTGATCACTCATTCCTACAGAACATTTTGGAAGGGGAGGGTGAACAGCCAGTTGTTGTGGTGCATATAGGTACCAACGATATAGTTAAAAACTGGAATGATGTCCTAACAGCTGAATATAGGAAGTTAGGAGGTAAATTAAAAAATAGGACCTCAAAGTTAGTAATCTCAGGATTGCTACCAGTGCCACGTCTTAGTCAGAGTAGAAATAGAAGGATATTTCAGATGAATACGTGGCTAGAGTAATGTTGCCAGGGGGAGGGAGTCAAGTTCCTGGGACATTGGAACCAGTTCTGGGGGAGGTGGGACCAGTTCAAACCGGACGGTTTGCACCTGGGCAGAGCTGGAACCGATGTCCTAGGGGTGTGTTTGCTAGTGCTCTGGGGAAGAGTTTAAACTAAGATGGCAAGGGTTTGGGAACCTGAGCAGGGGGACAGAGGACAGGGAAACAAGGATAAAAGCAAAAGAAAGGAAGGAGAAAAACAAAAGTGACAGTCAGAGAAATCAACGGTTTAAATCAAACATGGCCACAGTAAATAATATTTCTAATAGGTCTAAGAGCATTAAAAAAATAAGCCTGAAGGCTTTGTGTCTTAATGCAAGGAGCATTTGTAATAAGGTGGATAAATTGGCTGCGCAAATAGAGGTAAACAAATATGATTTGGTTGGGATTACGGAAACGTGATTCAAGGATGGCCAATGCTGGGAACGCAACATCCAGGGGTATTCGATATTCAGGAAAGGTATGCAAAAAGGAAAGGGAGGTGGGGTAGCATTACTGGTTAAAGAAGGGATTAACACAATTGTAAGGAAGGATATTAGCTGTGATGATGTGGAATCTGTATGGGTAGAATTGAGAAATACCAAGGGGCAGAAAACATTAGTGGTAGTGGTATATAGACCTACAAACAGTAAGGCAGAGGTTGGGGATGGCATTAAAAGGGAAATTAAAGAAGCGTGCAATAAGGGCACACTAGACATCATGGGTGACTTTAATCTACATATAGATTGGGCTAACCAAATTAGTAACAATACTGTGGAGGAGGAATTCCTGGAGTGTTTACGGGATGGTTTCCTGGACCAATATGTCGAGGAACCAACCAGAGATCAGGCCACCTTAGATTGGGTATTATGTAACGAGAAAGGATTAATTAGCAATCTTGTTGTATGAAGCCCCTTGGGTCGGAGCGATCATAATATGATCGAATTTTTCATTAAGATGGAGAATGAAGTAGTTGATTCAGAGACTAGGGTCCTAAATTTAAATAAAGGAAACTACGATGGTCTGAGGCATGAGTTGGGTAGGATTGATTGTGGAATGTCACTCAAAGGGTTGACGGTGGATAGGCAATGGCAAACATTCAAAGACCGCATGGGTGAACTACAGAAAATGTTCATCCCAGTTTGGCACAAAAATAAAACAAAAAAGGGGACTCAACCGTGGCTAACAAGGGAAATTAGGGATAGCATAAGGTCCAAGGAGAGGACATTTAAATTGACCAGAAAAAGCAATAATCCTGAGGATCGGGAGTAATTCAGGATTCAACAAAGGAGGACAAAGGGATTAATTAAGAAAGGGAAAATAGAATATGAGAGTAAGCTTTCAGGGAAAATAAAAACTGCCTGTAAAAGCTTTTATAGATATGTGAAGAGAAAAAGATGGTGAAGTCAAGCATAGGTCCCCTGCAGTCAGAATCAGGGGAATTTACAATGGGGAACAAAGAAATGGCAAAACCAACTAAATACATGTTATGGTTCTGTCTTCACAAAGGCAGACACAAATAACCTCCCAGAGATGTCGGGGAACATTGGGTCTGATGAAAGGGAGGAACTGAAAGAATTCAGTATTTGTAGGGAAATGGTGTTAGGGAAATTGATGGGATTGAAGGCCGATAAATCCCCAAGGCCTGATAATCTACATCCTAGGGTACTTAAGGAAGTGGCCCTAGAAATAGTAGATGCATTGCTGATCATCTTCCAACATTCGATGGAATCTGGAACAGTACCCATGGATTGGAGGGTAGCTAATATTACCCCACTATTCAAAAAAGGTGGTAGAGAGAAAACAGGGAATTACAGACCGGTAAGCCTGACATTGGTAGTGGGGAAAATGCTAGAGTCCATTATAAATACTTAATAGCAGAGCACTTGGAAAACAGTGACAGGATCGGACAAAGTCAACATGGATTCACAAAAGATAAATCGTGCTTGACTAATCTACCGGAATTTTTTGAGGATGTAACTGGCAAAATATATAAGGGAGAACCAGTGGATGTGGTGTATCTAGACTTTCAGAAGGCCTTCAATAAGGTCCCACATGTAAATATAAGGCACATGGGATTGGGGCAAGTTATTGACTTGGATAGAGAACTGGTTGGCAGACAGAAAGCAAAGATTTGGAATAAACGGGTCCTTTTCTGAGTGGCAGGCAGTGACTAGTGGGGTACCGCATGGATCAGTCGTTGGACCCCAGCTAGTCACAATATATATTAATGATCTAGACAAGGGAACTAGATGTAATATCTCCAAATTTGCAGATGACACAAAGCTGGGTGGGCGTGTGTGCTGTGAGGAGGATGTCGAGAAACTCCAGGATGATTTGGACATGTTGGGTGATTGGGCAGGAACATGGCAGATGCTATATAACGTGGATAATGTGAGGTTGTCCACTTTGGTGGCAAAAACAGGAAGGCAGATTATTATCTGAATGCAATACATTGGGAGAAGGGGAAGTGCAACGAAACCTGGGTGTCCTTGTGCACCAGTCGCTGAAGGTAAGCATGCAGGTGCAGCAGGTGGTTAAGAAGGCAAATGGCATGTTGGCCTTTGTAGCAAGAGGGTTTGAGTAGAGGAACAAGGATCCCTTGCTGCAGTTGTACAGGGCCTTGGTGAGGCCACATCTTGAATATTGTGTGCAGTTTTGTTGGATTATCTGAGGAACGATGTTCTTGCCATGGAAGGAGTTCAGCAAATATTCATCAGGCTGATACCTACGATAGGTGTGTCTGATGACTCATTCCTACATGTGTGTCTGATCATTCATTCCTACAGGTGTGTCAGACAAATCATTCCTACAGGTGTGTCTGCTCACTCATCCCTACTGCTGTGTCTGATCACTCATTCATACAGGTGCGTCTGATCAGACATTCCTACAGCTGTGTCTGATCACTCATTCCTAGAGGTGTGTCAGATCACTCATTCCTACAGGTGTGTCAGATCACTCATTCCTACAGGTATGTCTGATCACTCATTCCTACAGGGGAGTCTGTCACTCACTCCTACAGATTTGTCTGATCACTCATTCCTACAGGTGTGTCTCATCACTCTTTCCACATGTGTGTCTGATAACACTTTTATACAGGTGACTGATCACTCATCCTGCAGGTTTGCCTAATATTTCATTCCTACAGCTGTGTCTGTTCACTCATTCCTAAAGATGTGTTGGATCACTCATTCCTACAACTGTGACTAATGATTCCTACAGGTGTGTGTGGTCACTCAATCCTACAGGTGTGTCTGATCACTCATTCCTACTGGTGTCTCTGATCACCCATTCCTACAGGTGTGTCTGATCACTCTTTCATACAGTTATGTCTGATCACTCATCCTACAGGTGCGCCAGATCACTCATCCTAGAGGTCTGTCTGATCACTGATCCCTACATGTGTGTCTGATCATTCATCCTACAGTTGTGTATCACTCATCCCCACAGGTTTGTGTGATCACTTATTCCTACAGGTGTTTCTGATCACTCATTCCTATGGTGAGTCGGATCACTCATTACTACAGGTGAGACTGATCACTCATTCCTACAGGTGTCTCTGTTCACTCATTCCTACAGGTGTGTCTAATCAATCATTCCTACAGGTGTGTAAGATCATTCATTCCTACGGGTGCTTATGATCACTCATTTCTACAGCTGTGTTGCGTCACTCATTCCTACAGGTGTGTTGGATCACTCATTCCAACAGGTGTGTCTGATTATTCATTCCTACAGGTGATTCTGATCACTCATTCCAACAGGTGTGTCTGATCACTCATTTCTACAGGTGTCCTCTGATCACTCATTCCTACAGGTGTATCGAATCAGTCATTCCTACAGATATGTCAAATCACGCATTCCTACGGGTGTGCCTTAGCATACATTCCTACTGATTTGTTTGATCACACTTTCCAACAGGTGTGTCTGATCACTCATTCCTACAGGTGTGTCTGATCACTCAATCCTACAGGTGAGTCTGACACTCACTCCTACATGTTTGTCTGATCACTCATTCTGACAGGTGTGTCTGATCACTCATTCCTACAGGTGTGGCTGATCATTCATCCTAAAGGCGTGTCTCATCAGTCATTCCTACTGCTTTGTCTGATCACTCATTAACACAGGTGTGTCTGATCAATCAGTCCAAATGTTCGCCTGCTCACTCATTCCTACAGGTGCATCGGATCACTCAGCCTACATGTGTGGCTGATCATTCATTGCTACAGCTGTGTCTGTTCACTCATTCCTAATGATGTGTTTGATCACTCTTTCCTACAGGAGTGTAATGATTCCTACAGGTGTGCTTGGTCACGCATTGCTACAGGTGTGTCTCATCACTCATTCCTACTGTTGTGTCTAATCACACATCCCTACAGTTGTGTCTGGTCATTCATCCTACAGGTGTGTCTGAACACTCATTCTTCCAGGTTGGTCTGATCACTCATTCTTACAGGTGTGTCTGATCACTCATTCCTACAGGTGTATTTGATCACTCATTCATACAGGTGTGTCTGATCACTCATTCCCACAGGTGTGTCTGATTAAGCGTTCCTACAGGTGTTTCTGATCACTCATCCCTACAGGTGTGTTGGAGCACTCATTCCTACAGGTGAGACTGATCACTCATTCCTACAGGTGTGTCTGTTTACTCATTCCTACAGGTGTGCATGATCAGTCATTCCTATGGGTGCTTCTGATCACTCATTCATACAGGTGTGTCTGATCACTCATTCCTGCTGGTGTGTTGGATCACTCGTTCCTACAGGTCTGTCTGGTCACTCATTCCTACAGGTAATTCTGATCACTCATTCCTACAGGTGTGCCTGGTCATTCATTTCTACAGGTGTGTCTGATCACTCATTCCTACAGGTGTGTCGAATCATTCATTCTTACAGGTGTGTCAACACACTCATTCCTACAGGTGTGCCTGATCATTCATTCCTACTGATTTGTCTTATTACACTTTCCAACAGGTGTGTCTGATCACTCAATCCTACAGTTGTGTCTGAGCACTCATTCCTACAGGTATGTCTGATCACGCATTCCTACAGGTGTGCCTGATCACTCGTTCCTACAGGTGTGTCTGATCAATCATTACTACAGATGTGCCTGTCCAGTCATTCCTAGAGGTGGATCTGATCAATCATTCCTACAGGTGAATCCGGTCACTCATCCTACAGATTTTTCTGATCTCTTATTCCTACAGGTTTGTCTGATTATTCATCCTACAGGTGTGTCTGATCAGTTATTGCTTCAGGTGTGTCAGACCAAACATACCTACTGGTGTGTCTGTTCACTGCTTCGTTCAGGTGTGTCTGATCACTCATTCCTTCAGGTGTATCTAATCACTCATCCTACAGGTGTGTCTGAACACTCATTCCTCCAGGTGTGTCTGATCACTCATTCATAAATGTGTGTCTGATCACTCATTATTACAGGTTTGTCTGATCGCTCATTCCTACAGGTGTGTCTGATCACTCATGAATTCAGGTATGTCTGATGACTCATTCCTACAGGTGTGTCTGATCACTCATTCCTACAGGTGCTTCTGATCACTAGTTCCTACAGGTGCCTCTGATCCCAAATTCTTACATGTGTGTTGGATCACTCATCCTACAGTTGTGCCTTATTCCTTCAGGTGTGTCAGATTACTGAATCCTACACATGTGTCTGATCACACATCCTACAGGTGTGTCTGATAACTCATTCCTACAGGTGTGTCTGATGGCTCATTCTGACAGGTTTGTCTGATCACTCATTCCTACTGGTGTGTCTGAACACTAATGCCTACATGTGTGTCTGATCATTCCTACAGGTGTGTCTGATCATTTATTCCTACAGGAGTGCCAGATCACTCATTCCTACAGGTGTGTCTGTTCACTTATTCCTACAGGTGTTTATGATCACTCATTCCTACAGGAGCTTCTGATCAATCATTCCTACAGGTGTGTCTGAGCACTCATTCCTTCAGGTCTGTCAGATCATTCATTCCTACAGGTGTGTCTGATCACTGATCCCAACAGGTGAGTCTGATCACTCATTCCTACAGGTGTGTCTGCTCACTCATTTCTACAGGTGTGTCTGATCACTCATTCCTACAGGTGTTTTAAATCAGTCATTCATACAGGTTTGTCTGATGACTGCAGGTGTGTCGAATCAATCATTCCTACACGTGTTTCTGATCACACATTCCGACAGGCGTAACTGATCACTAATCCCCACATATGTGTCTAATTATATGTTCCCACTGGTGCATCTGATCACTCATTCCTACAGGTGTGTCTGAATGCTCATTCCTAAAAGGGCATCTGATCACTATTTCCTACAGAAGTGTCTGTCCAGTAATTCCTACAGGTGCATCTGATCACTCTATCCTACAGGTCTGTCTGGTCACTCATTCCTACTCGTGTGCCTGATCACTCATTCCTACAGGTGTGTCTGAACACTCTTTCCCACAGTTGTGTCTGATCACTCCTTACTAAAGGGGTGTTTGCTAACTCATTCCTAAAGGTATGTCTGAGCACTCATCTTATAGATGTGTCTGTTCACTCATTCCTAAAGGTGTGTCTGATCACGCATTCCTAAAGGTGTCTCTGATCACTCATTCCTAAAGTCGTGTTTGATCACTCATTCCTAAAGGTGTGTTTGATCACTCATTCCTTAAGGTATGTCTGACCACTCATTGTTACATGTGTGCCTGATCAATCATTCCAAAAGTTGTGTCTGATGAATCGTTCCTACAGTTGGGTTTGATCACACATTCCTACAGGAGTCTCTGATCAATGATTCCTACAGGTGTGTTGGATCACTCATTCGTACAGGTGCATCTGTCACTCATTCATAAAGGTGAATCTGATCACTGCTTCCTACAGGTTATTCTGATCACTCATTTCTACAGGTGTGTCAAATCACTCATTCCTGCAGCTGTGTCTGATCAAACTATCCTAAAGGTGTGTCGGATCAATCATTCCTACAGGTGTTTCTGAT
The DNA here is from genome assembly GCF_052327205.1 of Somniosus microcephalus. NCBI lineage: Eukaryota > Metazoa > Chordata > Chondrichthyes > Squaliformes > Somniosidae > Somniosus > Somniosus microcephalus. Next base: position 150,505,683 of record NC_140992.1, on the reverse strand, counting down.
CACTCATTCCTACAGGTGTGACTGATCGCTCATTCCTACAGGTGTGTTTAATCACTCATTCCTGCAGCTGTGTCTGAACACTCATTCCAACATGTGTGTCAGATCAATCATTCCTACAGGCGAGGCTGATCACTCATTCCTACAGGTGTGTCTGATCACTCATCTTACAGGTGTGACTGATCATCATTCCTACAGGTGTGTCAGAACACTCATTCCTACAGGTGTATCTGATCACACATTCCTACAGATGTGGCTGATCACTCATTACTACAGCTGTGTCTGATCACTGATTCCTAAGGCGATGCTGATCACTCATTCCTACAGGTGTTTCTGATCGCTCATTCCTACAGGTGTTTCTGATCACTCATTCCTAAAGGTGTTTCTGATCACTCATTCCTACAGGTGTTTCTGTTCACTCATTCATACAGCTGATTCAGATCACTCATTCCTACAGGCGTTTCTCATCACTCATTCCTACAGGTGTTTGAGATCACTCATTCCTACAGATTTTTCTGATCACTCATTCCTACAGGTGTTTCTGATCAGTCATTCCTACAGGGGAGGCTGATCACTCATTACTACAGATGCCTCTGATCACTCATTCCTACTGATTTTTCTGATCACTCATTCCTACAGGTGTTTCTGATCAGTCACTCCTACAGGGGAGGCTGATCACTCATTACTACAGATGTTTCTGATCACTCATTCCTACAGGTGTTTCTGTTCACCCATTCATACAGCTGATTCAGATCACTCATTCCTACAGGCGTTTCTCATCACTCATTCCAACACATGTTTCAGATCACTCATTCCTACAGGTGTTTCTGATCAATCATTCCTACAGTTTTTTTCTGATCACTCATTCCTACAGGTGTTTCTGATCACTCATTCCTACACGTGTTTCTGATCACTTACTCCTACATGTGTATCTGATCACGTGTTCCTACAGGCGCCTCTGATCCCTCATTCTTACATGTGCATCGGATCACTCATTCTACAGTTGTGGCTTATCAATCATTCCTACAGGTGTGTCAGATTACTCAATCCTACACATGTGTCTGATCACACATCCTACAGGTGTGTCAGATCACTCATTAATACAGGTTTGTCTGATTGCTCATTCCTCCAGGTGCTTCTGATCATTCATTCCTACAGGTGCCTCTTATCCCTCATTCTTACATGTGTGTCAGATCATTCATCCTACATTTGTGGCTTATCAATCATTCCGACAGGTGTGTCAGATTATTCAATCCTACACATGTGTCTGATCACACATCCTACAGGTGTGTATAATAACTCATTTCTACAGGTGTGTCTGATGGCACATTCCGATAGGTTTGTCTGATCACTGATTCCTACTGGTGTGTCTGATCACTAATGCCTATGGTGTGTCTGATCATTCCTACAGCTGTGTCTGATCACTCAGTCCTACAGGTGTGTCTGATCACTCATTCCTACAGGTGTGTATGATCACACATTCCTACAGGTGCTTCTGATCAATCATTCCTACAGGTGTGTCTGATCACTCCTTCCATCAGGCCTGTCAGATCATTCATTCCTACAGGTGCTTCTGATCAATCATTCCTACAGGTGTGTCTGATCACTCCTTCCATCAGGCCTGTCAGATCATTCATTCCTACAGGTGTGTCTGATCACTGATTCCTACAGGTGAGTCTGATCACTCAATCCTACAGGTGTATCTGCTCACTCATTCCTACAGGTGTGTCTGATCACTGATTCCTACAGGTGAGTCTGATCACTCAATCCTACAGGTGTATCTGCTCACTCATTTCTACAGGTGTGTCTGATCACTCATTCCTACAGGTGTGTTGAATCAGTCATTCATACAGGTGTGTCTGATCACTCATTCCTACAGGTGTGTCTGATCACTCATTTCTACAGGTGTGTCTGATCACTCACTCCTACAGGTGTGTCGAATCAGTCATTCCTACACGTGTTTCTGATCGCACATTCCTACAGGCGTAACTGATCACTAATCCCCACATATGGGTCTGATTATACGTTCCCACTGGTGCATCTGATCACTCATTCCTACAGGTGTGTCTGAATGCTCATTCCTAAAAGTGCATCTGATCACTATTTCCTACAGAAGTGTCTGTCCAGTAATTCCTACAGGTGCATCTGATCACTCTATCCTACAGGTCTGTCTGATCACTCATTCCTACACATCTGTCTGATCACTCATTCCTGCAGGTGTGTCTGATCACTCTTCCCTACAGTTGTGTCTGATGAATCATTCCTACAGGCATGTCTGAACATTCTTTCCCACAGGTGTGTCTGATCACTCTTTCCACAGGTGTGTCTGGTCACTCATTCCTAAAGGGGTGTTTGCTAACTCATTCCTAAAGGTGTGTCTGAGCACTCATCATATAGGTGTGTCTGATCACTCATTCCTAAAGGTGTGTCTGATCACGCATTCCTAAAGGTGTCTCTGATCACTCATTCCTAAAGGTGTGTTTGATCAATCATTGCAACAGTTGTGTCTGATCAATCATTCCTACAGTTGGGTTTGATCACACATTCCTACAGGAGTCTCTGATCAATCATTCCTGCAGGTGTGTCAGATCACTCATTCCTACAGGTGCGTCTGTCACATATTCCTAAAGGTGAATCTGATCACTCCTTCCTACAGGTTTGTCTGATCACTCATTTCTACAGATGTGTCGAATCACTCATTCCTGCAGCTGTGTCTTATCAATCATTCCTACAGGTGTGTCGGATCAATCATTCCTACAGGTGTTTCTGATCACTCATTCCTACAGGTGTGACTGATCGCTCATTCCTAGAGGTGTGTCTAATCACTCATTCCTGCAGCTGTGTCTGATCACTCATTCCTACAGGTGTGTCAGATCAATCATTCCTACAGGCGAGGCTGATCACTCGTTCCTACAGGTGTGTCTGATCACTCATTCCTACAGGTGTGTCAGATCAATCATTCCTACAGGTGAGGCTGATCACTCATTCCTACAGGTGTAACTGATCATCATTCCTACAGGTGTGTCAGAACATTCATTCCTACAGGTGTTTCTGATCACTCATTCCTACAGATGTCGCTGATCCCTCATTACTACAGGTGTTTCTGATCACTGATTCCTAAAGGTGATGCTGATCACTTATTACTACAGGTGCTTCTGATCACTCATTCCTACAGGTGTTTCTGATCACTCATTCCTACAGGTGTTTCTGATCACTCATTCCTACAGGTGTTTCTGCCCCGGAGGGGGCAGTATCGGAGCTTCAGGGTTGCTTCGAACGCACTGATTGGAGCATGTTTGCCCACAATGACATCGAGGAATACGCATCCACAGTGCTATTCTACATCGACAGCTGCGTCGAGGTCGTCATGACCCATAAAAATATCAGGTCATACCCCAACCAGAAACCCTGGATGAACAGAGAGGTCCGCTCACTGTTGAAAGCACGCGACGCAGCATTTAAATCTGGCGACACGGCGGCTTACAGAGCAGCTAGGACCAACCTAAAAAAGGGTATCAGGACTGCCAAATGTAAACAGACACTGCGGATAGAGGACCACTCCCGCAACAACTCGGACCCCCGGCGCATGTGGCAAGGCATCCAGGCCATCACTGACTACAAGGGCAAAAACACCAGTCCCCCGGTCAGCGACGCCTCCCTCCCGGAGGAGCTTAACAACTTCTATGCTCGCTTCGACAGGGACAACAAGGAGCCGGCTACCAAAGCCTTGCCACCCCCGGAAGACCAGGTGCTCACTCTGTTGACCTCCGACGTAAGGGTCGCTTTACGCAGAGTGAACACACGAAAGGCTACTGGACCGGATAGCATCCCTGGACGGTTACTCAAGGAATGTGCTGATCAGCTGGCTGATGTCTTCACCGCCATCTTCAACCTGTCATTGGCCCAGGCAGTAGTCCCTACATGCTTCAAGACCGCCACCATCATTCCTGTGCCTAAACAAGCGGCTGTGACGTGTCTGAACGACTATCGACCTGTCGCACTCACACCCATCATAATGAAGTGTTTCGAGAGACTGGTCTTAGCCCACACCAAAGCCAGTGTTCCTGCCTCCCTTGACCAAAACCAGTTTGCCTATCGGGCAAACAGATCAACGGAGGATGCAATCACTACTGCTCTACACTCGGCACTGAATCACCTAGATGGTAAGGAGACCTACATCAGAATGTTATTTATAGACTACAGCTCGGCATTCAACACTATCGTCCCCAATAAACTGGCCACCAAACTCCAAACTCTTGGCCTGAACACTTCCCTCTGCAACTGAACCCTGGACTTCCCAACAAACAGACCCCAGTCTGTCAAATTAGGTAACCACACCTCCCCCCCTCTGACCATGAACACGGGGGCCCCACAAGGATGTGTGCTGAGTCCCCTCTTCTACTCCCTCTTCACCAACGACTGTGTGGCTGTTAATGGTTCCAACACCATCATCAAGTTTGCAGATGACACCACAGTAGTAGGCCAGATCACCAACAATGATGAGTCAGCCTACAGGGAGGAGGTCCAGCATCTCGTGAAGAGGTGCACCGACAACAACCTGGCCCTTAACACCAAGAAAACAAAGGAAATAATCGTGGACTTCAGGAAGTCCAAAGGCGGAAGTCACACCCCCATCCACATCAATGGGGCGGAGGTGGAAAGGGTGGCCAGCTTTAAGTTCCTCAGAGTCCACATCACGGAAGATCTCTCCTGGTCCCTCAACACCTCCTCTCTGGTGAAGAAGGCCCAGCAGCGCCTATATTTCTTGAGGAGGCTGAAGGGATGTAATCTGTCACCCCCGATCCTCTCTAACTTCTACCGCTGCACTATAGAGAGCATCCTGACAAACTGTATCATGGTATGGTACGGCGGCTGTAGCTCCCATGAACGGAAAGCCCTGCAGCGGGTAATCAAAACTGCCCAACGCATTACCGGCACCCGGCTACCGACCATAGAACATATATATCAGAAACGCCACCTACGGAGGGCACGGACCATCATCAAAGACCCTACCCACCCCAGCCACAGTCTGATCGCCCTCCTACCATCTGGAAGACGCTACAGATGCATTCGCACCCGTACGACCAGATTTAGGAACAGCTTCTTTCCCAGGGCTGTCATCCTACTGAACTCCACAAATAAACACTAAAGCCTGCACATCTGCCGATGCACTTTATTCACTTTATTATGGTCATATTTATGCTAATATATATGTACAAATGTATGTTGAAATGTTTAAGTGTCCTAATCCAAATTGTACACTCTCGGGAGCCGCAAGCCTACATTTCGTTGCACTGCACTTGTGCACTAACAATGACAATAAAAGTTGATTTGATTTGATTTGATCACTCATTCCTATAGGTGTTTCTGTTCACTCATTCATACAGGTGTTTCAGATCACTCATTCCTACAGGTTTTTCTGATCACTCATTCCTACAGGTTTTTCTGATCACTCATTCCTACAGGTGTTTCTGGTCAGTCATTCCTACAGGTGAGGCTGATCACTCATTCCTATAGGTGTTTCTGATCACACATTCCTACAGGTTTTCTGACCACTCATTCCTACAGGTGTTTCTGATAAATCATTCCTACAGGTGTTTCTGATCACTCATTCCTACAGGTGCTTCTGATCACTTATTCCTGCAGGTGTTTCTGATCACTCATTCCGACACGTGTTTCTGATCACTTATTCCTACACATGCTTCTGATCACTCATTCCTACAGGTGCATCTGATCCCTCATTCTTAAATGTGTGTCGGATCACTCATCCTACAATTGTGGCTTATCAATCATTCCTACAGTTTAAGTAAAGGGGAAAAGTTAAATATTTGGGATTCTGTTGGTTTAAGAAGAGTAAAACAAGTTTACACTGCAATTGGTGTAAATTGGCACAGCAGGCAGTAGAAACCAGTTTTCAAACCAATCAGCATGGGTGACTCATTTGGCTGTAAACAAACAAACAGTATAAAAAGACCAGTCCTAGTGCGAGCAAGCACTGAGTGCGAGTCAGCAGAGAGTGCTGTGAGTCTGGGTAAGTGTGAGAGTTCTTTAAGTGTTATTTCTCTTTAATTCATTCTTGATAAGATTACTTAAGCAGTTTAAGTAAAGGGGAAAAGTTAAATATTTGGGATTCTGTTGGTTTATGAAGAGTAAAACAAGGTTACACTGCATTAGGAGTAAATTGGCACAGCAGGCAGTGGAAACCAGTTTTCTAACAAATCAGCAGGGGTGACTCATTTGACTGTAAACAAACAAACAGTATAAAAAGACCAGTCCTAGTGCGAGCAAGCACTGAGTGCGAGTCAGCAGAGAGTGGTGTGAGTTTGGGTAATTGTAAGAGTTCTTAATTGTTATTTATCTTTAAATCATTCTTGATAAGATTACTTAAGCAGTTTAAGTAAAGGGGAAAAGTTAAATATTTGGGATTCTGTTGGTTTAAGAATAGTAAAACAAGGTTACACTGCAGTAGGAGTAAATTGGCACAGCAGGCAGTGGAAACTAGTTTTCTAACCAATCAGCAGGGGTGACTCATTTGGCTGTAAACAAACAAACAGTATAAAAAGCCAAGTCCTATTGCGAGCAAGCACAGAGTGCGAGTAAGCAGAGAGTGCTGTGAGTTTGGGTAAGTGTGAGCTAGGGTAAGTGGGGTGTTAGGTGCTCTTTTAAAACTTTAACTCTGTGGGTTGTAGTTAATAAGGCCTTTCTGGTGCAGAGTGACTGTTGGTAAACTATTTAACTGGTGTAATTAGAGGGATTGATTTAAATTAAATCCAATTAATTAAAGGGGATACTAGCATCTAAAATCGGGCAGAGGGTGTCCATAACAAACAATAAAAAATGTAATAATTACATAGAATGGAGCAGGTGATGTGTTACTGTTGCGAGATGTGGGAGCATTGAGGCTCACGGTGATTACGTCTGTGACAATTGTCTGCTGCTACAGGAACTCCAGCTCCGTGTTGATGAGCTGGAGTCTGAGCTTCAGACACTGCGACACATCAGGGAGGGGGAGAAGTACCTGGACTCTGTGTTTCAGGAGGTGGTCACACCTATGAAGTTAATTAATTCAGATGTAGCCCATGGTCAGGGACAGGACGGTGTGACTACGATTGAGGCAGGTACAGGGATCCAGGAGGTAGTGTTGGAGGAGCCGCAGCCCTTGCTCTTGCCCAACAGGCTCGAGGTTCTTACTGCCTGTGGGGACAGGAGCAGGGACTGCAGGGAGGATGAGCAACCTGGCCACAGCACCATGGAATGGGGGGCCATACAAGAGGGGGAAGTAAATAGAAATGTTGTAGTGGTAGGTGATAGTATTATTAGGGGGATAGATAGAGTTCTCTGCAGCCGAGAGCGAGAGTCCCGAAAGCTGTGTTGCCTACCCGGTGCCAGGGTTAAGGACATCTCCTCTGGGCTGGAAAGAAACTTGCAGTGGGAGGTGGTGGATCCAGTTGTCGTGGTCCATGTTGGTACAAACGACATAGATAGGACTAGGAAGCCGGTTCTGTTAAAGGAGTATGACCAGCTAGGGGTCAAATTAAAAAACAGAACCTCAAGGGTAATAATCTCTGGATTATTACCTGAGCCACGAGCGAATTTGGCTAGGACAAATAAAATTAGTGAGTTAAATGCGTGGCTCAAAGACTGGTGTGGGAGAAATGGGTTCTGCTTCCTGGGACACTGGCACCAGTACTGGGGCAGGAGGGCGCTGTTCTGTTGGGACGGGCTTCACTTGGCCAGTGCTGGGACTAGAGTCCTGGTGGATCATATAACTAGGATGTAGAGAGGGCTTTAAACTAACTAGTGGGGGGGGGGGAGGTTTCTGGAGTGCAAATAATAAAAATGACAATAGAGAAGGTCATAGACTTAGGTAGCAGTGGGGAAATTAAAAACCAGAGCGTGTCAGGAAGGAGCAGAAGGTATGGAGTAAAAGGTAAAGTAATAAAAAGGGCAAAAGCAGGAACTAAGTGTCACAAAACATATTTGAAAGTTCTCTATCTGAATGCACGTAGCATTCGTAACATAATAGATGAGTTAATGGCACAAATAACTACATATGGGTATGATCTTGTGGCCATTACAGAAACATGGCTGCAGGGTGACAATGCCTGGGAATTAAACATACCAGGTTATTTAACGATCAGGAAGGACAGTCAGGAAGGAAGGGGAGGTGGGGTGGCTATGTTAATAAAGGAAGGAATCACTGCAATACAGAGAAATGACATTGGGTCAAAAGATCAGGATAATGAAACAGTTTGGGTGGATATAAGGAATAATAAGGGGAAGAAAACACTAGTGGGCATAGTCGATAGGCCTCCGAACAGTTGCAACTCTGTTGGACGGAGTATCAATCAGGAAATAGTTGAGGCTTGTAATAAGGGAACATCTATAATTATGGGGGATTTTAACTATCATATTAATTGGACAAATCAAATTGGGCAGTGCTGCCTTGAGGATGAGTTCATTGAGTGTATTAGGGATGGGTTTCTTGAGCAGTATGTAACTGTACCGACCAGGGGGCAAGCAACCTTAGATCTGGTCCTGTGTAACGAGACAGGATTAATTAAAAATGTCCTAGTAAAGGATCCCCTTGGAATGAGTGAAAATAACATGGTTGAATTCCATATTCAATTAGAGGGTGAGAAGGTTGGATCTCAAACAAGCGTGCTAAGCTTGAATAAAGGAGACTATGAAGGTATGAGAGCGGAATTGCATAGGGTTGATTGGGAAAATAGTTTAAAGGGTAAGACGATACATGATCAGTGGTGTACATTTAAGGAGTTATTTTACAACTTCCAAAAAAAAAATATTCCTCTGAGAAGAAAAGGGTGTAAAAGAAATGATAGCCATCCGTGGCTAAGTAAAGAAATTAAGGATAGTATTCGACTAAAAACAAGGGCATATAAGGTAGCCAAATCTAGTGAAAGGATCGAGGATTGGGAAAACTTTAAAAGACAGCAAAAAATAACAAAAAGATTGATTAAGAAAGGGAAGATAGATTATGAAGATAAATTAGCCAAAAATATAAAAACAAATAGTAAGAGTTTTTACAGTTATATAAAAAGAAAAAGGATGGCTAAAGTAAATGTTGGTCCCTTAGAGGATGAGGCCGGGAAATGAATGGTGGGAAATATGGAGATGGCTAAAACACTGAATGAATATTTTGTATCAGTCTTTACCGTAGAGGACACTAAGAATATCCCAACACTGGACAAACAGGGGGCTATAGGGGGGGAGGAGCTAAACATGATCAAAATCACTAAAAAAAATGGTACTCGGTAAAATAATGGGATTCAAGGTGGATAAACCACCTGGACCTGATGGCTTACATCCTAGGGTCTTGAGGGAAGTGGCGGTAGGGATTGTGGATGCATTAGTAATAATTTTCCAAAACTTCCTGGACTCAGCAAAGGTCCCGGCAGACTGGAAAACTGCTAATGTAACACCCTTATTTAAAAAGGGCAGAAGACAGAAGGCTGGAAACTATAGTTAGCCTAACATCTGTGGTAGGTAAAATTTTGGAGTCCATTATTAAGGAGACAGTAACAGGATATTTGGATAAACATAATTTAATAGGACAAAGTCAGCATGGTTTTATGAAGGGGAAGTCATGTTTGACAAATTTGCTGGAGTTCTTTGAGGAAGTAACATATAGGGTGGATAAAGGGGAACCAGTGGACATAGTGTATTTAGACTTCCAAAATGCATTTGACAAGGTGCCACACAAAAGATTATTGCTTAAGATAAAAAATCATGGGATTGGGGGTAATATTCTGGCATGGATAGAGGATTGGCTATCTAACAGAAAGCAGAGAGTTGGGATAAATGGTTCATTCTCGGACTGGCAATCAGTAACTAGTGGTGTTCCACAGGGGTCAGTGCTGGGTCCCCAAATCTTTGCAATCTATATTAACGATTATCAAAGTTTGCAGATGATACTAAGATGGGAGGGAAAATAGTGAGTGAGGAGGACATGAAAAACCTGCAAGGGGACATAGACAGGCTAAGTAAGTGGGCAGAGATTTGGCAGATGGAATACAATACGGAAAGTGTGAGGTTATGCACTTTGGCAGGAAAAATCGTAGAGCAAGTTATTATCCTAATGGCAAGAAACTGGAAAGTACTGAAGTACAAAGGGATCTGGGGGTCCTGGTGCACGAAACTCAAGAGGTTAGCATGCAGGTGTAGCAAGTGATTAAGAAGGCCAATGGAATGTTGGCTTTCATTGCTAGGGGGATAGAATATAAAAAAAGGGAGGTATTGCTTCAGTTGTACAAGGTATTGTTGAGACCGCACCTGGAATACTGCATACAGTTTTGGTGTCCATACTTAAGAAGAGACATACTTGCTCTCGAGTCAGTACAAAGAAGGTTCACTCGGTTAATCCCGGGGATGAGGGGATGGACATATGAGGAGAGGTTGAAAAGATTGGGACTCTACTCATTGGAGTTCAGAAGAATGAGAGGTGATCTTATTGAAACATATAAGATTGTGAAGGTGTTGGATCGGGTGGATGCGGGGAGGATGTTCCCGATGATGGGTGAAACTAGAACTAGGGAGCATAGTCTTAAAATAAGGGGCTGCTCTTTCAAAACTGAGATGAGGAGGAACTACTTCACTCAGAGGGTGGTAGGTCCATGGAATATGCTGCCACAAAAAGCTGTAAAAGCTACATCATTACTTAAATTTAAAACAGAAATAGACAGTTTCCTAGAAGTAAAGGGAATTAAGGGTTATGGGGAGCGGGCAGGAATTTGGACATGAGCCTAGGTTCGGATCGGACATGGCCCTTTGGGTAGCGGAGCGGGCCCAGGGGCCGTGTAGCCTGATCCTGCTCCTATTTCATGTGTCTAATTCTGTTAGATTCAGGAGATGGTTCTGTGATAGTAGATTGGCAGTTAGGATCAGATCAGCCATGATCTTATTGAATGGCAGAGCAGGCTTGAGGGGCCGATTGGCACACTCCTGCTCCTATTTCTTACGTTCTTATGTTCTTATGTCAGATTACTCAATCCTACACATGTGTCTGATCACACATCCTACAGGTGTGCCTGATCACTCATTCATAAATGTGTGTCTGATCACTCATTACTGGAGGTTTGTCTGATGACTCATGAATACAGGTGTTACTGATAACTCTTTCCTACAGGTGTGTCTGATCGCTCATTCCTACAGGTGCTTCTGATCACTCATTCCTAAAGGTGCCTCTGATCCCTCATTCTTACATGTGTGTCGGATCACTCATCCTACAGTTGTGGCATATCAATCATTCCTACAGGTGTGTCAGATTACTCAATCCTACACATGTGTCTGATCACACAACCTACAGGTGTGTCTGATAACTCATTCCTACAGGTGTGCCTGTTGGCTCATTCCGACAGGTATGTCTGATCACTTGTTCCTACTGGTGTGTCTGATCACTAATGCATACAGGTGTGTCTGATCATTCCTACAGCTTTGTCTGATCACTCATTCCTACAGCTGTGTCTGAACACTCATTCCTACAGGTGTGTCTGATCATTCATTCCAACAGGAGTGTCAGGTCACTCATTCCTACAGGTGTGTCTGTTCACTTATTCCTACAGGTGTGTCTGATCACTCATTCCTAGAGGTGTGTATGATCACTCATTCCTGCAGGTGCTACTGATCACTCATTCCTACAGGTGTGTCTGATCACTCATTCCTTCAGGCCTGTCAGATCACTCATACCTAAAGGTGTGTTTGATCACTCATTCCTTAAGGTATGCCTGACCATTCATTCTTACACGTGTGCCTGATCAATCATTCCAACATTTGTGTCTGATCAATCGTTCCTACAATTGTGTTTGATCACACATTCCTACAGGAGTCTCTGATCAATCATTCCTACAGGTGTGTCAGATCACTCATTCCTACAGGTGCGTCTGGTCACTCATTCCTAAAGGTGAATCTGACCTCTCCTTCGTACAGGTTTGTCTGATCACTCATTTCTACAGGTTTATCGAATCATTCATTCCTGCAGCAGTGTCTGATCAATCATTCCTCCAGGTGTGTCAGGTCAATCATTCCTACAGGTGTTTCTGATCACTCATTCCTACAGGTGTGACTGATCGCTCATTCCTACACATGTGTCTGTTCACTCATCCTACAGGCGAGGCTGGTCACACATTCCTAAAGGTGTTTCTGATCATTCCTTCCTACAGGTGCGACTGATCACTCATACCTACAGGTTTGTCTCATCACTCATCCTACAGGTGTGACTGATCACTCATTCATACACGTGTGTCTTATCACTCATCCTACAGGTGTGCCTGATCACTCATTCTGACAGGTGTGTCTGATCACTCATTCCTACAGGTGTGTCGGATCACTCATTCCTACAGGTGTTTCTGATCACTCATTCCTACAGTTGTGCCTGATCACTCATCCTGCAGGTGTGTCAGAACATTCATTCCTACAGGTGTATCTGCAGACTCATTCTTACAGGTGTGACTGATCACTCATTCCTACAAGTGGGTCTGATCACTCGTACCTACAGGTGTGTCTTATCACTCCATCCTACCGGTGTGCCTGATCACACTCTCGTACAGGTGCATCAGATCACTACATCCTAGAGGTGTATATGATCACTCATTCTACAGGTGTGACAGACCACTCATTCCTACAGGTGTTTCTCATCACACATTCCCACAGGCATTTTTATCACTCATTCCTACAGGTGAGTCTGATCACTCATTCCTACAGGTGTTTCTAATCACTCATTCCAACAGGTGTTTCTGATCACTCATTCCTACAGGTGTTTCTGAGCACTCAGTCCTACAGGTGTGCCTGATCACTCATTCTCACAGTTGTGTTTGATCACTTCTCCCTGCAGGTGTTTCTGAGCACTCAGTCCTACAGGTGTGCCTGAACACTCATTCTCACAGGTGTGTCTGATCACTCTTTCCTACAGGTGTGTCTGATTACTCATTCCTACAGGTGTGTCTGAACACTCTTTCCCACAGTGGTGTCTGATCATTCATTGCTACCGTTGTGTCAGATCACTCTTTTTGACAGGTGTATCTGATCACTCATTCCAAACAGGTGCGTCTGATCACGCATTGCTACAGGTGTGTCTGATCTCTCATTCCCACAGGTGTGCCTGATCATGCATTCCTACATATGTATCGGATCACTCATTCCTTTTGGTTTGTCTGATCACTCATTCGTACAGGTGCATCTTATCACTGATTCCTACAGGTGTGTCTGAACACTCATCCTACAGGTATGTCTGATCACTCATCCTACAGGTGTGCCTGATCTCTCATTCCTACAGTTGTTTCTGATCATTCATCCTAAAGCTGTGTCTGATCATTCATTCTGTCAGCTGTGTCAGATTATCCATTCCTACAGGTGTATCTGATCACTCATGCTGCAGGTGTGTCTGATCTCTCATTCCTACAGCTGCGGCTGATCACTCCTTCCTTCAGGTGTGTCTGATCACTCATTCCTTCAGGTGTGCCTGATGACTTATCCTGCAGATGCGTCTGATCACTCATTCTTCAGGTGCATTAGATCATTCTTTCCTACAGGCATGCCTGATCACTCCTTCTTGGAGATGTGTCTCATCAATCATTCCTACAGGTGTGTCTGATCACTCATTCCTACAGGTGCGACTAATCACTCATTCATACAGGTGTGTCTGAACACTCATCCTACAGGAGTGTCTTATCATTCATTCCTACAGAAGTGTCCGATCTCTCTATCTACAGATGTGTCTCATCATTCATTCCTACAGGTGTGTCTGATCACTCATTCCTGCATGTGTGTCTGATCACTCTTTCCTACAGATGTGGCTGATCACTCATTACTAAAGGTGTTTCTGATCACTGATATCTAAAGGCAATGCTGATCACTCATTCCTACAGGTGCTTCTGATCACTCATTCCTACAGGTGTTTCTGATCACTCATTCCTACAGGTGTTTCTGTTCACTCATTCATTCAGGTTTTTCAGATCACTCATTCCTACAAGTTTTTCTGATTATTCATTCCTACAGGTGTTTCTGATCACTCAATCCTACAAGTTTTTCTGATCACTCATTCCTACAGGTGTGACTGATCACTCGTTCCTACAGTTGAATCTGAGCACTCATTCCTACAGGTGAGTCTGATCACTCATTCATACATGTGTGTCTGATCACTCATCCTACAGGAGTGTCTAATCACTCATTCATACATGTGTGTCTGATCACTCATCCTACAGGAGTGTCTGATCATTCATTCCTACAGGTGTGTCCAAACACTCTTTCTACAGATGTGTCTCATCACTCATTCCTACAGGTGTGTTTGATAACGCATTCCTACAGGTGTTTCTGATCACTCATTCCTACAGGCAAGGCTGATCAATCATTCCTACATGTGTGTCTGATCACTCATCCTACAGGTGTGACTGATCACACATTCATACACTGTGTCTTATCACTCATCCTACAGGTGTGTCTGATGACTCATTCCTACAGGTGTGTCTGATCACTCATTCCTACAGGTGCATCGGATTATTCATTCCTACAGGTGTTTCTGATCACTCACTCCTACAGGTGTGCCTGATCACTCATCCTACAGGTGTGGCTAAACATTCATTCCTTCAGGTGTGTCAGAACATTCATTCCTACAGGTGTATCTGCAGACTCATTCTTACAGGTGTGTCTGATCACTCATTCCTAGAAGTGTGTCTGATCACTCATACCTACAGGTGTTTCTGATCACTCATTCCTACAGGGATACTTATCACTCATTCCTACAGGCAAGTCTGATCACTCATTCCTACAGGTGTTTCTAATCACTCATTCCTACAGGTTTTTCTGATCACTCATTCCTACAGGGATACTTATCACTCATTCCTACAGGCAAGTCTGATCACTCATTCCTACAGGTGTTTCTAATCACGCATTCCTACAGGTTTTTCTGATCACTCATTCCTACAGTTGTTTCTGATCACTCAGTCCTACAAGTGTGCCTGATCACTCATTCTCACAGCTGTGGTTGATCACTTCTCCCTGCAGGTGTTTCTGATCACTCAGTCCTACAGGTGTGCCTGATCACTCATTCTCACAGGTGTGTCTGATCACTCTTCCCTGCAAGTGTTTCTGATCAATCAGTCCTACAGGTGTGCTTGATCAATCATTCTCATGGCTGGTTCTGACCACTCTTTCCTACAGGTGTGTCTGGTCACTCATTCCTACAGGTGTGTCTGATCATTCTTTCCCACAGGGGTGTCTGATCACTCATTCCTACCATTGTGTCGAATCACTATTTTTGACAGGTGTGTCTGATCACTCTTTCCCACAGGTGCGTCTGATCACACATTCCTACAGGTGTGTCTGATCACTCATTCCCACAGGTGTGTCTGATCATGCATTCCCATGTATGTATCGGATCAATCTTTCCTACAGATGTGTCTGATCACACATCCCTACAGGTGCATCTGATCAATCATTCCTACAGGGGTGTCTGAACACTCATCCTACAGGTGTGTCTGACCACTCATTTCTTCAGGTGTGTCAGATTACCCATTCCTTCAGGTATGTCTGATCACTCATGCTGCAGGTGTGTCTGATCACTCATCCTACAGGTGTGTCTGAACTTTCATTCCTACAGGTGTTTCTGATCACTCATTCCTAAAGGTTTTTCTGATCACTCATTCCTACATGTGTTTCTGATCACTCATTCCTACAGGTGTGACTGATCACTCATTCATACATATGTGTCTGATCACTCATCCTTCAGGTGTTTCTGATTATTCATTCCCACAGGTGTGTCCAATCTCTCTTTCTACAGCCGTGTCTGATCACTCATTCCTACAGGTGTGTCTGATCACTCATTCCTACAGGTGTTTCTGATCACTCATTCCTACAGGCAAAGCTGATCACTCATTCCTACGGGTGTTTTTGATCACTCATTCTTACATTTGTTTCTGTTCACTCATTCCAACAGTTGCTTCTCGTCACTCATTCCTGCAGCTTTTTCTGATCACTCATTCCTACAGGTGTGTATGATCACTCATCATTTGTTTGTTTATGATATCTCATTCCTATAGCTGTGTCTGATCACTCATTCCTACAGGTGCGACAGATCACACATTCAAACACGTGTGTCTGATCACTCCATCCTACCGGTGTGCCTGATCACACTATCATACAGGTGCATCTGATCACTATATCCTACAGGTGTATATGATCACTCCTTCTACAGGTGTGACAGACCACTCATTCCCATAGGTCTTTCTGATTACTCATTCCTAAAGGGATTCTTATCACACATTCCTACAGGCGAGTCTGATCACTCATTATTACAGGTGTTTCTAATCACTCATTCCTACAGGTGTTTCTAATCACTCATTCCTACAGGTGTTTCTGATCACTCATTCCTACAGGTGTGTCTGATCACTCTTTCCCACAGGTGTGTCTGGTCACTCTTCCCTGCAGGTGTTTCTGATCATTCATTCCTACAGGTGCGCCTGGTCACTCATTCCTACAGGTTTTTCTGATCACTCTTTCCCACAGGGGTGTCAGATCATTCATTCCTACAGGTGTGTCTGATCATTCATTCCTCCAGAAGTGTCCGATATCTCTATCTACAGATGTGTCTGATCATTCATTCCGACAGGTGTGTCTGATCACTCATTCCTGCATGTGTGTCTGATCACTCTTTCCTACAGATGTGGCGGATCACTCATTACTACAGGTGTTTCTGATCACTGATATCTAAAGACGATGCTGATCACTCATTCCTACAGCTGCTTCTGATCACTCATTCGTACAGTTGTTTTGCATCACTCATTCCTACAGGTGTTTCTGTTCACTCAATCATTCAGGTGATTCAGATCACTCATTCCTACAGGTTTTTCTGATCACTCATTCCTACAGGTTTTTCTGATTATTCATTCCTACAGGTGTTTCTGATCACTCATTCCTACAGGTTTTTCTGATCACTCATTCCTACAGGTGTGACTGACCACTCGTTCCTACAGTAAAGGTTTATCACTCATTCCTACAGGTGTGTCTGATCACTCATCCTACAGGTGTGGCTGATCACTCATTCATATATGTTTGTCTGATCACTCATCCTATAGGTGTGTCTGATCATTCATTCCTACAGGTGTGTCCAATCACTCTTTCTACAGATGTGTCTGATCAATCATTCCTACAGGTGTGTCTGATCACTCAAACCTAGAGGTGTTTCTGATCACTCATTCCTACAGGCAAAGCTGACCACTCATTCCTACAGTTGTGTCTGATACCTCACCCTACAGGCGAGGCTGATCACTCATTCCTACAGTTGTTTCTGATCATTCCTTCCTACAGGTGCGACTGATCACTCATACCTATAGGTTTGTCTGATCATTCATTCTACAGGTGTGACTGATCACTCATTCATACACGTGTGATTTTCACTCATCCTACAGGTGTGTCTGATCACTCATTCATACAGGTGTGTCTGACCACTCACTCCTACAGGTGCATCGGATCACACATTCCTACAGGTGTGTCTGATCACTCATTCCTACAGGTGTGGCTGAACATTCATTCCTTCAGGTGTGTCAGAACATTCATTCCTACAGGTGTATGTGCAGTCTCATTCTTACAGGTGTGTCTGGCACTCATTCCTACAAGTGTGTCTGATCACTCATCCCTACAGGTGTGCCTGATCACACTATCCTACAGCTGCATCTGATCACTACATCCTACAGGTGTATATGATCACTCCTTCTACACGTGTGACAGACCACTCATTCCTACAGGTGTTTCTGATCACTCATTCCTACAGGGATTCTTATCACTCATTCCTACAGGCACGCCTGAGCACTCATTCCTACAGGTGTTTCTAATCACTCATTCCAACAGGTGTTTCTGATCATTCATTCCTACAGGTGTTTCTGATCACTCAGTCCTACAGGTGTGCCTGATCACTCGTTCTCACAGCTGTGTCTGATCACTCTTTCCTACAGGTGTGTCTGATCATTCATTCCCACTGGTGCGTCTGATCACGCATTCCTACAGGTGTGTCTGTTCACTCAATCCCACAGGTGTGCCTGATCATGCATTCCTACATTTGTATCGGATCACTCATTCCTACAGGTGTGTCTGATCACTCATTTGTACAGGTGCATCTGATCACTCATTCCTACAGGTGTGTCTGAACACTCATCCTACAGGTGTGTCTGATCACTCATCCTACAGGTGTGTCTGATCACTCATTCCTAAAGTTGTGCCTGATCATTCATCCTACAGGTGTGTCTGATCACTCATTCCTACAGGTTTTTCTGATCACTCATTCCTAAAGGTTTTTCTGATCACTCATTCCTACAGGTGTTTGTGATCACTCATTCCTACATGTTTCACTGATCACTCATTCATACACGTGTGTCTGATCACTCATCCTGCAGGTTTTTCTGATTATTCATTCCTATAGGTGTGTCCAATCTCTCTTTCTATAGACGTGTCTGATCACTCATTCCTACAGGTGCTTCTGTTCACTCATTGCTACAGGTGTTTCTGATCACTCATTCCTACCGGTGTTTCTGATCACTCATTCCTACAGGGTTTTCTGATTATTCATTCCTACAGGTGTTTCTGATCACTCATTCCTACAGGTTTTTCTGATCACTCATTCCTACAGGTGTGACTGATCACTCGTTCCTACAGTAAAGGTTTATCACTCATTCCTACAGGTGTGTCTAATCACTCATCCTACAGGTATGGCTGATCACTCATTCATATATGTTTGTCTGATCACTCATCCTATAGGTGTGTCTGAACATTCATTCCTACAGGTGTGTCCAATCACTCTTTCTACAGATGTGTCTGATCAATCATTCCTACAGGTGTGTCTGATCACTCAAACCTAGAGGTGTTTCTGATCACTCATTCCTACAGGCAAAGCTGATCACTCATTCCTACAGGTCTGTCTGATACCTCATCCTACAGGCGAGGCTGATCACTCATTCCTACAGTTGTTTCTCATCATTCCTTCCTACAGGTGCGACTGATCACTCATACTTACAGGTTTTTCTGATCATTCATTCTACAGGTGTGACTGATCACTCATTCATACACGTGTGATTTTCACTCATCCTACAGGTGTGTCTGATCACTCATTTCTACAGGTGTGTCTGATCACTCACTCTTACAGGTGCATCGGATCACTCATTCCTACAGGTGTGTCTGATCACTCATTCCTACAGGTGTGGCTGAACATTCTTTCCTTCAGGTGTGTCAGAACATTCATTCCTACAGGTGTATGTGCAGACTCATTCTTACAGGTGTGTCTGGCACTCATTCCTACAAGTGTGTCTGATCACTCATCCCTACAGGTGTGTCTGATCACTCCATCCTACCGGTGTGCCTGATCACACTCTCCTACAGCTGCATCTGATCACTACATCCTACAGGTGTATATGATCACTCCTTCTACAGGCGTGACAGACCACTCATTCCTATAGGTTTTTTTGATTACTCATTCCTACAGGGACTCTAATCACACATTCCTACAGATGTGGCGGATCACTCATTACTACAGGTGTTTCTGATCACTGATATCTAAAGACGATGCTGATCACTCATTCCTACAGCTGCTTCTGAGCACTCATTCATACAGTTGTTTCACATCACTCATTCCTACAGGTGTTTCTGTTCACTCATTCATTCAGGTGATTCAGATCACTCATTCCTACAGGTTTTTCTGATCACTCATTCCTACAGGTTTTTCTGATTATTCATTCCTACAGGTGTTTCTGATCACTCATTCCTACAGGTTTTTCTGATCACTCATTCCTACAGGTGTGACCGACCACTCGTTCCTACAGTAAAGGTTTATCACTCATTCCTACAGGTGTGTCTGATCACTCATCCTACAGGTGTGGCTGATCACTCATTCATATATGTTTGTCTGATCACTCATCCTATAGGTGTGTCTGATCATTCATTCCTACAGGTGTGTCCAATCACTCTTTCTACAGATGTGTCTGATCAATCATTCCTACAGGTGTGTCTGATCACTCAAAACTAGAGGTGTTTCTGATCACTCATTCCTACAGGCAAAGCTGACCACTCATTCCTACAGGTGTGTCTGATACCTCATCCTACAGGCGAGGCTGATCACTCATTCCTACAGTTATTTCTGATCATTCCTTCCTACAGGTGCGACTGATCACTCATACCTACAGGTTTGTCTGATCATTCATTCTACAGGTGTGACTGATCACTCATTCATACACGTGTGATTTTCACTCATCCTACAGGTGTGTCTGATCACTCATTCATACAGGTGTGTCTGATCACTCACTCCTACAGGTGCATCGGATCACACATTCCTACAGGTGTGTCTGATCACTCATTCCTACAGGTGTGGCTGAACATTCATTCCTTCAGGTGTGTCAGAACATTCATTCCTACAGGTGTATGTGCAGTCTCATTCTTACAGGTGTGTCTGGCACTCATTCCTACAAGTGTGTCTGATCACTCATCCCTACAGGTGTGCCTGATCACACTATCCTACAGCTGCATCTGATCACTACATCCTACAGGTGTATATGATCACTCCTTCTACACGTGTGACAGACCACTCATTCCTACAGGTGTTTCTGATCACTCATTCCTACAGGGATTCTTATCACTCATTCCTACAGGCAAGTCTGAGCACTCATTCCTACAGGTGTTTCTAATCACTCATTCCAACAGGTGTTTCTGATCATTCATTCCTACAGGTGTTTCTGATCACTCAGTCCTACAGGTGTGCCTGATCACTCGTTCTCGCAGCTGTGTCTGATCACTCTTTCCTACAGGTGTGTCTGATCATTCATTCCCACTGGTGCGTCTGATCACGCATTCCTACAGGTGTGTCTGTTCACTCAATCCCACAGGTGTGCCTGATCATGCATTCCTACATTTGTATCGGATCACTCATTCCTACAGGTGTGTCTGATCACTCATTTGTACAGGTGCATCTGATCACTCATTCCTACAGGTGTGTCTGAACACTCATCCTACAGGTGTGCCTGATCACTCATCCTGCAGGTGTGTCTGATCTCTCATTCCTAAAGTTGTGCCTGATCATTCACCCTACAGGTGTGTCTGATCACTCATTCCTACAGGTTTTTCTCATCACTCATTCCTAAAGGTTTTTCTGATCACTCATTCCTACAGGTGTTTGTGATCACTCATTCCTACATGTTTCACTGATCACTCATTCATACACGTGTGCCTGATCACTCATCCTGCAGGTTTTTCTGATTATTCATTCCTATAGGTGTGTCCAATCTCTCTTTCTATAGACGTGTCTGATCACTCATTCCTACAGGTGCTTCTGTTCACTCATTGCTACAGGTGTTTCTGATCACTCATTCCTACCGGTGTTTCTGATCACTCATTCCTACAGGGTTTTCTGATTATTCATTCCTACAGGTGTTTCTGATCACTCATTCCTACAGGTTTTTCTGATCACTCATTCCTACAGGTGTGACTGATCACTCGTTCCTACAGTAAAGGTTTATCACTCATTCCTACAGGTGTGTCTGATCACTCATCCTACAGGTATGGCTGATCACTCATTCATATATGTTTGTCTGATCACTCATCCTATAGGTGTGTCTGAACATTCATTCCTACAGGTGTGTCCAATCACTCTTTCTACAGATGTGTCTGATCAATCATTCCTCCAGGTGTGTCTGATCACTCAAACCTAGAGGTGTTTCTGATCACTCATTCCTACAGGCAAAGCTGATCACTCATTCCTACAGGTCTGTCTGATACCTCATCCTACAGGCGAGGCTGATCACTCATTCCTACAGTTGTTTCTCATCATTCCTTCCTACAGGTGCGACTGATCACTCATACTTACAGGTTTTTCTGATCATTCATTCTACAGGTGTGACTGATCACTCATTCATACACGTGTGATTTTCACTCATCCTACAGGTGTGTCTGATCACTCATTTCTACAGGTGTGTCTGATCACTCACTCCTACAGGTGCATCGGATCACTCATTCCTACAGGTGTGTCTGATCACTCATTCCTACAGGTGTGGCTGAACATTCTTTCCTTCAGGTGTGTCAGAACATTCATTCCTACAGGTGTATGTGCAGACTCATTCTTACAGGTGTGTCTGGCACTCATTCCTACAAGTGTGTCTGATCACTCATCCCTACAGGTGTGTCTGATCACTCCATCCTACCGGTGTGCCTGATCACACTCTCCTACAGCTGCATCTGATCACTACATCCTACAGGTGTATATGATCACTCCTTCTACAGGCGTGACAGACCACTCATTCCTATAGGTTTTTTTGATTACTCATTCCTACAGGGACTCTAATCACACATTCCTACAGGCGAGTCTGATCACTCATTACTACAGGTGTTTCTAATCACTCATTCCTACAGTTGTTTCTGATCGCTCATTCCTACAGGTGTTTCTGATCACTCATTCCTACAGGTGTGTCTGATCACTCTTTCCCACAGGTGTGTCTGGTCACTCTTCCCTGCAGGTGTTTCTGATCATTCATTCCTACAGGTGCGCCTGGTCACTCATTCCTACAGGTTTTTCTGATCACTCTTTCCCACAGGGGTGTCAGATCATTCATTCCTACAGGTGTGTCTGATCATTCATTCCTCCAGAAGTGTCCGATATCTCTATCTACAGATGTGTCTGATCATTCATTCCGACAGGTGTGTCTGATCACTCATTCCTGCATGTGTGTCTGATCACTCTTTCCTACAGATGTGGCGGATCACTCATTACTACAGGTGTTTCTGATCACTGATATCTAAAGACGATGCTGATCACTCATTCCTACAGCTGCTTCTGAGCACTCATTCATACAGTTGTTTCGCATCACTCATTCCTACAGGTGTTTCTGTTCACTCATTCATTCAGGTGATTCAGATCACTCATTCCTACAGGTTTTTCTGATCACTCATTCCTACAGGTTTTTCTGATTATTCATTCCTACAGGTGTTTCTGATCACTCATTCCTACAGGTTTTTCTGATCACTCATTCCTACAGGTGTGACCGACCACTCGTTCCTACAGTAAAGGTTTATCACTCATTCCTACAGGTGTGTCTGATCACTCATCCTACAGGTGTGGCTGATCACTCATTCATATATGTTTGTCTGATCACTCATCCTATAGGTGTGTCTGATCATTCATTCCTACAGGTGTGTCCAATCACTCTTTCTACAGATGTGTCTGATCAATCATTCCTACAGGTGTGTCTGATCACTCAAAACTAGAGGTGTTTCTGATCACTCATTCCTACAGGCAAAGCTGACCACTCATTCCTACAGGTGTGTCTGATACCTCATCCTACAGGCGAGGCTGATCACTCATTCCTACAGTTATTTCTGATCATTCCTTCCTACAGGTGCGACTGATCACTCATACCTACAGGTTTGTCTGATCATTCATTCTACAGGTGTGACTGATCACTCATTCATACACGTGTGATTTTCACTCATCCTACAGGTGTGTCTGATCACTCATTCATACAGGTGTGTCTGATCACTCACTCCTACAGGTGCATCGGATCACACATTCCTACAGGTGTGTCTGATCACTCATTCCTACAGGTGTGGCTGAACATTCATTCCTTCAGGTGTGTCAGAACATTCATTCCTACAGGTGTATGTGCAGTCTCATTCTTACAGGTGTGTCTGGCACTCATTCCTACAAGTGTGTCTGATCACTCATCCCTACAGGTGTGCCTGATCACACTATCCTACAGCTGCATCTGATCACTACATCCTACAGGTGTATATGATCACTCCTTCTACACGTGTGACAGACCACTCATTCCTACAGGTGTTTCTGATCACTCATTCCTACAGGGATTCTTATCACTCATTCCTACAGGCAAGTCTGAGCACTCATTCCTACAGGTGTTTCTAATCACTCATTCCAACAGGTGTTTCTGATCATTCATTCCTACAGGTGTTTCTGATCACTCAGTCCTACAGGTGTGCCTGATCACTCGTTCTCGCAGCTGTGTCTGATCACTCTTTCCTACAGGTGTGTCTGATCATTCATTCCCACTGGTGCGTCTGATCACGCATTCCTACAGGTGTGTCTGTTCACTCAATCCCACAGGTGTGCCTGATCATGCATTCCTACATTTGTATCGGATCACTCATTCCTACAGGTGTGTCTGATCACTCATTTGTACAGGTGCATCTGATCACTCATTCCTACAGGTGTGTCTGAACACTCATCCTACAGGTGTGCCTGATCACTCATCCTGCAGGTGTGTCTGATCTCTCATTCCTAAAGTTGTGCCTGATCATTCACCCTACAGGTGTGTCTGATCACTCATTCCTACAGGTTTTTCTCATCACTCATTCCTAAAGGTTTTTCTGATCACTCATTCCTACAGGTGTTTGTGATCACTCATTCCTACATGTTTCACTGATCACTCATTCATACAGGTTTTTCTGATTATTCATTCCTATAGGTGTGTCCAATCTCTCTTTCTATAGACGTGTCTGATCACTCATTCCTACAGGTGCTTCTGTTCACTCATTGCTACAGGTGTTTCTGATCACTCATTCCTACAGCTGTTTCTGTTCACTCATTCATTCAGGTGTTTCAGATCACTCATTCCTACCGGTGTTTCTGATCACTCATTCCTACAGGTTTTTCTGATTATTCATTCCTACAGGTGTTTCTGATCACTCATTCCGACAGGTTTTTCTGATCACTCATTCCTACAGGTGTGACTGATCACTCGTTCCTACAGTAAAGGTTTATCACTCATTCCTACATGTGTGTCTGAGCACTCATCCTACAGGTATGGCTGATCACTCATTCATATATGTTTGTCTGATCACTCATCCTATAGGTGTGTCTGATCATTCATTCCTACAGGTGTGTCCAATCACTCTTTCTACAGATGTGTCTGATCAATCATTCCTACAGGTGTGTCTGATCACTCAAACCTAGAGGTGTTTCTGATCACTCATTCCTACAGGCAAAGCTGATCACTCATTCCTACAGGTGTGTCTGATACCTCATCCTACAGGCGAGGCTGATCACTCATTCCTACAGTTGTTTCTGATCATTCCTTCCTACAGGTGCGACTGATCACTCATACCTACAGGTTTGTCTGATCATTCATTCTACAGGTGTGACTGATCACTCATTCATACACGTGTGATTTTCACTCATCCTACAGGTGTGTCTGATCACTCATTCCTACAGGTGTGTCTGATCACTCACTCCTACAGGTGCATCGGATCACTCATTCCTACAGGTGTGTCTGATCACTCATTCCTACAGGATTGGCTGAACATTCATTCCTTCAGGTGTGTCAGAACATTCATTCCTACAGGTGTATGTGCAGACTCATTCTTACAGGTGTGTCTGGCACTCATTCCTACAAGTGTGTCTGATCACTCATCCCTACAGGTGTGTCTGATCACTCCATCCTACCGGTGTGCCTGATCACACTCTCCTACAGCTGCATCTGATCACTACATCCTACAGGTGTATATGATCACTCCTTCTACAGGTGTGACAGACCACTCATTCCTATAGGTTTTTTTGATTACTCATTCCTACAGGGATTCTTCTCACACATTCCTACAGGCGAGTCTGATCACTCATTGCTACAGGTTTTTCTAATCACTCATTCCTACAGTTGTTTCTGATCACTCATTCCTGCAGGTGTTTCTAATCACTCATTCCTACAGGTGTTTCTGATCACTCATTCCTACAGGTGTGTCTGATCACTCACTCCTACAGGTGCATCGGATCACTCATTCCTACAGGTGTGTCTGATCACTCATTCCTACAGGTGTGGCTGATCACTCACTCCTACAGGTGCATCGGATCACTCATTCCTACAAGTGTGTCTGTTCACTCATCCCTACAGGTGTGTCTGATCATATATCCTACCGGTGTGCCTGATCACACTCTCCTACAGCTGCATCTGATCACTACATCCTACAGGTGTATATGATCACTCCTTCTACACGTGTGACAGACCACTCATTCCTACAGGTGTTTCTGATCACTCATTCCTGCAGGGATTCTTATCACTCATTCCTACAGGCACGTCTGAGAACTCATTCCTACAGGTGTTTCTAATCACTCATTCCTACAGGGATTCTTATCACTCATTCCTACAGGTGTGACAGACCACTCATTCCTACAGGTGTTTCTGATCACTCATTCCTACAGGGATTCTTATCACTCATTCCTACAGGCAAGTCTGAGCACTCATTCCTACAGGTGTTTCTAATCACTCATTCCAACAGGTGTTTCTGATCATTCATTCCTACAGGTGTTTCTGATCACTCAGTCCTACAGGTGTGCCTGATCACTCATTCTCACAGCTGTGTCTGATCACTCTTTCCTACAGGTGTGTCTGATCATTCATTCCTACAGGTGTGTCTGATCTCTCTTTCCCACAGTGGTGTCAGATCACTCATTGCTACCGTTTTGTCGGATCACTCTTTTTGACAGGTGTGCCTGATCACTCATTCCCACTGGTGTGTCTGATCACGCATTCCTACAGGTGTGTCTGTTCACTCAATCCCACAGGTGTGCCTGATCATGCATTCCTACATTTGTATCGGATCACTCATTCCTACAGGTGTGTCTGATCACTCATTTGTACAGGTGCATCTGATCACTCATTCCTACAGGTGTGTCTGAACACTCATCCTACAGGTGTGTCTGATCACTCATCCTACAGGTGTGTCTGATCTCTCATTCCTAAAGTTGTGCCTGATCATTCATCCTACAGGTGTGTCTGATCACTCATTCCTACAGGTTTTTCTGATCAGTCATTCCTAAAGGTTTTTCTGATCACTCATTCCTACAGGTGTGTCTGATCACTCATCCTACAGGTTTTTCTGATTATTCATTCCTACAGGTGTGTCCAATCTCTCTTTCTATAGACGTGTCTGATCACTCATTCCTACAGGTGCTTCTGTTAACTCATTGCTACAGGTGTTTCTGATCACTCATTCCTACAGGTGTTTCTGTTCACTCATTCATTCAGGTGTTTCAGATCACTCATTCCTACCGGTGTTTCTGATCACTCATTCCTACAGGTTTTTCTGATTATTCATTCCTACAGGTGTTTCTGATCACTCATTCCTACAGGTTTTTCTGATCACTCATTCCTACAGGTGTGACTGATCACTCGTTCCTACAGTAAAGGTTTATCACTCATTCCTACAGGTGTGTCTGATCACTCATCCTACAGGTATGGCTGATCACTCATTCATATATGTTTGTCTGATCACTCATCCTATAGGTGTGTCTGATCATTCATTCCTACAGGTGTGTCCAATCACTCTTTCTACAGATGTGTCTGATCAATCATTCCTACAGGTGTGTCTGATCACTCAAACCTAGAGGTGTTTCCGATCACTCATTCCTACAGGCAAAGCTGATCACTCATTCCTACAGGTGTGTCTGATACCTCATCCTACAGGTGAGGCTGATCACTCATTCCTACAGTTGTTTCTGATCATTCCTTCCTACAGGTGCGACTGATCACTCATACCTACAGGTTTGTCTGATCATTCATTCTACAGGTGTGACTGATCACTCATTCATACACGTGTGATTTTCACTCATCCTACAGGTGTGTCTGATCACTCATTCCTACAGGTGTGTCTGATCACTCACGCCTACAGGTGCATCGGATCACTCAATCCTACAGGTGTGTCTGATCACTCATTCCTACAGGTGTGGCTGAACATTCATTCCTTCAGGTGTGTCAGAACATTCATTCCTACAGGTGTATGTGCAGACTCATTCTTACAGGTGTGTCTGGCACTCATTCCTACAAGTGTGTCTGATCACTCATCCCTACCGGTGTGTCTGATCACTCCATCCTACCGGTGTGCCTGATCACACGCTCTTACAGCTGCATCTGATCACTACATCCTACAGGTGTATATGATCACTCCTTCTACAGGTGTGACAGACCACTCATTCCTACAGGTGTTTCTGATCACTCATTCCTACAGGGATTCTTATCACTCATTCCTACAGGCAAGTCTGATCACTCATTCCTACAGGTGTTTCTAATCACTCATTCCAACAGGTGTTTCTGATCATTCATTCCTACAGGTGTTTCTGATCACTCAGTCCTACAGGTGTGCCTGATCACTCATTCTCGCAGCTGTGTCTGATCACTCTTTCCTACAGGTGTGTCTGATCATTCATTCCTACAGGTGTGTCTGATCTCTCTTTCCCACAGTGGTGTCAGATCACTCATTGCTACCGTTTTGTTGGATCACTCTTTTTGACAGGTGTGCCTGATCACTCATTCCCACTGGTGCGTCTGATCACGCATTCCTACAGGTGTGTCTGTTCACTCAATCCCACAGGTGTGCCTGATCATGCATTCCTACATTTGTATCGGATCACTCATTCCTACAGGTGTGTCTGATCACTCATTTGTACAGGTGCATCTGATCACTCGTTCCTACAGGTGTGTCTGAACACTCATCCTACAGGTGTGTCTGATCTCTCATCCTACAGGTGTGTCTGATCTCTCAATCCTAAAGTTGTGCCTGATCATTCATCCTAAAGGTGTGTCTGATCACTCATTGCTACAGGTTTTCCTGATCACTCATTCCTAAAGGTTTTTCTGATCACTCATTCCTACAGGTGTTTCTGATCACTCATTCCTACATGTGTCACTGATCACTCATTCATACACGTGTGTCTGATCACTCATCCTACAGGTTTTTCTGATTATTCATTCCCACAGATGTGTCCAATCTCTCTTTCTATAGATGTGTCTGATCACTCATTCCTACAGGTGCTTCTGTTCACTCATTGCTACAGGTGTTTCTGATCACTCATTCCTACAGGTGTTTCTGTTCACTCATTCATTCAGGTGTTTCAGATCACTCATTCCTACCGGTGTTTCTGATCACTCATTCCTACAGGGTTTTCTGATTATTCATTCCTACAGTTGTTTCTGATCACTCATTCCTACAGGTTTTTCTGATCACTCATTCCTACAGGTGTGACTGATCACTCGTTCCTACAGTAAAGGTTTATCACTCATTCCTACAGGTGTGTCTGATCACTCATCCTACAGGTATGGCTGATCACTCATTCATATATGTTTGTCTGATCACTCATCCTATAGGTGTGTCTGATCATTCATTCCTACAGGTGTGTCCAATCACTCTTTCTACAGATGTGTCTGATCAATCATTCCTACAGGTGTGTCTGATCACTCAAACCTAGAGGTGTTTCTGATCACTCATTCCTACAGGCAAAGCAGATCACTCATTCCTACAGGTGTGTCTGATACCTCATCCTACAGGCGAGGCTGATCACTCATTCCTACAGTTGTTTCTGATCATTCCTTCCTACAGGTGCGACTGATCGCTCATAACTACAGGTTTGTCTGATCATTCATTCTACAGGTGTGACTGATCACTCATTCATACACGTGTGATTTTCACTCATCCTACAGGTGTGTCTGATCACTCATACCTACAGGTGTGTCTGATCACTCACTCCTACAGGTGCATCGGATCACTCATTCCTACAGGTGTGTCTGATCACTCATTCCTACAGGTGTGTCTGATCACTCATCCTACAGGTATGGCTGATCACTCATTCATATATGTTTGTCTGATCACTCATCCTATAGGTGTGTCTGATCATTCATTCCTACAGGTGTGTCCAATCACTCTTTCTACAGATGTGTCTGATCAATCATTCCTACAGGTGTGTCTGATCACTCAAACCTAGAGGTGTTTCCGATCACTCATTCCTACAGGCAAAGCTGATCACTCATTCCTACAGGTGTGTCTGATACCTCATCCTACAGGTGAGGCTGATCACTCATTCCTACAGTTGTTTCTGATCATTCCTTCCTACAGGTGTGACTGATCACTCATTCATACACGTGTGTCTGATCACTCAACCTACAGGTTTGTCTGATCACTCATTCCTACAGGAGTGACCGATTATTCGTTCCTACAGTTATGTCTGATCACTCATCCCTACAGGTGTGTATGATCACTCATCCTTCGGTAGTTTATGATCTCTCAAACCTGTAACTGTGTCTGATCATTCATTGCTGCTTGTGCATCAGATCAATCATCCTACAGGTTTGTCTGATCACTCATTCCTACAGGTGCGACTGATAACTCATTCATACACGTGTGTCTGAACACTCATTCCTACAGGTGTGTTTGATCACTCATTCCTACAGTTGCATCAGATCACTCATTCCTACAGGTGTTTCTGATCACTCATTCCTCCAGGTGTTTCTGATCACTCATTCCTACAGGTGTTTCTGATCACTCATTCCTACAGTTGCTTCTGGTCACTCATTCCTACAGGTGTTTGTGATCACGCATTCCTACAGGTGTTTCTGATCACTCATTCCTACAGGTGTGTATGATCACTCAAGCTTTGATTGTTTATGATATCTCATTCCTATAGCTGTGTCTGATCATTCATTCCTACAGTTGTGTCTGATCATTCATCCTAAAGGTGTGTTTGATCACTCATTCCTACAGGTGTTTCTGATCACTCATTTCTACAGGTTTCTCTGATCATTCATTCCTACACGTGTTTCTGATCACTCATTCCTACAGGTTTTTCTGATCACTCATTCCTACAGGGGTGACTGATCACTTGTTCCTACAGTTGTGTCTGATCACTCATTCCTAAAGGTATGTCTGATCACTCATCCTGCAGGTGTGACTGATCACTCATTCATACACGTGTGTCTGATCACTCATCATACAGGTGTGTCTGATCATTCATTCCTACAGGTGTGTCTGATCACTCATCATACAGGTGTGTCTGATCATTCATTCCTACAGGTGTGTCTGATCACTCATTCCTACAGGTGTGCCTGATTGCACACTCGTACAGGAGCATCTGATCACTACAGGTGTATATGATCACTTATTCTACAGGTGTGACAGACCACTCATTTCTACAGGTGTTTCTGATCACTCATTCCTACAGGGATTCTTATCACTCATTCCTACAGGCAAGTCTGATCACTCATTCCTACAGTTGCTTCTAATCACTCATTCCTACAGGTGTTTTTGATCACTCATTCCTCCAGGTGTTTCTGATCACTCAGTCCTACAGGTGTTCCTGATCACTCATTCTCACAGCTGTGTTTGATCACTTCTCCCTGCAGGTGTTTCTGATCACTCCAACCTACCGGTGTGCCTGATAACACTCTCGTACAGGAGCATCTGATCACTACATCCTACAGGTGTATATGATCACTCATTCTACAGGTGTGACAGGCCACTCATTTCTACAGGTGTTTCTGATCACTCATTCCTACAGGGAAACTTATCACTCATTATTACAGGCAAGTCTGATCACTCATTCCTACAGGTGTTTCTAATCACTCATTCCTACAGGTGTTTCTGATCATGCATTCCTACAGTTGCTTCTGGTCACTCAGTCCTACAGGTGTTTGTGAACACGCATTCCTACAGGTGTTTCTGATCACTCATTCCTACAGGTGTTTCTGGTCACTCATTCCTACAGGTGTGTCTGATCACTCATACCTACAGGTGTGACTGATCACTCATCCTACAGGTGTGGCTAAACATTCATTCCTTCAGGTGTGTCAGAACATTCATTCCTACAGGTGTATCTGCAGACACATTCTTACAGGTGTGTCTGATCACTCATTCCTACAAGTGTGTCTGATCACTCATACCTACAGGTGTGTCTGATCACTCCATCCTACCGGTGTGCCTGATCACACTCTCGTACAGGAGCATCTGATCACTATATCCTACAGGTGTATATGATCACTCATTCTACAGGTGTGACAGACCACTCATTTCTACAGGTATTTCTGATCACTTATTCCTTCAGGGATTCTTATCACTCATTCCTACAGGCGAGTCTGATCACTCATTACTACAGGTGTTTCTAATCACTCATTCCTACAGGTGTGCCTGATCACTCATTCTCACAGCTGTGGCTGATCACTCTTTGCTACATGTGTGTCTGATCATTCATTCCTACAGGTGTGTCTGATCACTCTTTCCCACAGTGGTGTCTGATCACTCATTGCTACCGTTTTGTCGGATCACTCTTTTTGACAGGTGTGTCTGATCACTCAGTCCCACAATTGCGTCTGATCACGCATTCCTACAGGTGTGTCTGATCACACATTACCACAGGTGTGCCTGATCATGCATTCCTACATTTGTATCGGATCACTCATTCCTACAGGAGTGTCTGATCACTCATCCTACAGGTGTGCCTGATCACTCATCCTACAGGTGTGTCTGATCTCTCATTCCTACAGTTGTGTCTGATCATTCATCCTAAAGGTGTGTCTGATCACTCATTCCTACAAGTGTTTCTGATCACTCATTTCTACAGGTTTCTCTGCTCATTCATTCCTACACGTGTTTCTGATCACTCATTCCTACAGGTTTTTCTGATCACTCATTCCTACAGGGGTGACTGATCACTTGTTCCTACAGTTGTGTCTGATCACTCATTCCTAAAGGTATGTCTGATCACTCATCCTACAGGTGTGTCTGATCACTCATTCATACACGTGTGTCTGATCACTCATCATACAGGTGTGTCTGATCATTCATTCCTACAAATGTGTCTGATCACTCATTCCTACAGGTGTTTCTGATCACTCATTCCTACAGGCAATGCAGATCACTCATTCCTGCTGGTGTTATTGATCACTCATTCTTACAGTTGCTTCTGTTCACTCATTCCAACAGTTGCTTCTCATCACTCATTCCTACAGGTGTTCCTGATCACTCATTCCTACAGCTTTTTCTGATCACTCATTCCTACAGGTGTGTATGATCACTCATGCTTTGTTTGTTTATGATATCTCATTCCGATAGCTGTGTCTGATCATTCATTCCTACAGGTGCGACAGATCACTCATCCTACAGGTGTGACTGATCACTCATTCATACACGTGTGTCTGATCACTCCATCTTACCAGTCTGCCTGATCACTCTATCATACAGGTGCATCTGATCACTACATCCTACAGGTGTATATGATCACTCATTCTACAGGTGTGACAGACCACTCATTCCTACAGGTCTTTCTGATCACTCATTCCGACACGGATTCTTATCACTCATTCCTACAGGTGAGTCTGATCACTCATTACTACAGGTGTTTCTAATCACTCATTCCTACAGGTGTTTCTGATCACTCATTCCTACAGGTGTTTCTAATCACTCAATCCTACAAGTGTTTCTGATCACTCATTCCTACAGGTGTGTCTGATCACTCTTTCCCACAGTTGTGACTGATCACTCTTCCCTGCAGGTGTTGCTGATCATTCTTTCCTACCGGTGTGTCTGGTCACTCTTTCCCACAGGTGCGTCTGATCACGCATTCCTACAGGTGTGTCTGATCACTCATTCCTCCAGGTGTTTCTGATCACTCATTTCTACAGGTTTCTCTGACCATTCATTCCTACACGTGTTTCTGATCACTCATTCCTACAGGTTTTTCTGATCACTCATTCCTACAGGGGTGACTGATCACTTGTTCCTACAGTTGTGTCTGATCACTCATTCCTAAAGGTATGTCAGATCACTCATCCTACAGGTGTGACTGATCACTCATTCATACACGTGTGTCTGATCACTCATCATACAGGTGTGTCTGATCATTCATTCCTACAGGTGTGTCTGATCACTCATTCCTACAGGTGTTTCTGGTCACTCATTCCTACAGGCAATGCAGATCACTCATTCCTGCTGGTATTTTTGATCACTCATTCTTACAGTTGCTTCTGTTCACTCATTCCAACAGTTGCTTCTCATCACTCATTCCTACAGGTGTTCCTGATCACTCATTCCTACAGCTTTTTCTGATCACTCATTCCTACAGGTGTGTATGATCACTCAAGCTTTGATTGTTTATGATATCTCATTCCTATAGCTGTGTCTGATCATTCATTCCTACAGGTGTGACTGATCACTCATTCATACACGTGTGTCTGATCACTCCATCCTACCAGTGTGCCTGATCACACTATCATACAGGTGCATCTGATCACTATATCCTACAGGTGTATATGATCACTCATTCTACAGGTGTGACAGACCACTCATTCCTACAGGTCGTTCTGATCACTCATTCCTACACGGATTCTTATCACTCATTACTACAGGTGTTTCTAATCACTCATTCCTACAGGTGTTTCTGATCACTCATTCCTACAGGTGTTTCTAATCACTTAATCCTACAAGTGTTTCTGTTCACTCATTCCTACAGGTGTGTCTGATCACGCTTTCCCACAGTTGTGTCTGATCACTCTTCCCTGCAGGTGTTTCTGATCATTCTTTCCTACCGGTGTGTCTGGTCACTCTTTCCCACAGGTGCGTCTGATCACGCATTCCTACAGGTGTGTCTGATCACTCATTCCTACAGGTGTGTCTGATCATTCATTCATAATGGTGTTTCTGAACACTCATCCTATAGGTGTGTCTGACCACTCATCCTACAGGTGTGTCTGATCTCTCATTCCTACAGTTGTGACAGATCATTCATCCTACAGGTGCGTCTGATCACTCATTCCTTCAGGTGTGTCAGATTACCCATTCCTAAAGGTATGTCTGATCAATCATGCTGCAAGTGTGTCTGATCACTCATCCTGCAGGTGTGTCTGAATTCTCATTCCTACAGGAGTGTCTGATCACTCCTTCCTTCAGGTGTGTCTAATCACTCATTCCTTCAGCTGTGTCTGATCACTCATCCTACAGATGTGTCTGATCACTCATCCTTCAGGTGCATTTGATCATTCGTTCCTACAGGCATGTCTGATCACTACTTCCTAGAGATGTGTCTGATCAATCATTCCTACACGTGTTTCTGATCACTCATTCCTACAGGTGCGTCTGATCACTCATTCCTACAGGTGTGTCTGATCACTCAGTCCTACAGGTCTGTCGGATCACTCATTCCTACAGGTGTGTCTGATCACTCATTCCTACAGGTGTGTCTGATCACTCATTCCTACAGGTTTGTCTGATCACTCATTCCTACAGGTGCGCCTGATCACTCATTATGACAGGTGTGTCTGATCACTCATTCCTACAGGTTTGTCTGATCACTCATCCTACATGTGCGACTGATCGCTCATTCCTACAGGTGTGTCTGATCACTCATTCCTACAGGTGTTTCTGATCACACATTCCTACAGGTGTGTCTGGTCACTCACTCCAACAGCGGGTCAGATCACTCATTCCTACAGCTGTGTCTGAACACTCATTACTACAGGTGTGTCTGATCACTCATCCTACAGGTGTGTCTGAACATTCATTCCTTCAGGTGTGTCTGATCACTCATTCCTACAGGTGTCTCTGATCACTCATTCCAACAGGTGTGTCTGATCACTCAATCCTACAGTTGTATCGGATCACTCATTCCAACAGGTGTGTCTGATCAATCATTTCTACAGCTCTTTCTGATCACTCATTCCTACAGGTGTGTATGTTCACTCATCCTTTGGTTGTTTATGATCTCTCATTCCTATAGCTGTGTCTGATCTTCCATTCCTACAGGTGCGACTGATCACTCATCCTACAGGTATGGCTGATCACTCATTCATACACGTGTGTCTGATCACTCCATCCTATCGGTGTGCCTGATCACACTATCATACAGATGTATATGATCACTCATACTACAGGTGTGACAGACCACTCATTCCTACAGGTCTTTCTGATCACTCATTCCTACAGGGGTGACTGATCATTGTTCCTACATTTGTGTCTGATCACTCATTCCTAAAGGTATGTCTGATCACTCATCCTACAGGTGTGACTGATCACTCATTCATACACGTGTGTCTGATCACTCATCATAGAGGTGTGTCTGATCATTCATTCCTACAGGTGTGTCTGATCTCTCATTCCTGCAGGTGTTTCTGGTCACTCATTCCTACAGGCAATGCATATCATTCCTTCCTGCTGGTGTTTTTGATCACTCATTCTTACAGTTGCTTCTGTTCACTCATTCCAACAGCTGCTTCTCGTCACTCATTCCTACAGGTGTTCCTGATCACTCATTCCTACAGCTTTTTCTGATCACTCATTCCTACAGGTGTGTATCATCACTCATGCTTTGGTTGTTTATGATATCTCATTCCTATAGCTGTGTCTGATCATTCATTCCTACAGGTGCGACAGATCAGTCATCCTACAGGTGTGACTGATCACTCATTCATACACGTGTGTCTGATCACTCCATCTTACCGGTGTGCCTGATCACACTATCATACAGGTGCATCTGATCACTATATCCTTCCAGTGTATATGATCACTCATTCTACAGGTGTGACAGACCACTCATTCCTACAGGTCTTTCTGATCACTCATTCCTACACGGATTCTTATCACTCATTCCTACAGGTGAGTCTGATCACTCATTACTACAGGTGTTTCTAATCACTCATTCCTACAGGTGTTTCTGATCACTCATTCCTACAGGTGTTTCTAATCTCTCAATCCTACAAGTGTTTCTGTTCACTCATTCCTACAGGTGTGTCTGATCACTCTTTCCCAAAGTTGTGTCTGATCACACTTCCCTGCAGGTGTTTCTGATCATTCTTTCCTACCGGTGTGTCTCGTCACTCTTTCCCACAGGTGCATCTGATCACGCATTCCTACAGGTGTGTCTGATCACTCACTCCTACAGGTGTGTCTGATCATTCAATCCTACAGTTGTGTCAGATCATTCATCCTACAGGTGCGTCTGATCACTCATTCCTTCAGTTGTGTCAGATTACCCATTCCTACAGGTATGTCTGATCAATCATGCTGCAAGTGTGTCTGATCACTCATCCTGCAGGTGTGTCTGATCTCTTATTTCTACAGGAGTGTCTGATCACTCCTTCGTTCAGGTGTGTCTAATCACTCATTCCTTCAGCTTTGTCTGATCACTCATCCTACAGATGTGTCTGATCACTCATCCTTCAGGTGCATTTGATCATTCGCTCCTACAGGCATGTCTGATCACTCCTTCCTAGAGATATGTCTGATCAATCATTCCTACACGTGTTTCTGATCACTCATTCCTACAGGTGCGTCTGATCACTCATTCCTACAGGTGTGTCTGATCACTCAGTCCTACAGGTCTGTCGGATCACTCATTCCTACAGGTGCGCCTGATCACTCATTATGTCAGGTGTGTCTGATCACTCATTCCTGCAGGTTTGTCTGATCACTCATCCTACATGTGCGACTGATCGCTCATTCCTACAGGTGTGTCTGATCACTCATTCCTACAAGTGTTTCTGATCACTCATTCCTACAGGTGTGTCTGGTCACTCACTCCAACAGCGGATCAGATCACTCATTCCTACAGCTGTGTCTGATCACTCATTCCCACAGGTGTGTCAGATCACTCAATCCTACAGTTGTATCGGATCACTCATTCCAACAGGTGTGCATGTTCACTCATCCTTTGGTTGTTTATGATCTCTCATTCCTATAGCTGTGTCTGATCTTCCATTCCTACAGTTGCGACTGATCACTCATCCTACAGGTGTGACTGATCACTCATTCATACACGTGTGTCTGATCACTCCATCCTATCGGTGCACCTGATCACACTATCATACAGGTGTATATGATCACTCATACTACAGGTGTGACAGACCACACATTCCGACAGGTCTTCTTGATCACTCATTCCTACACGGATTCTTATCACTCATTCCTACAGGTGAGTCTGATCACTCATTACTACAGGTTTTTCTAATCACTCATTCCTACAGGTGTGTCTGATTACTTTTTCCCACAGGTGTGTCTGATCACTCTTCCCTGCAGGTGTTTCTGATCATTCTTTCCTACAGGTGTGTCTGGTCACTCTTTCCCACAGGTGCGCCTGATCACGCATTCCTACAGGTGTGTCTGATCACTCATTCCCACAGGTGTGTCTGATCATTCATTCATAAAGGTGTTTCTGAACACTCATCCTACAGGTGTTTCTGAACTCTCATCCTACAGGTGTGTCTGATCTCTCATTCCTGCAGTTGTGTCTGATCATTCATCCTACAGGTGTGTCTGATCACTCATTCCTTCAGGTGTGTCAGATTACCCATTCCTACAGGTATGTCTGATCAATCATGCTGCAAGTGTGTCTGATCACTCATCCTGCAGGTGTGTCTGATCTCTCCTTCCTTCAGGTGTGTCTGATCTCTCATTCCAACAGTTGTGTCTGATCACTCATCCTACAGATGTGTCTGATCACTCATCCTTCAGGTGCATTTGATCATTCGTTCCTACAGGCATGTCTGATCACTCCTTCCTAGAGATGTGTCTGATCAATCATTCCTACACGTGTGCCTGATCACTCATTCCTACAGGTGCGTCTGATCACTCATTCCTACAGGTGTGTCTGATCACTCAGTCCTAAAGGTCTGTCGGATCACTCATTCCGACAGGTGTGTCTGATCACTCATTCCTACAGGTATGTCTGATCACTCATTCCTACAGGTGCATCTGATCACTCATTCCTACAGGTGTTTCTGATCACTCATTCCTACAGGTGTTTCCAATCACTCAATCCTACAAGTGTTTCTGTTCACTCATTCCTACAGGTGTGTCTGGTCACTCTTTCCCACAGGTGCGTCTGATCACGCATTCCTACAGGTGTGTCTGATCACTCATTCCTACAGGTGTTTCCGATCATTCATTCATACAGGTGTTTCTGAACACTCATCCTACAGGTGTGTCTGACCACTCATCCTACAGGTGTGTCTGATCTCTCATTCCTACAGTTGTGTCAGATCATTCATCCTACAGGTGCGTCTGATCACTCATTCCTTCAGGTGTGTCAGATTAACCATTCCTACAGGTATGTCTGATCAATCATGCTGCAAGTGTGTCTGATCACTCATCCTGCAGGTGTGTCTGATCTCTCATTCCTACAGGAGTGTCTGATCACTCCTTCCTTCAGGTGTGTCTAATCACTCATTCCTTCAGCTGTGTCTGATCACTCATCCTACTGATGTGTCTAATCACTCATCCTTCAGGTGCATTTGATCATTCGTTGCTACAGGCATGTCTGATCACTCCTTCCTAGAGATGTGTCTGATCAATCATTCCTACACATGTTTCTGATCACTCATTCCTACAGGTGCGTCTGATCACTCATTCCTACAGGTGTGTCTGATCACTCAGTCCTACAGGTCTGTTGGATCACTCATTCCTACAGGTGTGTCTGATCACTCATTCCTACAAGTGTGTCTGATCACTCATTCCTACAGGTTTGTCTGATCACTCATTCATACAGGAGCGCCTAATCACTCATTACGACAGGTGTGTCTGATCACTCATTCCTACAGGTTTGTCTGATCACTCATCCTACATGTGCGACTGATCACTCATTCCTACAGGTGTGTCTGATCACTCATTCCTACAGGTGTTTCTGATCATTCATTCCTACAGGCGTGTCTGGTCACTCACTCCGACAGCGGGTCAGATCTCTCATTCCTACAGCTGTGTCTGATCACTCATTACTACAGGTGTGTCTGATCACACATCCTACAGGTGTGTCTGAACTTTCATTCCTTCAGGTGTGTCTGATCACTCATTCCTACAGGTGTGTCTGATCACTCAATCCCACAGGTGTGTCGGATCACTCAATCCTACAGTTGTATCGGATCACTCATTCCAACAGGTGTGTCTGATCAATCATTCCTACAGCTCTTTCTGATCACTCATTCCTACAGGTATGTATGTTCACTCATCCTTTGGTTGTTTATGATCTCTCATTCCTATAGCTGTGTCTGATCTTCCATTCCTACAGGTGCGACTGATCACTCATCCTACAGGTGTGACTGATCACTCATTCATACACGTGTGTCTGATCACTCCATCCTATCGGTGTGCCTGATCACACTATCATACAGGCGTATATGATCACTCATACTACAGGTGTGACAGACCACTCATTCCTACAGGTCTTTCTGATCACTCATTCCTACAGGTATGTCTGATCACTCATTCCTACAGGTGCATCTGATCACTCATTCCTACAGGTGCATCTGATCACTCATTCCTACAGGTGTTTCTAATCACTCAATCCTACAAGTGTTTCTGTTCACTCATTCATGCAGGTGTGTCTGATAACTCTTTCCCACAGTTGTGTCTGATCACTCTTCCCTGCAGGTGTTTCTGATCATTCTTTCCTACCGGTGTGTCTGGTCACTCTTTCCCACAGGTGCGTCTGATCACGCATTCCTACAGGTGTGTCTGATCACTCATTCCTACAGGTGTGTCTGATCATTCATTCATACAGGTGTTTCTGAACACTCATCCTACAGGTGTGTCTGACCACACATCCTACAGGTGTGTCTGATCTCTCATTCCTACAGTTGTGTCAGATCATTCATCCTACAGGTGCGTCTGATCACTCATTCCTTCAGGTGTGTCAGTTTACCCATTCCTACAGGTATGTCTGATCAATCATGCTGCAAGTGTGTCTGATCACTCATCCTGCAGGTGTGTCTGATCTCTCATTCCTACAGGAGTGTCTGATCACTCCTTCCTTCAGGTGTGTCTAATCACTCATTCCTTCAGCTGTGTCTGATCACTCATCCTACTGATGTGTCTGATCACTCATCCTTCAGGTGCATTTGATCATTCGTTCCTACAGGCATGTCTGATCACTCCTTCCTAGAGATGTGTCTGATCAATCATTCCTACACGTGTTTCTGATCACTCATTCCTACAGGTGGGTCTGATCACTCATTCCTACAGGTGTGTCTGATCACTCAGTCCTACAGGTCTGTCGGATCACTCATTCCTACAGGTGTGTCTGATCACTCATTCCTACACGTGTTTCTGATCACTCATTCCTACAGGTGGGTCTGATCACTCATTCCTACAGGTCTGTCGGATCACTCATTCCTACAGGTGTGTCTGATCACTCATTCCTACAGGTTTGTCTGATCACTCATTCCTACAGGTGCGCCTGATCACTCATTACGACAGGTGTGTCTGATCACTCATTCCTACAGGTTTGTCTGATCACTCATCCTACATGTGCGTCAGATCACTCATTCCTACAGGTGTGTCTGATCACTCATTCCTACAGGTGTGTCTGATCACTCATCCTACAGGTGTGTCTGAACTTTCATTCCTTCAGGTGTGTCTGATCACTCATTCCTACAGGTGTGTCTGATCACTCAATCCCACAGGTGTGTCGGATCACTCAATCCTACAGTTGTATCGGATCACTCATTCCAACAGGTATGTCTGATCAATCATTCCTACAGCACTTTCCGATCACTCATTCCTACAGGTGTGTATGTTCACTCATCCTTTGGTTGTTTATGATCTCTCATTCCTATAGCTGTGTCTGATCTTCCATTCCTACAGGTGCGACTGATCACTCATCCTACAGGTGTGACTGATCACTCATTCATACACGTGTGTCTGATCACTCCATCCTATTGGTGTGCCTGATGACACTATCATACAGGCGTATATGATCACTCATACTACAGGTGTGACAGACCACTCATCCCTACAGGTCTTTCTGATCACTCATTCCTACACGAATACTTAACACTCATTCCTACAGGTGAGTCTGATCACTCATTACTACAGGTGTTTCTAATCACTCATTCCTACAGGTGTTTCTGATCACTCATTCCTAGAGGTGTTTCTAATCACTCAACCCTACAGGTGTTTCTGATCACTCATTCCTACAGGTGTGTCTGATCACTCATCCTGCAAGTGTGTCTGATCACTCATCCTACAGGAGTGTCGGATCACTCCTTCCTTCAGGTGTTTCTGATCACTCATTCCTTCAGCTGTGTCTGATCACTCATCCTACAGATGTGTCTGATCACTCATCCTTCAGGTGCATTTGATCATTCGTTCCTACAGGCATGTCTGATCACTCCTACCTAGAGATGTGTCTGATCAATCATTCCTACGCGTGTGTCTGATCACTCATTCCTACAGGTGTGTCTGATCACTAATTCCTACAGGTCTGTCGGATCACTCCTTCCTACAGGTGTATTTGATCACTCATTCCTACAGGTGTGTCTGATCACTCATCCCTACAGGTGTGTCTCATCACTCATTCCTACAGTTGCTT
This sequence comes from Somniosus microcephalus, assembly GCF_052327205.1. Classification (NCBI taxonomy): domain Eukaryota; kingdom Metazoa; phylum Chordata; class Chondrichthyes; order Squaliformes; family Somniosidae; genus Somniosus; species Somniosus microcephalus. The sequence continues at coordinate 150,463,586 of NC_140992.1, read as the reverse complement.
CTGGTCACTCATTCCAATAGGTATTTGTGATCACGCATTCCTACAGGTGTTTCTGATCACTCATCCCTACAGGTGTGTATGATCACTCATCCTTCGCTTGTTTATGATCTATCATGCCTATAGCTGTGTCTGATCATTCATTCCTACAGGTGTGACTGATCACTCATCCTACAGGTGTGTCTGATCACTCATTCCTACATGTTTGTCTGATCACTCATTCCTTCAGGTGTTTCTGATCACTCATCCTACAGGTGTGCCTGATCCCTCATCCTACAGATGTGTCTGATCACTCAGTCCTACAGGTCTGTCGGATCACTCATTCCTACAGGTGTGTCTAATCACTCATTCCTACAGGGGTGTCTGATCATTCATTCCTACAGGTGCGTCTGATCACTCATTCCGTCAGTTTTGCCTGATCACTCATTCCTACAGGTGCGCCTGAGCACTCATTATGACAGGTGTGTCTGATCACTCATTCCTACGGGTTTGTCTGATCACTCATCCTACATGTGCGAATGATCGCTCATTCCTACAGGTGTGTCTGATCACTCATTCCTACAGGTGTTTCTGATCACTCATTCCTACAGGTGTGTCTGGTCACTCACTCCAACAGCGGGTCAGATCACTCATTCCTACAGCTGTGTCTGATCATTCATTCCCACAGGTGTGTCAGATCACTCAATCCTACAGTTGTATCGGATCACTCATTCCAACAGGTGTGTCTGATCAATCATTCCTACAGCTCTTTCTGATCACTCATTCCTACAGGTGTGTATGTTCACTCATCCTTTGGTTGTTTATGATCTCTCATTCCTATAGCTCTGTCTGATCTTCCATTCCTACAGGTGCGACTGATCACTCATCCTACAGGTGTGACTGATCACTCATTCATACGCGTGTGTCTGATCACTCCATCCTATCGGTGCACCTGATCACACTATCATACAGGCGTATATGATCACTCATACTACCGGTGTGACAGACCACTCATTCCTACAGGTCTTTCTGATCACTCATTCCTACACGGATTCTTATCACTCATTCCTACAGGTGAGTCTGATCACACTATAATACAGGTGTATATGATCACTCATACTACAGGTGTGACAGACCACTCATTCCTACAGGTCTCTCTGATCACTCATTCCTACACGGATTCTTATCACTCATTCCTACAGGTGAGTCTGATCACTCATTCCTACAGGGGTTTCTGATCGCTCATTCCTACAGGTGTTTCTAATCACTCAATCCTACAGGTGTTTCTGATCACTCATTCCTACAGGTGTGTCTGATCACTCTTTCCCACAGGTGTGTCTGATCACTCTTCCCTGAAGGTGTTTCTGATCATTCTTTCCTACAGGTGTGTCTGGTCATTCTTTCCCACAGGTGCGTCTGATCACGCATTCCTACAGGTGTATCTGATCACTCATTCCCACAGGTGTGTCTGATCATTCATTCATACAGGTGTTTCTGAACACTCATCCTACAGGTGTGTCCGACCACTCATCCTACAGGTGTGTCTGATCTCTCATTCCTACAGTTGTGTCTGATCATTCATCCTACAGGTGTGTCTGATCACTCATTCCTTCAGGTGTGTCAGATTACCCATTCCTACAGGTATGTCTGATCAATCATGCTGCAAGTGTGTCTGATCACTCATTCCTTCAGCTGTGTCTGATCACTCATCCTACAGATGTGTCTGATCACTCATCCTTCAGGTGCATTTGATCATTCGTTCCTACAGGCATGTCTGATCACTCCTTCCTAGAGATGTGTCTGATCAATCATTCCTACACGTGGGTCTGATCACTCATTCCTACAGGTGCGTCTGATCACTCATTCCTAAAGGTGTGTCTGATCACTCAGTCCTACAGGCCTGTCGGATCACTCATTCCTACAGGTGTGTCTGATCACTCATTCCTACAGGTATGTCTGATCACTCATTCCTACAGGTGCATCTGATCACTCATTCCTACAGGTGTTTCTGATCACTCATTCCTACAGGTGTTTCTAATCACTCAATCCTACAAGTGTTTCTGTTCATTCATTCCTGCAGGTGTGTCTGATCGCTCTTTCCTACAGTTGTGTCTGATCACTCTTCCCTGCAGGTGTTTCTGATCATTCTTTCCTACCAGTGTGTCTTGTCACTCTTTCCCACAGGTGCGTCTGATCACGCATTCCTACAGGTGTGTCTGATCACTCATTCCTACAGGTGTGTCTGATCATTCATTTATGCAGGTGATTCTGAACACTCATCCTACAGGTGTGTCTGACCACTCATCCTACAGGTGTGTCTGATCTCTCATTCCTACAGTTGTGTCAAGTCATTCATCCTACAGGTGCGTCTGATCACTCATTCCTTCAGGTGTGTCAGATTACCCATTCCTACAGGTATGTCTGATAAATCATGCTGCAAGTGTGTCTGATCACTCATCCTGCAGGTGTGTCTGATCTCTCATTCCTACAGTTGTGACAGATCATTCATCCTACAGGTGCGTCTGATCACTCATTCCTTCAGGTGTGTCAGATTAACCATTCCTACAGGTATGTCTGATCAATCATGCTGCAAGTGTGTCTGATCACTCATCCTGCAGGTGTGTCTGATCTTTCATTCCTACAGGAGTGTCTGATCACTCCTTCCTTCAGGTGTGTCTAATCACTCATTCCTTCAGCTGTGTCTGATCACTCATCCTACAGATGTGTCTCATCACTCATCCTTCAGGTGCATTTGATCATTCGTTCCTACAGGCATGTCTGATCACTCCTTCCTAGAGATGTGTCTGATCAATCATTCCTACAGGTGTTTCTGATCACTCATTCCTACAGGTGCGTCTGATCATTCAATCCTACAGGTGTGTCTGATCACTCAGTCCTACAGGTCTGTCGGATCACTCATTCCTACAGGTGTGTCTGATCACTCATTCCTACAGGTGTGTCTGATCACTCATTCCTACAGGTTTGTCTGATCACTCATTCCTACAGGTGCGCCTGATCACTCATTACGACAGGTGTGTCTGATCACTCATTCCTACAGGTTTGTCTGATCACTCATCCTACATGTGCGACTGATCGCTCATTCCTACAGGTGTGTCTGATCACTCATTCCTACAGGTGTTTCTGATCATTCATTCCTACAGGTGTGTCTGGTCACTCACTCCAACAGCGGGTTAGATCACTCATTCCTACAGCTGTGTCTGATCACTCATTACTACAGGTGTGTCTGAGCACTCATCCTACAGGTGTGTCTGAACTTTAATTCCTTCAGGTGTGTCTGATCACTCATTCCTACAGGTGTGTCTGATCACTCATTCCCACAGGTGTGTCGGATCACTCAATCCTACAGTTGTATCGGATCACTCATTTCAACAGGTGTGTCTGATCAATCATTCGTACAGCTCTTTCTGATCACTCATTCCTACAGGTGTGTATGTTCACTCATCCTTTGGTTGTTTATGATCTCTCATTCCTATAGCTGTGTCTGATCTTCCATTCCTACAGGTGCGACTGATCACTCATCCTACAGGTGTGACTGATCACTCATTCATACACGTGTGTCTGATCACTCCATCCTATCGGTGCACCTGATCACACTATCATACAGGTGTATATGATCACTCATACTACCGGTGTGACAGACCACTCATTCCTACAGGTCTTTCTGATCACTCATTCCTACACGAATTCTTATCACTCATTCCTACAGATGAGTCTGATCACTCATTACTACAGGTTTTTCTAATCACTCATTCCTACAGGTGTTTCTGATCACTCATTCCTACAGGTGTTTCTAATCACTCAATCCTAAAGGTGTTTCTGATCACTCATTCCTACAGGTGTGTCTGATCACTCTTTCCCACAGGTGTGTCTGATCACTCTTCCCTGAAGGTGTTTCTGATCATTCTTTCCTACAGGTGTGTCTGGTCATTCTTTCCCACAGGTGCGTCTGATCACGCATTCCTACAGGTGTGTCTGATCACTCATTCCCACAGCTGTGTCCGATCACTCAATCCTACAGTTGTATCGGATCACTCATTCCAACAGGTGTGTCTGATCAATCATTCCTACAGCTCTTTCTGTTCACTCATTCCAACAGGTGTATATGTTCACTCATCCTTTGGTTGTTTATGATCTCTCATTCCTATAGCTGTGTCTGATCTTCCATTCCTACAGGTGCGACTGATCACTTATCCTACAGGTGTGACTGATCACGCATTCATACATGTGTGTCTGACCACTCCATCCTATCGGTGTGCCTGATCACACTATCATACAGGTGCATCTGATCACTATATCCTACAGGTGTATATGATCACTCATACTACAGGTGTGACAGACCACTCATTCCTACAGGTCTTTCTGATCACTCATTCAAACATGGATTCTTATCACTCATTCCTACAGGTGAGTCTGATCACTCATTCCTACAGGTGTTTCTGATCACTCATTCCTACAGGTGTTTCTAATCACTCAATCCTACAGGTGTTTCTGATCACTCATTCCTACAGGTGTGTCTGGTCACTCTTTCCCACAGGTGTGTCTGATCACTCTTCCCTGCAGGTGTTTCTGATCATTCTTTCCTACAGGTTTGTCTGGTCACTCTTTCCCACAGGTGCGTCTGATCACGCATTCCTACAGGTGTTTCTGATCACTCATTCCCACAGGTGTGTCTGATCATTCATTCATACACGTGTTTCTGAACACTCATCCTACAGGTGTGTCTGACCACTCATCCTACAGGTGTGTCTGATCTCTCATTCCTACAGTTGTGACTGATCATTCATCCTACAGGTGTGTCTGATCACTCATTCCTTCAGGTGTGTCAGATTACCCATTCCTACAGGTATGTCTGATAAATCATGCTGCAAGTGTGTCTGATCACTCATCCTGCAGGTGTGTCTGATCTCTCATTCCTACAGGAGTGTTGGATCACTCCTTCCTTCAGGTGTTTCTGATCACTCAATCCTTCAGCTGTGTCTGATCACTCATCCTACAGAGGTGTCTGATCACTCATCCTTCAGGTGCATTTGATCATTCGTTCCGACAGGCATGTCTGATCACTCCTACCTAGAGATGTGTCTGATCAATCATTCCTACACGTGTGTCTGATCACTCATTCCTACAGGTGCGTCTGATCACTCATTCCTACAGGTGTGTCTGATCACTAAGTCCTACAGGTCTGTCAGATCACTCATTCCTGCAGGTGTGTCTGATCACTAATTCCTACAGGTGTGTCTGATCACTCATCCCTACAGGTGCGTCTGGTCACTCATTCCTACTGTTGCTTCTGGTCACTCATTCCAATCGGTATTTGTGATCACGCATTCCAACAGGTGTTTCTGATCACTCATCCCTATAGGTGTGTATGATCACTCATCCTTCGGTTGTTTATGATCTATCATTCCTATAGCTGTGTCTGATCATTCATTCCTATAGGTGTGACTGATCACTCATCCTACAGGTGTGTCTGATCACTCATTCCTACATGTTTGTCTGATCACTCATTCCTTCAGGTGTTTCTGATCACTCATCCTACAGGTGTGCCTGATCACTCATCCTACAGATGTGTCTGATCACTCAGTCCTACAGGTCTATCGGATCACTCATTCCTACAGGTGTGTCTGATCACTCATTCGGACAGGTGTGTCTGATCACTCATTCCTACAGGTTTGTCTGATCACTCATCCTACATGTGTGACTGATCGCTCATTCCTACAGGTGTGTCTGATCACTCATTCCTACAGGTGTTTCTGATCACTCATTCCTACAGGTGTGTCTGGTCACTCACTCCAACAGCGGTGTCGGATCACTCATTCCTACAGCTGTGTCTGATCACTCATTACGACAGGTGTGTCTGATCACTAATCTACAGGTGTGTCTGAACTTTCATTCCTACAGGTGTGTCTGATCACTCATTCCTACAGGTGTTTCTGATCATTCATTCCTACAGGTGTGTCTGGTCACTCACTCCAACAGCGGGTTAGATCACTCATTCCTACAGCTGTGTCTGATCACTCATTACTACAGGTGTGTCTGAGCACTCATCCTACAGGTGTGTCTGAACTTTAATTCCTTCAGGTGTGTCTGATCACTCATTCCTACAGGTGTGTCTGATCACTCATTCCCACAGGTGTGTCGGATCACTCAATCCTACAGTTGTATCGGATCACTCATTTCAACAGGTGTGTCTGATCAATCATTCGTACAGCTCTTTCTGATCACTCATTCCTACAGGTGTGTATGTTCACTCATCCTTTGGTTGTTTATGATCTCTCATTCCTATAGCTGTGTCTGATCTTCCATTCCTACAGGTGCGACTGATCACTCATCCTACAGGTGTGACTGATCACTCATTCATACACGTGTGTCTGATCACTCCATCCTATCGGTGCACCTGATCACACTATCATACAGGCGTATATGATCACTCATACTACCGGTGTGACAGACCACTCATTCCTACAGGTCTTTCTGATCACTCATTCCTACACGAATTCTTATCACTCATTCCTACAGATGAGTCTGATCACTCATTACTACAGGTTTTTCTAATCACTCATTCCTACAGGTGTTTCTAATCACTCAATCCTAAAGGTGTTTCTGATCACTCATTCCTACAGGTGTGTCTGATCACTCTTTCCCACAGGTGTGTCTGATCACTCTTCCCTGAAGGTGTTTCTGATCATTCTTTCCTACAGGTGTGTCTGGTCATTCTTTCCCACAGGTGCGTCTGATCACGCATTCCTACAGGTGTGTCTGATCACTCATTCCCACAGGTGTGTCTGATCACTCAATCCTACAGTTGTATCGGATCACTCATTCCAACAGGTGTGTCTGATCAATCATTCCTACAGCTCTTTCTGTTCACTCATTCCTACAGGTGTATATGTTCACTCATCCTTTGGTTGTTTATGATCTCTCATTCCTATAGCTGTGTCTGATCTTCCATTCCTACAGGTGCGACTGATCACTTATCCTACAGGTGTGACTGATCACGCATTCATACATGTGTGTCTGACCACTCCATCCTATCGGTGTGCCTGATCACACTATCATACAGGTGCATCTGATCACTATATCCTACAGGTGTACATGATCACTCATACTACAGGTGTGACAGACCACTCATTCCTACAGGTCTTTCTGATCACTCATTCCTACATGGATTCTTATCACTCATTCCTACAGGTGAGTCTGATCACTCATTCCTACAGGTGTTTCTGATCACTCATTCCTACAGGTGTTTCTAATCACTCAATCCTACAGGTGTTTCTGATCACTCATTCCTACAGGTGTGTCTGATCACTCTTTCCCACAGGTGTGTCTGATCACTCTTCCCTGCAGGTGTTTCTGATCATTCTTTCCTGCAGGTTTGTCTGGTCACTCTTTCCCACAGGTGCGTCTGATCACGCATTCCTACAGGTGTTTCTGATCACTCATTCCTACAGGTGTGTCTGATCATTCATTCATACACGTGTTTCTGAACACTCATCCTACAGGTGTGTCTGACCACTCATCCTACAGGTGTGTCTGATCTCTCATTCCTACAGTTGTGACTGATCATTCATCCTACAGGTGTGTCTGATCACTCATTCCTTCAGGTGTGTCAGAGTACCCATTCCTACAGGTATGTCTGATAAATCATGCTGCAAGTGTGTCTGATCACTCATCCTGCAGGTGTGTCTGATCTCTCATTCCTACAGGAGTGTCGGATCACTCCTTCCTTCAGGTGTTTCTGATCACTCAATCCTTCAGCTGTGTCTGATCACTCATCCTACAGAGGTGTCTGATCACTCATCCTTCAGGTGCATTTGATCATTCGTTCCGACAGGCATGTCTGATCACTCCTACCTAGAGATGTGTCTGATCAATCATTCCTACACGTGTGTCTGATCACTCATTCCTACAGGTGCGTCTGGTCACTCATTCCTACAGGTGTGTCTGATCACTAAGTCCTACAGGTCTGTCAGATCACTCATTCCTACAGGTGTGTCTGATCACTAATTCCTACAGGTGTGTCTGATCACTCATCCCTACAGGTGCGTCTGGTCACTCATTCCTACTGTTGCTTCTGGTCACTCATTCCAATCGGTATTTGTGATCACGCATTCCAACAGGTGTTTCTGATCACTCATCCCTATAGGTGTGTATGATCACTCATCCTTCGGTTGTTTATGATCTATCATTCCTATAGCTGTGTCTGATCATTCATTCCTATAGGTGTGACTGATCACTCATCCTACAGGTGTGTCTGATCACTCATTCCTACATGTTTGTCTGATCACTCATTCCTTCAGGTGTTTCTGATCACTCATCCTACAGGTGTGCCTGATCACTCATCCTACAGATGTGTCTGATCACTCAGTCCTACAGGTCTATCGGATCACTCATTCCTACAGGTGTGTCTGATCACTCATTCCTACAGGTGTGTCTGATCACTCATTCCTACAGGTGCGTCTGATCACACATTCGGACAGGTGTGTCTGATCACTCATTCCTACAGGTTTGTCTGATCACTCATCCTACATGTGTGACTGATCGCTCATTCCTACAGGTGTGTCTGATCACTCATTCCTACAGGTGTTTCTGATCACTCATTCCTACAGGTGTGTCTGGTCACTCACTCCAACAGCGGTGTCGGATAACTCATTCCTACAGCTGTGTCTGATCACTCATTACGACAGGTGTGTCTGATCACTAATCTACAGGTGTGTCTGAACTTTCATTCCTTCAGGTGTATCTGATCACTCATTTCTACAGGTGTGTCTGATCACTCATTCCCACAGGTGTGTCTGATCACTCAATCCTACAGTTGTATCGGATCACTCATTCCAACAGGTGTGTCTGATCAATCATTCCTACAGCTCTTTCTGATCACTCATTCCTACAGGTGTGTATGTTCACTCATCCTTTGGTTGTTTATGAGCTCTCATTCCTATAGCTGTGTCTGATCTTCCATTCCTACAGGTACGGCTGATCACTCATCCTACAGGTGTGACTGATCACTCATTCATACACGTGTGTCTGATCACTCAATCCTACCGGTGTGCCTGATCACACTATCATACAGGTGCATCTGATCACTATATCCTACAGGTGTATATGATCACTCATACTACAGGTGTGACAGACCATTCATTCCTACAGGTCTTTCTGATCACTCATTCCTACAGGGGTTCTTATCATTCATTCCTACAGGCGAGTCTGATCACTCATTACTACAGGTGTTTCTAATCACTCATTCCAACAGGTGTTACAGATCACACATTCCTACAGGTGTTTCTGCTCACTCAGTCCTACAGGTGTGCCTGACCACTCATTCTCACAGGTGTGTCTGGTCACACTTCCCTGCAGGAGTTTCTGATCACTCAGTCCTGCAGGTGTGCCTGATCACTCATTCTCACAGCTGGTTCTGATCACTCTTTCCTACAGGTGTGACTGGTCACTCATTCCTACAGGAGTGTCTGATCACTCTTTCCCACAGGGTGTCTGATCACTCATTCCCACCATTGTGTTGGATCACTCTTTTTGACAGGTGTGTCTGCTCACTCTTCCCACAGGTGCATCTGATCACGCATTCCTACAGGTGTATCTGATCACTCATTCCCACAGGTGTGTCTGATCATGCATTCCCACGTATGTATTGGATCATTCATTCCTACAGGTGTGTCTGATCACACATTCCTACAGGTGCATCTGATCAATCATTCCTACAGATGTTTCTGAACACTCAGCCTACAGGTATGTCTGACCACTCATCCTATAGGTGTGTCTGACCTCTCATTCCTACAGCTGTGTCTGATCATTCACCTACAGGTGTGTCTGATCACTCATTCCTTCAGGTGTGTCAGATTACCCATTCCTATAGGTATGTCTGATCACTCATGCTGCAGATGTGCCTGATCACTCATCCTGCAGGTGTGTCTGATCTCTCATTCCTACAGATGTGTCTGATCATTCCTTCCTTCAGGTGTGTCTGATCACTCATTCCTTCAGGTGTGTCTGATCACTCATCCTTCAGGTGTGTCTGATCACTCATCATTCAGGTGCATTTGATCATGCGTTCCTGCAGGCATGTCTGATCACTCCTTCCGAGAGATGCGTCTGAACAATCATTCCTACACGTGTGTCTGATCATTCATTCCTACAGGTGCGTTTGATCACTCTTTCCTACAGGTGTGTCTGATCACTCATTCTACAGGTGTGACTGATCACTCATTCCTACAGGTGTGTCTGATCACTCATTACTACAGGTGTGTCTGATCACTGATTCCTACAGGTGTGTCGGATCACTCACTCCTACAGCGGTGTCGGATCACTCATTCCTACAGCTGTGTCTGATCACTCATTACTACCGGTGTGTCTGATCACTCATCCTACAGGTGTGTCTGAACATTCACTCCTTCAGGTGTGCCAGATCACTCATTCCTACAGGTGTATCTGATCATTCATTCCCACAGGTGTGTCTGATCACTCAATCCTACAGTTGTAGCGGATCACTCATTCCAACATGTGTGTCTGATCAATCATTTGTACAGGTGCATCTGATCACTCATTCCTACAGGCAATGCTGATCTCTCTTTCCTACAGGTGCTTCTGATCACTCATTCCAACAGCTGTTTCTGATCACTCAATTCTACAGGTGTTTTGTTCACTCATTCGTACAGGTGTGTCTGATCACTCATTTCTGCATGTGTGCCTGATCACTCATTCCTACAGGTTTTTCTGATCACGCATTCCTACAGGTGTTTCTGATCGTTCCTTCCTACAGGTGTTTCTTTTCACTCATTCCTACAGGTGTTTCTGATCAGTCATTCCTACAGGTGAGGCTGATCACTCATTCCTACAGGTGTTTCTGATCAGTCATTTCTATATTTGTTTCTGATCACCCATTCCTACAGTTGCGTAGGATCACTCATTCCTAAAGGTGTTTCTGATCACTCATTCCTACGGCTGTTCCTGATCACTCATTCCTACAGGTGTGTATGATCACTCATCCTTCGGTAGTTTATGATCTCTCAAACCTATAACTGTGTCTGACATTCATTCCTACTTGTGCATCCGATCAATCATCCTACAGCTTTGTCTGATCACACATATCCACATGTGCGACAGATTACTCGTTCCTACAGTTGTGTCTGATCACTCATCCCTACAGGTGTGTGTGACCAATCATTCTACAGGTTTTTGTGATCACTCATTCATACACGTGTGTCTGATCACTCAACCTACAGGTTTGTCTGATCACTCATTCCTACAGGTGCGACTGATTACTCGTTCCTCCAGTTGTGTCTGATCAATAATCCCTACAGGTGTGTATGATCACTCATCCTTCGGTAGTTTATGATCTCTCAAACCTATAACTGTGTCTGATCATTCATTCCTACTTGTGCATCAATTCAATCACCCTACAAGTTTGTCTGATCACTCATTCCTACAGTTGTGTTTGATAACTCATTCCTACAGGTGCGTCAGATCACTCATTCCTACAGGTGTTTCTGATCACTCATTCCTACAGGTGTTTCTGATCACTTATTCCTACAGGTGTTTCTGATCACTCATTCCTACAGTTGCTTCTGGTCACTCATTCCTACGGGTGTTTGTGAACACGCATTCCTACATGTGTTTCTGATCACTCATTCCCACAGGTGTTTCTGATCACACATTCCAACAGGTGTTTCTGATCACTCATTCCTACAGGTGTTTCTGATCACTCATTCCTACAGTTGCTTCTGGTCACTCATTCCAATAGGTATTTGTGATCACGCATTCCTACAGGTGTTTCTGATCACTCATCCCTACAGGTGTGTATGATCACTCATCCTTCGGTTGTTTATGATCCATCATTCCTATAGCTGTGTCTGATCATTCATTCCTACAGGTGCGACTGATAACTCATCCTACAGGTGTGTCTGATCACTCATTCCTACATGTTTGTCTGATCACTCATTCCTTCAGGTGTTTCTGATCACTCATCCTACAGGTGTGCCTGATCAATCATCCTACAGATGTGTCTGATCACTCATTCCTACAGATGTGTCTGAAAACTCATTCCTTCAGGTGTTTCGGATCACTCATTCCTTCAGCTGTGCCTGATCACTCATCCTACAGTTGTGTCTGATCACTCATCCTTCAGGTGCATTTGATCATTCGTTCCTACAGGCATGTCTGATCACTCCTTCCTAGAGATATGACTGATCAATCATTCCTACAGATGTGTCTGATCAATCATCCTACAGTTGTTTCTGATCAATCATTCCTACAGGTGTGTCTGATCACTCATTCCTACAGGTGCGTCTGATCACTCATTCCTACAGGTGTTTCTGGTCACTCATTCCTACAGTTGTTTCTGATGAATCATTCCTACAGTCGAGCCAGATCACTCAGTCCTACAGGTGTTTTTGATCACTCATTCCAACAGGTGTTTCTGATCAGTCATTCCTACAGGTGCTTCTGATCACCCATTCCAACAGGTGCTTCTGATCACTCATTCCTACAGGTGTTTCTGATCAATCATTCCTACAGGTGTTTCTGATCACTCATTCCTACAGGTGTTTCTGATCACTCATTCCTACAGGTGTTTCTGTTCACTCATTCATTCAGGTGTTTCAGATCACTCATTCCTACAGGTGTTTCTGATCGCTCATTCCTACAGGTTTATCTGATCACTCATTCCTACAGGTGTGACTGATAACTCGTTCCTACAGTTGAGTCTGAGCACTCATTCCTACAGATGTGTCTGATCACTCATCCTGCAGGTGTGACTGATCACTCATTCATACATGTGTGTCTGACCACTCATTCTACAGGTGTGTCTGAACATTCATTCCTACAGATGTGTCCAATCATTCTTTCTACAGATTTGTCTGATCACTCATTTCTACAGGTGTGTTTGATCACTCATTCCTAGAGGTGTTTCTGATCACTCATTCCTACAGGCAAGGCTGATTACTCATTCCTAAAGGAGCGTCTGATCACTCATCCTACAGGTGAGGCTGGTCACTCATTCCTACAGGTGTTTCTGATCATTCCTTCCTACAGGTGCAACTGATCACTCATACATACAGGTGTGTCTGATCACTCATCCTACAGGTGTGACTGATCACTCATTCATACATGTGTGTCTTATCACTCATCCTACAGGTTTGTCTGATCACTCATTCCTACAGGTGTGTCTGATCACTCATTCCTACAGGTGCGTCAGATCACTCATTCCTACAGGTGCTTCTGATCACTCATTCCTACAGCTGTGCGAGATCACTCATCCTACAGGTGTGGCTAAATATTCATTCCTTCAGGTGTGTCAGAACATTCATTCCTACAGGTGTATCTGCAGACTCATTCTTACAGGTGTGTCTGATCACTCATTCCTACAAGTGTGTCTGATCACTCCAGCCTACCGGTGTGCCTGATCACACTCTCGTACAGGAGCATCTGATCACTACATCCTACAGGTGTATATGATCACTCATTCTACAGGTGTGACAGACCGCTCATTTCTACAGGTGTTTCTGATCACTCATTCCTACAGGGAATCTTATCACTCATTCCTGCAGGTGTTTCTAATCATTCATTCCTACAGGTGTTTCTGATCACTCATTCCTACAGTTGCTTCTGGTCACTCATTCCTACAGGTGTGCGGGTTAGGTTGATTGGCCATGACAAAAATTGGCCCTTAGTGTTAGGGGGGGATTAAATACGTGGGGTTACGGGGTTACGGGGATAGGGCTTGTGTGGGATGGCTGTCGGTGTAGGGACCGGGTGCTAGGGTTTGGATGATCAACCATGATCTCGTTGAATGGTGGAGCAGGCTCGAATGGCCGAATGGCCTACTCCTGCTCTTTTCTTCTATGTTTCTATGTAGGTGTTTCTGATCACTCATTCCTACATGTGTTTCTGATCACTCATTCCTACAGGTGTTTCTGATCACTCATTCCTACAGTTGCTTCTGGTCACTCATTTCTACAGGTGTTTGTGATCACGCATTCCTACAGGTGTTTCTGATCACTCATCCCTACAGGTTGGTATGATCACTCATCCTTCGGTTGTTTATGATCTATCGTTCCTAAAGCTATGTCTGATCATTCATTCCTACAGGTGCGACTGATCACTCATAACTACAGGTGTGTCTGATCACTCATCCTACAGGTGTGGCTGATCACTCATTCATAGACGTGTGTCTTATCACTCATCCTACAGGTGTGTCTGATCACTCATTCCTACAGGTGTGTCTGATAACTCATTCCTTCAGGTGTTTCTGATCACTCATTCCTTCAGCTGTGCCTGATCACTCAGCCTACAGATGTGTCTGATCACTCATCCTTCAGGTGCATTTGATCATTCCTTCCTACAGGCATGTCTGATCACTCCTTCATAGAGATGTGTCTGATCAATCATTCCTACAGATGTGTCTGATCACTCATCCTACAGGTGTGCCTGATCACTCACCCTACAGATGTGTCTGATCACTCATTCATACACGTGTATCTTATCACTCATCCTACAGGCGTGTCTGATCACTCATTCCTACAGGTGCGTTGGATCACTCATTCCTACAGGTGTTTCTGATCACTCATTCCAACAGGTGTTTCTGATCACTCATTCCTACAGGTGTTTCTGAACACTCATTCCTACAGTTGCTTCTGGTCACTCATTCCTACAGGTATTTGTGATCACGCATTCCTACAGGTGTTTCCGATCACTCAACCCTACAGGTGTGTATGATCACTCATCCTTCGGTTGTTTATGATCTATCATTCCTATAGCTGTGTCTGATCATTCATTCCTACAGGTGTGAGTGATCACTCATCCTACAGGTGTGTCTGATCACTCATTCCTACATGTTTGTCTGATCACTCATCCTAAAGATGTGTCTGCTCTCTCATTCATACACATGTATCTTATCACTCATCCTACAGGTGTGTCTGATCACTCATTCCTACAGATGTGTCTGAAAACTCATTCCTTCAGGTGTTTCGGATCACTCATTCCTTCAGCTGTGCCTGATCACTCATCCTACAGGTGTGTCTGATCACTCATCCTTCAGGTGCATTTGATCATTCGTTCCTAATTGCATGTCTGATCACTCCTTCCTAGAGATGTGTCTGATCAATCATTCCTACAGATGTGTCTGATCAATCATCCTACAGTTGTTTCTGATCAATCATACCTACAGGTGTGTCTGATCACTCATTCCTTCAGGTGCGTCTGGTCACTCATTCCAACAGCTGAGTCTATTCACTCATTCCTACAGGTGTTTCTGGTCACTCATTCCTACAGTTGTTTCTGATCACTCATTCCTACAGTCGAGCCAGATCACTCATTCCTGCAGGTGTTTCTGATCACTCATTCCTAAAGGTGTTTCTGATCAGTCATTGCTACAGGTGCTTCTGATCACCCATTCCTACAGGTGTTTCTCATCACTAATTCCTACAGGTGTTTCTGATCACTCATTCCTACAGGTGTTTCTGATCAGTCATTCCTACAGGTGCTTCTGATCACCCAATCCTACAGGTGTTTCTGATCACTCATTCCTACAGGTGTTTCTGTTCACTCATTCATTCAGGTTTTTCAGATCACTCATTCCTACAGGTGTTTCTGATCACTCATTCCAACAGGTTTTTCTGATTATTCATTCCTACAGGTGTTTCTGATCACTCATTCCTACAGGTGTGACTGATCACTCATCCTACAGGTGTGACTGTTCACTCATTCCTACATGTGTGTCTGATCACTCATTCTGCAGGTGTGTCTGATCTTTCATTCCTACAGATGTGTCCAATCATTCTTTCTACAGATTTGTCTGATCACTCATTCCTACAGTTGTGTCTGATCACTCATTCCTAGAGGTGTTTCTGATCACTCATTCCTACAGGCAAGGCTGATTACTCATTCCTACAGGTGTGACTGATCACTCATTCATACATATGTGTCTGATGACTCATTCTACAGGTGTGTCTGATCATTCATTCCTACAGATGTGTCCAATCATTCTTTCTACAGATTTGTCTGATCACTCATTCCTACAGGTGTGTCTGATCATTCATTCCTAGAGGTGTTTCTGACCACTCATTCCTACAGGCAAGGCTGATTACTCATTCCTACAGGAGTGTCTGATCACTCATCCTACAGGTGAGGCTGATCACTCATTCCTACAGGTGTTTCTGATCATTCCTTCCTACAGGTGCGACTGATCACTCATACCTTCAGGTGTGTCTGATCACTCATCCTACAGGTGTGACTGATCACTCATTCATACATGTGTGCCTTATCACTCATCCTACAGGTGTGTCTGATCACTCATTCCTACAGGTGTGTCTGATCACTCATTCCTACAGGTGCATTGGATCAATCATTCCTACAGGTGTGTCTGATCACTCATTCCTACAGGTGTGCCTGATCGCTCATCCTACAGGTGTGGCTAAATATTCATTCCTTCAGGTGTGTCAGAACATTCATTCCTACAGGTGTATCTGCAGACTCATTCTTACAGTTGTGTGTCTGATCACTCATACGTACAGGTGTGTCTGATCACTCCATCCTACCGGTGTGCCTGATCACACTCTCGTACAGGAGCATCTGATCACTACATTCTACAGGTGTATATGATCACTCATTCTACAGGTGCGACAGACCACTCATTTCTACAGTTAATTCTGATCACTCATTCCTACAGGGAATCTTATCACTCATTCCTACAGGCAAGTCTGATCACTCATTCCTGCAGGTGTTTCTAATCATTCATTCCTACAGGTGTTTCTGATCACTCATTCCTACAGTTGCTTCTGGTCACTCATTCCTGCAGGTGTGCGGATTAGGTTGATTGGCCATGACAAAAATTGGCCCTTAGTGTTAGGGGGGGATTAAATACGTGGGGTTACGAGGTTACGGGGATAGGGCTTGTGTGGGATGGCTGTCGGTGTAGGGACCGGGTGCTAGGGAATGGATGATCATCCATGATCTCGTTGAATGGCGGAGCAGGCTCGAATGGCCGAATGGCCTACTCCTGCTCTTTTCTTCTATGTTTCTATGTAGGTGTTTCTGATCACTCATTCCTACATGTGTTTCTGATCACTCATTCCTACATGTGTTTCTGATCACTCATTCCTACAGTTGCTTCTGGTCACTCATTTCTACAGGTGTTTGTGATCACGCATTCCTACAGGTGTTTCTGTTCACTCATTCATTCAGGTGTTTCAGATCACTCATTCCTACAGGTGTTTCTGATCGCTCATTCCTACAGGTTTTTCTGATTATTCATTCCTACAGGTGTTTCTGATCACTCATTCCTATAGGTTTCTCTGATCACTCATTCCTACAGGTGTGACTGATAACTCGTTCCTACAGTTGAGTCTGAGCACTCATTCCTACAGGTGTGTCTGATCACTCATCCTACAGGTGTGACTGATCACTCATTCATACATGTGTGTCTGACCACTCATTCTACAGGTGTGTCTGAACATTCATTCCTACAGATGTGTCCAATCATTCTTTCTACAGATTTGTCTGATCACTCATTTCTACAGGTGTGTCTGATCACTCATTCCTAGAGGTGTTTCTGATCACTCATTCCTACAGGCAAGGCTGATTACTCATTCCTAAAGGAGCGTCTGATCACTCATCCTACAGGTGAGGCTGGTCACTCATTCCTACAGGTGTTTCTGATCATTCCTTCCTACAGGTGCAACTGATCACTCATACCTACAGGTGTATCTGATCACTCATCCTACAGGTGTGACTGATCACTCATTCATACATGTGTGTCTTATCACTCATCCTACAGGTGTGTCTGATCACTCATTCCTACAGGTGTGTCTGATCACTCATTCCTACAGATGTGTCTGAGCACTCATTCCTACAGGTGTGCCTGATCACTCATCCTACAGGTGTGGCTAAACATTCATTCCTTCAGGTGTTTCAGAACATTCATTCCTACAGGTGTATCTGCAGACTCATTCTTACAGGTGTGTCTGATCAATCATTCCTACAAGTGTGTCTGATCACTCATACCTACAGGTGTGTCTGATCACTCCATCCTACCGGAGTGCCTGATCACACTCTCGTACAGGAGCATCTGATCACTACATCCTACAGGTGTATATGATCACTCATTCTACAGGCGTGACAGACCACTCATTTCTACAGGTGTTTCTGATCACACATTCCTACAGGGATTCTTATCACTCATTCCTACAGGCAAGTCTCATCACTCATTCCTACAGGTGTTTCTAATCACTCATTCCTACAGGTGTTTCTGATCACTCACTCCTACAGGTGTGCCTGACCACTCATTCTCACAGCTGTGTTTGATCACTTCTCCCTGCAGGTGTTTCTGATCACTCAGCCCTACACGTGTGCCTGATCACTCATTCTCACAGCTGTGTCTGATCACTCTTTCCTACAGGTGTGTCTGATCATTCATTCCTACATGTGTGTCTGATCACTCCTTCCCACAGTGGTGTCTGATCACACATTGCTACCGTTTTGTCGGATCTCTCTTTTTGACATGTGTGTCTCATCACTCATTCCCACAGGTGCGTCTGATCACACATTCCTACAGGTGTGTCTGATCACTCATTCCCACAGGTGTGTCTGATCACTCATCCTTCAGGTGCATTTGATCATTCGTTCCTACAGGCATGTCTGATCACTCCTTCCTAGAGATATGTCTGATCAATCATTCCTACAGATGTGTCTGATCAATCATCCTGCAGTTGTTTCTGATCAATCATTCCAACAGGTGTGTCTGATCACTCATTCCTACAGGTGCGTCTGATCACTCATTCCTACAGGTGTTTCTGGTCACTCATTCCTACAGTTGTTTCTGATGACTCATTCCTACAGTCGAGCCAGATCACTCAGTCCTACAGGTGTTTTTGATCACTCATTCCAACAGGTGTTTCTGATCAGTCATTCCTACAGGTGCTTCTGATCACCCATTCCAACAGGTGCTTCTGATCACTCATTCCTACAGGTGTTTCTGATCAATCATTCCTACAGGTGTTTCTGATCACTCATTCCTACAGGTGTTTCTGATCACTCATTCCTACAGGTGTTTCTGTTCACTTATTCATTCAGGTGTTTCAGATCACTCATTCCTACAGGTGTTTCTGATCGCTCATTCCTACAGGTTTATCTGATCACTCATTCCTACAGGTGTGACTGATAACTCGTTCCTACAGTTGAGTCTGAGCACTCATTCCTACAGATGTGTCTGATCACTCATCCTGCAGGTGTGACTGATCACTCATTCATACATGTGTGTCTGACCACTCATTCTACAGGTGTGTCTGAACATTCATTCCTACAGATGTGTCCAATCATTCTTTCTACAGATTTGTCTGATCACTCATTTCTACAGGTGTGTTTGATCACTCATTCCTAGAGGTGTTTCTGATCACTCATTCCTACAGGCAAGGCTGATTACTCATTCCTAAAGGAGCGTCTGATCACTCATCCTACAGGTGAGGCTGGTCACTCATTCCTACAGGTGTTTCTGATCATTCCTTCCTACAGGTGCAACTGATCACTCATACCTACAGGTGTGTCTGATCACTCATCCTACAGGTGTGACTGATCACTCATTCATACATGTGTGTCTTATCACTCATCCTACAGGTTTGTCTAATCACTCATTCCTACAGGTGTGTCTGATCACTCATTCCTACAGGTGCGTCAGATCACTCATTCCTACAGGTGCTTCTGATCACTCATTCCTACAGCTGTGCGAGATCACTCATCCTACAGGTGTGGCTAAATATTCATTCCTTCAGGTGTGTCAGAACATTCATTCCTACAGGTGTATCTGCAGACTCATTCTTACAGGTGTGTCTGATCACTCATTCCTACAAGTGTGTCTGATCACTCCAGCCTACCGGTGTGCCTGATCACACTCTCGTACAGGAGCATCTGATCACTACATCCTACAGGTGTATATGATCACTCATTCTACAGGTGTGACAGACCGCTCATTTCTACAGGTGTTTCTGATCACTCATTCCTACAGGGAATCTTATCACTCATTCCTGCAGGTGTTTCTAATCATTCATTCCTACAGGTGTTTCTGATCACTCATTCCTACAGTTGCTTCTGGTCACTCATTCCTACAGGTGTGCGGGTTAGGTTGATTGGCCATGACAAAAATTGGCCCTTAGTGTTAGGGGGGGATTAAATACGTGTGGTTACGGGGTTACGGGGATAGTGCTTGTGTGGGATGGCTGTCGGTGTAGGGACCGGGTGCTAGGGTTTGGATGATCAACCATGATCTCGTTGAATGGTGGAGCAGGCTCGAATGGCCGAATGGCCTACTCCTGCTCTTTTCTTCTATGTTTCTATGTAGGTGTTTCTGATCACTCATTCCTACATGTGTTTCTGATCACTCATTCCTACAGGTGTTTCTGATCACTCATTCCTACAGTTGCTTCTGGTCACTCATTTCTACAGGTGTTTGTGATCATGCATTCCTACAGGTGTTTCTGATCACTCATCCCTACAGGTTGGTATGATCACTCATCCTTCGGTTGTTTATGATCTATCGTTCCTATAGCTGTGTCTGATCATTCATTCCTACAGGTGCGACTGATCACTCATACCTACAGGTGTGTCTGATCACTCATCCTACAGGTGTGGCTGATCACTCATTCATAGACGTGTGTCTTATCACTCATCCTACAGGTGTGTCTGATCACTCATTCCTACAGGTGTGTCTGATAACTCATTCCTTCAGGTGTTTCTGATCACTCATTCCTTCAGCTGTGCCTGATCACTCAGCCTACAGATGTGTCTGAACACTCATCCTTCAGGTGCATTTGATCATTCCTTCCTACAGGCATGTCTGATCACTCCTTCATAGAGATGTGTCTGATCAATCATTCCTACAGATGTGTCTGATCACTCATCCTACAGGTGTGCCTGATCACTCACCCTACAGATGTGTCTGATCACTCATTCATACACGTGTATCTTATCACTCATCCTACAGGCGTGTCTGATCACTCATTCCTACAGGTGCGTTGGATCACTCATTCCTACAGGTGTTTCTGATCACTCATTCCAACAGGTGTTTCTGATCACTCATTCCTACAGGTGTTTCTGAACACTCATTCTTACAGTTGCTTCTGGTCACTCATTCCTACGGGTGTTTGTGAACACGCATTCCTACAGGTGTTTCTGATCACTCATTCCCACAGGAGTTTCTGATCACTCATTCCAACAGGTGTTTCTGATCACTCATTCCTACAGGTGTTTCTGATCACTCATTCCTACAGTTGCTTCTGGTCACTCATTCCAATAGGTATTTGTGATCACGCATTCCTACAGGTGTTTCTGATCACTCATCCCTACAGGTGTGTATGATCACTCATCCTTCGGTTGTTTATGATCTATCATTCCTATAGCTGTGTCTGATCATTCATTCCTACAGGTGCGACTGATCACTCATCCTACAGGTGTGTCTGATCACTCATTCCTACATGTTTGTCTGATCACTCATTCCTTCAGGTGTTTCTGATCACTCATCCTACAGGTGTGCCTGATCAATCATCCTACAGATGTGTCTGATCACTCATTCCTACAGATGTGTCTGAAAACTCATTCCTTCAGGTGTTTCGGATCACTCATTCCTTCAGCTGTGCCTGATCACTCATCCTACAGTTGTGTCTGATCACTCATCCTTCAGGTGCATTTGATCATTCGTTCCTACAGGCATGTCTGATCACTCCTTCCTAGAGATGTGTCTGATCAATCATTCCTACAGATGTGTCTGATCAATCATCCTACAGTTGTTTCTGATCAATCATTCCTACAGGTGTGTCTGATCACTCATTCCTACAGGTGTTTTTGATCACTCATTCCAACAGGTGTTTCTGATCAGTCATTCCTACAGGTGCTTCTGATCACCCATTCCAACAGGTGCTTCTGATCACTCATTCCTACAGGTGTTTCTGATCAATCATTCCGACAGGTGTTTCTGATCACTCATTCCTACAGGTGTTTCTGATCACTCATTCCTACAGGTGTTTCTGTTCACTCATTCATTCAGGTGTTTCAGATCACTCATTCCTACAGGTGTTTCTGATCGCTCATTCCTACAGGTTTTTCTGATTATTCATTCCTACAGGTGTTTCTGATCACTCATTCCTACAGATTTATCTGATCACTCATTCCTACAGGTGTGACTGATAACTCGTTCCTACAGTTGAGTCTGAGCACTCATTCCTACAGGTGTGTCTGATCACTCATCCTGCAGGTGTGACTGATCACTCATTCATACATGTGTGTCTGACCACTCATTCTACAGGTGTGTCTGAACATTCATTCCTACAGATGTGTCCAATCATTCTTTCTACAGATTTGTCTGATCACTCATTTCTACAGGTGTGTTTGATCACTCATTCCTAGAGGTGTTTCTGATCACTCATTCCTACAGGCAAGGCTGATTACTCATTCCTAAAGGAGCGTCTGATCACTCATCCTACAGGTGAGGCTGGTCACTCATTCCTACAGGTGTTTCTGATCATTCCTTCCTACAGGTGCAACTGATCACTCATACCTATCGGTGTGTCTGATCACTCATCCTACAGGTGTGACTGATCTCTCATTCATACATGTGTGTCTTATCACTCATCCTACAGGTTTGTCTGATCACTCATTCCTACAGGTGTGTCTGATCACTCATTCCTACAGGAGCGTCGGATCACTCATTCCTACAGGTGTTTCTGATCACTCATTCCTACAGCTGTGCGAGATCACTCATCCTACAGGTGTGGCTAAATATTCATTCCTTCAGGTGTGTCAGAACATTCATTCCTACAGGTGTATCTGCAGACTCATTCTTACAGGTGTGTCTGATCACTCATTCCTACAAGTGTGTCTGATCACTCCAGCCTACCGGTGTGCCTGATCACACTCTCGTACAGGAGCATCTGATCACTACATCCTACAGGTGTATATGATCACTCATTCTACAGGTGTGAGAGACCGCTCATTTCTACAGGTGTTTCTGATCACTTATTCCTACAGGGAATCTTATCACTCATTCCTGCAGGTGTTTCTAATCATTCATTCCTACAGGTGTTTCTGATCACTCATTCCTAAAGTTGCTTCTGGTCACTCATTCCTACAGGTGTGCGGGTTAGGTTGATTGGCCATGACAAAAATTGGCCCTTAGTGTTAGGGGGGGATTAAGTACGTGGGGTTATGGGGTTACGGGGATAAGGCTTGTGTGGGATGGCTGTCGGTGTAGGGACCGGGTGCTAGGGTTTGGATGATCAACCATGATCTCGTTGAATGGTGGAGCAGGCTCGAATGGCCGAATGGCCTACTCCTGCTCTTTTCTTCTATGTTTCTACGTAGGTGTTTCTGATCACTCATTCCTACATGTGTTTCTGATCACTCATTCCTACAGGTGTTTCTGATCACTCATTCCTACATGTGTTTCTGATCACTCATTCCTACAGGTGTTTCTGATCACTCATTCCTACAGTTGCTTCTGGTCACTCATTTCTACAGGTGTTTGTGATCACGCATTCCTACAGGTGTTTCTGATCACTCATCCCTACAGGTTGGTATGATCACTCATCCTTCGGTTGTTTATGATCTATCGTTCCTATAGCTGTGTCTGATCATTCATTCCTACAGGTGCGACTGATCACTCATACCTACAGGTGTGTCTGATCACTCATCCTGCAGGTGTGGCTGATCACTCATTCATAGACGTGTGTCTTATCACTCATCCTACAGGTGTGTCTGATCACTCATTCCTACAGGTGTGTCTGATAACTCATTCCTTCAGGTGTTTCTGATCACTCATTCCTTCAGCTGTGCCTGATCACTCAGCCTACAGATGTGTCTGATCACTCATCCTTCAGGTGCATTTGATCATTCCTTTCTACAGGCATGTCTGATCACTCCTTCATAGAGATGTGTCTGATCAATCATTCCTACAGATGTGTCTGATCACTCATCCTACAGGTGTGCCTGATCACTCACCCTACAGATGTGTCTGATCACTCATTCATACACGTGTATCTTATCACTCATCCTACAGGCGTGTCTGATCACTCATTCCTACAGGTGCGTCGGATCACTCATTCCTACAGGTGTTTCTGATCACTCATTCCAACAGGTGTTTCTGATCACTCATTCCTACAGGTGTTACTGAACACTCATTCCTACAGTTGCTTCTGGTCACTCATTCCTACAGGTATTTGTGATCACGCATTCCTACAGGTGTTTCCGATCACTCAACCCTACAGGTGTGTATGATCACTCATCCTTCGGTTGTTTATGATCTATCATTCCTATAGCTGTGTCTGATCATTCATTCCTACAGGTGTGAGTGATCACTCATCCTACAGGTGTGTCTGATCACTCATTCCTACATGTTTGTCTGATCACTCTTCCTACAGATGTGTCTGCTCTCTCATTCATACACATGTATCTTATCACTCATCCTACAGGTGAGTCTGATCACTCATTCCTACAGATGTGTCTGAAAACTCATTCCTTCAGGTGTTTCGGATCACTCATTCCTTCAGCTGTGCCTGATCACTCATCCTACAGGTGTGTCTGATCACTCATCCTTCAGGTGCATTTGATCATTCGTTCCTAATTGCATGTCTGATCACTCCTTCCTAGAGATGTGTCTGACCAATCATTCCTACAGATGTGTCTGATCAATCATCCTACAGTTGTTTCTGATCAATCATACCTACAGGTGTGTCTGATCACTCATTCCTTCAGGTGCGTCTGGTCACTCATTCCAACAGCTGAGTCTATTCACTCATTCCTACAGGTGTTTCTGGTCACTCATTCCTACAGTTGTTTCTGATCACTCATTCCTACAGTCGAGCCAGATCACTCATTCCTACAGGTGTTTCTGATCACTCATTCCTACAGGTGTTTCTGATCAGTCATTGCTACAGGTGCTTCTGATCACCCATTCCTACAGGTGTTTCTCATCACTAATTCCTACAGGTGTTTCTGATCACTCATTCCTACAGGTGTTTCTGATCAGTCATTCCTACAGGTGCTTCTGATCACCCAATCCTACAGGTGTTTCTGATCACTCATTCCTACAGGTGTTTCTGTTCACTCATTCATTCAGGTTTTTCAGATCACTCATTCCTACAGGTGTTTCTGATCACTCATTCCAACAGGTTTTTCTGATTAGTCATTCCTACAGGTGTTTCTGATCACTCATTCCTACAGGTGTGACTGATCACTCATCCTACAGGTGTGACTGTTCACTCATTCATACATGTGTGTCTGATCACTCATTCTGCAGGTGTGTCTGATCTTTCATTCCTACAGATGTGTCCAATCATTCTTTCTACAGATTTGTCTGATCACTCATTCCTACAGTTGTGTCTGATCACTCATTCCTAGAGGTGTTTCTGATCACTCATTCCTACAGGCAAGGCTGATTACTCATTCCTACAGGTGTGACTGATCACTCATTCATACATGTGTGTCTGATGACTCATTCTACAGGTGTGTCTGATCATTCATTCCTACAGATGTGTCCAATCATTCTTTCTACAGATTTGTCTGATCACTCATTCCTACAGGTGTGTCTGATCATTCATTCCTAGAGGTGTTTCTGACGACTCATTCCTACAGGCAAGGCTGATTACTCATTCCTACAGGAGTGTCTGATCACTCATCCTACATGTGAGGCTGATCACTCATTCCTACAGGTGTTTCTGATCATTCCTTCCTACAGGTGCGACTGATCACTCATACCTTCAGGTGTGTCTGATCACTCATCCTACAGTTGTGACTGATCACTCATTCATACATGTGTGCCTTATCACTCATCCTACAGGTGTGTCTGATCACTCATTCCTACAGGTGTGTCTGATCACTCATTCCTACAGGTGCGTTGGATCAATCATTCCTACAGGTGTGTCTGATCACTCATTCCTACAGGTGTGCCTGATCGCTCATCCTACAGGTGTGGCTAAATATTCATTCCTTCAGGTGTGTCAGAACATTCATTCCTACAGGTGTATCTGCAGACTCATTCTTACAGTTGTGTGTCTGATCACTCATACGTACAGGTGTGTCTGATCACTCCATCCTACCAGTGTGCCTGATCACACTCTCGTACAGGAGCATCTGATCACTACATTCTACAGGTGTATATGATCACTCATTCTACAGGTGCGACAGACCACTCATTTCTACAGTTAATTCTGATCACTCATTCCTACAGGGAATCTTATCACTCATTCCTACAGGCAAGTCTGATCACTCATTCCTGCAGGTGTTTCTAATCATTCATTCCTACAGGTGTTTCTGATCACTCATTCCTACAGTTGCTTCTGGTCACTCATTCCTGCAGGTGTGCGGATTAGGTTGATTGGCCATGACAAAAATTGGCCCTTAGTGTTAGGGGGGGATTAAATACGTGGGGTTACGAGGTTACGGGGATAGGGCTTGTGTGGGATGGCTGTC
The DNA here is from genome assembly GCF_052327205.1 of Somniosus microcephalus. Taxonomy (NCBI): domain Eukaryota; kingdom Metazoa; phylum Chordata; class Chondrichthyes; order Squaliformes; family Somniosidae; genus Somniosus; species Somniosus microcephalus. Next base: position 150,437,132 of record NC_140992.1, on the reverse strand, counting down.
GGTGTAGGGACCGGGTGCTAGGGAATGGATGATCATCCATGATCTCGTTGAATGGCGGAGCAGGCTCGAATGGCCGAATGGCCTACTCCTGCTCTTTTCTTCTATGTTTCTATGTAGGTGTTTCTGATCACTCATTCCTACATGTGTTTCTGATCACTCATTCCTACATGTGTTTCTGATCACTCATTCCTACAGTTGCTTCTGGTCACTCATTTCTACAGGTGTTTGTGATCACGCATTCCTACAGGTGTTTCTGTTCACTCATTCATTCAGGTGTTTCAGATCACTCATTCCTACAGGTGTTTCTGATCGCTCATTCCTACAGGTTTTTCTGATTATTCATTCCTACAGGTGTTTCTGATCACTCATTCCTACAGGTTTCTCTGATCACTCATTCCTACAGGTGTGACTGATAACTCGTTCCTACAGTTGAGTCTGAGCACTCATTCCTACAGGTGTGTCTGATCACTCATCCTACAGGTGTGACTGATCACTCATTCATACATGTGTGTCTGACCACTCATTCTACAGGTGTGTCTGAACATTCATTCCTACAGATGTGTCCAATCATTCTTTCCACAGATTTGTCTGATCACTCATTTCTACAGGTGTGTCTGATCACTCATTCCTAGAGGTGTTTCTGATCACTCATTCCTACAGGCAAGGCTGATTACTCATTCCTAAAGGAGCGTCTGATCACTCATCCTACAGGTGAGGCTGGTCACTCATTCCTACAGGTGTTTCTGATCATTCCTTCCTACAGGTGCAACTGATCACTCATACCTACAGGTGTGTCTGATCACTCATCCTACAGGTGTGACTGATCACTCATTCATACATGTGTGTCTTATCACTCATCCTACAGGTGTGTCTGATCACTCATTCCTACAGGTGTGTCTGATCACTTATTCCTACAGATGTGTCTGAGCACTCATTCCTACAGGTGTGCCTGATCACTCATCCTACAGGTGTGGCTAAACATTCATTCCTTCAGGTGTGTCAGAACATTCATTCCTACAGGTGTATCTGCAGACTCATTCTTACAGGTGTGTCTGATCAATCATTCCTACAAGTGTGTCTGATCACTCATACCTACAGGTGTGTCTGATCACTCCATCCTACCGGAGTGCCTGATCACACTCTCGTACAGGAGCATCTGATCACTACATCCTACAGGTGTATATGATCACTCATTCTACAGGCGTGACAGACCACTCATTTCTACAGGTGTTTCTGATCACACATTCCTACAGGGATTCTTATCACTCATTCCTACAGGCAAGTCTCATCACTCATTCCTACAGGTGTTTCTAATCACTCATTCCTACAGGTGTTTCTGATCACTCACTCCTACAGGTGTGCCTGACCACTCATTCTCACAGCTGTGTTTGATCACTTCTCCCTGCAGGTGTTTCTGATCACTCAGCCCTACACGTGTGCCTGATCACTCATTCTCACAGCTGTGTCTGATCACTCTTTCCTACAGGTGTGTCTGATCATTCATTCCTACATGTGTGTCTGATCACTCTTTCCCACAGTGGTGTCTGATCACTCATTGCTACCGTTTTGTCGGATCACTCTTTTTGACATGTGTGTCTCATCACTCATTCCCACAGGTGCGTCTGATCACGCATTCCTACAGGTGCATTTGATCATTCGTTCCTAATGGCATGTCTGATCACTCCTTCCTAGAGATGTGTCTGATCAATCATTCCTACAGATGTGTCTGATCAATCATCCTACAGTTGTTTCTGATCAATCATACCTACAGGTGTGTCTGATCACTCAATCCTACAGGTGAGTCTGGTCACTCATTCCAACAGCTGAGTCTGTTCACTCATTCCTACAGGTGTTTCTGGTCACTCATTCCTACAGTTGTTTCTGATCACTCATTCCTACAGTCGAGCCAGATCACTCATTCCTACAGGTGTTTCTGATCACTCATTCCTACAGGTGTTTCTGATCAGTCATTGCTACAGGTGCTTCTGATCACCCATCCTACAGGTGTTTTTCATCACTAATTCCTACAGGTGTTTCTGATCACTCATTCCTACAGGTGTTTCTGATCAGTCATTCCTACAGGTGCTTCTGATCACCCATTCCTACAGGTGTTTCTGATCACTCATTCCTACAGGTGTTTCTGTTCACTCATTCATTCAGGTTTTTCAGATCACTCATTCCTACAGGTGTTTCTGATCACTCATTCCTACAGGTTTTTCTGATTATTCATTCCTACAGGTGTTTCTGATCACTCATTCCTACAGGTGTGACTGATCACTCATTCCTACAGTTGAGTCTGAGCACTCATTCCTACAGGTGTGTCAGATCACTCATCCTACAGGTGTGACTGTTCACTCATTCATACATGTGTGTCTGATCACTCATTCTGCAGGTGTGTCTGATCTTTCATTCCTACAGATGTGTCCAATCATTCTTTCTACAGATTTGTCTGATCACTCATTCCTACAGGTGTGTCTGATCACTCATTCCTAGAGGTGCTCCTGATCACTCATTCCTACAGGCAAGGCTGATTACTCATTCCTACAGGTGTGACTGTTCACTCATTCATACATGTGTGTCTGATCACTCATTCTACAGGTGTGTCTGATCATTCATTCCTAGAGGTGTTTCTGATCACTCATTCCTACAGGCAAGGCTGATTACTCATTCCTACAGGAGTGTCTGATCACTCATCCTACAGGTGAGGCTGATCACTCATTCCTACAGGTGTTTCTGATCATTCCTTCCTACAGGTGCGACTGATCACTCATACCTACAGGTGTGTCTGATCACTCATCCTACAGGTGTGACTGATCACTCATTCATACATGTGTGCCTTATCACTCATCCTACAGGTGTGTCTGATCACTCATTCCTACAGGTGTGTCTGATCACTCATTCCTACAGGTGCATTGGATCAATCATTCCTACAGGTGTGTCTGATCACTCATTCCTACAGGTGTGCCTGATCGCTCATCCTACAGGTGTGGCTAAATATTCATTCCTTCAGGTGTGTCAGAACATTCATTCCTACAGGTGTATCTGCAGACTCATTCTTACAGTTGTGTGTCTGATCACTCATACGTACAGGTGTGTCTGATCACTCCATCCTACCGGTGTGCCTGATCACACTCTCGTACAGGAGCATCTGATCACTACATTCTACAGGTGTATATGATCACTCATTCTACAGGTGCGACAGACCACTCATTTCTACAGGTAATTCTGATCACTCATTCCTACAGGGAATCTTATCACTCATTCCTACAGGCAAGTCTGATCACTCATTCCTGCAGGTGTTTCTAATCATTCATTCCTACAGGTGTTTCTGATCACTCATTCCTACAGTTGCTTCTGGTCACTCATTCCTGCAGGTGTGTAGATTAGTTTGATTGGCCATGACAAAAATTGGCCCTTAGTGTTAGGGGGGGATTAAATACGTGGGGTTACGAGGTTACGGGGATAGGGCTTGTGTGGGATGGCTGTCGGTGTAGGGACCGGGTGCTAGGGAATGGATGATCATCCATGATCTCGTTGAATGGTGGAGCAGGCTCGAATGGCCGAATGGCCTACTCCTGCTCTTTTCTTCTATGTTTCTATGTAGGTGTTTCTGATCACTCATTCCTACATGTGTTTCTGATCACTCATTCCTACATGTGTTTCTGATCACTCATTCCTACAGTTGCTTCTGGTCACTCATTTCTACAGGTGTTTGTGATCACGCATTCCTACAGGTGTTTCTGTTCACTCATTCATTCAGGTGTTTCAGATCACTCATTCCTACAGGTGTTTCTGATCGCTCATTCCTACAGGTTTTTCTGATTATTCATTCCTACAGGTGTTTCTGATCACTCATACCTACAGGTTTCTCTGATCACTCACTCCTACAGGTGTGACTGATAACTCGTTCCTACAGTTGAGTCTGAGCACTCATTCCTACAGGTGTGTCTGATCACTCATCCTACAGGTGTGACTGATCACTCATTCATACATGTGTGTCTGACCACTCATTCTACAGGTGTGTCTGAACATTCATTCCTACAGATGTGTCCAATCATTCTTTCTACAGATTTGTCTGATCACTCATTTCTACAGGTGTGTCTGATCACTCATTCCTAGAGGTGTTTCTGATCACTCATTCCTACAGGCAAGGCTGATTACTCATTCCTAAAGGAGCGTCTGATCACTCATCCTACAGGTGAGGCTGGTCACTCATTCCGACAGGTGTTTCTGATCATTCCTTCCTACAGGTGCAACTGATCACTCATACCTACAGGTGTGTCTGATCACTCATCCTACAGGTGTGACTGATCACTCATTCATACATGTGTGTCTTATCACTCATCCTACAGGTGTGTCTGATCACTCATTCCTACAGGTGTGTCTGAGCACTCATTCCTACAGGTGTGCCTGATCACTCATCCTACAGGTGTGGCTAAACATTCATTCCTTCAGGTGTGTCAGAACATTCATTCCTACAGGTGTATCTGCAGACTCATTCTTACAGGTGTGTCTGATCACTCATTCCTACAAGTGTGTCTGATCACTCATACCTACAGGTGTGTCTGATCACTCCATCCTACCGGTGTGCCTGATCACACTCTCGTACAGGAGCATCTGATCACTACATCCTACAGGTGTATATGATCACTCATTCCACAGGCGTGACAGACCACTCATTTCTACAGGTGTTTCTGATCACACATTCCTACAGGGATTCTTATCACTCATTCCTACAGGCAAGTCTGATCACTCATTCCTACAGGTGTTTCTAATCACTCATTCCTACAGGTGTTTTTGATCACTCATTCCTACAGGTGTTTCTGATCACTCACTCCTACAGGTGTGCCTGACCACTCATTCTCACAGCTGTGTTTGATCACTTCTCCCTGCAGGTGTTTCTGATCACTCAGCCCTACACGTGTGCCTGATCACTCATTCTCACAGCTGTGTCTGATCACTCTTTCCTACAGGTGTGTCTGATCATTCATTCCTACATGTGTGTCTGATCACTCTTTCCCACAGTGGTGTCTGATCACTCATTGCTACCGTTTTGTCGGATCACTCTTTTTGACATGTGTGTCTCATCACTCATTCCCACAGGTGCATCTGATCACGCATTCCTACAGGTGTGTCTGATCACTCATTCCCACAGGTGTGTCTGATCACTCATCCTTCAGGTGCATTTGATCATTCGTTCCTAATGGCATGTCTGATCACTCCTTCCTAGAGATGTGTCTGATCAATCATTCCTACAGATGTGTCTGATCAATCATCCTACAGTTGTTTCTGATCAATCATACCTACAGGTGTGTCTGATCACTCATTCCTACAGTTGAGTCTGAGCACTCATTCCTACAGGTGTGTCAGATCACTCATCCTACAGGTGTGACTGTTCACTCATTCATACATGTGTGTCTGATCACTCATTCTGCAGGTGTGTCTGATCTTTCATTCCTACAGATGTGTCCAATCATTCTTTCTACAGATTTGTCTGATCACTCATTCCTACAGGTGTGTCTGATCACTCATTCCTAGAGGTGTTTCTGATCACTCATTCCTACAGGCAAGTCTGATCACTCATTACTACAGGTGTTTCTAATCACTCATTCCTACAGGTGTTTTTGATCACTCATTCCTACAGGTATTTCTGATCACTCACTCCTACAGGTGTGCCTGATCACTCATTCTCACAGCTGTGTTTGATCACTTCTCCCTGCAGGTGTTTCTGATCACTCAGCCCTACACGTGTGCCTGATCACTCATTCTCACAGCTGTGTCTGATCACTCTTTCCTACAGGTGTGTCTGATCATTCATTCCTACATGTGTGTCTGATCACTCTTTCCCACAGTGGTGTCTGATCACTCATTGCTACCGTTTTGTCGGATCACTCTTTTTGACATGTGTGTCTCATCACTCATTCCCACAGGTGCGTCTGATCACGCATTCCTACAGGTGTGTCTGATCACTCATTCCCACAGGTGTGCTTGATCATGCATTCCTACATTTGTATCGGATCACTCATTCCTACAGGTGTGTCTGATAACTCATTTGTACAGATGCATCTGATCACTCATTCCTACAGGTGTGTCTGAACACTCATCCTTCAGGTGTGTCTGATCACTCATCCGACAGGTGTGTCTGATCTCTCATTCCTACAGTTGTGTCTGATCATACATCCTAAAGGTGTGTCTGATCACTCATTCCTACAGGTGTTTCTGATCAATCATTCCGAAAGGCTTTTCTGATCACTCATTCTTACAGGTGTTTCTGATCACTCATTCCTACAGGTTTTTCTGATCACCCATTCCTACAGGGGCGACTGACCACTCGTTCCTACAGTTGTGTCTGATCACTCATTCCTACAGGTGTGTCTGATCACTCATCCTACAGGTGTGTCTGATCACTCATTCCTACAGGTGTTTATGATCACTCATTCCTACAGGTAAGGCTGATCACTCATTCCTACTGGTGTTTTTGATCACTCATTCTTACAGTTGTTTCTGTTCACTCATTCCAACAGTTGCTTCTCGTCACTCATTCCTACAGGTGTTTCTGATCACTCATTCCTACAGGTGTTCCTGATCACTCATTCCTACAGCTTTTCCTGATCACTCATTCCTACAGGTGTGTATGAACACTCATCCTTTGGTTCTTTATGTAATCTCATTCCTCTAGCTGTGTCTGATCATTCATTCCTTCAGGTGTGTCAGATTACGCATTCCTACAGATATGTCTGATCAATCATGCTGCAGATGTGTCTGATCACTCATCCTGCAGGTGTGTCTGATCTCTCATTCCTACAGGTGTGTCTGATCACTCCTTCCTTCAGGTGTGTCTGATCACTCATTCCTTCAGGTGTGTCTGATCACTCATTCCTTCAGGTGTGTCTGATCACTCATCCAACAGATGTGCCTGAGCACTCATCCTTCAGGTGCATTTGATCATTCGTTCCTACAGGCATGTCTGATCACTCCTTCCTAGAGATGTGTCTGATCAATCATTCCTACACGTGTGTCTGATCACTCATTCCTACAGCTGTGTCTGATCACTCATTACTACAGGTGTGTCTGATCACTCATCCTACAGGTGTGTTTGAACTTTCATTCCTTCAGGTGTGTCTGATCACTCATTCCTACAGGTGCGTCTGGTCACTCATTCCAACAGCTGAGTCTGTCCACTCATTCCTACAGGTGTTTCTGGTCACTCATTCCTACAGTTGTTTCTGATCACTCATTCCTACAGTCGAGCCAGATCACTCATTCCTACAGGTGTTTCTGATCACTCATTCCTACAGGTGTTTCTGATCAGTCATTGCTACAGGTGCTTCTGATCACCCATTCCTACAGGTGTTTCTCATCACTAATTCCTACAGGTGTTTCTGATCAATCATTCCGAAAGGCTTTTCTGATCACTCATTCTTACAGGTGTTTCTGATCACTCATTCCTACAGGTTTTTCTGATCACCCATTCCTACAGGGGCGACTGACCACTCGTTCCTACAGTTGTGTCTGATCACTCATTCCTACAGGTGTGTCTGATCACTCATCCTACAGGTGTGTCTGATCACTCATTCCTACAGGTGTTTATGATCACTCATTCCTACAGGTAAGGCTGATCACTCATTCCTACTGGTGTTTTTGATCACTCATTCTTACAGTTGTTTCTGTTCACTCATTCCAACAGTTGCTTCTCGTCACTCATTCCTACAGGTGTTTCTGATCACTCATTCCTACAGGTGCTCCTGATCACTCATTCCTACAGCTTTTCCTGATCACTCATTCCTACAGGTGTGTATGAACACTCATCCTTTGGTTCTTTATGTAATCTCATTCCTCTAGCTGTGTCTGATCATTCATTCCTTCAGGTGTGTCAGATTACGCATTCCTACAGGTATGTCTGATCAATCATGCTGCAGATGTGTCTGATCACTCATCCTGCAGGTGTGTCTGATCTCTCATTCCTACAGGTGTGTCTGATCACTCCTTCCTTCAGGTGTGTCTGATCACTCATTCCTTCAGGTGTGTCTGATCACTCATTCCTTCAGGTGTGTCTGATCACTCATCCAACAGATGTGCCTGAGCACTCATCCTTCAGGTGCATTTGATCATTCGTTCCTACAGGCATGTCTGATCACTCCTTCCTAGAGATGTGTCTGATCAATCATTCCTACACGTGTGTCTGATCACTCATTCCTACAGCTGTGTCTGATCACTCATTACTACAGGTGTGTCTGATCACTCATCCTACAGGTGTGTTTGAACTTTCATTCCTTCAGGTGTGTCTGATCACTCATTCCTACAGGTGCGTCTGGTCACTCATTCCAACAGCTGAGTCTGTCCACTCATTCCTACAGGTGTTTCTGGTCACTCATTCCTACAGTTGTTTCTGATCACTCATTCCTACAGTCGAGCCAGATCACTCATTCCTACAGGTGTTTCTGATCACTCATTCCTACAGGTGTTTCTGATCAGTCATTGCTACAGGTGCTTCTGATCACCCATTCCTACAGGTGTTTCTCATCACTAATTCCTACAGGTGTTTCTGATCACTCATTCCTACAGGTGTTTCTGATCAGTCATTCCTACAGGTGCTTCTGATCACCCATTCCTACAGGTGTTTCTGATCACTCATTCCTACAGGTGTTTCTGTTCACTCATTCATTCAGGTTTTTCAGATCACTCATTCCTACAGGTGTTTCTGATCACTCATTCCTACAGGTGTGACTGATCACTCATTCCTACAGTTGAGTCTGAGCACTCATTCCTACAGGTGTGTCAGATCACTCATCCTACAGGTTTGACTGTTCACTCATTCATATATGTGTGTCTGATCAATCATTCTGCAGGTGTGTCTGATCTTTCATTCCTACAGATGTGTCCAATCATTCTTTCTACAGATTTGTCTGATCACTCATTCCTACAGGTGTGTCTGATCACTCATTCCTAGAGGTGTTTCTGATCACTCATTCCTACAGGCAAGTCTGATCACTCATTACTACAGGTGTTTCTAATCACTCATTCCTACAGGTGTTTTTGATCACTCATTCCTACAGGTGTTTCTGATCACTCACTCCTACAGGTGTGCCTGATCACTCATTCTCACAGCTGTGTTTGATCACTTCTCCCTGCAGGTGTTTCTGATCACTCAGCCCTACACGTGTGCCTGATCACTCATTCTCACAGCTGTGTCTGATCACTCTTTCCTACAGGTGTGTCTGATCATTCATTCCTACATGTGTGTCTGATCACTCTTTCCCACAGTGGTGTCTGATCACTCATTGCTACCGTTTTGTCGGATCACTCTTTTTGACATGTGTGTCTCATCACTCATTCCCACAGGTGCGTCTCATCACGCATTCCTACAGGTGTGTCTGATCACTCATTCCCACAGGTGTGCCTGATCATGCATTCCTACATTTGTATCGGATCACTCATTCCTACAGGTGTGTCTGATAACTCATTTGTACAGATGCATCTGATCACTCATTCCTACAGGTGTGTCTGAACACTCATCCTTCAGGTGTGTCTGATCACTCATCCGACAGGTGTGTCTGATCTCTCATTCCTACAGTTGTGTCTAATCATACATCCTAAAGGTGTGTCTGATCACTCATTCCTACAGGTGTTTCTGATCACTCATTCCTAAAGGTTTTTCTGATCACTCATTCTTACAGGTGTTTCTGATCACTCATTCCTACAGGTTTTTCTGATCACCCATTCCTACAGGGGCGACTGACCACTCGTTCCTACAGTTGTGTCTGATCACTCATTCCTACAGGTGTGTCTGATCACTCATCCTACAGGTGTGTCTGATCACTCATTCCTACAGGTGTTTCTGATCACTCATTCCTACAGGTAAGGCTGATCACTCATTCCTACTGGTGTTTTTGATCACTCATTCTTACAGTTGTTTCTGTTCACTCATTCCAACAGTTGCTTCTCGTCACTCATTCCTACAGGTGTTTCTGATCACTCATTCCTACAGGTGTTCCTGATCACTCATTCCTACAGCTTTTCCTGATCACTCATTCCTACAGGCGTGTATGAACACTCATCCTTTGGTTGTTTATGTAATCTCATTCCTATAGCTGTGTCTGATCATTCATTCCTTAAGGTGTGTCAGATTACGCATTCCTACAGGTATGTCTGATCAATCATGCTGCAGATGTGTCTGATCACTCATCCTGCAGGTGTGTCTGATCTCTCATTCCTACAGGTGTGTCTGATCACACCTTCCTTCAGGTGTGTCTGATCACTCATTTCTTCAGGTGTGTCTGATCACTCATTCCTTCAGGTGTGTCTGATCACTCATCCAACAGATGTGCCTGAGCACTCATCCTTCAGGTGCATTTGATCATTCGTTCCTACAGGCATGTCTGATCACTCCTTCCTAGAGATGTGTCTGATCAATCATTCCTACACGTGTGTCTGATCACTCATTCCTACAGCTGTGTCTGATCACTCATTACTACAGGTGTGTCTGATCACTCATCCTACAGGTGTGTTTGAACTTTCATTCCTTCAGGTGTGTCTGATCACTCATTCCTACAGGTGTGTCTGATCACTCATTCCCACAGGTATGTCTGATCACTCAATCCTACAGTTGTATCAGATCACTCATTCCAACAGGTGTGTCTGATCAATCATTCCTACAGCTTTTTCTGATCACTCATTCCTACAGGTGTGTATGTTCACTCATACTTTGGTTGTTTATGATCTCTCATTCCTATAGCTGTGTCTGATCATTCATTCCTACAGGTGCGACTGATCACTCATCCTACAGGTGTGACTGATCATTCATTCATACACGTGTGTCTGATCACTCCATCCTACCGGTGTGCCTGATCACTCTATCATACAGGTGCATCTGAACACTATATCCTACAGGTGTATATGATCACTCATACTACAGGTGTGACAGACCATTCATTCCTACAGGTCTTTCTGATCACTCATTCCTACAGGGATTCTTATCACTCAATCCGACCGGCGAGTCTGATCACTCATTACTACAGGTGTTTCTAATCACTCATTCCTACAGGTGCTACTGATCACTCATTCCTACAGGTGTTTCTGATCACTCAGTCCTACAGGTGTGCCTGACCACTCATTCTCACAGGTGTGTCTGGTCACTCTTCCCTGCAGGAGTTTCTGATCACTCAGTCCTACAGGTGTGCCTGATCACACATTCTCACAGCTGGTTCTGATCACTCTTTCCTACAGGTGTGACTGGTCACTCATTCCTACAGGTGTTTCTGATCACTCTTTCCCACAGGGGTGCCTGATCACTCATTCCTACCATTGTGTCGGATCACTCTTTTTGACAGGTGTGTCTGATCACTCTTTCCCACAGGTGCATCTGATCATGCATTCCTACAGGTGTGTCTGAACACTCATTCCTACAGGTGTGTCTGATCATGCATTCCCACGTATGTATCGGATCACTCATTCCTACAGGTGTGTCTGATCACACAATCCTACAGGTGCATCTGATCACTCATTCCTACAGGTGTGTCTGATCACTCATTCCTACAGGTGTTTCTGATCACTCATTCCTACAGGTAAGGCTGATCACTCATTCCTACTGGTGTTTTTGATCACTCATTCTTACAGTTGTTTCTGTTCACTCATTCCAACAGTTGCTTCTCGTCACTCATTCCTACAGGTGTTTCTGATCACTCATTCCTACAGGTGTTCCTGATCACTCATTCCTACAGCTTTTCCTGATCACTCATTCCTACAGGTGTGTATGAACACTCATCCTTTGGTTCTTTATGTAATCTCATTCCTATAGCTGTGTCTGATCATTCATTCCTTCAGGTGTGTCAGATAACGCATTCCTACAGGCATGTCTGATCAATCATGCTGCAGATGTGTCTGATCACTCATCCTGCAGGTGTGTCTGATCTCTCATTCCTACAGGTGTGTCTGATCACTCCTTCCTTCAGGTGTGTCTGATCACTCATTCCTTCAGGTGTGTCTGATCACTCATCCAACAGATGTGCCTGAGCACTCATCCTTCAGGTGCATTTGATCATTCGTTCCTACAGGCATGTCTGATCACTCCTTCCTAGAGATGTGTCTGATCAATCATTCCTACACGTGTGTCTGATCACTCATTCCTACAGCTGTGTCTGATCACTCATTACTGCAGGTGTGTCTGATCACTCATCCTACAGGTGTGTTTGAACTTTCATTCCTTCAGGTGTGTCTGATCACTCATTCCTACAGGTGTGTCTGATCACTCATTCCCACAGGTATGTCTGATCACTCAATCCTACAGTTGTATCAGATCACTCATTCCAACAGGTGTGTCTGATCAATCATTCCTACAGCTTTTTCTGATCACTCATTCCTACAGGTGTGTATGTTCACTCATACTTTGGTTGTTTATGATCTCTCATTCCTATAGCTGTGTCTGATCATTCATTCCTACAGGTGCGACTGATAACTCATCCTACAGGTGTGACTGATCACTCATTCATACACGTGTGTCTGATCACTCCATCCTACTGGTGTGCCTGATCACACTATCATACAGGTGCATCTGAACACTATATCCTACAGGTGTATATGATCACTCATACTACAGGTGTGACAGACCATTCATTCCTACAGGTCTTTCTGATCACTTATTCCTACAGGGATTCTTATCACTCAATCCTACCGGCGAGTCTGATCACTCATTACTACAGGTGTTTCTAATCACTCATTCCTACAGGTGTTACTGATCACTCATTCCTACAGGTGTTTCTGATCACTCAGTCCTACAAGTGTGCCTGATCACACATTCTCACAGCTGGTTCTGATCACTCTTTCCTACAGGTGTGACTGGTCACTCATTCCTACAGGAGTGTCTGATCACTCTTCCCCACAGGGATGTCTGATCACTCATTCCTACCATTGTGTCGGATCACTCTTTTTGACAGGTGTGTCTGATCACTCTTTCCCACAGGTGCATCTGATCATGCATTCCTACAGGTGTGTCTGAACACTCATTCCCACAGGTGTGTCTGATCATGCATTCCCACGTATGTATCGGATCACTCATTCCTACAGGTGTGTCTGATCACACAATCCTACAGGTGCATCTGATCAATCATTCCTACAGGTGTGTCTGAACACTCATCCTACAGGTGTGTCTGACCACTCATCCTACAGGTGTGTCTGATCTCTGATTCCTACAGTTGTGTCTGATCATTCACCTACAGGTGTGTCTGATCACTCATTCCTTCAGTTGTGTCAGATTAGCCATTCCTACAGGTATGTCTGATCACTCATGCTGCAGGTGTGCCTGATCACTCATCCTGCAGGTGTGTCTGATCTCTCATTCCTACAGGTGTGTCTGATCCCTCCTTCCTTCAGGTGTGTCTGATCACTCATTCCTTCAGGTGTGTCTCATCACTCATCCTACAGATGTGTCTGATCACTCATCATTCAGGTGCATTTCATCATGTGTTCCTACAGGCATGTCTGATCATTCCTTCCTGGAGATGCGTCTGATCAATCATTCCTACACATGTGTCTGATCACTCATTCTTACAGGTGAGTCTGATCACTCATTCCCACAGGTGTGTCTGATCACTCATTCCTACAGTTGTGTCTGATCACTCATTCCTACAGGTGTGTCTGATCACACACTCCTACAGTGGTTTCGGATCACTCATTCCTACAGCTGTGTCTGATCACTCATTCTAACCGGTGTGTCTGATCACTCATCCTACAGGTGTGTCTGAAGGTTCATTCCTTCAGGTGTGCCAGATCACTCATTCCTACAGGTGTGTCTGATCACTCATTCCCACAGGTGTGTCTGATCACTCAACCCTACAGTTGTATTGGATCACTCATTCCAACAGTTGTGTCTGATCAATCATTTCTGCAGCTGCATCTGATCACTCATTCCTACAGGCGATGCTGATCACTCTTTCCTACAGGTGCTTCTGATCACTCAATCCAACAGGTGTTTCTGATCACTCAATTCTACAGGTGTTTTTTCACTCATTCGTACAGGTGTGTCTGATCACTCATTTCTGCATGTGTGTCTGATCACTCATTCCTACAGGTTTTTCTGATCACTCATTCCTACAGGTGATTCTGATCACTCCTTCCTACAGGTGTTTCTTTTCACTCATTCCTACAGGTGTTTCTGATCAATCACTCCTACAGGTGAGGCTGATCACTCATTCCTACAGGTGTTTCTGATCACTCATTCCTATGTTTGTTTCTGATCACCCATTCCTACAGTTGCATCGGATCACTCATTCCTAAAGTTGTTTCTGATCACTCATTCCTACAGGTGTTTCTGATCACTCATTCCTACAGGTGTTTCTGATCACTAATCCCTACAGGTGTGTATGATCACTCATCCTTCGGTAGTTTATGATCTCTCAAACCTATAACTGTGTCTGATCATTCAATCCTGCTTGTGCATCAGATCAATCATCCTACAGGTTTGTCTGATCACTCATTCCTACATGTGCGACTGATTACTCATTCCTACAGTTGTGTCTGATCACTCATCCCTACAGGTGTGTCTGATCACTCATTCTACAGGTGTTTGTGATCACACATTCCTACAGGTGTTTCTGATCACTCATCCCTACAGGTGTGTATGATCACTCATCCTTCGGTTGTTTATGATCTGTCATTCCTATAGCTGTGTCTGATCATTCATTCCTACAGGTGTGAATGATCACTCATACCTATAGGTGTGTCTGATCACTCATCCAACAGGTGTGACTGATCACTCATTCATAGACATGTGTCTTATCACTCATCCTATAGGTGTGTCTGATCACTTATTCCTACAGGTGTGTCTGATCACTCATTCCTTCAGGTGTTTCTGATCACTCATCCTGCAGGTGTGCCTGATCACTCATCCTACAGATGTGTCTGATCACTCATTCATACACGTGTGTCTTATCACTCATCCTACAGGTGTGTCTGATCACTCATTCCTAAAGGTGTGTCTGATAACTCATTCCTTCAGGTGTTTCGGATCACTCATTCCTTCAGCTGTGCCTGATCACTCATCCTACAGATGTGTCTGATCACTCATCCTTCAGGTGCATTTGATCATTCGTTCCGACAGGCATGTCAGCTCACTCCTTCCTAGAGATGTGCCTGATCAATCATTCCTACAGATGTGTCTGATCACTGATCCTACAGGTGTGTCTGATCAATCATTCCTAAAGGTGTGTCTGAACACTCATCCTACAGGTGTGTCTGACCACTCATCCTACAGGTGTGTCTGATCTCTCATTCCTACAGTTGTGTTTGATCATTCATCCTACAGGTTTGTCTGATCACTCATTCCATCAGGTATGTCAGATTACCCATTCCTACAGGTATGTCTGATCACTCATGCTGCAGTTGTGCCTGATCACTCATCCTGCACGTGTGTCTGATCTCTCATTCCTACAGGTGTGTCTGATCACTCCTTCCTTCAGGTGTGTCTGATCACTCATTCCTTCAGGTGTGTCTGACCACTCATCCTACTGATGTGTCTGATCACTCATCATTCAGGTGCATTTGATCATGCATTCCTACAGGTATGTCTGCTCACTCCTTCCTAGAGATGCGTCTGATCAGTCAGTCCTACACGTGTGTCTGATCATTCATTCCTACAGGTGCGTCTGATCATTCTTTCCTACAGGTGTGTCTGATCACTCATTCTACAGGTGCAACTGATCACTCATTCCTACAGGTTTGTCTGTTCACTCATTCCTACAGGTGTGTCTGATCACTCATTCCTACAGATGTGTCCGATCACTCACTCCTACTGCGGTGTTGGATCACTCATTACTACAGCTGTGTCTGATCACTCATTACTACAGGTGTGTCTGATCACTCATCCTACAGGTGTTTCTGAACTTTCATTCCTTCAGGTGTGCCAGATCACTCATTCCTACAGGTGTGTCTGATCACTCATTCCCACAATTGTGTCTGATCACTTAATCCTACAGGTGTGTCTGATCACTTAATCCTACAGTTGTATCGGATCACTCATTCCAACAGGGGGGTAATGATCACTCTTTCCTACAGGTGTTTCTGATCACTCAATTCTACAGGTGTTTTGTTCACTCATTCGTACAGGTGTGTCTGATCACTCATTTCTGCTTGTGTGTCTGATCACTCATTCCTACAGGTTTTTCTGATCACTCATTCCTACAGGTGTTTCTGATCAGTCATTCCTACAGGTGTTTCTGATCACTCATTCCTATATTTGTTTCTGATCACTCATTCCTACAGTTGTGTCGGATCACTCATTCCTAAAGGTGTTTGTGATCACGCATTCCTACAGGTATTTCTAATCACTCATCCCTACAGGTGTGTATGATCACTCATCCTTCGGTTGTTTATGATCTGTCATTCCTATAGCTGTGTCTGATAATTCATTCCTACAGGTGCGACTGATCACTCATACCTACAGGTGTGTTTGATCACTCATCCTGTAGGTGTGACTGAACACTCATTCATAGACGTGGGTCTTATCACTCATCCTACAGGTGAGCCTGATCACTCATCCTAGAGATGTGTCTGATCACTCATTCCTTCAGATGTTTCTGATCACTCATTCCTTAGCTGTGCCTGATCACTCATCCTACAGATGTGTCTGATCATTCATCCTTCAGGTGCATTTGATCATTCGTTCCTCCAGGCATGTCTGATCACTCCTTCCTAGAGATGTGTCTGATCAATCATTCATACAGATGTGTATGATCACTCATCCTACAGGTGTTTCTGATCAATCATTCCTACAGGTGTTTCTGATCACTCATACCTACAGGTGTGTCTGATCACTCATTCCTACAGCTGAGTCTGATCAGTCATTCGTATAGGTGTTTCTGGTCACTCATTCCTACAGTTGTTTCTGATCACTCATTCCTACAGTCGAGCCTGATCACTCATTCGTACAGCTGTTTCTGATCTCTCATTCCTACAGGTGTTTCTGATCGGTCATTCCTACAGGTGTGTCTGATCACTCATCCTACAGGTGTTTCTGATCAGTCATTCCTACAGGTGTGTCTGATCACTCATCATACAGGTGTTTCTGATCACTCATTCCTACAGGTGTTTCTAGTCACTCATTCCTACAGGTGCATCTGATCACTAATCCCCACATATATGTCTGATTATACATTCCCACAAATGCATCTGATCACTCATTCCTACAGGTGTGTCTAATCACTCATTCTACAGCTCTGTCTGATCTCTCAACTCTACAGGTGCATCTGATCGCTCTATCCAAAAGTGTGTCATATCACTATTCATACAGGTGTGTCTGATCACTATTTCCTACAGGTGTGTCTGATCACTCATCCTACTGGAGTGACTGATCACTCATTCATAGACGTGTGTCTGATCACTCATACCTACAGTTGTTTCTGATCAATCATCATATATGTTTGTCTGATCTCTCATTCCTACATGTGTTTCTGATGATTTATTCCTACAGGTGTGTCAGATCCCTCTTTCTACGGGTGTGTCTGATCACTCATACCTACAGGTGTGTCTGATCACTCTATCCTACAGGTGTGCCTGATCACTAATCCTACAGGTGTGTCTGATCTCTCATTCCTATGGGTGTGCCTGATTTCTCATTCCTGCATGTGTATCTGATCACTTAACCTACAGTTGTATCGGATCACTCATTCCAACAGTTGTGTCTGATCACTCTTTCCTACAGGTGCTTCTGATCACTCATTCCAACAGGTGTTTATGATCACTCAATTCTACAGGTGTTTTGTTCACTCATTCGTACAGGTGTGTCTGATCACTCATTTCTGCTTGTGTGTCTGATCACTCATTCCTGCAGGTTTTTCTGATCACTCATTCCTACAGGTGTATCTGATCACACCTTCCTACAGGTGTTTCTTTTCACTCATTCCTACAGGTGTTTCTGATCAGTCATTCCTACAGGTGTTTCTGATCACTCATTCCTATATTTGTTTCTGATCACTCATTCCTACAGTTGCGTCGGATCACTCATTCCTAAAGGTGTTTCTGATCACTCATTCCTACAGGTGTTTCGGATCACTCATTCCTACAGGTGTGTATGATCACTCATCCTTCGGTAGTTTATGATCTCTCAAACCCATAACTGTGTCTGATCATTCATTTCTACTTGTGCATCAGATCAATCATCCTACAGGTTTGTCTGATCACGCATTCCTACATGTGCGACTGATTACACGTTCCTACAGTTGTGTCTGATCACTCATCCCTACAGGTGAGTCTGATCATTCATTCTACAGGTGTTTGTGATCACGCATTCCTACAGGTATTTCTAATCGCTCATCCCTACAGGTGTGTATGATCACTCATCCTTCGGTTGTTTATGATCTGTCATTCCTATAGCTGTGCCTGATAATTCATTCCTACAGGTGCGACTGATCACTCATACCTGCAGGTGTGTCTGATCACTCATCCTACAGGTGTGACTGAACACGCATTCATAGACGTAGGTCTTATCACTCATCCTACAGGTGTCCCTGATCACTCATCCTACAGATGTGTCTGATCACTCATTCCTACAGGTGTGTCTGATAACTCATTCCTTCAGGTGTTTCTGATCACTCATTCCTTCAGCTGTGCCTGATCACTCATCCTACAGATGTGTCTGATCATTCATCCTTCAGGTGCATTTGATCATTCGTTCCTACAGGCATGTCTGATCACTCCTTCCTAGAGATGTGTCTGATCAATCATTCATACAGATGTGTCTGATCACTCATCCTACAGGTGTTTCTGATCAATCATTCCTACAGGTGTGTCTGATCACTCATTCCTACAGGTGTGTCTGATCACTCATTCCTACAGCTGAGTCTGATCAGTCATTCCTATAGGTTTTTCTGGTCACTCATTCCTACAGTTGTTTCTGATCACTCATTCCTACAGTCGAGCCTGATCACTCCTTCCTACAGCTGTTTCTGATCACTCATTCCTACAGGTGTTTCTGATCGGTCATTCCTACAGGTGTGTCTGATCACTCATCCTACAGGTGTTTCTGATCAGTCATTCCTACAGGTGTGTCTGATCACTCATCATACAGGTGTTTCTGATCACTCATTCCTACAGGTGTTTCCAGTCACTCATTCCTACAGGTGCATCTGATCACTAATCCCCACATATATGTCTGATTATACATTCCCACAAATGCATCTGATCACTCATTCCTACAGGTGTGCCTGATCACTCATTCTACAGCTCTGTCTGATCTCTCAACTCTACAGGTGCATCTGATCGCTCTATCCAAAAGTGTGTCATATCACTATTCATACAGATGAGTCTGATCACTATATCCTACAGGTGTGTCTGATCACTCATCCTACTGGTGTGACTGATCACTCATTCATAGATGTGTTTCTGATCACTCATACCTACAGTTGTGTCTGATCACTCATCATACAGGTTTGTCTGATCTCTCATTCCTACATGTGTGTCTGATGATTTATTCCTACAGGTGTGTCAGATCTCTCTTTCTACGGGTGTGTCTGATCACTCATACCTACAGGTGTGTCTGATCACTCTATCCTACAGGTGTGCCTGATCACTAATCCTACAGGTGTGTCTGATCTCTCATTCCTACGGGTGTGTCTGATTTCTCATTCCTACATGTGTGTCTGATCACTCATACTTACAGTTGAGTCTGGTCACTCATTCATACAGATGTGATGGATTACTCATTCCTACAGCTGTATATGATCACTTAGTCCAACAGGTGTGTCTGATCACTCATCCTACAGGTTGGCTCTACATTCATTCCTTCAGGTTTGTCAGAACATTCACTCCTGCATGTTTATCTGAAGACTCATTCTTACAGTCCTCTCTGATTACTCATTCCTACAAATTTGTCTGATCACTCACATCTACAGGTATGTCTGATTACTCCATCCTACCGGTGTGCCTGATCACACTATCATACAGGCGCATCTGATTACTAAATCCTACAGGTGCGTATCATCACTCATCCTACAGGTGTGACAGGTCACCCATTCCTACAGGCAAGTCTGGTCATTCATTCCTGCAGGTGTTTCTGATCATTCATTCCTACAGTTGTTTCTGACCACAAGTTCCTACAGCTGTTTCTGATCACTCATTCCTACAGGTGTTTCTGATCACACATTCCTACAGGTGTTTCAGATCACTCATTCCTACAGTTGTGTCTGATCTCTCATTCGTACAGGTGTGGCTGATCACTCATTCCTACAGGTGTTTCTGATCACTGATTCCTACAGGCACGTCTAATCACTAATCCCCACATATGTGTCTAATTATACAATCACACTGGTGCATGTGATCACTTATTCCTACAGGTGTGCCTTATCACTCATTCTGCAGCTGTGTCTGGTCTCTGAAACCTACAGGTGCATCTGATCACTCTATCCAACAGGTGTGTCAGATCACTCAACGTAAAGGTGTGTCTGATCACTCTATCCTACAGCTGTGTCTCTTCACTCATCCTACAGTCGTTTATGATCTCACATCCCTCCAGTTTTGTGTGAACATTCATTCCTACATGTATGTCTGACCACTCTATTCTACAGGTGTGTCAGATCACTCATTCTACAGGTGTGTCTGATCATTCATTCCTGCAGGTATGTCTGATCACTTCTACATACAGGTTTGTCTGATCCCTCATGCATACAGGTGCGTCTGATCACTCATCCCTACAGGTGTGTCTGATCACTCATCCTACAGGTGTGACTGATCATTCATTCACACAGGTGTGTCTGATCACTCATCCTACAGGTGTGTCTGATCTCTCAATCCTACAGCTTTGTCTGATCATTTATTCCTACAGTTGTATCTGATCACTCTTTCTACAGGTGTGTCTGATCACAATATTCTACAGGTGTATCTGATAACTCATTAATACAGGTGTGTCTGATCTCTAATCCTACAGGTGTGTCAGATCTCTCATTCCTACAGATGTGTCTGATGTCTCAATCCTACAGGTGTGTATAATACTCATATGTACAGGTTTGTCTGGTCAGTCATTCATAAAGGTGTGTCAGATCATTCATTCTTACAGGTGCTTCTGATCACTCATTCCTTCAGGTGCTTCTGATCACTCATTCTAACAGGTGTGTCTGATCACTCATACCTACAGGTGTGTCTGATCACTCTATCCTACAGGTGTGCCTGATCACTAATCGTACAGGTGTGTCTGATCTCTCATTCCTACGGGTGTGTCTGATTTCTCATTCCTACATGTGTGTCTGATCACTCATACTTACAGTTGAGTCTGGTCACTCATTCATACAGATGTGATGGATTACTCATTCCTACAGCTGTATATGATCACTTAGTCCAACAGGTGTGTCTGATCACTCATCCTACAAGTTGGCTCTACATTCATTCCTTCAGGTTTGTCAGAACATTCACTCCTGCATGTTTATCTGAAGACTCATTCTTACAGGTCTGTCTGATTACTCATTCCTACAAATTTGTCTGATCACTCACATCTACAGGTATGTCTGATTACTCCATCCTACCGGTGTGCCTGATCACACTATCATACAGGCGCATCTGATTACTAAATCCTACAGGTGCGTATCATCACTCATCCTACAGGTGTGACAGGTCACCCATTCCTACAGGCAAGTCTGATCATTCATTCCTGCAGGTGTTTCTGATCATTCATTCCTACAGTTGTTGCTGACCACAAGTTCCTACAGCTGTTTCTGATCACTCATTCCTACAGGTGTTTCTGATCACACATTCCTACAGGTGTTTCAGATCACTCATTCCTACAGTTGTGTCTGATCTCTCATTCGTACAGGTGTGGCTGATCACTCATTCCTACAGGTGTTTCTGATCACTGATTCCTACAGGCACGTCTAATCACTAATCCCCACATATGTGTCTAATTATACAATCACACTGGTGCATGTGATCACTTATTCCTACAGGTGTGCCTTATCACTCATTCTGCAGCTGTGTCTGGTCTCTGAAACCTACAGGTGCATCTGATCACTCTATCCAACAGGTGTGTCAGATCACTCAACGTAAAGGTGTGTCTGATCACTCTATCCTACAGCTGTGTCTGTTCACTCATCCTACAGTCGTTTATGATCTCCCATCCCTCCAGTTTTGTGTGAACATTCATTCCTACATGTATGTCTGACCACTCTATTCTACAGGTGTGTCAGATCACTCATTCTACAGGTGTGTCTGATCATTCATTCCTGCAGGTATGTCTGATCACTTCTACATACAGGTTTGTCTGATCCCTCATGCATACAGGTGCGTCTGATCACTCATCCCTACAGGTGTGTCTGATCACTCAACCTACAGGTGTGACTGATCATTCATTCACACAGGTGTGTCTGATCACTCATCCTACAGGTGTGTCTGATCTCTCAATCCTACAGCATTGTCTGATCATTTATTCCTACAGTTGTATCTGATCACTCTTTCTACAGGTGTGTCTGATCACAATACTCTACAGGTGTATCTGATAACTCATTAATACAGGTGTGTCTGATCTCTAATTCTACAGGTGTGTCAGATCTCTCATTCCTACAGATGTTTCTGATGTCTCAATCCTACAGGTGTGTATAATACTCATGTGTACAGGTTTGTCTGGTCAGTCATTCATAAAGGTGTGTCAGATCATTCATTCTTACAGGTGCTTCTGATCACTCATTCCTTCAGGTGCTTCTGATCACTCATTCTAAAAGGTGTGTCTGATCACTCATACCTACAGGTGTGTCTGATTACTCATTCCTACAGTGTGTCTGATCACTCATTCCTACAGGTGTTTCTGATCAATCATTCCTACAGGTGTGTCTGATCACTCATTCCTACAGGTGTGTCTTATCACTCATTCCTACAGCTGAGTCTGATCAGTCATTCCTATAGGTTTTTCTGGTCGCTCATTCCTACAGTTGTTTCTGATCACTCATTCCTACAGTCGAGCCTGATCACTCATTCCTACAGCTGTTTCTGATCACTCATTCCTACAGGTGTTTCTGATCGGTCATTCCTACAGGTGTTTCTGATCACTCATCCTACAGGTGTTTCTGATCAGTCATTCCTACAGGTGTGTCTGATCACTCATCGTACAGGTGTTTCTGATCACTCATTCCTACAGGTGTTTCTAGTCACTCATTCCTACAGGTGTATCTGATCACTAATCCCCACATATATGTCTGATTATACATTCCCACAAATGCATCTGATCACTCATTCCTACAGGTGTGCCTAATCACTCATTCTACAGCTCTGTCTGATCTCTCAACTCTACAGGTGCATCTGATCGCTCGATCCAAAAGTGTGTCATATCACTATTCATACAGGTGTGTCTGATCACTATATCCTACAGGTGTGTCTGATCACTCATCCTACTGGTGTGACTGATCACTCATTCATAGATGTGTTTCTGATCACTCATACCTACAGTTGTGTCTGATCACTCATCATACAGGTTTATCTGATCTCTCATTCCTACATGTGTGTCTGATGATTTATTCCTACAGGTGTGTCAGATCTCTCTTTCTACGGGTGTGTCTGATCACTCATACCTACAGGTGTGTCTGATCACTCTATCCTACAGGTGTGCCTGATCACTAATCCTACAGGTGTGTCTGATCTCTCATTCCTACGGGTGTGTCTGATTTCTCATTCCTACATGTGTGTCTGATCACTCATACTTACAGTTGAGTCTGGTCACTCATTCATACAGATGTGATGGATTACTCATTCCTACAGCTGTATATGATCACTTAGTCCAACAGGTGTGTCTGATCACTCATCCTACAGGTTGGCTCTACATTCATTCCTTCAGGTTTGTCAGAACATTCACTCCTGCATGTTTATCTGAAGACTCATTCTTACAGTCCTCTCTGATTACTCATTCCTACAAATTTGCCTGATCACTCACATCTACAAGTATGTCTGATTACTCCATCCTACCGGTGTGCCTGGTCACACTATCATAGAGGCGCATCTGATTACTAAATCCTACAGGTGAGTATCATCACTCATCATACAGGTGTGACAGGTCACCCATTCCTACAGGCGAGTCTGATCATTCATTCCTGCAGGTGTTTCTGATCATTCATTCCTACAGTTGTTTCTGACCACAAGTTCCTACAGCTGTTTCTGATCACTCATTCCTACAGGTGTTTCTGATCACACATTCCTACAGGTGTTTCAGATCACTCATTCCTACAGTTGTGTCTGATCTCTCATTCGTACAGGTGTGGCTGATCACTCATTCCTACAGGTGTTTCTGATCACTGATTCCTACAGGCACGTCTAATCACTAATCCCCACATATGTGTCTAATTATACAATCACACTGGTGCATGTGATCACTTATTCCTACAGGTGTGCCTTATCACTCATTCTGCAGCTGTGTCTGGTCTCTGAAACCTACAGGTGCATCTGATCACTCTATCCAACAGGTGTGTCAGATCACTCATCGTAAAGGTGTGTCTGATCACTCTATCCTACAGCTGTCTCTGTTCACTCATCCTACAGTCGTTTATGATCTCCCATCCCTCCAGTTTTGTGTGAACATTCACTCCTACATGTATGTCTGACCACTCTATTCTACAGGTGTGACAGATCACTCATTCTACAGGTGTGTCTGATCATTCATTCCTGCAGGTGTGTCTGATCACTTCTACATACAGGTATGTCTGATCCCTCATGCATACAGGTGCGTCTGATCACTCTATCCTACAGGTGTGTCTGATCACTCATCCTACAGGTGTGACTGATCATTCATTCACACAGGTGTGTCTGATCACTCATCCTACAGGTGTGTCTGATCTCTCATTCCTACAGCTTTGTCTGATCATTTATTCCTACAGCTGTATCTGATCATTCTTTCTACAGGTGTGTCTGATCACTATATTCTACAGGTGTATCTGATAACTCATTAATACAGGTGTGTCTGATCTCTAATCCTACAGGTGTGTCTGATCTCTCATTCCTACAGATGTGTCTGATGTCTCAATCCTACAGGTGTGTCTGAATACTCATATGTACAGGTTTGTCTGGTTAGTCATTCATAAAAGTGTGTCAGGTCATTCATTCTTACAGGTGCTTCTGATCACTCATTCCTTCAGGTGCTTCTGATCACTCATTCAACAGGTGTGTCTGATCACTCATACCTACAGGTGTATCTGATCACTCATTCCTACAGAGTTTTGGATCACTCATTCCTACAGGTGCATCGGATCACTCATTCCTATAGGTGTGACTGATCACTTAACCTACAGGTGTGTCTGAACTTTCATTCCTACAGGTGTATCTGAAGACTCATTCTTACAGGCGTGTCGGATCACTCATTCCTGCAAGTGTGTCTGATCACTCATACTTACAGGTGTGTCTGATCACTCCATTTTACCGGTGTAAGAGGAGGAATTTCTTCACCCAGAGAATGGTGAACCTGTGGAATTCTCTGCCACAGAGGGCGGTGGATGCCAGTTCATTAAGTATATTCAAGAAAGAGTTGGATATATTTCTTAAGGCTAAAGTGATCAAGGGATATGGGGAGAAGGCAGGGACAGGGTACTGTATTTGGATGATCAGCCATGATCTCATTGAATGGCGGAGCAGGCTCGAAGGGCCGAATGGCCTACTCCTGCTCCTATCTTCTATGTTTCTATGTTTCTATGTGCTTGATCACACTATCATACAGGTGCAGCTGATCACTACTTCATACAGAAGTGTCTGATCACTCATCCTACAGGTGTGACAGATCACTCATTCCTATAGGTGTGTCAGATCACTCATTCCTACAGGTGGGCCTGATCATTCATTCCTACAGGTGCTTCTGATCAATCATGCCTTCAGGTGCTTCTGATCACTCATTCCTACAGTTGTTACGGATCACTCATTCCTACAGGTGTTTCTCATCACTCATTCCTACAGGTGTTTCTGATCACTTGTTCCTACAGGTGTTTCTGATCACTCATTCCTACAGGTGTTTCTGATCACTCATTCCTACAGGTGTGCCTGATCATTCATTCCTACAGGTGCTTCTGATCACTCATGCATTCAGGTGCTTCTGATCACTCATTCCTACAGGTGTGCCTGATCACTCATTCCTACAGGTGTTTCTGATCACTCATTCCTACAGGCACGTCTGATCACTAATCTCCACATAGGGGTCTGATTATACATTCCCACAAGTGCATCTGATCACTCATTCCTACAGGTGTGTCTGATCACTCATTCTACAGCTGTGTCTATTCTCTCAAATCTACAGGTGCATCTGATCAATCTGTCCAACAGGTGTGTCAGATCACTCATCCTACAGGTGTGTCTCATCACTATATTCTACAGGGGTGTCTGATCACTCATACTACAGGTGTGACTGATCACTCATTCATACAGGTTTGTCTGTTCACTCAACCTACAGTTGTTTATGTTCTCTCATGCCTACAGGTGTGTCTGATCATTCATTCCTACAGGTGTGTATGATCACTCTATCCTACAGGTGTGTCAGGTCACACGTCCTACAGGTGTGTATGATCACTCATACATACAGGTGTGTCTGATCCCTCATGCACACAGTTGCGTCTGATCACTCTATCCTACAGTCGTGTCTGATCACTCATCCTACAGGTGTGACTGATCACTCATTCACACAGGTGTGCCTGATCACTCATCCTAAATGTGTGTCTGATCTCACATTCCTACAGGTGTGTCTGATCATTCATTCCTACAGGTGTATCTGATCACTGTTTCTACATGTGTGTCGGATCTCTCTATCTACAGGTGTGTCTGATCACTCATTCCTACAGGTGTGTCTGATAATGCAGTAATACAGGCATGTCTGATCTCTAATCCTACAGGTGTGTCTGATCTCTCATTCCCACAGGAGTGTCTGATATCTGAATCCTGCAGGTGTGTCTGATTACTCATATGTACAAGTTTGTCTGGTCAGACATTCATAAAGGTATGTCAGATCACTCATTCCTACAGGTTTGTCTGATCATTCACACTACAGGTGTATCTGAATACTCATTCCTACAGTGTGTCTGATCACTCATTCCTACAAGTGCGTCGGATCACTCATTCCTACAGGTGTGTCTGATCACTCATTCCTACAGGTGTATCTGATAACTCTTCCTACAGGTGTGTCTGAACTTTCATTCCTACAGGTGTGTCTGAAGATTCATTCTTACAGGTGTGTCTGATCACTCATTCCTACATGGGTGTCTGATCACTCATACTTACAGATGTGTCTGATCCCTCCATCCTACCAGTGTGCCTGATCACACAATCATACAGGTGCAGTTGATCAATATATCGTACAGATGTGTCTGATCACTCATCCTACAGGTGTGACAGATCACTCATTCCTACAGGTGAGTCTGATCACTCATTCCTACAGGTGTTTCTGATCACTCATTCCTTCAGGATTTTCTGATCAGTCATTACTACAATTGTTTCTGATCACACATTCCTACAGGTGTTTCTCATCACTCATTCCTACAGGTGTTTCTGATCACTCATTCCTACAGATGTTTCTGATCACTCGTTCCTACAGGTGTTTCTGATCACTCATTCCTACAGATGTTTCTGATCACTCATTCCTACAGGTGTGCCTAATCGTTCATTCCTACAGGTGTTTCTTATCACTCATTCCTACAGGCACATCTGCTCTCTAATCCCCACGTATGTGTCTGATTATTGATTCTCACAAGTGCAACTGATCACTCATTCCTACAGATGTGTCTAATCAATCATTCTACTGCTGTGTCTGATCTCTCATATCTACAGATGCATCTGATCACTCTATCCAAAAGGTGTGTCAGATCACTCATGCTACAGGTGTGTTTGATCATGATATTCTACAGGTGTGTCTGACCACTCATCCTACAGGTGTGACTGATCACTCATTCATACAGGTGTGTCTGATCATTCATTCCTACAGGTGTATCTGATCACTCTTTCTACATGTGTGTCGGATCTCTCTATCTACAGGTGTGCCTGATCACTCATTCCTACAGGTGTGTCTGATAATGCAGTAATACAGGTGTGTCTGATCTCTAATCCTAAAGTCGTGTCTGGTCTCTCATTCCTACAGGAGTGTCTGATATCTGATTCCTGCAGGTGTGTCTGATTACTCATATGTACAAGTTTTTCTGGTCAGACATTCATAAAGGTATGTTGGATCACTCATTCCTACAGGTTTGTCTGATCACTCATGCTACAGGTGTGACTGATCACTCATTCATACAGGTGTGTCTGATCACTCATTCTACAGTTGTTTGTGATCACTCAAACTACAGGTGTGACTGATCACTCATTCATACAGGTGTGTCTGATCACTCATTCTACAGTTGTTTGTGATCACTCAAACTACAGGTGTGACTGATCACTCATTCATACAGGTGTGTCTGATCACTCATCCTACAGGTGTGTCTGATCTCTCAGTCCTACAGGTGTGTCTAATCATTCCTTCCTACAGGTGTGTCTGATCACTTTTTCTATATGTGTGTCTGATCACTCTATCCTACAGGTGTATCTGATAACGCATTTATACAGGTGTGTCTGATCACTAGTCCTACAGGTGTGTCAGAGCTCTCATTCCATCAGGTGTGTCTGATCTCCAATTCCTACAGGTGTGTCTGATCACTCATTTCTACAGGTGTGTCTGATCACTCATTCCTACACGTGTTTCGGATCACTCATTCCTACAGGTGTGTTTGATCACTCATTCCTACAGGTGTGTCTGATCTCTCATCCAACAAGTGTGTCTGATCATTCATTCCTTCAGTTGTGTCAGAACATTCATTCCTAAAGATGTATCTGAAGACTCATTCTTAAAGGTGTGTCTGTTCGCTCATTCCTACAGGGTTCTCTGATCACTCATTTCTACAGGTGTGTCTGATCACTCATTCCTGCATGTGTATCTGATCACTCGTTCCTACAGGTGTGTCTGATCACTCTTTCCCACAGGTCTGTCTGATCACTCATTCCTACATGTGTGTCAGATCACTCTTTCCCACAAGTGTGTCTGATCACTCATTCCTATAGGTGTGTCTGATTACTCATTCCCACAAGTGTGTCTGATCAGTCAATCCTACAGTTGTGTTGGATCACGCATTCCTACAGGTGTGTCTGATCACTCATTCCTACAGGTGTGTCTCATCACTCATTCCTCCAGGTGCATCTGATCACTGATTCCTACAGATGTGTCTGATCACTCATCCATACAGGTCTGTCAGATCACTCATTCCTGCAGGTGCATCTGATCAATCATTCTTACAGGTGTGTCTGGTCACTCATTCAAACAGGTGTCTCGGATCACTCGTTCATACAGGTATATCAGAACACTCATTCAAACAGGTATGTTGGATCACTCATACCTACAGGTGTGTCTAATCACTCATTCCTACAGCTGCGTCTGATCACTCATTCCTACAGGTGTGACAGATCACTCATTCCTACAGGTATGTCTGATCACTCATTCCTATAGATGTGTCTGATCCCTCATTCCTACAGGCGTGTCTGATCACTCAATCCTACAGGTGCATCTGATCGCTCATCCTACAGGTGTGTCTGATCACTCATTCCTGCATGTGTACCTAATCACACATTCCTACAGATGTGACTGATCCCTCATTCCTACAGGCGTGTCTGATCACTGATTCCTACATGTGTGTCTGATCACTCATTCCTACAGGTGCATCTGATCACTCATTCCTACAGGTGTGTCTGATCTCTCATTCCTACAGGAGTGACTGATCACTCATTCATAGAAACATAGAAACATAGAAGATAGGAGCAGATAATAGCCCATTCAGCACTTCGAGCCTGCTCCTCCATTCAATGTGATCATGTCTGATCATCCAAACTCAGTACCCTGTCCCCACCTTTTCCCCATATCCCTTGATCCCTTCAGCCTCAAGAAACATATCCAACTCTTTCTTGAATATATTAATGAACTGGCCTCCACCGCTTGCTGTGGCAGAGAATTCCACAGGTTCACCACTCTCTGGGTGAAGAAATTCCTCCTCATTTCAGTCCTAAATGGCTTACCCCTTATCCTTAGACTATGACCCTTGTTTCTGGACTCCCCGGCCATCAGAAACATCCTTCCTGCATCTAGTCTGTCCAGGCCTGACAGAATTTTATAGGTCTCGATGAGATCCCCTCTCAATCTTCTAAACTCCAGTGAGTATAAGCCCAATTGACACAATCTCTCCTCATACGTCATTCCTGCCATCCCAGGTGTCAGCCTGGTGAATCTTCGCTGCACTCCCTCCATGGCAAGAACGTCCTTCCTCAGGTATGGTGAAGAAAATTGCACACAGTACTCAAGGTGCGGTCTCACCAAGGCCCTGTACAACTGTAGCAAGACACCCTTGTTCCTGTACTCGAACCCTCTTGCTACGAAGGGCAACATACCATTTGCCTTCTTAACCACCTGCTGCACCTGCATGCTTACCTTCAGCGACTGGTGCACAAGGATACCCAGGTCTCTTTGCACTTCCCCTTCTCCCAATCTATTGCCATTCAAATAATAATCTGCCTTCCTGTTTTTGCCACCAAAGTGGATAACCTCACATTTATCCACATTATAGTGCATTTGCCATGTTTCTGCCTAATCACCCAACCTGTCCAAATCGTACTGGATTTTCCCAACATCCTCCTCACAGCTTACCCTCCCGCCCAGCTTTGTGTCGTCTGCAAATTTGGAGATATTACATCCAATTCCCTCATCCAGATCATTAATATATATTGTGAACAGCTGGGGTCCTAGGACCGATCCTTGCGGTTCCCCACTAGTCACTGCCTGCCACTCGGAAAATGACCCGTTTATTCCAACTCTTTGCTTTCTGTCCGCCAACCAGTTCTCTATCCAAGTCAATACCTTGCCCCCAATCCCATGTGCCTTAATTTTGCACACTAATCTCTTGTGTGGGACCTTATCGAAAGCCTTCTGAAAGTCTAAATACACCACATCCACTGGTTCCCCCTTACCTATTTTACCAATTACATCCCCAAAAAATTCCAATATATTAGTCAATCATGATTTACCTTTTGTAAATCCATGTTGATTTTGTTCAATCCTGTCACTGCTTTCCAAGTGCACTGCTATTACATCTTTTATAATAGACTCTACCATTTTCCCCACTACCGATGTCAGGCTTACCGGTCTATAATTCCGCGCTTTTTCTCTACCACCTTTTTTGAATAGTGGGGTAACATTAGCTTCCCTCCAATCCATGGGTACCGTTCCAGAGTCTATCGAGTTCTGGAAGATGATCTGTAGTGCATCTACTATCTCTAGGGCCACTTCCTTAAGTACCCTGGGATGTAGACCATCAGGCCCTGGGGATTTATCAGCCTTCAGTCCCATCAATTTTCCCAACACCATTTTCCTACAAATACTGATTTCTTTCAGTTCCTCGCTTTCATCAGACCCTATGTTCCCCGGCATCTCTGGGAGGTTATTTGTGCCCTCCTTTGTGAAGACAGGTGTGTCTGATCAATCATCCTAGAGGTGTGTCTGCTCTCTCATTCCTACAGGTTTGTACGATCATTCATTCCTACGGGTTTGTCTGATCACTCTTTCTATAGGTGTGTCTGATCACTCATTCCTACAGGTGCGTCTGATCACTCATCCTACAGGTGTGTCTGATCTCTCTTCTACAGGTATGTCTGATCATTCATTCCTACGGGTGTGCCTGA
Organism: Somniosus microcephalus; assembly: GCF_052327205.1. Taxonomy (NCBI): domain Eukaryota; kingdom Metazoa; phylum Chordata; class Chondrichthyes; order Squaliformes; family Somniosidae; genus Somniosus; species Somniosus microcephalus. Next base: position 150,405,458 of record NC_140992.1, on the reverse strand, counting down.
TCACTCTTTCTATAGGTGTGTCTGACGCTCATTCCTACAGGTTTGTCTGATCACTCTATCATACAGGTGTATCTGATAATTCATCAATACAGTTGTGTCTGATCACTAATCCTACAGGTGTGTCCGAGCTCTCATTCCTACTGCTGTGTCTGATCTCCAATTCCTACAGGTGTATCTGATCACTCATACTTATGGATGTGTCGCATCACTCATTCCTACAGGTGTATCAGATCACTCATTACTACAGGTGTGTCGGATCGCTCATTCGAACAGGTGTGTCTGATCATTCATTCCTGTAGGTGTGTCTGATCTCTCATCCTACAGTTGTTTCTGATCACTCTTTTCTACAGGTGTGTCTGATCATTCATTCCTACAGGTTTGTCTGATCATTCATTCCTACGGGTTTGTCTGATCACTCTTTCTATAGGTGTGTCTGATCACTCATTCCTACAGGTGTGTTTGATCACTAATTTTACAGCTGTGTACGAGCTCTCATTCCTACAGCTGTGTCTGATCTTCAATTCCTACAGGTGTGTCTGATCATTCATACTTACAGGTGTGTCGCATCACTCATTCCTACAGGTGTATCGGATCACTCATTCCTACAGGTGAGTCAGATCACTCATTCCTACAGCTGTGTCTGATCACTCATTCCTACAGGTGTGTCTGATCACTCATTCCTACAGGTGTGTCTGATTTCTCATTCCTCCAGGTATGTCTAATCATTCCTTCCTACAGGTGCATCGGATCCCTTTTTCTTTAGGAGTGTCTGATCACTCATTCCTAAAGGTGTGTCTGATAACTCTATCCTACAGCTGTATCTGATAACACATTAATACAGGATTGTCTCATCACTTATCCTACAGGTGTTTCTGAGCTCTCATTCCTACAGGTGTGTCTAATCTCCAATTCCTAAAGGTGTGTCTGATCACTCATACTTACAGGTGTGTCTGGTCACTTATTCATACAGGTGTGTCGCTCCCTCATTCCTACAGGTGTATTGGATCACTCATTCCAACAGGTGTGTCTGATAACTCTTACCTACACGTGTGTCTGATCACTCATTCCTACAGGTGTGTCTGATCACTCATTCCTACATGTGTGTCGGATCACTCATTCCTACAGGTGTGATTGATCACTCATTCCTACAGGTGTGTCTGACCTCTCATCCTACAAGTGTGTCTGATCATTCCTTCCTTCAGGTGTTTCAGAACATTCATTCCTACAGGTGTATCTGAAGACTCATTCTTACAGCTGTGTCTGTTCGCTCATTCCTACAGGGGTCTCTGATCACTCATTTCTACAGGTGTGGCTGATCACTCATTCCTACAGGTGCATCTGATCACTCAGTCCTACAGGTGTGTCTGATCACTAATTCCTACATGTGTGTCTGATCACTCGTTCCTACGGTTGTGTCTCATCACTCTTTCCCACAGGTGTGTCTGATCACTCAATCCTACAAGTGTGTCTGATCACTCATTCCCACAGGTGTGTCTGATCACTCATTCCTACAAGTGTGTATGATCACTCTTTCCCACAGGTGTGTCTGATCACTCAATCCTACAAGTGTGTCTGATCACTGATTCCCACAGGTGTGTCTGATCACTCATTCCTACATGTGTTTCTGATCACTCTTTCCTACAAGTGTGTCTGATCACTCATTCCTACAAGTGTGTCTGATCACTCATTCCTACATGTGTTTCTGATCACTCTTTCCTACAAGTGTGTCTGATCACTCATTCCCACAGGCGTGTCTGATCAGCCATTCCTACAGTTGTGTCGAAACACTCATTCCAACAGGTGTGTCTGATCACTCATTCCTACAGTTGTGTTGGATCACTCATCCATACAGGTCTGTCGGATCACTCATTCCTGCAGGCGCATCTGATCAATCATTCTTACAGGTGTGTCTGGTCACTCATTCATACAGGTTTCTCGGATCACTCATTCCTACAGGTGTATCGGAACCCTCGTTTGAACAGGTGTGTTGGATCACTTATACCTACAGGAGTGTCTAATCACTCATTCCTACAGCTGTGTCTGATCACTCATTCCTACAGATATGTCTGATCCCTCATTCCTACAGGCGTGTCTGATCACTCATTCCTACAGGTGTGTCTGATCACTCATCCTACAGGTGTGTCTGATCTCTCATTCTACAGGTGTGTCTGATCATTCATTCCTATGGGTGCGCCTGATCACTCTTACTATAGGAGTGTCTGATCGCTCATTCCTACAGGTTTGTCTGATCACTCTATCCTACAGGTGTATCTGATAATTCATTAATACAGATGTGTCTGATCACTAATCCTGCAGGTGTGCCCGTGCTCTCATTCCTACTGCTGTGTCTGATCTCCAATTCCTACAGGTATATCTGATCACTCATACTTACAGATGTGTCGCACCACTCATTCCTACAGGTGTATCGGATCACTCATTTCTACATGTGTGTCGGATCGCTCATTCCAACAGGTGTGTCTGATCACTCATTCCTACAAGTGTGTCTGATCACTCATTCCCACAGGTGTATCTGATCAGTCATTCCTACAGTTGTGTTGGATCACTCATCCATACAGGTCTGTCGGATCACTCATTCCTGCAGGCACATCTGATCAATCATTCTTACAGGTGTGTCTGCTCACTCATTCATACAGGTTTCTCGGATCACTCATTCCTACAGGTGTATCGGAACACTCATTTGAACATTTGTGTTGGATCACTTATACCTACAGGTGTGTCTAATCACTCATTCCTACAGCTGTGACTGATCACTAAGTCCTACAGGTGTGTCTGATCACTAATTCCTACATGTGTGTCTGATCACTCATTCCTACGGTTGTGTCTCATCACTCTTTCCCACAGATGTGTCTGATCACTCAATCCTACAAGTGTGTCTGATCACTCATTCCTACAAGTGTGTCTGATCACTCAATCCTACAAGTGTGTCTGATCACTCATTCCTACATGTGTTTCTGTCACTCTTTCCTACAAGTGTGTCTGATCACTCATTCCTACAAATGTGTCTGATCACTCATTCCTACAAGTGTGTCTGATCACTCATTCCTACAAATGTGTCTGATCACTCATTCCCACAGGTGTGTCTGATCAGTCATTCCTACAGTTGTGTTGGATCACTCATCCATACAGGTCTGTCGGATCACTCATTCCTGCAGGCGCATCTGATCAATCATTCTTACAGGTGTGTCTGGTCACTCATTCATACAGGTTTCTCGGATCACTCATTCCTACAGTTGTATCGGAACCCTCATTTGAACAGGTGTGTTGGATCACTTATACCTACAGGAGTGTCTAATCACTCATTCCTACAGCTGTGTCTGATCACTCATTCCTACAGGTATGTCTGATCACTCATTCCTACAGATATGTCTGATCCCTCATTCCTACAGGCGTGTCTGATCACTCATTCCTACAGGTGCATCTGATCACTCATCCTACAGGTGTGTCTGATCTCTCATTCTACAGGTGTGTCTGATCACTCTATCCTACAGGTGTATCTGATAATTCATTAATACAGATGTGTCTGATCACTACTCCTACAGGTGTGTCCGTGCTCTCATTCCTACTGCTGTGTCTGATCTCCAATTCCTACAGGTATATCTGATCACTCATACTTACAGATGTGTCGCGTCACTCATTCCTACAGGTGTATCGGATCACTCATTCCCACAGGTGTGTCTGATCACTCTTTCCTACAAGTGTGTCTGATCACTCATTCCCACAGGTGTGTCTGATCACTCATTCCTGTAGGTGTGTCTGATCTCTCATACTACAGGTGTTTCTGATCACTCTTTTCTACAGGTGTGTCTGATCATTCATTTCTACAGGTGTGTCTGGTCACTCATTCCTTCAGGTGTTTCTGGGAACTCATCCTACAGATGTGTCTAATCCCTCATCATACAGGTGTGCCTGATCTCTCATTCCTACAGTTGAGTCCGATCACTCATTCCCTCAGGTGTGTCTGATCACTCATTCCTACAGGTGTGTCAGTTCAATCTTTCCTACAGGTGCATCTGATCACTCGTTCCTACAGGTGTGTCTGATCACACATTCATACAGGTGTCTCGGATAACTCATTTCTACAGGTCTATCAGATCCATCATTCCAACAGGCGTGTCGGTTCACTCATACCTACAGGTGTGTCTGATCACTCATTCCTACAAGTGTGTCTGATCTCTCATCCTACAAGTGTGTCTGATCATTCATTCCATCAGCTGTGTCAGAACATTCATTCCTACAGGTGTATCTGAAGACTCATTCTTACAGGTGTGTCTGATCACTCATTCATACAGGTGTCTCAGATCACTCATTCCTACATGTGTTTCTGATCACTCTTTCCTACAAGTGTGTCTGATCACTCATTCCTACAAGTGTGTCTGATCACTCATTCCTACATGTGTTTCTGATCACTCTTTCCTACAAGTGTGTCTGATCACTCATTCCCACAGGCGTGTCTGATCAGCCATTCCTACAGTTGTTTCGAAACACTCATTCCAACAGGTGTGTCTGATCACTCATTCCTACAGTTGTGTTGGATCACTCATCCATACAGGTCTGTCGGATCACTCATTCCTGCAGGCGCATCTGATCAATCATTCTTACAGGTGTGTCTGGTCACTCATTCATACAGGTTTCTCGGATCACTCATTCCTACAGGTGTATCGGAACCCTCGTTTGAACAGGTGTGTTGGATCACTTATACCTACAGGAGTGTCTAATCACTCATTCCTACAGCTGTGTCTGATCACTCATTCCTACAGATATGTCTGATCCCTCATTCCTACAGGCGTGTCTGATCACTCATTCCTACAGGTGTGTCTGATCACTCATCCTACAGGTGTGTCTGATCTCTCATTCTACAGGTGTGTCTGATCATTCATTCCTACGGGTGTGCCTGATCACTCTTACTATAGGAGTGTCTGATCGCTCATTCCTACAGGTTTGTCTGATCACTCTATCCTACAGGTGTATCTGATAATTCATTAATACAGATGTGTCTGATCACTAATCCTACAGGTGTGCCCGTGCTCTCATTCCTACTGCTGTGTCTGATCTCCAATTCCTACAGGTATATCTGATCACTCATACTTACAGATGTGTCGCACCACTCATTCCTACAGGTGTATCGGATCACTCATTTCTACATGTGTGTCGGATCGCTCATTCCAACAGGTGTGTCTGATCACTCATTCCTACAAGTGTGTCTGATCACTCATTCCCACAGGTGTATCTGATCAGTCATTTCTACAGTTGTGTTGGATCACTCATCCATACAGGTCTGTCGGATCACTCATTCCTGCACGCACATCTGATCAATCATTCTTACAGGTGTGTCTGGTCACTCATTCATACAGGTTTCTCGGATCACTCATTCCTACAGGTGTATCGGAACACTCATTTGAACATTTGTGTTGGATCACTTATACCTACAGGTGTGTCTAATCACTCATTCCTACAGCTGTGACTGATCACTAAGTCCTACAGGTGTGTCTGATCACTAATTCCTACATGTGTGTCTGATCACTCATTCCTACGGTTGTGTCGCATCACTCTTTCCCACAGATGTGTCTGATCACTCAATCCTACAAGTGTGTCTAATCACTCATTCCTACAAGTGTGTCTGATCACTCAATCCTACAAGTGTGTCTGATCACTCATTCCTACAAGTGTGTCTGATCACTTATTCCTACAAGTGTGTCTGATCACTCATTCCTACAAGTGTGTCTGATCACTCATTCCCACAGGTGTGTCTGATCACTCATTCCTACATGTGTTTCTGTCACTCTTTCCTACAAGTGTGTCTGATCACTCATTCCTACAAATGTGTCTGATCACTCATTCCTACAAGTGTGTCTGATCACTCATTCCTACAAGTGTGTCTGATCACTCATTCCCACAGGTGTGTCTGATCACTGATTCCCACAGGTGTGTCTGATCACTCATTCCTACAAGTGTGTCTGATCACTCATTCCCACAGGTGTGTCTGATCACTCAATCCTACAAGTGTGTCTGATCACTGATTCCCACAGGTGTGTCTGATCGCTCATTCCTACAAGTGTGTCTGATCAATCATTACCACAGGTGTGTCTGATCACTCATTCCAACAGGTGTGTCTGATCACTCATTCCCACAGGTGTGTCTGATCACTCATTCCTACATGTGTTTCTGTCACTCTTTCCTACAAGTGTGTCTGATCACTCATTCCTACAAATGTGTCTGATCACTCATTCCTACAAGTGTGTCTGATCACTCATTCCTACAAGTGTGTCTGATCACTCATTCCCACAGGTGTGTCTGATCACTGATTCCCACAGGTGTGTCTGATCACTCATTCGTACAAGTGTGTCTGATCACTCATTCCCACAGGTGTGTCTGATCACTCAATCCTACAAGTGTGTCTGATCACTGATTCCCACAGGTGTGTCTGATCGCTCATTCCTACAAGTGTGTCTGATCAATCATTACCACAGGTGTGTCTGATCACTCATTCCAACAGGTGTGTCTGATCACTCATTCCCACAGGTGTGTCTGATCAGTCATTCCTACAGTTGTGTTGGATCACTCATCCATACAGGTCTGTCAGATCACTCATTCCTGCGGGCGCATCTGATCAATCATTATTACAGGTGTGTCTGGTCACTCATTCATACAGGTTTCTCGGATCACTCATTCCTACAGTTGTATCGGAACCCTCATTTGAACAGGTGTGTTGGATCACTTATACCTACAGGAGTGTCTAATCACTCATTCCTACAGCTGTGTCTGATCACTCATTCCTACAGATATGTCTGATCCCTCATTCCTACAGGCATGTCTGATCACTCATTCCTACAGGTGCATCTGATCACTCATCCTACAGGTGTGTCTGATCTCTCATTCTACAGGTGTGTCTGATCACTCTATCCTACAGGTGTATCTGATAATTCATTAATACAGATGTGTCTGATCACTAATCCTACAGGTGTGTCCGTGCTCTCATTCCTACTGCTGTGTCTGATCTCCAATTCCTACAGGTATCTCTGATCACTCATACTTACAGATGTGTCGCGTCACTCATTCCTACAGGTGTATCGGATCACTCATTCCCACAGGTGTGTCTGATCACTCATTCCTACAAGTGTGTCTGATCACTCATTCCCACAGGTGTGTCTGATCACTCATTCCTGTAGGTGTGTCTGATATCTCATACTACAGGTGTTTCTGATCACTCTTTTCTACAGGTGTGTCTGATCATTCATTTCTACAGGTGTGTCTGGTCACTCATTCCTTCAGGTGTTTCTGGGAACTCATCCTACAGATGTGTCTAATCCCTCATCATACAGGTGTGCCTGATCTCTCATTCCTACAGTTGAGTCCGATCACTCATTCCCTCAGGTGTGTCTGATCACTCATTCCTACAGGTGTGTCTGTTCAATCTTTCCTACAGGTGCATCTGATCACTCGTTCCTACAGGTGTGTCTGATCACACATTCATACAGGTGTCTCAGATCACTCATTTCTACAGGTCTACCAGATCCATCATTCCAACAGGTGTGTCGGTTCACTCATACCTACAGGTGTGTCTGATCACTCATTCCTACAAGTGTGTCTGATCTCTCATCCTACAAGTGTGTCTGATCATTCATTCCGTCAGCTGTGTCAGAACATTCATTCCTACAGGTGGTGTATCTGAAGACTCATTCTTACAGGGGTGTCTGATCACTCATTCCTACAGGTGTGACGGATCACTCATTCCTACAGGTGTGACAGATCACTCATTCCTAAGGGTATGTATGATCACTCATTCCTGCATGTGTATCTGATCACTCATTCCTACAGATTTGTCTGATCCCCCATTCCTACAGGTGTGTCTGATCATTATCTGCTAGAGGTGTGTCTGATCCCTCATTCCTACAGGTGTGCTTGATCACTCATTCCTACAGTTGTGACAGATCACTCATTCCTACAGGTGTGTCTGATCACTCATTCCTACAGATGTGTCTGATCCCTCATTCCAACAGTTGTATCTGATAACTCATCTTACCGGTGTGTCTGATCATTCATTCCTACAGGTGTGTCTTATCACCCTTTCCTACAGGTGTGCCTGGTCACTCTATCTTACAGGTGCATCTGATCACTCACTTCTACATGTGTACCTGATCACTCATCCTAGAGCTGTGTCTGGTCAATCATTCTTACAGGAGTGTCAGATCACTCATTCATACACATGTGTCTGATCACTCATCCTACAGTTGTGTCTGATCACTCATTTCTACAGGTGTGTCTCATGAATCATTCCTACAGATGTGTCGGATCACTCATTCCTACAGATGTATCTGATCATTCATTCCTACAGGTGTGTCTGATCACTCATTCCTTCAGGTGTGTCAGAACACACATTCCTACAGGAGTGCCTGATCTCACTATCCTACTGGTGTGTCTAATCATTCATTCTTACAGATGTGTCTGATCACCATTTCCTACAGTTATGTCTGATCACTCAGTCCTACAGGTGTGGCTGCCCACTCATCGTACAGGTGTATCTGAACACTCATTCTTACAGGCGTGTCTGATCACTCACACCTATTTGTATGTCAGATCACTACATCATTCATGTGTGTCAGAACATTCATTCCCATAGATTTGTCTGATCTCTCATCCTGCAGGTGTGTCTGATCACTCAATCCTCTAGTTGTGTCTGCTCACTCATTTTACAGGTGTGTCTGATCACTCATTCCTTCAGGTATTTCTGATTACTCATCTTACAGGTGTGTCTGATCACTCATTCCTAGAGTTCTGTCAGATCACTCATCCTACATGTGTGACTGATCACTCATTCCTTCAGGTGTGTTAAAATATTCATCCCCACAGGTGAATCTGAACAACTCATTCTTACAGGTTTGACTGATCACTCATTCCTACAGGTGTGTCAGAAATTCATTCCTATAGGTGTATCTGAATACTCATTCTTACAGGTGTTTCTGATCAATCCATCCTACAGGTGTGTCTGATCACACTATCATACAGGTGTTTCTGATCACTCATTCCTACAAGTGTGTTTGATCACTAATTCCCACAGATGTGCTTGATTACTCATCCCTACAGGTGCATCTCATCACTCGTTCCTACAGGTGAGAGATATCACTCATTCTACAACTGTGCCTGATCACTCTGACCTACAGGTGCATCTGATCGCTCGTTCCTACAGGTGTGCCTGATTACTCTTTCCAACAGGTGTTTCTGATCACTCATTCCTACAGGTGTGTCTGATAACTCATTCCTAAAGGTGTGCCTGAACATTCTTTCCTATAGGTGTGTCTGATCCCTCAATCCTACAGGTGTGTTAAATCACTCATTCCTACAGTTGTATCTGATGACTCATCCAACAGGTGTGTTTGATCATTTCTACAGGTGGGTCTCATCAGTCCTTCCTACATGTGTGCCTGATAAATCATTCCTACATGTGTGTCTGTTCATTCAATCCTACAGGTGTGTCTGAAACACATTCCTACAGGTGTGTCTGTTCAGTCATTCCTACAGTTGTGTCTGATTACTCATTCCTACAGGTGCATCTGATCAATCAGTCCTACAGGTGTGTCTGATCACTCATTCCCACAGTTGTGTCTGATCACTCATTCATACAGGTGTTGCTGATCATTCCTATAGGTGTGTCTGAACACTCAGTCCCAGATGTGTGTCTAATCATACATTCCCGCAGATGTGTCTGATCACTCAGTACTACAGGTGTGTCTGATTACTGATTACAAAAGGTGTGCCTGTTCATTCATTCTTACAGGTGTGCCATATCACCTTTTCCTACAGGTGTGTCTGATCACTCTATCCTACAGGTGCATCTGATCACTCATTTCTAAACGTGTATCTAATCACTCATCCTAAAGGTGTGTCTGATCACACATCCTACAGGTGTATCAGGTCACTCATTCCTCCACATGTGTCTGATCACTCATTCTACAGGTGTGTCTGATCACTCATTCCTACAGGAGTGTCGGATCACCCATTCCTGCAAATATATCCCATCACTCATTCTTACAGGTGTGTCAGATCACTCATTCCTTCAGGTGTGTCTGGCCACTCATTCTACAGATGTGTCTGATCACTCATTGTGCACGTGTGTCTGATCACTGATTCCTAAAGTTGTGCCTGTTCACTCATCCTACAGGTGTGTCTGATCACTCAAACCTACAGGTGTATCTGATCACTCGTTCCCACAGATGTGTCTGATCACTCATTCCTAAATTCGTGTCTGATCACTCAATCCTACAGGTGTGTTGGTTCACTCATTCCTACAGGTTCGTCTGATCACTCATTCCTACATTTGTATCTGATGACTCATCCGACAGGTTTGTTTGATCATTCCTACAGGTGTGTCTCATCAGTCATTCCTACATGTGTGCCTGATAAATCATTCCTACACGTGTGTCTGTTCATTCAATCCTACAGGTGTGTCTGAACACACATTCCTACAGGTGTTTCTGTTCACTCATTCCTTCAGTTGTGTCTGATTACTCATTCCTACCAGTGCATCTGATCACTCAGTCCTACAGGTTTGTCTGATCACTCATTCCCACAGGTGTGTCTGATCACTCCTTCCTACAGGTGTGTCTGATCATTCCTACAGGTGTGTCTGATCACTCAATCGCAGATGTGTGTCTAATCATACATTCCCGCAGATGTGTCTGATTGCTCAGTACTACAGGTGTGTCTGATTACTGATTCCAAAAGATGTGCTTGATCATTCTTTCTTACAGGTGTGTCGTATCACCTTTTCCTACAGGTGTGTCTGATCACTCATTTCAACTCATGTAACTGATCACTCATCCTACAGGTGTATCAGATCACTATTTGCTCCACATGTATCTGATCACTCATTCTACAGGTGTGTCTGATCACTCATTACTACAGGTGTGCCTGATTGCTCTTTCCTACAGGAGTGTCGGATCACTCATTCCTACAAAAGTATCCCATCACTCATTCTTACAGGTGTGTCTGATCACTCATTCCTTCAGGTGTGTCAGAACACTCATTCCTAAAGGTGTGCCTGATCAATTATTCCTACTGGTGTGTCTAATCATTCATTCGTACAGGTGTATCTGATCACTCATTCCTACAGGTGTGTCTGATCACTCATTCCTACAGGTGTGTCTAATCACTCATTCCTACAGCTGCGTTTGATCACTCATTCCTACAGGTGTATCTGATCACTCAATCCTACAGGTGAGTCTGATCACTCTGTCTGACAGGTATACCTGATCACACATTCCTACAGGCATGTCTGACCACTCATCCTACAGGTGAGTCTGATCACACATTCCTTCAGGTGTGTCAGAAAACACTTTCCTACAGGTATGCCTATTCACTTATTCTTACAGGTTTGTCTGATCACTCATTCTTTCAGATGTGTCTGATCACTCATCCTACAGGTGTGTCTGATCACTCTTTCCCACAGGTGTGTCTGATCACTCTTCCCTGCAGGTGTTTCTGATCACTCTATCCTACAGGTGTATCTGATAATTCATTAATACGGGTGTTTCTGATCACTAATCATACAGGTGTGCCCGAGCTCTCATTCCTACAGCTGTGTCTGATCTCCAATTCCTCCAGGTGTGTCTGATCACTAATAAATATAGGTGTGTCGCATCACTCATTCCTACAGGTGCATTGGATCACTCATTCCTACAAGTGTGTCGGATCACTCATTCCTACAGGTGTGTCTGATCACTCATTCCTACAGGTGTGTCTGATCTCTCATTCCTACAGTTGAGTCTGATCACTCATTCCTACAAGTGTGTCTGGTCGCTCATTCCTACAGGTGTGTCTGTTCAATCATTCCTACAGGTGCGTCTGATCATTTGTTCCTACTGGGGTGTCTGATCACTCATTCATACAGGTGTCTCGGATCACTCATTTCAACAGGTGTATCGGATCCGTCATTCCAACAGATGTGTCGGATCACTCATACCTACAGGTGTGTCACAGCTCTCATCCTACAAGTGTGTCTGATCATTCATTCCGTCAGCTGTGTCAGAACATACATTCCTACAGGTGCATCTGAAGACTCATTCTTACAGGTGTGTCTGATCACTTATTCATAAAGGTGTCTCTGATCACTCATTCCTACAGGTGTGTCTGATCAATCATTCCTACAGGTGTGATGGATCACTCATTCCTACAGGTATGTCTGGTCACTCATTGCTACAGGTGTGTCTGATCAATCATTCCTACAGGTGGGTCTGATCACTTATCCTACAAGTGTGTCTGATCATTCATTCCTTCAGGTGTGTCAGAACATTAATTCCTACAGCTGTGTCTGTTCAGTCATTCCTACAGGTGCATCTGATCACTCGTTCCTACAGGTGTGTCCGATCACTCCTTCATACAGGTGTCTCGGATCACTCATTTCTACAGGTCTATTGGATCCATCATTCCAACAGGTGTTTTGGATCACTCATACCTACAGGTGTGTCTGATCACTCATTCCTACAAGTGCGTCTGATCATTTATTCCATCAGCTGTGTCAGAACATTCATTCCTACAGGTGCATCTGAAGATTCATTCTTACAGGTGTGTCTGATCACTCATTCATACAGGTGTCTCGGATCACTCATTCCTACAGGTGTGTCTGATCACTCCTTCATACAGATGTGACTGATCCCTCATTACTACAGGCGTCTCTGATTACTCATTCCTACAGGTGCATCTGATCACTCATCCTACAGGTGTGTCTGATCACTCATTCCTGCATGTGTATCTGATCACTCATTCCTACAGATGTGTCTGATCCCCTATTCCTACAGGTGTGTCTGATCACTCATTCCTACTGTTGTGTCTGATCACTCATTCCTACACGTGTGTCTGATCACTCATCCTACAGGTGTATCAGATAACTAATTGCTCCACATGTATCTGATCACTCATTCTACAGGTGTGTCTGATCACTCATTCCTACAGGAGTGACTGATTACTCATTCATAGAAACATAGAAACATAGAAGATAGGAGCAGATAGTAGGCCATTCGGCACTTCGAGTCTGCTCCTCCATTCAATGTGATCATGTCTGATCATCCAAACTCAGTACACTGTCCCCGCCTTTTCCCCATATCCCTTGATCCCTTCAGCCTCAAGAAACATATCCAACTCTTTCTTGAATATATTTAATGAACTGGCCTCCACCGCCCGCTGTGGCAGAGAATTCCACAGGTTCACCACTCTCTGGGTGAAGAAATTCCTCCTCATTTCAGTCCTAAATGGCTTACCCCTTATCCTCAGAATATGACCCCTGTTTCTGGACCCACCGGCCATCAGAAACATTCCTACAGGTATGTCTGGCAACTCATTCCTACAAGTGTGTCTGATCATTCATTCCTTCAGGTGTGTCAGAACATTAATTCCTACAGCTGTGCCTGTTCAGTCATTCCTACAGGTGCATCTGATCACTCATTCCTACAGGTGTGTCCGATCACTCCTTCATACAGGTGTCTCGGATCACTCATTTCTACAGGTCTATCGGATCCATCATTCCAACAGGTGGTTTGGATCACTCATACATACAGGTGTGTCTGATCACTCATTTCTACAAGTGCGTCTGATCATTTATTCCATCAGCTGTGTCAGAACATTCATTCCTACAGGTGCATCTGAAGATTCATTCTTACAGGTGTGTCTGATCACTCATTCATACAGGTGTCTCAGATCACTCATTCCTACAGGTGTGTCTGATCACTCCTTCGTACAGATGCGACTGATCCCTCATTACTACAGGCGTCTCTGATTACTCATTCCTACAGGTGCGTCTGATCACTCATCCTACAGGTGTGTCTGATCACTCATTCCTGCATGTGTATCTGATCACTCATTCCTACAGATGTGTCTGATCCCCTATTCCTACAAGTGTGTATGATCACTCATTCCTACTGTTCTGTCTGATCACTCATTCCTACAGGTGTGTCTGATCAATCATTCCTACATGAGTGACTGATCACTCTTTCATACAGGAGTGGCTGATCACTCATTCATACAGGTGTGTCTGATCACTCATCCTACAGGTGTGTCTGATCTCTCATTCCTACAGGTGTGTCTGATCTCCAATTCCTACAGGTGTGTCTGATCACTAATACTTACAGGTTTGTCGCATCACTCATTCCTACAGGTGTATCAGATCACTCATTCCTCAGGTGTGTCTGATCTCTCATCCTACAGGTGTTTCTGATCACTCGTTTCTACAGGTCTGTCTGATCATTCATTTCAACAGGTGTGTCTGATAACTCATTCCTTCTGGTGTGTCTGGTCACTCATCCTACAGTTGTGTCTAATCACTCATCGTACAGGTGTGTCTGATCTCTCATTCCTACAGTTGAGGTTGATCACTCATTCCTACAGGTATGTCTGATCACTCATTCCTACAGGTGTGTCTGTTCAATCATTCCTACAGGTGCGTCTTATCATTCATTCCTACAGGTGTGTCTGATCACTCATTCATACAGGTGTGTCGGATCACTCATTTCAACAGGTGTATCGGATCTGTCATTCCAACAGATGTGTCGGATCACTCATACATACAGGTGTGTCTCATCTCTCATCCAACAAGTGTGTCTGATCATTCATTCCTTCAGCTGTGTCAGGACATACATTCCTACAGGTGTATCTGAAGACTCATTCTTACAGGAGTGTCTGATCACTCATTCATACAGGTGTCTTGGATCACTCATTCCTACAGGAGTGTCTGATCACTCATTTCTACCGGTGTGATGGATCACTCATTCCTACAGGTGTGTCTGATCACTCATTCTTTCAACTGTGTCTGATCAATCATTCCTACAGGTGTGTCTGATCTCTCATCCTTCAGGTGTTTCTGATCACTCATTTCTACAGGTGTGTCTGATCATTCATTTCTACAGGTGTGTCTGATCACTCATTCCTTCAGGTGTGTCTGGTCACTCATTCCTACAGTTGTGTCCGATTACTCATTTCTACAGGTGCATCTGATCACTCAGTCTTACAGGTGTGTCTGATCACTCATTCCCACAGGTGTGTCTGATCACTCATTCCTACAGGTGTTGCTGATCATTCCTACAGGTGTGTCTGATCACTCAATCCCAGATGTGTGTCTAATCATACATTCCCGCAGATGTGTCTGATCACTCAATACTACAGGTGTGTCTGATTACTGATTCCAAAAGGTGTGCCTGATCATTCATTCTTACAGGTGTGTCATATCACCTTTTCCTACAGGTGTTTCTGATCACTCTATCCTACAGGTGCATCTGATCACTCATTTCAACACATGTATCTAATTACTCATCCTAAAGGTGTGTCTGATCACTCATCCTACAGGTGTATCAGATCACTCATTCCTCCACATGTGTCTGATCAATCATACTACAGGTGTGTCTGATCACTCATTACTACAGGTGTGTCTGATTACTCATTCCTACAGGAGTGATGGATCACTCATTCCTACAAATGTATCCCATCACTAATTCCTACAGGTGTGTCTGATCACTCATTCCTTCAGGTGTGTCTGGTCACTCCTCCTACAAATGTGTCTGATCACTCATCGTGCACGTATGTCTGATCACTGATTCCTACAGTTGTGTCTGATCACTCATCCTACAGGTGTGACTGATCACTCATTCCTACAGTGTGTCTGATCACTCATTCCTACAGGTGTGTCTGTTCAGTCATTCCTACAGTTGTGTCAGATTACTCAATCCTACCGGTGCCTCTGATCCATCAGTCCTACAGGGTTGTCTTATCACTCGTTCCCAAAGGTGTGTCTGATCACTCATTCCTACAGGTGTGTCTGATCATTCCTGCAGGTGTGTCTGATCACTCAATCCCAGACACGTGTCTAATCATACATTCCCGCAGATGTGTCTGATCACTCAGTACTGCAGGTGTGTCTGATTACTGATTCCAAAAGGTGTGCCTGATCATTCAGTCTTACAGGTGCGTCATATCACCTTTTCCTACAGGTGTGTCTGATCACTCTATCCTACAGGTGCATCTGATCACTCATTTCTACACACTTATCTGATCACTCTTCCTACAGGTGTCATATCACTCATTCCTCCACATGTATCTGATCACTCATTCTACAGGTGTGTCTGATCACTCATTACTACAGGAGTGTCTGATTACTCATTCCTACAGGCGTGTCGGATCACTCATTCCTACAAAAGAATCCATCACTCATTCTTACAGGTGTGTCTGATAACTCATTCCTTCAGGTGTGTCAGAACATTCATTCCTACAGGTGTGCTTTTTCAAACATTCCTACAGGTATGTCTGGCCACTCATTCCTACAGGTGTGTCTGATCAATCATTCCTACAGGTGTGTCTGATCACTTATCCTACAAGTGTGTCTGATCATTCATTCCTTCAGGTGTGTCAGAACATTAATTCCTACAGCTGTGCCTGTTCAGTCATTCCTACAGGTGCATCTGATCACTCATTCCTACAGGTGTGTCCGATCACTCCTTCATACAGGTGTCTCGGATCACTCATTTCTACAGGTCTATCGGATCCATCATTCCAACAGGTGGTTTGGATCACTCATACATACAGGTGTGTCTGATCACTCATTTCTACAAGTGCGTCTGATCATTTATTCCATCAGCTGTGTCAGAACATTCATTCCTACAGGTGCATCTGAAGATTCATTCTTACAGGTGTGTCTGATCACTCATTCATACAGGTGTCTCAGATCACTCATTCCTACAGGTGTGTCTGATCACTCCTTCGTACAGATGCGACTGATCCCTCATTACTACAGGCGTCTCTGATTACTCATTCCTACAGGTGCGTCTGATCACTCATCCTACAGGTGTGTCTGATCACTCATTCCTGCATGTGTATCTGATCACTCATTCCTACAGATGTGTCTGATCCCCTATTCCTACAAGTGTGTATGATCACTCATTCCTACTGTTCTGTCTGATCACTCATTCCTACAGGTGTGTCTGATCAATCATTCCTACATGAGTGACTGATCACTCTTTCATACAGGAGTGGCTGATCACTCATTCATACAGGTGTGTCTGATCACTCATCCTACAGGTGTGTCTGATAATTCATTAATACAGGCGTGTCTGATCACTAATCCGACAGATGTGTCCGAGCTCTCATTGCTACAGCTGTGTCTGATCTCCAATTCCTACAGGTGTGTCTGATCACTAATACTTACAGGTTTGTCGCATCACTCATTCCTACAGGTGTATCAGATCACTCATTCCTCAGGTGTGTCTGATCTCTCATCCTACAGGTGTTTCTGATCACTCGTTTCTACAGGTCTGTCTGATCATTCATTTCAACAGGTGTGTCTGATAACTCATTCCTTCTGGTGTGTCTGGTCACTCATCCTACAGTTGTGTCTAATCACTCATCGTACAGGTGTGTCTGATCTCTCATTCCTACAGTTGAGGTTGATCACTCATTCCTACAGGTATGTCTGATCACTCATTCCTACAGGTGTGTCTGTTCAATCATTCCTACAGGTGCGTCTTATCATTCATTCCTACAGGTGTGTCTGATCACTCATTCATACAGGTGTGTCGGATCACTCATTTCAACAGGTGTATCGGATCTGTCATTCCAACAGATGTGTCGGATCACTCATACATACAGGTGTGTCTCATCTCTCATCCAACAAGTGTGTCTGATCATTCATTCCTTCAGCTGTGTCAGGACATACATTCCTACAGGTGTATCTGAAGACTCATTCTTACAGGTGTGTCTGATCACTCATTCATACAGGTGTCTTGGATCACTCATTCCTACAGGAGTGTCTGATCACTCATTTCTACCGGTGTGATGGATCACTCATTCCTACAGGTGTGTCTGATCACTCATTCTTTCAGCTGTGTCTGATCAATCATTCCTACAGGTGTGTCTGATCTCTCATCCTTCAGGTGTTTCTGATCACTCATTTCTACAGGTGTGTCTGATCATTCATTTCTACAGGTGCGTCTGATCACTCATTCCTTCAGGTGTGTCTGGTCACTCATTCCTACAGTTGTGTCCGATTACTCATTTCTACAGGTGCATCTGATCACTCAGTCTTACAGGTGTGTCTGATCACTCATTCCCACAGGTGTGTCTGATCACTCATTCCTACAGGTGTTGCTGATCATTCCTACAGGTGTGTCTGATCACTCAATCCCAGATGTGTGTCTAATCATACATTCCCGCAGATGTGTCTGATCACTCAATACTACAGGTGTGTCTGATTACTGATTCCAAAAGGTGTGCCTGATCATTAATTCTTACAGGTGTGTCATATCACCTTTTCCTACAGGTGTTTCTGATCACTCTATCCTACAGGTGCATCTGATCACTCATTTCAACACATGTATCTAATCACTCATCCTAAAGGTGTGTCTGATCACTCATCCTACAGGTGTATCAGATCACTCATTCCTCCACATGTGTCTGACCACTCATACTACAGGTGTGTCTGATCACTCATTACTACAGGTGTGTCTGATTACTCATTCCTACAGGAGTGACGGATCACTCATTCCTACAAATGTATCCCATTACTAATTCCTACAGGTGTGTCTGATCACTCATTCCTTCAGGTGTGTCTGGTCACTCCTCCTACAAATGTGTCTGATCACTCATCGTGCACGTATGTCTGATCACTGATTCCTACAGTTGTGTCTGATCACTCATCCTACAGGTGTGACTGATCACTCATTCCTACAGTGTGTCTGATCACTCATTCCTACAGGTGTGTCTGTTCAGTCATTCCTACAGTTGTGTCAGATTACTCAATCCTATCGGTGCCTCTGATCCATCAGTCCTACAGGCTTGTCTTATCACTCATTCCCAAAGGTGTGTCTGATCACTCATTCCTACAGGTGTGTCTGATCATTCCTGGAGGTGTGTCTGATCACTCAATCCCAGACACGTGTCTAATCATACATTCCCGCAGATGTGTCTGATCACTCAGTACTGCAGGTGTGTCTGATTACTGATTCCAAAAGGTGTGCCTGATCATTCAGTCTTACAGGTGCGTCATATCACCTTTTCCTACAGGTGTGTCTGATCACTCTATCCTACAGGTGCATCTGATCACTCATTTCTACACATGTATCTAATCACTCATCCTAAAGGTGTGTCTGATCACTCATCCTACAGGTGTATCAGATCACTCATTCCTCCACATGTGTCTGATCACTCATACTACAGGTATGTCTGATCACTCATTACTACAGGTGTGTCTGATCACTCATCCTACAGGTGTGACTGATCACTCATTCCTACAGTGTGTCTGATCACTCATTCCAAAAGGTGTATCTGAACACTCATTCTTACAGGTGTGTCTGATCACTCATACCTACATGTATGTCAGATCACTCCATCCTACAGGTGTGCCTGATCACACTATCATACCGGTTTGTCTGATCACTCATTCCTACAAGTGTGTCTGATAATTCATCCTACTGGTGTGTCTGTCACTCATTCCTTCAGGTGTGTCAGAGCATTCATTCCCACAGATGTGTCTGATCTCTCATCCTGCAGGTGCATCTGATCACTCAATCCTACAGTTGTGTCCGCTCACTCATTCCTTCAGGTGTTTCTGATTACTTATCTTACAGGTGTGTCTGATCACTCATTCCTAGAGTTCTGTCTGATCACTCATCCTACATGTGTGTCCGATCACTCATTCCTTCAGATGTGTTAGAATATTCATCCCTACAGGTGTATCTGAACACTCATTCTTACAGGTTTGTCTAATCACTCATTCCTACAGGTGTGTCAGAAAATTAATTCCTACAGGTGTACCTGAACACTCATTCTTCCAGGTGTGTCTGATCAATCCATCCTACAGGTGTGCCTGATCACACTATCATACAGGTTCTTCTGATCACTCATTGCTACAAGTGTGTCTGATCACTAATTCCCACAGATGTGCCTGATTACTCATCCCTACAGGTGCATCTGATCACTCATTCCTACAGGTGAGAGATATCACTCATTCTACAGCTGTGCCTGATCACTCTGACCTACAGGTGCATCTGATTGCTCATTCCTACAGGTGTGCCTGATTAATCTTTCCAGCAGGTGTTTCTGATCACTCATTCCTACAGGTGTGTCTGATGACTCATTCCTACAGGTGTGTCTGATCATGCTTTCCTAGAGGTGTGTCTGATCCCTCAATCCTACAGGTGCGTTACATCACTCATTCCAACAGTTGTATCTGATGACTCATCCGACAGGTGTGTTTGATCATTCCTACAGGTGTGTCTCATCAGTCATTTCTACATGTGTGCCTGATAAGTCATTCCTAAACGTGTGTCTGTTCATTCAATCCTACAGGTGTG
This sequence comes from Somniosus microcephalus, assembly GCF_052327205.1. Classification (NCBI taxonomy): domain Eukaryota; kingdom Metazoa; phylum Chordata; class Chondrichthyes; order Squaliformes; family Somniosidae; genus Somniosus; species Somniosus microcephalus. The sequence continues at coordinate 150,385,116 of NC_140992.1, read as the reverse complement.
TCTGAACACACATTCCTACAGGTGTGTCTGTTCACTCATTCCTACAGGTGTGTCTGTTCACTCATTCCTACAGGTGTGTCTGATTACTCATTCCCACAGGTGTGTCTGATCACTCATTCCTACAGGTGTTGCTGATCATTCCTATAGGTGTGTCTGATCACTCAATCCCAGATGTCTAATCATACATTCCCGCAGATGTGTCTGGTCACTCAGTACTACAGGCATGTCTGATTACTGATTCCAAAAGGTGTGCCTGATCATTCATTCTTACAGGTGTGTCATATCACCTTTTCCTACAGTTGTGTCTGATCACTCTATCCAACAGGTGCATCTGATCACTAATTTCTACACGTGTATCTGATCACTCATCCTACAGGTGTGTCAGATCACTCATTCCTCCACATGTATCTGATCACTCATTCCACAGGTATGTCTGATCCCTCATTACTACAGGTGTGTCTGATTACTCATTCCTACAGGCATTTCGGATCACTCATTCCTACAAAAGTATCCCATCACTCATTCTTACAGGTGTGTCTGATCACTGATTAGTTCAGGTGTGTCAGAACACTCATTCCTACAGGTGTGCCTGATCACTCATTCCTACTGGTGTGTCTAATCATTCATTCGTACAGGTGTGTCTGATCACTCATTCCTACAGGTGTGTCTGATCACTCATTGCTACAGGTGACTCTGATCACACTTTCCTACAGGTGAGTCTGACCACTCTGTCCGACAGGTATGCCTGACCACGCATCCTACAGGTGAGTCTGATCACACATTCATTCAGGTGTGTCAGAAAACACTTTCCTACAGGTATGTCTATTCACTTATTCTTATAGTTTTGTCTGATCACTCATTCCTTCAGATGTGTCTGGTCGCTCATCCTACAGATGTGTCTGATAAATCATTCCAACATGTGCGTCTGATCACTTTATCCTACAGGAATGTCTGATCACTCATCCTACAGGTGAGTCTGATCTGTCATTTCTACAGGTGTGTCTGATCATTCATTCCTACTGGTGTGTCTGATCACTCATTCCTTCAGATGTGTCTGATCACTCATCGTGCAGGTGTGTCTGATCACTCATTCCTACAGTTGTGTCTGATCACTCATTCCTACAGGTGTGACTGATTGCTCATTCCTACAGTTTGTCTCATCACTCATTCTTAGAGTTGTGTCTGATCACTCATCCTACAGGTGTTTCTGTTCAATCATTCCTACAGGTGCATCTGATCACTCATTCCTACAGGTATGTTGGTTCATTCATTCCTACAGGTGTGTCTGATCACTCATTCCTACATTCGTGTCTGATCACTCATTCCTACAGGTGTGTCTGATCACTCATTCCTACAGGTGTGTCTGAGAACTCATTCCTACAGGTGTGTCTGATCTCTCATGCCTACATGTGTTTCTGATCACTCATTCCACAGATATTTCTGATTACTCATTCCTACAGGTGATTCTGATCACTCATTCATATAGGTGTTTCTGATCACTCATTCCACAGGTGTTTCTGATCACTCATTCCTACAGGTGCTTATAAACTCTCATTCCCACAGGAGTGTTTGATCACTCATCCTACAGGTGTGTCTGATTTCTTATTTCTACAGGTGTGTCTGATCATTCATTCTGACAAGTGTCTCTGATCACTCTTTCTACAGGTATGTCTGATCACTCATTCCTACAGATGTGTCTGATCACTCTATCCTACAGGTGTGTCTGATCACTCATCCTACAGGTGTATCTGATAACTCATTAGTACAGGTGTGTCTGATCACTCATCCTACAGGTGTGTCTGGTCACTCATTCATACAGGAGTGTCATATCACTCATTCCTACAGGTGCGTTGGTTCACTCATTCCTACAGGTTTGCCTGATCATTCACTCCTACAGGTGCATCGGATCACTAATTCCTACATGTGCATCAGATCACTCATTCCTACAGGTGTGCATGATCACTCATTCCTACAGGTGTGTCTGATCACTCATTCCTACAGGTGCGTCAGAACAGTCATTCCTACAGGTGTGCCTGATCACTCATTCTTAAAGGTGTTTCTGATCACTCATTCCTACAGGTGTGTCTGATCATTCTTTCCTACAGGTGTAACTGATCATTCATTACTTCAGTTGTGTGAGAACTTTCATTCCTACAGGTGTATCTGAACACTCATTCCTGCAAGTGTGTCTGTTCACTCATACCTACAGGATTGTCTCATCATTCATTCCGACAGTTGTGTCTGATCACTCTTTCTACAGGTTTGTCTGATCACTCTTTCCTACAGGTGTGTCTGATCACTCTATCCTACAGGTGTGTCTGATCACTCACCGTACAAGTGTGTCTGATCACTCATACCTACATCTGTGTCTGGTCACTCATTCATACAGGTGTGTCATATCACGCAATCCTACAGGTGTGTCTGATCACTCATTCCTAATGGTTTGTCTGATCACTCATTCCTACAGGTATGTGTGACCACTCATCCTAAAGGTGAGTCTGATCACTCATTCCTTCAGGTGTGTCAGAAAGCACTTTCCTACAGGTATGTCTATTCACTTATTCTTACAGGTTTGATGATCACTCATTCCTTCAGATGTGTCTGGTCGCTCATCCTACAGATGTGTCTGATAAATCATTCCAACAGGTGCGTCTGATCACTCTATCCTACAGGGGAGTCTGAACACTCATCCTACAGGTGTGTCTGATCATTCATTCCTTCAGTTGTGTGAGAACATTCATACCTACAGGTGTATCTGAACACTCATTCTTACAGGTGGGTCTGATCACTCATACCTACATGTGTGTCAGATCACTTCATCCTTCAGGTGTCCCTGAGCAAACTATCATACCGGTGTGTCTGATTGCACATTCCTACAAGTGTGTCTGATCACTCACCCTACAGGTATGTCTGTCAATCATTCCTTCGGGTGGTTCATAACATTCAGTTCCACAGTTGTGTCTGATAACTCATCTTACAGGTGTTTCTGATCTCTCATTTCTACAGTTGTGTCTGCTCACTCATCCTACACGTATGTCTGATCACTTATTCCTTCAGATATGTCTGATAACTCATCCTACAGGTGTGTCCGATCACTCATTCCTGCATTTATCTCTGAACACTCATCCTACAGGTGTGTTTGATCTATCCATTCTACAGGTGTGCCTGATCATACTATCATACAGGTGTGCCTGATCACTCATTGCTACAAGTGCGACTGATCACTAATTCCCACAGATGTGCCTGATTACTCATTCCTACAGATGCGTCTGATCGCTCATTCCTACATGTGTTCCTGATTGCTCCTTCCTACAGGTGTGTCTGATTATTCATTCCTACAGGTGTGCCTGATCCCTCATTCATACAGGTGTGTTTGATCCCTCATTCCTACAGATGTATCTGATGATTCATCCTACAGGTGTGTTTGATCATTCCTACAGGTGTGTCTGATCAGTCATTCCTACAGGTGTGCCTGATGAATAATTCCTACAGGTGTGTCTGATCACACATTCCTACAGGTGCATCTGATCAGTCATTTCTACAGGTTTTTCTGATCACTCATTCTACAGGTGTTTCTGATCACTCATTCCAACAGCTATGTCTGATAATTCTATCCTACAGGCATGTCAGATCACTCATTCCTGCAGGTGTGTCTGATCACTCATCCTACATGAGTATCTGATCACTCATTCACACAAGTGCATCTGATTACTCTATCCTACAGGTGTGCCTGATCACTCATCCTACAGTTGTGACTGACCAATCATTCAGACAGGTGTGTCTGATCACTCAACCTACACATGCGTCTGATCTCTCATTTCTACAGGTTTGTCTGATCACTCATTCCTACGGATGTGTCTGATCACCCTTCTACAGATGTGTCTGATCACTCATTCCTACAGGTGTATCTGATCACTCTATCCTACAGGAGTGTTTGATCACTATTCCTGCAGGTGTATCTGATGACTCATTAATACATGTGTGTCGGATCACTCATCCTACAGGTGTGTCTGATCACTCATTCCCACAGGTGTGTCTGATCACTCATTACTACAGGTGTCTCTGATGACTCATTCCAACAGGTGTACCTGACCATTCTTTCCTACAGGTGTGTCAGATCACTCATTCCTACACATGTGTCTGATCACTCATACTCGAGGTGTGTCTGAACATTCATTTCTACAGGGGTGTCTGATGACTCATTCTAAAAGATGTGTTGGATCACATATTTGTACAGATGTATCAGATCACTCAATCCTATAGATGTGTCTGATCATTCATTTCTACAGGTGTGTCTGATGACTCATTCCTACAGGTGTGTTGGATCACTCATTCCTACAGATGTATCTGATCACTCATTCCTACAGATGTGTCTGATCATTCATTCCTACTGGTGTGTCTGATTACTCATTCCTACTGGTGTGGCTAATCAATCATTCTTACAGGTGTCTCTGATCATCCTTTCCTACAGGTGTGTCTGATCACTCATTCCTACAGGCGCTTCTGATCGCTCATTCCTACAGGTGTGTCTGACCACTCATTCCTACAGGTGCTTCTGATCACTCATTCCTACATGTGTGCCTGATCGCTCCTTCCTACAGGTGTGTCTACTCACTCATACCTACACGTGTCCCTGATCACTCATTCCTACAGCTGCTTTTGATCGCTCATTCCTACATGTGTGCCTGATCACTCGTGCCTACAGATGTTTTTGATAACTTATTCCTACAGGTGCTTCTGATCACTCATTCCTACAGTTGTGTCTGATCACTCATTCCTACAGATGTGTCTGATCACTCAATCTTACAGGTGTGCCTGATCTAACTATCCTACAGGTGTGTCTTATCACTCATTCCTGCAGGTGTGTCTGAACACACATTCCTATAGTTGAGCCTGATCACTCATTCCTACTGGTGTGTCTGATCTTTACTACAGGTGTTTGATCATTCCTTCATGTGTATCTCATCATTCCTCTGGTGTGTCTGATCACACATTTCCTACAGTGTGACTGGTCATACTACAGGTGTGTCTGATCATTCCATCAGATTTGTCTGATCATTTATTCTTACAAGTGTGTCTGATCCTTCATTCCTACAGGTCTGTCTGATCACTCATTCCTACATGTGTGCCTGGTCATTCATTCCTATAAGTGTGTCTGATCATTTCACAAGTGTGTGATCAATCCTACATGTGTGTCTAATCATTACAAGCGTGTGTCTGATCACACATTCCTACAGGTGTTTCTGATCATTCCTACAGGTGTGTCTGATCATTGCCTCAAGTGTGTCTGATCATTCCCACATTTGCTCTGATCACTCATTCCTACAGGTATGTCTGATAATGTCTACAGGTCTGTCTGATCACACATTGCTGCAGGTGTGTCTAATCATTCCTACAGGTTCGTCTGATCAGACAATCCGACAGGTGTTTCTGATCACACATTCTTATAGGTGTGTCTGACTATTCCTAAAAGTGAGCCTGTTCATTACTACAGGTGTGTGATCATTCCTACAGGTGTGTCTGATCATTCTGTCTGATTTGTCTGATCATTACTACATGTGTGTCTGACCATTACTACAGGTGTGTGATTATCCCTATAGGTATGTCTGCTCATTCCTAGGGTGTGTCTGATCACACAGTCCTACAGATGTTTCTGATCACTCATTCTACACGTGTGTCGGATCAATTAATCCTACAGGTGTTTCTGATCACCCATTCCTACAGGTGTGTCTGATCAATTCTTCCTACAGGTGTGTCTGATCACTCATTCTTACATGTGTGCCTGGTCATTCATTCCTATAATTGTGTCTGAGCACACATTCCTACAGGTGTGTCTGATCATTCCTACAGGTGTGCCTGATCACACAATCCGACAGGTGTTTCTGATCAAACATTCTTATAGGTGTGTCTGATCATTCCTAAAAGTGTGTCTAATCATTCCTACAGGTGTGTCTGATCACTCATTCACACAGGTGTGTCTGATCATTCCTACAGGTGTGTCTGATCACTCATTCCCACAGTTGTGTCTGGTCACACATTCCTACAGGTGTGTGATCATTCTATATTTGTGTCTGATAATTACTACAGTTGTGTGATCATTCTACAGGTGTGTCTGATCACTCATTCCTACAGGTGTCTCTGATCACTCATTCCTACACGTGCTCCTGATCGCTCATGCCTACACATGTGTCGGATCATTCATTCCTACAGGTGTGGCTGATCAATCATTCTTACAGGTGTGTCAGATCACTCAATCCTACAGGTGTGTCTGATCATTCATGCTACAGTTTTATCTAACCACTCATCCTACAGGTGTTCCTGATCACTAATCCCCACACGTGTCTGATTACACGTTCCCACAGGTGCATCTGATCACTCATTCCTACAGGTGTGTCTGAAAGCTCATTCCTAAAGAAGCATCAGATCACTCATTCCTGCAGATGTGTCTGTCCAGTCATTCCTACAGGTACATCTGATCACTCATTCCCACAAATGTGTCTTATCATTTCTACAGATGTCACTGACCACTGTTTCCTACAGGTGTGTCTGATGACTCATTCCTACAGGTATGTCTGTTCATTTCTACATGTGTATCTGATCATTCCTACAGGTGTGTCTGGTCATTCCTACAGGTGTGTCTGATCATTCCTACAGGTGTGTCTCATCACACATTCCTACAGCTGTGTCAGCTCGCAAGAAGGCCAGTCGAGTCCGTGCCGGCTCTCTGCAAGATCACTTCAGCTAGTCCCACTCCCCTGCCCTTTCCCCGTAGCCCTGCAAATTTATTTCCTTCAGATACTTATCCAACTCCCTTTTGAAATCCATGATTAAATCTGCCTCCACCACCCTTTCAGGCAGTGCATTCCAGATCTTAACCACTCGTTGTATAAAAAGTTTTTTCTATTGTCGTCTTTGATTCTTTTGCCAATCACCTGAAATCTGTGTCTTCTGGTTCTTGACCCTTCTGGCAATGGGAACAGTTTCCCTCTATCTACTCTGTCCAGACCCCTCATGCTTTTGAACAACTCTATCTAATCTCCTCTCAATCTTCTCTGCTCCAAGGAGAACAACCCCAGCTTCTCTAGTCTATCAAAGTAACTGAAGTCCCTCATTCCTGGAATCTTTTCTGCACCCTCGCTAAGGCCTTCACATCCTTCCTAAATTTTGGTGCCCAGGAATGGACACAGTACTCCAGTTGGAGCCGAACCAGTGTTTTATACAGGTTCATCATAGTTTCCACACTTTTGAACTCTATACCTTTATTTATGAAGCCCAGGATTCCGTAAGCCTTTTTAACACCTTGCTCAACCTGCCCTACCACCTTCAACAATTTGTGCACACATATGCCCAGGTCTCTCTGTTTGTGCACCCTCTTCAGGATTGTACCATTTCGTTTTTATGTCCTCTCCTCATTCTTTCTAACAAAATGTATCACTTTTTCACGTTAAATTTCATCTGCCACATTTCACCAGCCTGTCTATGTCTTCCTGAATTCTATGGCCTAGAAATTCAATGGCCTGCGCCACCAGTATGCGCCCAAAGAGGGCTTTTGCGCCACTGGCCAAACCTACCGCGATATTTAGCGGGGCGCTAATGGCGGCGTTAGCCTGTAGCGCTGCACCACCGATGACATCATCGGTGTGCGCAGCGCCCCGCTATCGCCCCGCTGGCCATATTTGGTCACTTCCGCCTCCTCCGCGCCGGCCACAAACAGCGACCGGTACACAGGGGCCTACCTGTGCCGGTAGTGGGGCGAGTTAAGGTGGAGGTGCGGTCGGCCGCTTTTTCGGCGGCTGCCTGCCCGCACCTCCATCCCCGGCCTCCTACACCCCCCCCCGCAGCATTGCCAGCTGTTTCCAGAGAGCCCGGCACTTCTCCTTGGTGCCGTGCTCTTTTGCCGGCACTCGCGAGCGGGGATCGCGCTGTTGCAGGCACCTCCCCCTTAAGAGTGAGAGGAAGGCCTGCAGTACCACAGGCTGTCGTGCCGCAGCGGGTGGTGCTGCGGCACTTTGCACGCCGATATTCAGTTTCAGCGCCCCAAGCGGGGCGCCGAAACCCTTGTTTAGCGGCCGGCTTCCACTTGGGGCGCTGAAACTGAATATCCCGCTGGCGCAAGTGGCTCCGCGCGCAGCGGTAATTCCGGCGCCCAGGCGAGCTGGGCGCCCCAAACTGAATTTCTAGGCCTATGACTTTCCTCCTCACTCTTCACTATACCTCCAAGTTTTGTGTCACCTGCAAATTTTGAAATTGTGCCCTATACACCCATGTCCAAATCATTAATATATATCAAGAAAAGTAATGGTCCTAGAACCAACCCCTGCAGAACATCACAGTATACCTTCCTCCAGTCCAAAAAACAACTGTTCACCGCTACTCTCTGTTTCCTATCACTCAGCCAATTCCGTATCCATGCTGGACTGTCCCTTTTATTCCATGGGCTTCAACTTTGCTGGCAAGCCTATTATGTGGCACTTTGTTGAACATCATTTGGAAATCCATGTGCACTATGTCAACTGCATTGCCCTCATCAACCCTTTCTGTTGCCTCATCAAAGAACTCAATCAAGTTTGTTAAACATGATTTGCCTTCAACAAATCCATGCTGGCTTTCCTTAATTATTTCACACTTGTCCAAGTGACTGTTAATTTTGTCCCTGATTACTGTTCTAAAAGCTTCCCCACTACCGAAGTCAAACTGACTGGCCTGTAGTTGCTGGGTTTATCTTTATGCCCTTTTTTGAACAATGGTGTAACATTTGCAATTCTACAGTTTTCTGTCACCACCCCCGTATCTAAGGAGGATTGGAATATTATGGCCAGTACCTCCGCAATTTCCTCTCTCAATTCCTTCAGCATCATTTTATTGCACCCCATCCGCTTCTGGTAATTTATCTACTTTATGTACAGCCAGCCTTTGTAATCCTTCCTCTTTATCATTTTTTATCCTATCAAGTACCTCCACTACCTCTCATTTACTATGCCTATGGCAGCATCCTCTTCCTTGGTGAAGACAGATGGAAAGTATTCATTTAGTGCCTCAGCTATTCCCTCTGCCTCCATGCATAGGTCTCCTTTTTGGTCCCTAATAAATCCCACCCTTCCTCTTACTACCCTTTTACAATTTATATGCCTATAGAAGACTTTTGGATTACCTTATATGTTGGCTGCCATTCTATTCTCATAACCTCTCTTTGCTCCTCTTATTTTCTTTTTCACTTCTCCTCTGACCTTTCAATATATAGCCTGATTCTCAGATGTATAGCAACCTGACATCTGCCATACACGCTCTGACTCTGCAATGATGGTTTCCTCTTGACGAATAGGTTCCTGTGGAATTGTCTCTGTCCCTGGTGGTGGCACCACAGATGCACTTGGATAACTGGGGGCAACCCTGTCTTCAGTCATTGCATCTGGAACCTTCATTTCAATTTCCCCTTGTCTGGGAAATATCTGATCTACATGTCTGCGTACTACCCTACCATCTCCCAACATGGCCTTGTATGATACTGGACCTGTCATTGAGTCGATGAAGCCAGGAATCCACTTTGGTCCATAACTGAAATTCTTGGTAAGGACCGCATCTCCTTCTCCAAAACTTCGGCTCTTTGTTCTTTTGTCATGGTTCTCTTTCTGTTTGCTTTGTCTGTTTTCCATTTTCCTTTTTAGATCTGGGTGGACAAGGTCAAGAGTGGAGCGTAGTCTACGACCTAATAACATCTCAGCAGGAGAGAGTCCTCTGGTGGATTGAGGTGTTATTCTGTAGCTGAACAGAACCCATGATACTTTGGCTGCTAAACTCCCTTCTGCACTTTTTTTCATCATCTCCTTAAATATTTGTACGGCTCTCTCCGCAAGTCCATTCGAGGACGGATGATATGGAGCCGAGGTCACCTGCACTATGCCATTTTTTCTCAAGAACTCTTTTGTCTCTGTACTCACAAAACAAGTGGCATTGTCAATCACCACGATCTCTGGTAGCCCTTGATGACTGAAGCCCCGACTCAGGCAGTCTATAGTAGTAGTGGTGGAAGCAGAATTTACAGGATAAACATCCATCCATTTGGAATGTGCATCAATGATTATGAGGAACGTCTTCCTCATGAATGGACCCGCATAATCTAAGTGCAATCTTCTCCATGGTTTATCCGGCCACTCCCAGGGGTGGAGAGGAGCCGCTGCTGGTGCCTTCCGGTGTTCCTGACAAGTGATGCATGTCTTGACAAGATTTTCTATCTCCTCATCTAGCTTTGGCCACCACAAGTAACTCCTAGCCAAGGCTTTCATATGCAAGACCCCAGGATGACACTGATGTAGTTGCTCTAGGATAGACTGTCGTGCTGGCTGTGGAATAATCACTCGTGCTCCCCACAACACGCAACCATCCTGCACACTCAGCTCTGTTTTCCTGACACTGTAGGGTGTGAAGTCAGCCCCTTCCGGATGCTGTGGCCATCCCCTCACCAAATATTCTCAAACTCTAGACAGTACTGGATCTTTACCTGTCCATGTTCTTACTTGCTCTGCAATCACAAATGCCATGTCAGTGTCCTCCAACATCAAAACTCTGTCCTCTGGAGCTGCGCGAATAGGTATGCCTGGCAGTGGAAGATGGCTCAAGGCATCTGCGTTCCCATGGTACTTGCCCGCCTTGTAGACAATGACATACTCATATGCCCTCAACATCACTGCCCACCTCTGGATCCAGGGTGGCACCATCTGTGGAACTGCTTTCATTTCATTGAAAAGAGAGAGAAGAGGTTTATGATTGGTGCATATGGTGAACTTCCTGCCATATATGTACTTGTGGAACCTCTGTAACCCAAACATTACTGCTAACCCCTCTTTGTCTGACTGGGAATAGTTTTTTTCCGCTGGTGTTAGAGTTCGGGACATAAACCCTATTGGTCTTTCAGTTCCATCTTCCATGCAGTGTGAAAGAACTGCCCCCACCCCATAAGGTGAAGTGTCACAAGAGAGAATGATGTCTTTTTCTGCATTGTAGTGAACCAGCACATCCGACGACAGCATCAGTTTCTTGGACTGTTCAAATGAAACCCCCTGCTCCTTTCGCCACTGCCACTGTGTCTCCTTGTGCAGTAGTTTGTGAAGAGGTGCTAACGCTGTTGACAAGTTTGGTAAAAACTTGTTATAATAGTTCAGCAGTCCCAGGTAAGCTTTTAACTCAGCCACATTTGTAGGAGCAGGGGCGTCCTGCAGTGCTTGTACCTTCTCCTTGAGTGGATGGAGCCCGGTGGCATCCACTCTGTGTCCCAGGAACACTGCCTCATTCCCCAGGAAAGTGCACTTACTCCTCTTGAGCCAGAACCCTGCCCTCTCCAATCTCTGTAGTACCTCTCTCAGAGTGCTCAGATGCTCCTGGTTGGTTCTTCCTGTCACCAGAATGTCATCCAGATAGATGGAAACATGTGGAATCCCTTGCAGTACACCTTCGATTGTCCTCTGGAAGATAGCTGGACTAGATGAGACACAAAACGGTAAGCGGTTATATGTAAACAAGCCCTTGTTTGTATTTATGGTGACATACTTCTTTGATTCGTCATCCAGTGTAATCTGCAAGTAGGCATGACTCATATCCAACTTTGTGAATTTCTTTCCTCCAGCCAGGTTTGCAAAGAGATCCTCTGTTTTGGGAATTGGATACTGCTCTAGTTTGGACACCCGATTGACAGTCAATTTATAGTCTCCACAGAGTCTTACCGAATTGTCTGGTTTTAAAACAGGTACTATGGGAGCTGCCCATTCCGAACATTTCACTGGCTCCAGTATGTTCTCTCTCAATAGACGGTCAAGCTCAGCCTCTACCTTTGGCTTCATGGCATAAGGCACAGGTCGTTGTTTAAAAAACCTTGGCAGTGCCTCCTTGTCTACATAAATCTTAGCTGGGGGGCCATTAAATGTGCCAAGTTCCTCCTTGAACACATTCTCATGTTCACTCAACACTTCTTGCAATGTCAACTGTTTGCTCGCATCTATTTGATGTACTGCTCCCCATTCTAATTTAAGTTCTTTTATCCAGCCCCGACCTAACAGGTTTGGTCCGGTACCCGATACTATAACTACAGGTAGCTGTTCCACTGTGTCCCTGTGTTGCACAGTTACCTTAGCTGTACCTAATGTCGCTACTCATTCACCTGTATATATTTTAAGATGCAGGGAGCAAGGCTTTAACTGGAACTTTTGCACGGTTCCACAATTTTGAGTACTCTGCCTTGTTCATTATGGTCACGCCGCACCCTGTATCCACTTCAAAGTTCAACTTAGAGTCATTTACTGTCAGTTGCAATGTGATAGGAGCCACTTTTGGAATGTTCTGTAACATGCTATACATTATGAACATGTTTTCTTCTTCCTCAGCTTCCCCGCTGATGTGGTGTGCTCCATGTTTTTTCACTTCTCTCCCTTGGTTTTGCTGTCCTTCCCCTTTTGGTTTGGATTCCTCCACATGTGATTTTGCCCTGCAAGCTCATTTTATGTGTCCTTGTTTCCCACACTTGTAGCACTTTTCCTCCAGAAACCGGCATTCACTCGCCAGGTGATCGCCCTTGCATCTATAACATGCCTTCACATGCTCACATTGTGGTTTTTGATGCATGTTCACCTTGTGCACAACAACCTGACCTGCAACGTGCGTAGCATTAGCCCTGTCTGAACCCTGTATTTCTTTTACATCTCGGTTCGCTGTCTCTATGGCTTGAGCAAGTTCCAATGCTTTTTCATAAGTAAGCACAGTCTCGGATAATAATCTGCGCTGCATTCGGTCGTCCATTATTCCGCAAACTAGCCTATCTCTCAGCATTTCCTTCAGGTTGTTCCCACAATTGCAATCTTGTGCTAATTTACGCAACACCGCTACATAGTCCATTACACTCTCTTCCTCTTTCCTGTTCCTTGAATTAAACTTGAACTGCTGTTAAATCTCACTAGGCTTAGGGTTGAAATGTTCTTTTAGCAAGGCCACTAATTCAACAAATGATTTGTCTCCAGGCTTTTCAGGACTGAGCAGATTCTTCATCAAACTGTAGGTTGGGCTTCTCACTGAACTAAGCAGAATGGCTTTCCTTTTTCCGGCATCATTTATTTCATTTGCTTCGAAAAAATAACCCAAAACTTCACAGTATTCTTCCCAGGTTTGTGCTTGAATATCAAAAGTGGAAACCATTCCTACTGTGGCAGCCATGCTCTCTTCCAGCTTGTAGCTAACTTTAGCTCGTGATTTTGTTGTTTAAACATCCCGGCAGACTTTTCTTCTTTATGTAGTGTCCTTTAGTTGCCTCGTCGCCAAATGTGATAAATCCATTAAGTGGAACAAGGAATCAAAGAGGCGATATCGTAGAATTAACAGGAGTACTTTATTAATAACTGGGAAACACATATATCAGGCCTGCATCCTTGCTGACCTTGACAGGAAGCAAACCTCTGACCTTAGCAGCAGCATTGGCTACAGCACCACCTGGTGGATAACCTTAATCATAACATCCCAGATTACTATATTCTCCTTGACCAATACTGCCACATCACCTCCTATTTTTCTTTCCCTATCTCTCCTGAACACTTTATAACCAGGAATATTTAATAGACTTTTTTGAGCCAGGTCTCAGTTATTGCCACAATATCATATTCTCATGTGGCTATTTGTGACTGCAGCTCACTTCCCTTGTTTACTACGCTTTGTGCATTCACTTACATACACTGTAAACCCATCCTGTATTCTCTCTTTGTTTGACCCCACCTAATACCTTATTATTTCTTACTTTAGTGCTCTCTGCCTCACCCAACACTTTGAGCACTTTATTTTCACTTTCCAATGTTACATCCTGGTGCCCGTCACCCTGCCAAATTAGTTTACACCCTCCCTAACAGCACTAGCAAACCTCCCTGCAAGGATATTGGTTCTGGCCCTGTTGAAAGGTGCAACCCGTCATGCCTGCTCAGGTCCCACCTCTCCCAGAACCAGTCCCAATGCCCCAGGAATCTATAGCCTTCCCTCCTGCACCATCTCTCCAGCCATGCATTCATCTGCACTATCCTCCTATTTTTATACTCACTAGCGTGTGTCACCGGGAGAAATCAGAGAGTACTATGTTTGAGGTCCTGCTTCTTAATCTCTTTCCTAGCTCCCTGAAATCTGCCTGCAGGATCTCATCCCTCTTTCAACCTATGTCATTGGTACCGATATGGACTACAACCTCTGGCTGTTCTACCTCCCACCTTAGAATGTTCTGCAGCCGCTCGGTGACATCCTTGACCCTGGCACTAGGGAGGCAACATACCATCCTGGAGTCATGTCAGCTGTCGCAGAAATGCCTTTCTGCTCTCCTAACTTTCGAATCCCCTACCACTATTGCTTTCCCACTCTTCTTCCTCCTGACCTGTACAGCTGAGCCACCTGTGGTGCCGCAGACTTGGCTCTGGCTATACTTCCCAGAGGAACCATTGCCCTCACCAGTATTCCAAACAGAATACTGGTTGGAGAGCGAAATGCACTCAAGGGACTCCTGCACTGACTGCCTGATTCTTCTCTTCTGTCTGGTGATCACCCATTCTCTTTCTGCCTGCACAATCTTTATCTGTGGGGTGACCACCTGCTGAAATGCGCTATCCATGAAGCTCTCAGCCTCACGGAATCACCACAGTGATGCCAGCTGCTGCTCAAGCTCCAAGACCTGGAGCTCGAGCTCCTCTAGCTGATGACACTTCCTGCACATGTGGTTGTCCAGAACATGGGAAGCGTCCTTGAGTCCCCACATGGCACATGATGTGCATTCCTGGGACTGAGCTGCCCTGTCATGCCTTTACTTAGCACACTATTAACTAGAAACACTTACCAGCTACTCACCTACAACTCCTTCCCTGATTGTGATGCCACTTTAGCTGTTTTGCAGTTGTTGCTTTGGTTATTGTTGTTTTCGCTGGAGGTACTCCGCCTCCTCGCTGCCACTGCTGCTCCGGTCTGTGCTCTCTCTCGGCCTCCCGCTTGATTTATCCTCTGCCTCCTCGCTGCCACCGCTGCTCCGGTCTGCGCTCTCTCTGGGCCTCCCGCTCGATTTATACTCTGCCTCCTCGCTGCCACCGCTGCTCCGGTCTGTGCTCTCTCTGGGCCTCCCGCTCGATTTATACTCTGCCTCATCGCTGCCGCTGCTGCTCTGGTCTGCGCTCTCTCTTGGCCTCCCGCTCAATTTATACTCCACCTCCTCGCTGCTGCCGTTGCTCCGGTCTGTGCTCTTTCTGGGACACCCACTTGATTTATCATCCGCCTCCTCGCTGCCGCCACTGCACCGGTCTGTACTCTCTCTTGGCCTCCCGCTCGATTTATACTCTGCCTCCTCGCTACAACCACTGCTCCGGTCAAGCTCTCTCTGGGCCTCCCACTCGATTTATACTCCACCTCCTCACTGCTGTCGCCTGTGCTCTCTCTAGGCCTCCCACTCGATTTATACTCCACCTCCTCGCTGCCACGGCTGCTCCGGTCTGCGCTCTCTCTGGGACTCCCACTTGATTTATACTCTGCCTCCTGCTGTCCTGTGTCATTACTCCTTGCTTTTGTTTTTTTTTTTGAAGTCGCCGCTCCGCCCCCTTTAAGCCGCCACCTCTGCTGCCACGGCTCCCGCTCAGTTCCGCACTCATTATAACCATGCTCCTTCATTGATATATAATCTTTTTTAAATTTATTATGTCGGTGTCGCTGTGATGTCCAGCATTTATTTCCCATACCTAATTATTCTGAGAATCTTGTGGTAAATAACCTTCTTGAACCACTGCAGTCCATGTAGTGATTCTTGTTATTCTTTGCGAGGCCACTTCAGATTAAATCACATTGGTGTGGGACTGGAGTCACATATAGGCCAGATCAGTTAAAGATGGCGGCTTTCCTTCCCTAACGAACATTATTGAAACAGTTGATTGTTTACAACATTCTGACAGCTTCAATGTCACGCCTATTGATACTAGCTTTTTAGTTCGAGATTTTTATATCTCGATTCAAATTCTTAAATTGCCATGGTGGAATCTGAGCTCATATTCTCTGGATTATTAGCCTAGTAACATACCCACTCCATGACCATACCTCGCAGTTAAATTAGCTGGTGTTTGGCACAGTGATGTTTTTGCTTTTTATGTAAATTGGAAAGAAGCAAATACTTTGATTACTTTTCTCTCTGAGCCTCTTTGGACCTGTGGTGTATGTGCCTTTAAGAGCAATTATGGTGTATGTGCCTTTAAGAGCCCCAGGTGTGCGCAATGCCGGTAATTGCCACTTGGGCTATATAAGCCTGTGTATTGTGTATATCCTTTAGAAAACCCCCCCCAGACTTGCTTAGTAAATACCTATGAACCAACTCCTGTCTTCAGTGTCTTTATCTACACACGGACACTACAGTGGCGACGAAGTGGAAACGGACTTACCTGCAATTCGGCAGCACCTCAAGGACATCTTTTCCTCCAGCGTCCAGAAGACTCAAGGAGTAAGAGAAACTGTGGTTTCACCAGCTGGCCAAGCTGGTGACAGGTACTGCGCTAATCCTTCCTGGGCGTCAGGCTGGAGCTCCAGCGGTGGGCTCTACAGCTGAGACAGGCAGCAAAATCGGAGGCAAGCAATAACGGACTGGGAGGGTGCACTCGAAAGACGGCCGGCGCGGCAAGCAGGTCAGCGTTTAGACCTCCGTCGGGAACGAGTCTCCAACAGTGAATAAACGGAAACCACAGTAAAACAGCGTTGTTATCGGTAGCAGCGGCGGGAAAGCGCGGGAAGTGCCATATCTTTTCTGAAATGCCTAAATCTGGTAATATTGAGGCTTTTGATGGCGAAATAGAAGATTGGACCACATACGTGGAAAGAGTAGAGGTTTATTGCACTGCAAATGGAATAACAGATGAAAAAAAAGCTTCAGTACTTCTGAACTTAATGGGCGCGAAGACATACGGGCTGTTACGAAATTTAATCACTCCAGCCAAACCAAAGGACAAGACTTTAAAGAAATTGTTGATACCCTGCATGAGCATTTAAACCCAACACCGCTGCTGATAGCGGAACGATTCAAGTTCTTCAAGAGAAATCAACACAAGAATGAAAGTAACGCTGATTACCTAACCGAATTAAGAAAGCTATCAAAGTACTGCCAATTCGGAGCAGGACTATCGGATTATCTTCGAGACAAATTTGTTTGCGATCTCTTAATTGAAGGAACACAAAAAAGACTGCTTTCTGAAAAAGATTTAACATTGGACAAAGCTTTCAGTATGGCTGTATCATACGAAGCAGCAGCAAAAGGAGCTGCAGAGATACAACAAGAGACACAGGACTTCGGCACCCATAAAATGACACAGGAGTTCGGAAGATGTTATCGTTGCGGCAGATCCAACCATAACCAGAGGGACTGCTGGTTCAATGGCAAAGCATGCAGGCAATGTGGTAAGATTGGACACATTGCACGGGTATGCCAATCTGGACAAAATAAATCCACTGACAGAAAACAAAAAATCAATAAAGAAAAGTACAGGAAGGTCCAAATGATGACGGACAATAGCTCCGAAGACCAGAAAAGCGATAGCGACTCCGGAAACAAGAGACTAAGCTGTCTCAAATTACATAATGTACTTGCCAAAGAGGATTACCAAACCATTTGGGTTACCCTCACAATAGCAGGGTCCCCAGTTAAAATGGAGCTAGATTCAGGATCAGCTCTAACCGTAATAAATCGACGAGATTACGAGAGGCTATTTTCGCATATACCTCTAAAAGACACATCCATTATCTTAAAAACATATACGGGGCAGAAAGTCTACCCCAAAGGAAAAATAAGGGTGCCTGTGGTATACAACGGCAAAGAAATACAAAAGTTGTATTTATACATTCTACAAGATGGTGGTCCACCGTTGTTGGGACGTGAATGGATAAGGAAGATACGTTTAGACTGGCACTCCATTCAGGCACTGACGGTGACCAGTAAGGAAAAGAACAATGATGACATCATACCTGAACGATTAAAAGACATCTTGGCCAACGCCAAAGAAGTGTTTCAAGAGAAACTAGGAACCTTGAAAGGCATCACCGCCTCAATAAAAGTGGAAGATACAGCAATTCCAAAAATTTTTAAGGCAAGACCGGTGCCATACGCAATACATCTGGCAGTCGAGGCAGAGCTGAAGAATTTGGAAAAGGCAGGCGTATTATCCAAAATAGATTGGAGCGAATGGGCAACACCCATCGTTCCAGTCATGAAAAAAACATTGAAAAATAACTCTGAGGAACAGAAAAAAATTCTCATCTGTGGGGACTTTAAGGTGACTGTAAACCCGGTCCTTCACACGGTACAGTATCCTCTTCCGAGGATAGAAGATATTTTCGCCTCACTATCCGGAGGGAAACGTTTCTCAAAAATTGACTTGGCACAGGCATATCTACAGATGGAGGTTGAGGAGACCTCTAAAAAGTATCTCACAATAAACACACACAAAGGCCTGTACCAGTACAATCGACTGGTTTTTGGAATAGCATCAGCTCCAGCTATCTGGCAAAGAGCTATGGAGCAAGTCCTGCAAGGGATTCTGGGGACTCAATGCTACCTAGACGACATCCTTATAACAGGAGAAAACGACAACGAGCACCTTGCCAATTTGGAGCAGGTGCTCACTAGGCTGAAAGAACGGGGCCTACGAGCAAGTCGCCCCAAGTGCGAATTTTTCCAAAATCAGATATCATATTGTGGCCACATAATTAATAAGGAAGGGTTGCATAAGTCACCTGAAAAAATTGAAGCAGTTATATAAGCCCCAGCACCTGAAAATGTTTCACAAATAAGGTCATTCCTGGGATTAATAAATTACTATCATAAATTTTTACCGAACTTATCAACTGTTCTACACCCTCTTAATGATCTTCTACAGACAGGAGTGATTTGGAAATGGAATGAAGACTGTAAATGTGCCTTCCATAAATGTAAAGACTTAATCACATCCGAGAAAATTTTGGCTCATTACAACCCATCACTACCAATCAGACTGGCATGCGATGCATCCCCTTACGGCATAGGAGCAGTATTGTCCCATAGATTCCCTGATGGCTCGGAACGGCCGATAGCTTTTGCGTCACGCTCATTGAACTCAGCTGAGCGTAACTATGCCCAGATAGACAGGGAAGCACTCAGCCTGGTATGGGGAGTGAAGAAATTCAACCATTACCTACACGGACAAAAATTTACCTTGCTGACTGACCATCAACCCCTCATCTCCATATTCAACCCTAAAAAAGGTGTCCCCATTATGACGGCACAAAGACTACAGAGGTGGTCCCTTTTACTAGGAGCACACCAATACAACATTGAATACAAAGGGTCAAAACAGCATGGGAATGCTGACAGTTTATCACGCCTACCGTTGCCAACGTTAGAAGAGGCACCTACAGTAGACCCAGTAGAGATATTCCACTCTACCATAGTGGAATGTCTACCGGTGACAAATTCTGCCATTGAAAGGGAGACAAGAAATGACCCTACTCTCTCACGGGTCTACGATTTAACAGTGAAGTGATGGCCAGCACATGGCGAACCACTGTTGCCAGCATTCTCGCAAAGAAGAGAACAGCTGTCAGTGTGCCGAGGAACCTTGATGTGTGGATCCAGAGTGGTGATTCCACCCAAACTCCAGGATAAAGTGCTAAAGGAGCTTCACGAGGGGCATCTGGGTGGAGTGAAAATGAAGAACCTAGCTAGGGCGTTTGTATGGTGGCTAGGTATCGATGGAGACATCGAAGACATGACCAAGAGCTGCCTAGGATGCCAGAAGGTCCAAAATGCTCCACCACAGGCCCCTCTACATCCATGGGAGTGGCCCTCATCTCCCTGGCAAAGGGTGCACATCGACTTTGCTGGTCCATTTATGGACTCAATGTTCTTAATCGCAGTTGATGCACACTCCAAGTGGCCGGAGGTAATAAAGATGTCCTCCACCACCACGGAGAAAACCATCACAGTATTAAGGACCATATTTGCCAGGAATGGGCTGCCAGAGCAGATATGTTCTGATAATGGACCGCAATTTGTGTCCGAAGAATTCAGAAAGTTCTTAAAGAACAATGGGGTAAAGCACTACACGTCCGCCCCATACCATCCCGCCACCAATGGATTGGCTGAAAGGTTTGTCCAGACCTTCAAGAAGGCCATCAAGGCCATGGGTAATGAAGACATAAAACTTCAGCACAAGGTGGATAACTTCTTATTTGCATATAGGAATGCAACGCATATGGTTACTAACCAAACTCCCGCCATGATGTT
Organism: Somniosus microcephalus; assembly: GCF_052327205.1. Classification (NCBI taxonomy): domain Eukaryota; kingdom Metazoa; phylum Chordata; class Chondrichthyes; order Squaliformes; family Somniosidae; genus Somniosus; species Somniosus microcephalus. The sequence goes on along the minus strand of NC_140992.1, from coordinate 150,364,829 downwards.
CTACAATAGAAACCTAAGATGCCGGCTGGATTTGGTCAAGCCCAACATCCAAAGGGATGTGGAGAACCGGCAGTTTCAGGGCATGAATGAAAGGCCAACTAGGGCCTTCCAGATAGGCCAACCGGTTTTGGCCCGGGACTACCGTACCGAGAAATGGCAGCCTGGAACTATCTGCACACGATTAGGACCACTGATGTATACCGTGGACATCGGAGACAGCATAATAAGGCGCCATGCTGACCAAATCATCAAGTCATCCGAAAAGGGACAACCTACACCACCACTCTATACATCTAACGATGAAGTAGCGATACCCATATCTACCTCCGATCCGGTGATACTGGAGCCCGATGAACCCGACACTGGCCTTCAAGCCGAATCAGCCTTGCCAGAAGAACCTACTACACCACCAGAAACTACTACACCCCCGAGGCATTATCCGGACCGAGTCAGGAAGGCTCCTGAGAGACTAACTTATAATTAATTAATACAGCAATGTATATTATTTTGCATATAACATGTAATTAATAATTACTTAAAATATGATGTACTAGTTAGCTAGAAGGGGAGGAATTGTGGTGTATGTGCCTTTAAGAGCAATTATGGTGTATGTGCCTTTAAGAGCCCCAGGTGTGCATAATGCCGGTAATTGCCACTTGGGCTATATAAGCCTGTGTATTGTGTATATCCTTTAGAAACCCCCCCCCAGACTTGCTTAGTAAATACCTATGAACCAACTCCTGTCTTCAGTGTCTTTATCTACACACGGACACTGTTCATTTTGGAGGGAAACACAAACACAGAATTAGTCTCAGAATGGCTGGAATCCAACCCTTCAGCCAATCATCTCAAAAGATCAAAATTATTGCGTCACAGACATGACAGATCGATCTCTGAGGTGTTTTAACACATCAATCCAGAGAAGGGTTTATGACCAGTCGAGCTTAATCATTTTCAGCACTGGATGAGTTTACATTTCGTTTTCTTAAATTGGCATACCGTTAATTCAGCTGAGCTCTCTTCTGTGAGATCAGATGGACCCACTTGTTACAGTCAGCCTGTCAGTCAAATAGAAAGCCTGTGAAATGAGGGGTAACCGTAAGTTAGAAGGCTCGTAAAGCAGGGGTCAGATCTGCCCTCCAACAACAGTGAAATAGAAACATAGAAACATAGAAACATAGAAGATAGGAGCAGGAGTAGGCCATTTGGCCCCTCAAGCCTGCTCCACCATTCAATGTGATCATGGCTGATCATCCAAATCCAGTACCCTGTCTCTGCCTTCTTCCCATGTCCCTTGATCCCTTTAGCCTTAAGAAATATATCTAACTCCTTCTTGAATATATGTAATGAATTGGCCTCCACTGCCTTCTGTGGTAGAGAATTCCATAGGTTCACCACTCTCTGGGTGAAGAAATTCCTCCTCATCTCTGTCCTAAATGGCTTACCACTTATCCTTAGACTGTGACCCCTGGTTCTGGACTCCCCGGCCATCGGAAACATCCTTCCTGCATCTAGTCTGTCTAGCCCTGTTAGAATTTTATAAGTTTCAATGAGATCCCCTCACATTCTTCTAAACTCCAGCGAGTACAAGCCCAGTCGACCCAATCTCTCCTCATACGTCATTCCTGCCATCCCAGGTATCAGTCTGGTGAATCTTCGCTGCAATCCTTCCATGGCAAGAACATCCTTCCTCAGATAAGGCGACCAAAACTGCACACAATACTGAAGGTGTGGACTCACCAAGACCCTGTACAACTGCAACAAGACATTCTTGTTCCTTTACTCGAACCCTCTCGCTACGAAGGCCAACAACTTTGCGATGTGACAGGCCCACTGCTCTGCTCCAACTTAATTGTGGGCTAGAAATTTTGGCAGGCCCATTCTTGGGTGCAATCCTTGCTCCTGAATTCTGAGGCCTGGGGAGCCTCGAGCTTCATTTCCATCAAACCGGCAAATTGAGAGGAGCAGGCCTGTGCTAGCATTGCAGAGGCCCTCGGGTAAGTGAGGGCCAGAGCGAGAGCATCGGGGGCTTGGTCAGGGTGGGAGCAGCGGCGATTCAGGGGTGGGGGCGGGGGGAAGAGGAGCGGCAGCCTGCACTCTCTAAATGTGAGGCCAGAACTCCTGCTCCTCCTGGCTTCATATTCAGATAAGTGAATGTTAAAAACTTACCTTGTTGCCTGCGACATAACAGGTGTTCCCAAGCCTTTGTGTGCAGCAGGCGCCGGCTGCCTCAGGGCAAACCAATCTTGCAGTGGGGCTTTAGGTCCCTTACTTGCATATGGAAAGGAACTAATGTCTGATTCAGGCATAGGCACTGAACAACAATTTTATATCCTTTCCCAATATGCTGGGTGGTGCACTTCTGGCCGGATATCTGTGTGCTCTTCCTGCCTGCCATATTGGGGCTTAGTAACAACAACAACAACTTGTATTTATACAGCACCCTTAATGTAGTAAAATGTCCTAAGGCACTTCACAGGAGCATTCTAAAACAAAATTTGACACCGAGCTACCTAAGGAGCTATTAGGGCAGGTGACGAAAAGCTTGGTCAAAGAGGTAGGTTTTAAGGAGCATCTTAAAGGAGGAAGGAGAGGTAGCAAGGCGGAGAGGTTTAGGCAGGGAATTCCAGAGCTTAGAGCCTAGGCAACAGAAGGCATGGCCACCAATGGTTGAGGTATTAAAATCAGGGATGCTCAAGAGGCCAGAATTAGAGGAGCGCAGATATCTCGGAGGGTTGTGGAGCTGGAGCAGATTATAGAGATAGGTAGGGGCGAAGCCATGGAGGGGTTTGAAAACAAGGATGATAATTTGAAATCGAGGCGTTGCTTAACTGGGAGCCAATGTAGGTCAGCGAGCACAGGGGTGATGGGCGAACGGGAATTGGTGCGAGTTAGGACTTGGGCAGCCGAGTTTTGGATGACCTAAAAGTTATGGAGGGTAGAACATGGGAGGCCAGCCTGAAGTGTGTTGGAAGAAGTCTAGAGTTAACAAAGGTATGGTTGAGGTTTTCAGCAGCAGATGAGCAAAGGCAGGGATGGAGTAGGGCGAAGTTCCGGAGGTGGAACTTAGCAGTCTTAGTGATGGTGTGGATATGCGGTCGGAAGCTCATTTCAGGGTCAAATATAACACTAAGGTTGTGAACAGTCTGGTTCAGCCTCAGACAGTTGTCAAGGAGAGTGATTTGGTTGGTGGCTAGGGAGCGGAGGTTGTGGCAGGGATCAGACAATGGGCACTGCACAAATTTCTAGGCCTATGTGTTATTAGTCACCAGAATGTTGATGGTAGTCAGAGAAACAATTCTGTTATCAGCTCCTGCAATGTAGTACTTTGCCTTTAAATTACGATATACTCAGTGCAAAAGGGGTGAGGCTAAAATTATATCCTATTTTGTCATCTTTATATTAACATTCATGTTTGATAAATCATTGATACACTGATTAAGAAATGGTTTGTCAGAAAAGAGAGTCTATTGAACAGAATGTCTCTGTGTTGGAATGTGTTTAAAGCAGATGGAGTCCTAGGAACTCTGGGCGATCTGATTAATATCTCATGAGTGAGCTGACCTACCAACCACACCGAGGCACCATATCCCTCCTTCCTTCACATTATAACACGTTAACTAAAATAGCTGAGCAAATCACCACGACTAGTTTATTAGGGAACAGAAATGTTGAACAATGTGTTAAATGATGCATTATAACCCCTTGTGCATTCCATTCCACCTGAGGGTGAAATGGAAGAGTTTATTAGACTATTGTTGTGTGTTATGGGCTTAGAATGCCAGTACTTTGAACACTCTCTCAGCTCATTTTTGTTTCGTGTGGGTTTAAAACATTTATACATTGAAGCATTCTCTTCAATTTAGAATTGGATGGCCATAAAGTGTGTGGTATAAAGTAATGGCTGTCTCCTATAAATGTTAACACAAAGTGGGGGAGAAGCATCCAGGAAGGCGCCGAACACCTCGAGTCTCTTCGCCGGGAGCAAGCGGAAGCCAAGCGCAGGCAGCGCAAGGAGCGCATGTCAACCCAAGCACCCCACCCACCCGCCCCTTCAACCACCATCTGCCCCACCTGTGACAGAGACTGTAGGTCCTGCATTGGACTCATCAATCACCTGAGAGCTTATTTTTAATGTGGAAGCAAGTTATTCTCGGTTCTGAGGGATTCTCTAAGAAGGAGAAGACTAACAGAAAAATGATCAACAGATTTGGAAAACTGAAGAAATGCCTATAAGAATGGATCATGTCAGAAGGATTCACATCTGTTAGACCTCTGAAAATTCAATGACCACATGGACTGATGTGACTATACTGTGATACTTTTTCTAAATTGTTAATAATATTTATCTCTTACAAATAGCAATTCCCATCAAATTTTATCTCCCTTGTCCATTTTGGCCCTTCCCTGTCCCTTACCCCTCACTAACTTCCAGTTGTCTTAAGAAAGAAGAAGGTTTAGCGCCTTTCACAACCTCAGGACGTCCCAAAGCGTTTCACAGCCAATGAAGTGCAATCACTGCTGTAATGTAGGGAATGGTTCAGCACTGGCAGTGATGATATCCATCATGTCATTCGACCCATCCTTTCGGTGAAAGGACGAGGGTTTGAGTGTTCAGGCCTCCCGCCTGGTGTTAGTGAGAATGGTAACACCCTGGCAATGGCCTGCCAAGAAATTACCCCCCTCCCAGTCTAAAGGCGGAAGTCACACCCCCATCCACATCCATGGGGCTGTGGTGGAAAGGGTGGACAGCTTCAAGTTCCTCGGAGTCCACATCACGGAAGACCTCTCCTGGTCCCTCAATACCTCCTCTCTGGTGAAGAAGGCCCAGCAGCGCCTATATTTCCTAAGGAGGCTGAAGGGATGTAACCTGTCACCCCTGATCCTCTCTAACATTTACCGCTGCACAATAGAGAGCATCCTGACGAACTGTATCACAGTATGGTATGGCAGCTGTAGCTACTATGACCGGAAAGCCCTGCAGCGGGTAGTCAAAACTGCCCAAAGCATTACCGGCACCCGGCTACCGACCATAGAGCACATATACCAGAAACGCTGTTTACGGAGGTCACGGACCATCATCAAAGACCCTACCCACCTCAGCCACAGTCTGTTCGCCCTCCTGCCATCTGGGAGAAGACGCTACAGATGCATTCGCACCCGAACGACCAGATTTAGGAACAGCTTCTTTCCCAGGGCTGTCATCCTACTGAACTCCACAAATAAACTCTAAAGCCTGCACATCTGCCAATGCACTTTATTATGGTTATGTTTATGTTAATGTATTACAATCCAAATGAATGTTGAATGTTTAAATGTCTTAATCTAAATGTACACTCTCGGGAGCCGCAAGCCTACATTTCGTTGTACTGCACTTGTGCACTAACAATGACAATAAAGTTGATTATTATTATTATTATTATTACAACACTGTGGCCCTTTCCATTTGGCTGGGTTCCTGTGAATAGGCGACTCAGTAGGCTGCCTGAATCAGGCGAGCAGTTAATTTAGGTATTTAAATCGATGTCCTGTGATTACCATTTTTGGACCGAAGTGGGTGCTCTGCCAAGTGTTTGCTGGCGGCTGGTCAAAGTGAAGCCTGAAGGTAAGTACTTCTTTGTGGTTGTTGCACCGGGAAATGCAAGCCGAGCCCGACAAAACCAGCCATGTCCCCCCAAGAGTCGCCAACCCTCCAGGCTTGTCCTGGAGTCTCCAGGAATTGAAGATTAATCGCCAGGACACTGCTGGGAGCAAAACCCTGGAGAAAAATCACAGGGGCATTGACAAAAGTTTGTGTGTGTTTTTTCACTTTCTTGTTTCTAAGTTATAAAAGTATTGGAGATGGGGAAAGGTTTGTTTGACTGACAGTCAAGTATCATCCAATCAGGCATGTGTTAATTTGCCAATTGGCATGGGAAGGCAGTACCTTGTGAAGATGGGCTTGTCGGGAGTGTGGGAGTGTGGGACGGGGCAGTTGATCATGTGATGAAACCTCCCGGAATCTCCCCCACCCTCCCGATATAGGGGCTACTCGACCCACAGTGAGATGTGAGAAGACTTGCAACTACCCCTGAAATATCTCCTGTTTACATAGAGAAATGTATGCTTCAGTCCCCACATCAGTAAAGTAAAAAATAACCTCTCCCCTCTCCCCAAGGAAGATCAGTATTTACAATTAATTTAGTTAATGACAAATCCTTGTGAATATAGATTTAAATCTTACTGTTTGTTAGCCCAAGCAAGTATAGCTTGTCCCAAGGCTTCAGTAAGTCTATAATTTTTGTTGCGAGGCTAATATCAGATTAGACACGAATAATAAATAATTCATGACTCATTTAATTTTTCATTATCTGTGTGTTATGGCATATGATTGTGTTTATTTAATTTATTTAATTCTTTGACAAAATCGTTAAATGCTGGCACTCTCCCTGCCTTCAGTTGATACTGCAGGGAGTAATTGGTCTACATCAGTAACCTCTGGCATATCTGGAAAATCCAAGTAAAGATCTTAATGACAAAGCAGCTTTAGTTAATTTGACTGATTTCTTTTAAGTTAAGTGTGCTGGTGGTGTCTCCTCCATTCATTCTCCATTTTTAAACGAGCCACACAAACCTGAGGCTTTACTGAATGTGCGGTTTGAGATTGCAGTTGGATGTTGTAAGCTGTTATTCCTTACTAGTAAAAGCAGGCTTTCCTTATTATCACTGAGCTATTTTATGCTCTGATAGTAATTGCATTTCATACTGTGCTTGTAATTTAAGGTGTTTTGCCCCCAGATATGAAGATATTTTCATTTGAGGTGTGTATTATGTGATTTGCACAGCAAGCACGTTTTAGAAACATTGGGCTAGATTTTGCTACCAAAGTAACGGTGAGTTTAATGCGCTCGCTGTTATTAGTGTGCAAATCATCCAGCAATTTGTGGCGAGGAAGCGATATCTCATGAGTTGTGAATTGCCACAAGTTTGCTGGACGATTTGCATTGCACCGCCATTCACGAAAATGGCAGCTTGCCCTCAACCTCCCCGTGAGTTTCAAGAAATCGTTGCAGTTGTGCATTAATTAAACTCTGTGCAGAAAGTTAGGTCTGGTACGTAACAGCGTAAGGGCCCTTTAAATGACAAGATTTATGATCCTGCAGTGCTATTCAACCTCTCCGGCCCAGAGATGTAACAACTGAAACTGTGGAGTCTCATTCTTACAGGTAGTAAATTGTTACTCCTTTTTTCTCTCTCGCTTAATCCTATCTTTCTTTCCCACTCTTTATTTCTCTTTCTGCACCTGATTTGACCTAATTTATCCTATTTCCTTCTCAGTAATTCCTCAGTTTCTTTCTCAATCCTTCAATCTCACGCAGCAGCTAATTTACGCACAGCAAGCTCCCATAAACAGCAATATGAAAATGACCAGATAATGTTTTAGTGATGTTGGATAAGGGATAAATTGTGGCCAGTACACTGGTGAGAACTCCCCTGCTCTTCTTCGAAATGGTGCTATAGGAGTTTTTACATCCGCCTTAGAGGGCAAATGAGGCCTCGGTTTAACATCTCATCCGAAAGACGGCAACTCTGAGAGTGCCGCACTCCCTCAGTACTGCACTGAAGTGTCAGCCTGGAGTGGGACTTGAACCTACAACCTTCTGACTCAGAGGCAAGAGTGCCATCCACTGAGTCGCAGTTGAAAGAATTTAACTTTATGTATATAATATGCTTATTGTTCAGAAATGCTACTGCAACCTTCAAAGGGCTGAACATGTGATAAGTGAATTGGTGTCAGAGTGTGGGACATTCCACATTGACAACCAAATCACTGAGTTTTCACAATTTACACGCAGACCACAGCATCTATGGATCAAAGTGCCGTTTGTCTTGCCACTAATGCTGTGCACAGAATCATTATATGCCTCATTAATATTATAATGATATGTAAATTTTGCAAAAGGGCAAACGAACACATCTTTCCTGTCATTTCTCCTACCACCAGCAGTTTATGATAATTTATGCAAACTGCACTTTTTCAAATCGGGGATTTAAAAAATAAAATACATGTATAACACTTTCTCTGAGCCAGTTTTGATCTGGCACATTGTGAAGGGTACAGGCTTACAGGTGAGGCCTTGCGATATTGGAACATTCATTGTTACAAGCCACAATGCAGCACATTGAGCGACTGCACTCAGCTATGACTCTGTGAGGCCGTTTACAATGGCTGCATGCTTCATTGCTGGGTCTTGACAAGATTCTGATGGGCCTCTTGTAAAATGTTCGTTAAGATAACAAGGAGGCGAGAAATTCATTTTTTATTCCAGTTAGAATGTGCCAATTTAACAAAACAGATATTTTGTTATCCATTGGCAAGCTACCAGAGTTTTAAAGTAAGCCAAAAACAACCACAGCAACATGTGGTAACAATATAATATCCATTTTAAAATGATTAATAATGTGGTGTTTAACCAGATATTCTAAATCCAAGTACATTCATTAACCACACTTAATTTTTATCTGCACCTTCATTCTACTTTCCACTGACTATAACAGTAATTTCAAACAGTTGGAATAAGACTCACTTTGGAAAGAATTCAAATATACTTTATTAGTGTTGGAATTATCAATGTAATTTATTACTTTTTTATGTGGGATATATTTCAACAGTGAACTTCTACATCACTGAAAATAACACCCGTGATAGAAAGCATGGCTTATCAGAAAATACATAGGGCAGGATTTCCAAGCAGTGGGGGGCTGGGGCGGGGGGTGGCAGGGGAAGAGTTCTGGTCTGAATGCTGTGGAGTTTCTTTTTACAGGTTCCCTTCCCGGAAGCCAGCCTGATTGCCAGGCTTGGCTCTCTGTCGGACGAGAATCTCTGCAGAATAGGCCGCAGCCAGGAGCAGGTGAGATTCCTGCTACCAGGGTAGAGATCGCGCGAGATGGGGTGGGTGCAGCATGGCTTGGAGGGGGGGGGGGGGGGCGGAGAGAGATCGGGGACAGAGATGGGAGATTTAGGGGGGCGGGGGGGGCGGTGATCGCAGGTTGGGCTCCGATCATGGGGTGGGGGGGGGTGGGTGCTCAGTGATCGCGGGGAGGTCCCGATCACAGAGTCAGAGGAAGCAGATTAGCTTGGGAGGCTGGGGGTGGGGAGGGGAGCACACCCGCTCCCCCTGGCCCACAAGCACTGCTGGAAAGGCATTTACCTGTTCCATCCAGCAGTCCCTGCCTCCCTTTAGCTGCCAGGTGTTCCGAAGCAGGAAGAGAGATAAAATCTGAGGCACACAGCCTCATTAAAATATTTAAATTAGCAACTCGCCTCCTGGGAGCAGGTTGGTTGCCTGCCCTCGTCCCGCCTCTGTTAAAACAGGAAATGGGTGGGTTCGAGACAGGCTGGGTTAGGGTTTGAGATTTTTTAAATTTTAATATCCCACCCGACTCAAATCCACCCGTTTTTAGAGTCATAGGCCTAGAAATTGGGTATAGCCCCGCTTAGGGCGTTAGAATTGGCGGAGCGCAAATTTTATAGCCAGGCGCAACTTATCGACACCTCTTGCGATATTGGGTTGCAGCACCCCAAAGGTAATTGAGGCGCGAGTTCAGGCGTTACACAGGGCACCTAAGGCACTAACATGCCGGCGCAACCCAATATCGGGGTGTCCAGCCGCAGCGCAGGTGCTGTCAATTACCCATGACCACGAGACTTGCAGGCGCCAGCCAGCTCTTAAAGGGGTGGGTCAGGCAGCTCCAGCATCCACACTCTGCGCCTTGTCGGCCTGCAAATCGGCACAGGCCCTTCTCTGGCACAAAAAACTTGGATCAGATGGAGAGGGTGAGGCAGAGAGCAGAGTGCTTCAGCACTGAGTCTCTGGAGGAATTGGTGTCCGCAGTGGAGCGCCGGCGAGATGTCCTATACCCAGACAATGGCAGGAGGCCTAATCATAAGGACTACCGGTGAGCTTGGAGGGATGTTTCTCAGAGGGTCAACTCCAGCAGCATGGCGACCAGGAGCCCTGTCCAGTGCAGGAAGAAATTCAACGACCTCACTCGGGTCGTCAGGGTGAGTGGAGTTAATGTAACCTTATGCATCCCTCCATGAGCACCTGACTTTATGGCTACAGGATGCGCGATACCCCAATGGCCATCTGTCAGCAAGCACCCATGGCCCTTTCTGGTCACACACATCCACATTTGACTCAGGGCATCATGTAAGGGCTGTTCCACCATGGGGGGCATGAGATCATCACTCAGGGCATCATGTAAGGACTCTTCTACCATGGGGGGCATGAGAACATCACTCAGGGCATCATGTAAGGGCTGTTCCATCATGGGGGGCATGAGATCATCACATAGGGCATCATGTAAGGGCTCTTCCACCAGTCCTGATGCCACCGCTGGCACGTCAGCAGAGCAGCTGCCACCACCTGCGCGGCACACTGCTAGCAGACATGCCCAGTTGGAGCAGCCTACTTGCGGAACCTCCAAGCCCAGAGGTCGTCCAGGCCGTCCCTCAGGGGCTTCAGCGCTTCCAGACACTCAACAGGCGTCCCCCAGCCTTGACGCAGCCACTGGGGTACAATTACGGAGGAGCTGCAGGGAGGGAAGGGGCCGACCTCGTAAGAGGAGTCGGTCTCCATCAAGGGGTCACCAGTAGAGGGAGATGCTAAGACGTCTCTTTTTCCGGTTTTAAGGCAGTCCACACCTGTTGTGTTTGTTTGTTATGGTTTGGTTAGTTTCACCGGGTTGCCACACAGTTATCTGTTAGTTTGTTAGTTATGATTTCTGTTGCCATTACGTTGTCATGCTGGAAGGAAGCACTTGTTTGAAAATAAAGAAAACGTTTTATTTACAATCGACCTGTACACTATTTACATTCATCGATGCCTTCATAGGCTTACAGTGAGCCGGAGGGTGCTGTTCGAATCACAGCCACCATTCCGTCCGAGGGGCCTAGAACCGAGTCCTTATGAGCCTCTGACGAACGGCCCTTCCAGTTTCTGGAGCCCTCCCATCTTCCTGCTCCTCCTCCTCCTGATCCTCCTCGCCCGCATGCTCCTCCTCCTCATCCTCCTCCTCCACCTCCTCGTCCACCTGCTCTGCTGGACCTTGAGTGTCGGCTGGCATTGGCTGGGTGCGTCGAATGGCCAGGTTGTGGAGCATGCAGCAGACAACAACGATGCGCGCCACATGCTCCGGCGAGTACTGTAGGGCGCCCTCCGAATGGTCTAGACAGCGGAAACGCTGCTTCAGCACACCAATTGTGTGCTCCACAATGTTCCTGGTGGCCTGATGACTGCTGTTTAAAGCTCTTCTCCCGGGGTCCTGGGCAAACGGAGCGGGGTCATGAGCCATGGGCAGAGAGGATAGCTCTTGTCGCCCAGAAGCCAGCCTCGTGGGTGAGCCAGGGCCTCAAAAAGGTCAGCCACTGAGGTCTGCCGCAGGATGAAGGCGTCATGGCTGCTGCCAGGGAATTGTGCATTTACCGCCATGAACATCTGCCGGTGATCACAGACCAGCTGCACATTAAGGGAGTGGAAGCCCTTTCGGTTGCGGAACTCCTCCGGATTCTGCAATGGCGCCGCAAAGCCACGTGTGTACAATCAATGGCCCCCTGCACCATGGGGAAGTCCGCAATAGCCGCGAAGCCCTGTGCGCGCTACCCCTGCTTCTCCAGGGTCACAGGGAAGGTGATGAATTTGCACCTCCTTTTGTAGAGGGCAGCTGTAACTTGCCGGATGCAGCAATGCACCGCAAATTGAGAGATATTAGATATGTCCCCAGCTGCTGCCTGAAACGATCCGCTGGCGTAAAAGTTGAGCGCAACAGTGACTTTCATGGCCACCGACAGAGAGGTCCTGCACCGTATCCGCGGCTGCAGATCCCCAGCAAGTAGGTGGCACAGCTCAGTGACAACATCCTTACCAAATCGGAGCCTTCGCAGACACTGCTCCTCCGACATGGTAAGGTAGGAGACCTGCTGCCTGAAGCATATGGTCGGATTTGGCGGCGTCCATTGGCCCTCCTCCTTCTGCCCAATCCCGGCCCTCTCTCCATCTCTGTGCCCTTGCCAGTTGTTCAGCAAGGATGACGTTCCCCTCCAAAGCAGCTCCCATTATTCTGGCCGACGAGTAAGACGCAGTCAGCTTTCTGGATCCAACTGTTCTGAACAGGGCTGAAGATCCCAAGGCTCCTCTGGCTCAATGAGAACAAGTCTGTGCCACTGAAGGACTGCAACTCTCTCCAGCAGCGAGCAGTATGGCCAGGCCAAATGGCTGCCGGTTTTATACTAGTGCTGTCCCCTTTAAAGATCGCCCCCCGAGTCCGAGAAGGACCTGGTAACGTTCCATCCAACTGTCACTAATAGCGCCAGGCGGAACGGAGGGGGGCGCCACTGATTTCCGGTACGGGGCACCAAAAAGGCGTTGCACGAGGAAATTATGTCATTATCTGGCTGCGCCCGCGAGCGGGCGCAAAGACTTAACACCGGCACAAACAGGCTACTCAATATGGCCGGATGCGCTAGGATCACAGCGCACATCTGAAAATTGGGTAACGCCCCAAATCCCGGGCTCTTTAGGCGCTAATCGCTGGCGCAACCAACCGAATTTCTAGGCCTTAGAGTCATAGAGTTATACAACACAGAAAGAGGCCCCTCGCGTCCACGCCGGCCATCAAGCCCTATCTAATCTAATCCCATTTTCCAGCATTTGGTCCGTAGCCTTCTATGCTATGGCATTTCAAGTGCTCATCCAAATGCTTCTTGAATGTTGTGAGGGTTCCTGCCTCTACCACCCTTTCAGGCAGTGAGTTCCAGATTCCAACCACCCTCTGGGTGAAAAAGTTTTTCCTCAAATCCCCTCGAAACCTCCTGCCCCTTACCTTGAATCTATGCCCCCTTGTTATTGACCCCTCTACTAAGGGGAAAAGTTCCTTTCTATCCACCCTATCTATGCCCCTCATAATTTTGTATACCTCAATCAGGTCCCCCCTCAGCCTTCTCTGCTCCAAGGAAAACAACCCCAGCCTGTCCAGTCTTTCTTCATAGCTGAAGCGCTCCAGCCCAGGTAACATCCTGATAAATCTCCTCTGCACCCTCTCCAAAGCAATGACATCCTTCCTATAGTGTGGCAACCAGAACTGCACACAGTACTCCAGCTGTGGCCTTACCAGCGTTTTGTACAGCTCCATCATAACCTCCCTGCTCTTATATTCTATGCCTTGGCTAATGAAGGCAAGTATCCCATATGCCTTTTTAACCACCTTATCCACCTGTTGTGCTGCCTTCAGGGATCTATGTACATGCACACCAAGGTCCCTCTGATCCTCTGTCTTTCCTAGGGTCTTATCATTCATTGTGTATTCCCTTGCCTTGTTAGTCCGTCCAAAATGCATCACCTCACACTTTTCAGGGTTAAATTCCATTTGCCAGGGTCTTACCATTCATTGTGTATTCCCTTGCCTTGTTAGTCCGTCCAAAGTGCATCACCTCACACTTTTCAGGGTTAAATTCCATTTGCCACACTCCGCCCATCTGACCAACCCATCTATATCGTCCTGTAGCCTGAGGCTTCCCGCCTCGCTATTTACCACCCAACTAATTTTCGTGTCATCTGCGAACTTACTGATCAAACCTTTTACATTCACATCCAAATCATTAATGTAGACCACAAACAGCAAGGGACCCAGCACCGATCCCTGCGGTACCCCACTGGACACAGGCTTCCAGTCACAAAAACAACCTTCCACCATCACCCTCTGTCTTCTGCCACTAAGCCAGTTTTGGATCCAATGTGCCAAGGCACCCTGGATCCCATGGGCTCTTACCTTCCTGACCAGTCTCCTATGCGGGACTTTATCAGAAGCCTTACTGAAATCCATGTAAACCACATCCATTGCACTACCCTCATCCACACACCTAGTCACCCCCTCGAAAAATTCAATCAAATTGGTCAGACATGATCTTCCCTTGACAAAGCCATGCTGACTATCCCTAATTAATCCCTGCCTCCAAGTGGAGACCAATTCTGTCCCTCAGAATTTTTTCCAATTATTTCCCTACCACTGATGTTAGGCTCACTGGCCTGTAATTCCCTGGTTTATCCCTACGACCCTTCTTGAATAATAGTACTATGTTAGCTGTTCTCCAGTCCTCTGGCACATCCCCTGTGGCCAGAGAGGTTCTGAAAATTTGTGTCAGAGCCCCTGCAATCTCCTCCTTTGCCTCACATAGTAGCCTGGGATACATCTCGTCCGGGCCTGGGGATTTATCCACTTTTAAGCCTGCTAAAACCGCTAGTACCTCCTCCCTCTCGATGCTAATATGTTCAAGTGTATCACAGTCCTCCTGCCCGATTTCTATGTCCACATCGTCCTTCTCCATAGTGAACACAGATGCAAAAAATTCATTTAAAACCCCACCTACATCCTCTGGCTCTACACACAGTTTGCCACTTTGGTCCCTAATGGGCCCTACTCTTTCCCTAGTTATCCTCTTGCCCTTAACCTCTTCTGTCTGTCTGTCTGCCTGTCCGTTCGCTATACGTTCGAAAGTTATAGAGCGTACCGATGCGCGCGTCACGTCAAAAGAAAGCTTACGATTACGGACCGGTCATAGGCGTATTTACGTTTCGGCCGGACAAAAATTGCGCCCGCGGTATCCAAAAAATGTTCAACATTCCGCTCATTAGCATCTCATTAGCGACAGTGTGACATCAAGGTCGACCAATTGTACGGCGGGTTCCTGGCGCGTGCGGCCGGGCCCTCCTCC